>NW_026728067.1:10000-610000 GCF_030684315.1 Stegostoma tigrinum
GGAAGGAGTGCCTCAAAACTGAAGAGAGCCACGTAATTAGAGATTTGGTGCTGAGGTCAGTGCCTCATTGTTACATGTTAGTTCTGAAGCAGGCTCACATTGCTAGAGGGTTAGTTCTGAGTGAGTATATTAGTTGCACACAGTAAATACTGAGTCAGTACCTCAATGCATTGGGTTCAGAGTTGATGGAGTACAACATGATCAGAAGTTCAGTCCTGAACGATTGCAGCTCTGTCAGAGGGTTCCAGAACTGAAGGGACAGTGCTTTACTGTCAGTGGATCAGTTCTGACACAGTACCTCATTGCTGGAGGGTCAGATCTGAATGAGTACCACATTGTCAGAAGGCCAGTACTCAGTCAGTGCCTCAAACAAAGAGTACCCATGCCAATAAACAGTAAATTAAATCTTAAAACACAGAGGATCCTGCAAACAAACGCTAAAACAGAGAGCCTCCTGGAAATAAACTCAAAAACACAGAATGCTCTGCAAATAAACTCAAAACGCAGATGGCACTATAAATAAGACACAGAGCCCATTGTTTAAAATAAACCCTGAAACAAAGATCCAACTGAAACAAAACCATGAAATGAAGATCCTCCTGTAAACAAATGCTAAAGCCCAGAGCTCACTGGAAATAAATCCTAAACTACACTGCTCACTGTAAATAAACCCTAAAGCAGAGAGCCTTCTGTAAATAAACCTTAGAATACAGCCTTTCTATGTAAACCTTAAATCACAGAGCTCTTTGTAAATAACCCGAAAACACAGGCCTCAATGTAAATAAACTCTAAAACAGAGACCCCCCCCACCCCGCCAGTGTCGAAGCACTGCAACACAGAGCCCCCGGTAAATAAGCCATAAAGCACAGATCTACCCTGTAAATTCAGTCAAAAACATACAGGACAGTGTAAAACACAGAGCCCCCTACAATTGTACACTCAAATACTCAGACCACTTTAAAATGAACTCGAACACACATCCCCCAGGAAGTAGACAGGAAAAGACAGGGCTGAATAAAGCCGAAAACACAGCGCACCTCTTCATGCACCCGAATACTGAGCCGACCTGTAAACTATCTGTAAGACAGGGCCCTTCACAAATAAACCCTAAAAGACAGAGCTCGCGATAAATAAAGAGCGCCCTGTAAATAAACTCTAAAACACTGAGTAAAAACCCAAAGAACTGCGGATGTTGCAAATCAGAAAACAAATACAAAGTTGCTGCAAAAGCTCAGCAGGTCGGGCAGCATTTGTCAGCGGAAAAACAGAGCGAACCGGTTCCGGTTCGGTGACCCTTCCACAGAACCTCCCTCAGTTCTGCTGGGCTTTTCCAGAAACTTTGTTTTTGTTCCTGATTTGCAGCATCCGCAGTTATTTCAGTTTTCAATTCACCAGGCAGTCAGTAACATCAAATGGTTGTGTATCACATATTTACCAGTCAGACTCAAACACGCCGTACTCGTTCGCTCACGTGGTCTGAGAGAACAAGGTGTCGAGCCGGATGAACACAGCAGGCCAAGCAGCAGGAAAGCTGACGGTTCGGGCCTAGACCCTTCTTCAGAAAAGTGGTCACTTGTTAATCTTGTAATCTTTGCCCCTGAATATCCTGTGGTCTGCCCTGTTTACTCATATCGGTTAGCACTCAACAAGGCTTCCGGAGGCTGGCTGGTGTGTCTTTAGTGATACAGGGCCAATCGCCTTCAAATATCCTTTTGTGTGGTTTTTGTGTGACATTATATCATAAGCCTCTTTACTGTTGCACGAAAGGTCCTCTTGACCGAAGTACCCACAGCGCTCCATGTGACCACTATCGCGCTGTCATTCATTCATAACTTTACTGACCACTCACTAGGGTAATAAAATGTGAGGCTGGATGAACACAGCAGGCCAAGCAGCATCTCAGGAGCACAAAAGCTGACGTTTCGGGCCTAGACCCGTCATCAGAGAGAGCACTAGGGTCCTCTGTTTACTGTTAGCGCATTTCATTCATTCATTCATAAAATTGCGATCTTGCCATACTTTTCACTAATGAAGGGAGACTATAAATTAAAATGTTCCTTCCACGCATTCCTGCCTTTTCACAGTTTGAACTCGTGTTGCTGACAGTGTCCAAACCTGTGTCTACATCAGAGTCAATCCCTGACTATGTGTTAATTTTCTAATCTATTCAGAACAATATCTTCCCATCCATCGTGTCACCCGAAACTATGAATAATTATAATGTTAATCAGCCCTCAACAAACGTCTCCCAGGACTTGAATAGCTGGCGGGACATCAAACAAGTTTCTGCTTTACCACGTCTCTGTTAGATACATATTGACTAGGGCCCGCGATCACTTTCAGAAAGTTCCTACTCTCTCTCAAAACAGCTCTTCCGTGAAATTGAGCGAGAAGAATGAGAAGGTCGGCAATAGTGAAATCTCAAGTCCCGGCCGCGGTAATCAGGCCACTGACCTTTCTGCTGTCATCAACTGATTGTCAGCCCAATCACATCACATCGGGTTGATAATCTTTCTGGTGTCGTCTAATTTTTAAAAAATAAAAAGGATCCACACCAGTCATTGCCCTATTTCAAATACCTCAGTCCTGTCCCGGTAATAGCCCTCAATCCTGACCCGATTGGCCGTCAGACAACACTGCACGTCTACGGTACTGACCCTCTGACGATGAGGTACTCTCACAATGAGATGTTATTGTATAACATCCCATTGATTTCGATACTTCTACAAATTAAAGTCTTTCATCTGCCTACGCACAGGGATGCAGGCACTGCCCTGAAGCTTCCTGCCCAGCTAGGAATTCAGTGTAAAACTTTTGTAACTCTTTGTCTTCCCACACATCGGTATGCAGACACTGTCTTAAGCTTCCTGACTGAATACAATTAGAATTAAACTGTGTCAAATAGGGTTCGGTGGGGAACATTTGTAAAGGTGTGAAACTTCTAAAGCATGCAATTTCTGTCGCTGACAAAGGGGCCAGGGCACTGAATTCGTGATTTCAAGTTGCCAGTGTGTCTGGCTGGCAAGAACAATCTGTCCGGATAACTACTTGAAATCGCCTCATGCCATCAGCAGCCACTTCAAGAGCAATCGATACTATATCCTGTGAAAATGGGAACTGCAGATGCTGGAGAATCCAAGATAATAAAATGCGAGGCTGGACGAACACAGCAAGTCCAGCAGCATCCTGAGATGTGCTGTGTTCATCCAGCCTCACGTTTTATTATCTTCGGGACTATATCCTGGTCTTTTATGTTCTTGATATAATAATTGTTTGGTATCCTGTCTTTGTCTGTTGTAGGAATTGTTTTATGTATCATGTCATTGTAAAATGTGTAATTATTTTATGTATCATGTATTTTGTAAAGTATGAAGAGCGGGGACTGTCCGCTGCTCGGGGAGAATTACCTGCGAGACTCTGCGCTCTGTGCCGGGTTAAGTACTGTGATTCTCCACAGCTTGTACTTGCTTGGTAATAAAAGGATTCGTGTTTTTCTAAACAGGTCAGTGTCTTGTTATTGCAACAAATCCGTGAGGGTCTCCGAAAACGAACATGACAACAGTACTGATTCTCTGACAGTGAGGTCCTCCATCAGTACTGACCCTCTGACAATGAAGTGCTCCCTCAGTACTGACCCTCTGACAGTGAGGTTCTCCCTCAGTACTGACCCTCTGACAGTGAGGTTCTCCCTCAGTAGTGACCCTCTGACAGTGAGGTACTCCCTCAGTACTGATTTTCTGACAGTGAGGTACTCCCTCAGGACTGACCGTCTGACAGTGAGGTACTCCCTCAGTACTGATTCTCTGACAGTGAGGTACCCCCTCAGTACTGACCCTCTGACAGTGAGGTGCTCTCTCACTCCAGTACTCTCACAGTGCTGCAATAACCATCATCCAATGGTACTCCCTCAAATCTGACTCTTTGACAAAGAGGCCCTGCCTCAGACTGACTTGCTGACTGAGGTACTAACTCAATCCGACTAATTCGCAGTGCTGCAGTGGGAGCTGTGTTTTTTCATGTTGATTTACAGTGGGCCTTCTGTTTTAGGCTTTATTAACTGGATGTCCTGTGTTTTGGGGTTTGTTTGCAGTCGCCTCTGCGAGTTTATTTGCAGGAGGCTTAGTTGAAGGGAGGATTTGCTGGGGGCACTGTGTTTCAGGATTTATTTTCTTGGAGCTCTATGTTTTACACTTTATTTACAGGGACTCTGGCTTTTATGGTTTCTTTTACATTTTATTTCCTGAATGACCCTTCTCAGGATTTATTTCAAGGGGTGTCTGTGCTTGAGAGCATATTTACAGGGTTAACAAGGTGTAGAGCTGGATAAACACAGCAGGCCAAGCAGCAGCAAAGGAGCAGGAAGGCTGGCGTTTTGGGCGAGACCCTTCTTCAGAAATGGTAGGGGGAGGGGGATCTGAAATAAATAGGGAGAGGGGGGAGGCAGACAGAAAATGGATAGAGGAGAAGATCGTTGGAGAGGAGACAGACAAGCCAAAGAGGCAGGGATGGAGCCAGTAAAGGTGAATGCAGGTGGGAGTTAGGGAGGAGATAGGTCAGTCCAGGGAGGATGGACAGGCCAAGGGGGCAGGATGAGGTTAGTAGGTAGGAGATGGGGCTGGGTTTTGAGGTGGGAGGAATGACAGGTTAGGGACCCTGTACCCCACTGGTGTCAATGTGACTTGACAAACTTCAAAATCTCCCCTCCCCTGACCGCATTCCAAAACCAGCCCAGCTGGTCCCTGCCTCCCTAACCTGTCCTTCCTCCCACCTATCCCGTCCTCCCACTTAATTTCTCCTCTATCCGCCTTCTATCGGCCTCTTCTCTCTCCCTATTTATTTCACAACCCCTTCCCCTCCCCCATTTCTGAAGAAGGCTCTCGGCCCGAAACGTCAGCTTTCCTGCTCCTCTGGTGCTGCTTTTCCTGCTGCGTTCATCCAGCTCTTCACCTTGTGACCACAGTCACAATGATCTTTAATTGTAAACTAATCTGTCATATAATTTGATCTGTTAAGGTTACAATGGTTCCCGTGCCTCCTATGGAATACACAAATGCTCTCCCTCAGCTCTGTCTCTGGGAATGCAAAGATGCTTTCTTCTACGCTACCCTCATAGATAACACCAGCTTTAAACCTAAGCCTAGCCTCAGCCCTAATGTTCACACTTGCATAAACATGAAGCCTAGCCTCAGCCCTAAATCTTATTTACTGGGGGCTGTGCGTTTATGGTTATGTACTTTATGTACTTGAGCTCTGTGCTTTAGGTTTTATCTAATGTGGGTTCCGTGTTTAATAAGAACCAAAAGAACTGTGGATGCTGTAAATCAGGAACAAAAACAAAGTTGCTGGAAAAGCTCAGCAGGTCTGGCAGCATCTGTGGAGGAGAAAAACGAGTTAACTTTTCAGGTCCAGCAACCCTTCCTCAGAAAGGAAGGGTACCCAGGCTCGAAAAGTTAACTCATTTTACTCCTCCACAGATGCTGCCAGACCTGCTGAGCTTTTCCAGCAACTTTGTTTCTGTGTTTAATAGTTTATTTACAGAAGGTTCTGTGTTCTATGTTTTATTTACAGGAGGTTCTGTGTTTTCGGGCTTTTTACAAGGCACTCTGTGTTTTAGGAAAATTTACGAGCGTCTCTTTGTTCTGAGTTTCTTTTTTACAGTGATCTCCGTGTCTTCGGGAATATTTACAGTGAGCTCTGATTGAGAGCTTGTTTACAGAGGGCACTGTGTTTTAGGGTTTATTTACAGCTAGCTTTGTGTTAGGGTTTATTTACAGGGAGCTCTCTGATTGAGGGTTTGTCGGTAGTGAGATCTGTGTTTAGGGTTTATTTACAGTGAGATCTATGTTTTTAGAGTTTATTCACAGGGTTTTCTGTATTTCATGGTTTATTTACAGGGTTTTCTGTTGGGTTTGTTTACAGTGATCTGTGTTTTAGGGTTTATCTACAGTGAACTCAGCGTTACAGGGCTTATCTTCAGGGCCCTCTCTATTTTGGGCTGATTTACACGGTACTCTGTGTTTTCGGGCATATTTACCGGAAACTCTGTGTTTTAGGGTGTACATAGATATTCGAGGGTCAGTATGGAGGGAGTGCCAGGCATCAGCCCTCACCCTAACCTCAGCCCAAACCCTAACCTTCACCATCGGTCTAACCCTAACCAGAACAGGAAAGAGCCTAAGGGGCCAAATTGTGGGTACGCACCCTTCAATGGAAGGAGAGGGGCACCTTCTTACCCCTCTCCCCCAACTCGACCTACACCCCCACCCCCACACCCTATCCCATCCCCCATCCCAAAACCCTATTCACACTCCCCCTCTACTTTTTATTCTAAAGAGGAATCCAAAATTAGCGGTGTGCACCCATAATCCCTATTTCTGGGGGCGCGGGGGTGCTGGATAACCCCAAGATTAGGGATGCGCCAAAATAAATGCAGCCTCTGGCACCCTCTCGCCGTGCCCCCCCACCCCGCAACCTGACCTTTATGATAAGAGGGTGGGTGCCTTCCGCCTTTAAAGGGTTGGTTTGTAGGGAGGGCGGGGATGGGGAACCGATGCTGCCTTTCGGGGACCGAGCCGGCAGATCGCAGCAAAGATGAGCATCACCACGGGCGGGCCGCCAGGGGGCTGCAGTCAGAAGAAACATCGCATGGGCCCAAGCTGTGCCTGCCTTTTTGTAGGTTGCATGGAACAGTCCCTCTTCCGAAGTAACACTGGCCCGAAACCCACCTCTTCCTCCATAACATTAACGACTGTATCGGCGCCGCCTCGTGCTCCCACCAGGAGCTTGAACATTTCATCCACTTCACCAACACCTTCCACTCCAACCAGAAGTTAGAAGTATTTCTAATACCTGTTCACCTGGACTATTTCTAATACCTGTCTCACCTTCCTGGACCTCTCTGTTCCCATCTCCGGCAACCACCTCGAAACTGATATCTATTTCACCGACTCCCACAGCTACCTAGAATACATCTCCTCCCACCCACCTTCCTGCAAAAATAACACCCCCTGTTCTCAATTCCTTCACCTCCGCCACACCTGCTCCCAGGATGAGGGCATTCCACTCCAATACATCTCAGGTTTCCGAATATTTCAAGGACCGCAAATCCTCCCCCCGACCCCCACAGTGGTCGAGAACGCCCTTGACCGCGTCTCCCACATTTCCCGTAATTCGTGCCCCCTCTCCGCAATAACAACCAAAACACAATCCCCCTCATCCTCACGTACCACGCCACCAACCTCTGGATCTAACGTATCATCCTCCAACCATCATCTGCAATCCGACTCCACCAAAGACATTTCTCCCTCCCCACCCTTATCTGCTTTCTGGAGGGACCACTGTCTCTGTGACTGCCTTGTCTGCTCCGCACTCCCCTCCAGCCCCAATACACGTGGCACGTTTTTCCCTGCAACTGCAAGAAGTGCTACACCTGCCCCTACACCACTCCCCTCACTCCCCATCCCAGGCCCGAAGAACACTTTCCACCTCAAGCAGATGTTCACTTGCACATCTGCCAATGTGGTCTCCTGCATCCACTGCTCGCGTTGTGGCATCCTCTACATTGGGGAAACCAAGTGGAGGCTTGGGGACCGCTTTGCAGAATACCTACACTTAGTTCGCACTGAACAACTGCGCCTCCCAGTCGCGAACTGTTTCAACTCCCCCTCCCATTCCTCAGACGACATGTCCATCTTGAGCCTCCTGCAGTGCCATAACGATGTCACCCGAAGGTTGCAGGAACAGCATCTCATATTCCGCTTGGGAACCCTGCGGCCCAATGGTGTCAATGTGGGCTTCATAAGCTTCAAAATCTCTCCTCCCGCTACCGCATCCCAAAACCAGCCCAGCTCGCCCTTGCCTCCCTACCCTTGTCCTTCCTCCTACCTCAAGCCCCAACCTCCGTCTCCTACCTACTAACCTCATCCCGCTCCCTTGGCCTGTCCATCCTCCCTGGACTGACCCAGCTCCATCCTACATCCCCATCTACACTCACCTTTACTGGCTCCATCCCCACCTCTTTGACCTGTCTGTCTCCTCTCCACCTACCTTCTCCTCTATGCATCTTCTATCCATCTCCCCCTCTCTCCCTCGTTATCTCAGAACCTCCTTCCCCTTCCCAATTTCTGAACAAGCATCTAGGCCTGAAACATCAATCTTCCTGCTCCTCTGATGCTTGACCTGCTGTGTTCATCCACCTCTACACTTTGTTATCTCAGATTCTCCAGCATCTGCTGTTCCTACTATCTCTGCTAATGCAGAAAACTTGTTTGATATCCTGCAAGCTGTTCAAGTCCTGGGAGACGGTTGCTGAGGGCTGATTAATATTATGCTTCTTCAAACGATGACACGATGGTATTGTTCTGAATAGGTTAGAAAATTAACATGTACTCAGGGATAGACACTGATGTAGACCCACGTTTTGCAGCTGTCAGCAAAATAAAGCCGTGAGGATTAAAACTGTGAAAGGGCTGTAAATGGGGTGGAAGGAGCATTTTAATTCAGTCTCCCTTTCATAGTGAAAGAGTAGGGGTAAATGGGTGTTTATCTGGCTGGCGGTCAGTGGCTAGTAGTGTGTCTCAGGGATCAGTGTTGGGACTGCAATTGTTTACAATTGATACAGATGATTTATCGTCGGGGATGAAGTGTGGTGTGTCAACATTTGCAGATGACACTAAGCTGAGCGGAAGAGCAAAGTGTGCAGAAGAACTGAAGGCCTGCAGATGGTTATATAGTCCAAGTGAGTGGGCAATGGTCTGGCAGATGGAGTTCAATGTCAATAAATGTGAGGTCATCCATTTTGATAGGAATAACAACAAAGTAGGCTATGGTTCAAATGGTAAAAACATTGCAGCATGTTACTGTGCAAAGTGACTTGGGTGTCGTTGTGCAGGAATCGCTCAAAGTAATATTGTAGCAGGTAATTATAAAGGCAAATAGAATTTTGTCTGTCATTGCGAGAAGGATGGAGTTTAAAAACAGGGAGGCTATGCTGCAGCTGTATAGGGTCCTGATGAAGCCTCACCTGGACTACTGTGTGCAGTTTTGGTCTCCTGACTTGAGAAGGGATATACTCTCACTGGAGGGGGCACAGAGGAGACTGACTTGGTTGATTCTAGACTTGAGAGGGTTGGAATATGAGGAGAGACTGAGTTGGTTGGGATGATACTCATTGGAATTCAGAAGACTGAGGGGAGACCTTATAGAAACATACAAGATTATGAAGGGAATAGATAAGGTGGAGACAGGGAGGTTGTTTCCACTGGCAGGTGAAACGAGGAGGAGGCGGGTATAGCTCAAAATAAAAGGAAACAGATGTCAGACTGAGGACAGGAGGAACTTCTTCACCCAAACGGTTGTGAATCTGTGGAATACCCTGCCCAGTGAAGCAGTTGAAACTACCTCGTTTAAGGCCAGACCAGATCACGTTATGAACATGAAAGGAATTTAGGTTGATGGTGAGCGAGTGGGTGAGTGGAGCTGAGTCTCAAAAAGATCAGCCAGGATCTTATTGAACAGCGGGGCAGTCTCGAGGGGCCGGATGGCCTACTCCTGCTTAGTTCTGATGTTTTTAGAACATAGAACATAGAACATAGAACAGTACAGCACAGAACAGGCCCTTCAGCCCACAATGTTGTGCCGACCATTGATCCTCATGGATGCACCCTCAAATTTCTGTGACCATATGCATGTCCAGCAGTCTCTTAAATGACCCCAATGACCTTGCTTCCACAACTGCTGCTGGCAACGCATTCCATGCTCTCACAACTCTCTGCGTAAAGAACCTGCCTCTGACATCCCCTCTATACTTTCCACCAACCAGCTTAAAACTATGACCCCTCGTGCTAGCCATTTCTGCCCTGGGAAATAGTCTCTGGCTATCGACTCTATCTATGCCTCTCATTATCTTGTATACCTCAATTAGGTCCCCTCTCCTCATCCTTTTCTCCAATGAAAAGAGACCGAGCTCAGTCAACCTCTCTTCATAAGATAAGCCCTCCAGTCCAGGCAGCATCCTGGTAAACCTCCTCTGAACCCTCTCCAAAGCATCCACATCTTTCCTATAATAGGGCGCCCAGAACTGGACGCAGTATTCCAAGTGCGGTCTAACCAAAGTTTTATAGAGCTGCAACAAGATCTCACGACTCTTAAACTCAATCCCCCTGTTAATGAAAGCCAAAACACCATATATGCTTTCTTAACAACCCTGTCCACTTGGGTGGCCATTTTAAGGGATCTATGTATCTGCACACCAAGATCCCTCTGTTCCTCCACGCTGCCAAGAATCCTATCCTTAATCCTGTACTCAGCTTTCAAATTCGACCTTCCAAAATGCATCACCTCGCATTTATCCAGGTTGAACTCCATCTGCCACCTCTCAGCCCATCTCTGCATCCTGTCAATGTCCCGCTGCAGCCTACAACAGCCCTCTACACTGTCAACGACACCTCCGACCTTTGTGTCGTCTGCAAACTTGCTGACCCATCCTTCAATTCCCTCGTCCAAGTCATTAATAAAAATTACAAACAGTAGAGGCCCAAGGACAGAGCCCTGTGGAACCCCACTCACCACTGACTTCCAGGCAGAATATTTTCCTTCTACTACCACTCGCTGTCTTCTGTTGGCCAGCCAATTCTGTATCCAAGCAGCTAAGTTCCCCTGTATCCCATTCCTCCTGACCTTCTGAATGAGCCTTCCATGGGGAACCTTATCAAATGCCTTACTGAAGTCCATATACACCACATCCACAGCTTGACCCTCATCAACCTTACTAGTCACATCCTCAAAAAACTCGATAAGGTTTGTAAGGCATGACCTACCCCTCACAAAGCCGTGTTGACTGTATTTGATCAAGCCATGCTCTTCCAGATGGTCATAAATCTTATCCCTCAGAATCCTTTCTAACACCTTGCAGACGACAGACGTGAGACTTACCGGTCTATAATTGCCGGGGATTTCCCTATTTCCTTTCTTGAAGAGAGGAATTACATTTGCCTCTCTCCAGTCCTCAGGTACGACTCCAGTGGAGAGCGAGGATGCAAAGATCTTCGCAAGTGGCGAAGCAATCGCATTTCTCGCTTCCCAAAGCAGCCGAGGACAAATCTGATCCGGGCCTGGCGACTTGTCAATCTTAATGTTTGACAAAATTTTCAGTACATCAGCTTCCTCTATCTCTATCCATTCCAGCATGCACACCTGCTCTTCTAAGGTTTCATTCACTACACAGGTCGTTTCTTTCGTAAAGACAGAAGCAAAAAACTCATTTAGGGCTTCCCCTACCTCCTCAGGCTCCACACACAAGTTCCCTATGCTATCCCTGATCGGCCCTACTCTTTCTTTGACCATTCTCTTATTCCTCACGTAAGTGTAAAATGCCTTTGTGTTTTCCCGGATTCCTTCTGCCAAGCCTTTCTCGTGCCCCCTCCTGGCTCTCCTCAGACCATTTTTGAGCTCCTTCCTTGCCTGCATGTAATCCTCTCTAGCTGAACTTGACCCTAGCTTCCTCCACCTTTTCTATTATAATGTTATAGAACCTCACAGAAAAAGGATATTTTAAAGCAATTGACCCTGCATTACTGAAGACGCGCCAGCCAGAGGTTCTGAGGAAGGATCACCTGACCCAAAACGTTAACTCTTTCTTTTCCCTCACAGATGCTGTCAGACTTGCTGAGCTTTTCCAGCAACTTTGGATATTTTCCCTGATTTGCAGCATCCGCAGTTCTTCCGGTTTTTACTGTGTGTTTTGGTATTTATTTACAAGGGGCTCTTTACTTACAGCCAGCTCTGTCTTTTAGGGTTTATTTGTAAGGGGCCCTGTTTTACGGATAATATACAGGTCGGCTCGATGTTGGGGTGTATTGACAGGTGCTCTGTGCCTTCGGCTTTGTTGAGAAGGAGCCCGGTGTTTCACCTTTTACTTCCTGGGGGATATGTGTTCGTGTTCGTCTGAAGGGGTCTCTGTATTTGAGCGTATAATTACAGGGGGTGAAGTTGATGTTGTAGAAGTTTGTTTAAACAGGACTCTGTGTTTTGGGGTTATTTACAGTGAAGCCCGCTTTTTACGGATTATAGACAGGTGTTTGAGGGCCTCTGTGCAGGCGGCTCCGTGTGTGAGGGCGAGGAGTGCGGCTGAAGCTTGGTTTAGTTTGGGCCTGAGGTTCTGGTGAGTGCCGGATTGGGCGAGCGTGAGGTCTGAGCTTTTCCAGCAATTTTGTTTTTGTTCCTGATTTTACTGTATCCACAGTTCCTTTTAGTTTTTACTTTTTTTGTGTTTATCTACAGGAGGCTCTGAATGTCAGGGTTTATACACTGGGGTTCCTGTGTTTTAGGCTTTATTTCACGGGTGCTGTTTGTTTTCGGAGGCTCTATTGTTTAGTGTTCATTTACAGGGGCATCTGTGTTTGGGGTTTATTCACAGTGAGCTTCGTGTTTTAGGGGTAATTTAGTGGGTTCTGTGTGTTCGGACTTAGATACGGGGGCTCTGTTTTCGGGTTTAGTTAAAGGGGCCTTTTTTTTAGGAGTTATTTACAGGGCGCTCTATGTTTTAGGGTTGGACATCAGCGACCATCTCACAATGATCACTCCCACAGATCTGACCCGCCGACAGTCCTGCAATCTGTTAGTCCTGAGCATCTAATCATGTAGCACTCCCATCAATTCTGACCCTCTGATAAAGAGGCACTTTCTCAGACCAACACAGTGACAATGCCACAATTCCTCACTACTGACAAAGTACTAACTTCTCACAGAGGTAATTCCTCAGTATTGAGCCTCCAATAGAAATGCAATACTTCCGTACTGACCTTCTGAATTGGTTGCTCACCATTAATTCTGAACCCGTTCCAATGATGCTCCTCTTCTGTGTTCAGTCTCTCATAATAATGCACTCTGGCTGTTCTGATCCTCTGACAATGCTGCAATTATGTATGAATTATTATCTTGTATTATCAGTACAGGACTCCCTCAATGCTTCCTCCATTACACTGAGGTCTATCGTTTAGATCGGCTCCAACAAACCTGCTCTTATTTAACGGGCCAGGCATTGCTTCACTTGTACAGATTTTGTCAAGTCCTGCTGATGTTTCTGGGAGGACTTTTTCTGACACCTCAGAATTGACCCCTGACAATGTTGCACTCCCCCCTCACTTATGACCGCACCTGAGCTGCAATACCTCGGGGCTCACCTCCTAATTATGTAGCACCCATGAATTCTAAGTCCCTAAAATGAGATACTGCCTCAGTATTGACCCTCTGTTACTAATGCACTAAGTCAGAACAACCCTCCAGCAATGTGACCCTGCCTCAGAACTGACACTGAGAATGAGGCACTCCTTCAGCACTGCATCTCTAATCATACATTACATTGAGACATTCCTTGTGTACTGACCCTTTGAACAATCAGGCATTCCCTCAGGACTGACAGTCTGACGATTGTGCACTCCCTCAGTACTGGACCTCTGATAATGAGGCACTCTCGTAGTGCTGACCTCTCATAGACCTGTAACACCTCAGCCCTTATGCTCTGACAGTGTTTCAATACCTCAGTACTGACCCTCTGACAACGGGTCAGTGCCTCAGAACTGCCCCCCTGACAATAAGGGAAACCGTCATACTGACCCACTGCTTCTGAGGCCCTCCCTCCACACTGACTTCCCAGTGCAAAACTATTTCAGTACTGGCCCTTGAAATGTGAACAACTTCCTTAATTCTGTCCCCCTTAAATGGCAGCACTCCCTCAGCACTGACCCTTTGACAAGAACGCACTCCCACATTTTTGACCCTGTGACAATGAGGCACTCCCTCACCCCTGATGCTCAGACAGCGCTTCAATATCTCAGTCCTGATACTGTCACTGCCTCAGCACGGACCACTTGACAACGAGACACTGGTTAAGAACTGACCTGCTCACAGAGCTGCAAGACCTCAGTACTGACCCTCTCATCAAGGGACACTATCTGAATTCTGACACCTGCATAATGAGGCACTGCCTCAGCGTTCACCCTCTGACAAACTCCTGACGACCCCCTGTAAAGACTGACAGTCTCCCTGGACGTCCTATAAATCCTGACAGTCTCTCCTGGACTCACAATGAACACTGACACACTCCCCAGGGACTCTTTGTAAATACCCACACACACACACACACACACACACACACACACACACAGGGGCACCCTGTAAATATTGACACACACACAGGGACACCCTGTAAATATTGACACACGACCTGGCAATCCCCTGTCAAGACCAACAGAGTCCCCGGGGACACACTGTGAATATTGACACATCTGTGTGACCCCCTGGAAATACTGACAAAGCCCCTGAAATCATCTGTAAAACTGACACACTCCGTGGGACCCCCTGTAAATATTGACACAGTCCCAGCAAATCCTGAAAATACTGATAGTCCCTGGGACCCTCTGCAAAGACTGACGCATTTCCCGGGGCCCCCTTTAAATACTGAAAAATTCCCGCGACCTACAGGGGTTCAGGGACTGCGTCAGTATTGACAGGGGCTCTTGGTGAGAGTGTCAGTATTTACAGGGTGTTGCGCGGAATTTGTAATTATTTACAGGTGCTCCCGGGAGTGTGTCAGCAGTTACAGGCGGTCCCATGGAGGGTCAGTATTTACAGGGCGTCTCAGGGATTGTGTCAGGATTGACAGGGAGACTTGGGGAGAGCGTCAGTAGTTACAGGGGTGCCCGTGGACTTTGTTTTTTCAGCGGGTGTTAGGGAGAGCTACAGTATTTCAAGGTGGTCCCAGGGAGTGTGCCAGTGTTGACAGGGATTCCAGGGGACTGTGTCAGTATGCACCGAGCCCCTAGAAATTCTGACACGCTCCGCAGGACTCCCTGTAAATACTGACATAGTACCTGAGAATCCCTGAAAATGCCACCACACTCCCAGGGACCCTCTGTAAACGCTGACACATTTCCCAGGGCCCGCTTTATACACTGAAAAATTCCCTCGGCCTCCTCTGTATACTGACACACATCCCCGGACCCTTGTACGTATAGACACACTCTACACAACTAACCACAAATACTGGGATATCCCGTAAATACCGACACACACCTCACGACACACTGTAACTACTGTCACATTCCCTGGAATCCGCTGTAAATACTGAGAAACTCCCTGGGGCTGCATGTAAATACGGACACATTTCCCAAGGACCCCTCTAAACACGAACACATTCCCTGGGACTTCACCTAAACACTGACACATTCCACGGAACCCCCGTAAACACTGATAAACTCCCAGGACCCCCTGGAAATAATTACACATTCCCCATTCCCCCTGTAAATACCGATACACACGCCGGAACTCCCGTAAACACTGACACATTCCACCCCCGGATACCGATACTCTCCCTGGGACACCCTGCAAATACTGATGCAATCACCGGGACCGCTGTAAATTCTGTCACACTCCTCGGGAAGCCCTCTAAATACTGACATATTCCCTAGACACCCTTTAAATACTGGCAAAGTCCCAGAGAACCCCTGAAAATACTGCCACACTCCCCAGGACCCTTTGTAAATACTGATATATTCCCCGGGACCAGCTGCAAATATTGACACATTCCCTGTCCCCGCTATAAGTACTGAGAAACTCCCTGGGACTCCCTGTATACAATGACACATTTCCCAGGGTACCCTCGAAACACTGACACATTCCCCAGGAGCTCCTCCAAATACTGACACACAGCCCCACACCCCTGTACAGACAAACTCCCTGCGACCCACTGTAAATCTTGACATACTCCCTGAGACCCCCTGGAAATACCGACACACCACCCCTCCCGGGACCGCCTGGAAATACCAAAACACTGTAGGGATTCTCTGATTCTATTCTATGATGCCCTTGTCCTGTGAATGAATGAATAAATAAAGAAACCTGGTGAAGCCGCCAAACAGCATAGCCAGCAAGTGATAGACACAGCAAAGTGATCCCACCATCAATGGATCAAATCTGAGCTCTGCAGTCCTGCCACATCTCGTCATTTACTGTGGTGCACAATTAAACAACTGATTGGACGTGAAGACTCCACACATATCCCCATCCTCAATGATGGAAGTGCCCAGCACATCAGTGCAAAAGATAAGGCTGAAGTATTCATAGCAATCTTCAGCCACAAGGACCAAGTGGATGATTCATCTCGGGCTCCGCCAGCATCACAGATACCGGTCTTCAGTAAATTCAATTCACCCCACGTGATGTCAGGAAACACTTGGAGACACTGGATACTGCAAAGGTCACAGGCCCTGACAATATCCTGGCAATAATACTGAAGACTTGTGCTCCAGAACGTGCCGCTCCCCGTGCCAAGCTGTTGCAGTGCAGTTTCAACACTGGTATCTACCCGACACAGTGGAAAATTGCCCACGTATGTGCCGGATTGCAAACATAGGACAAATCCAACCTGGCCATGTACTGCCCCATCAGGCTGTACTCAATCATCAGGAAAGTGATAGAAGGTGTCAGTAACATTGTTATCAAGCAGCACCTGCTCAGCCACGGCCAGTTTGGGTTGTCAGGGCAGCTCAGCTCCTGACCTCATTACAGCCTTGGTTCAAACATGGACAACACAGCTGCATTCCAGAGGGGAAGTGAGAGCTCCAGCCCTTTACAACAAGACTACATTTGAGCAAGTGTGGCATCAAGAACCCCGAGCAAAACTGGACTCAATGGGTATAAGGGGACAAATTCTCCACTTGCTGGAGTCATACCTGGCACGCAGGAAAATGAATGATCTTATTGGAGGTCAGATATCTTAGCTCCAGGGGATCCCTGCAGGAGTTTCTCGGGGCAGTGTCCGAGATATAACCATCTTCAGCTGCTTCATCAATGAACTTGCATTCTTCATAAGGCCAGAAGTTGGGATGTTCCTGATGATTGCACAATGTTCAGCATCATTCATGATTCCTCAGATCCTAAAGCAGTCCTTGTCCAAATGCAACTAGATCTGGGCAATACCCAGGCTTGGTCAGACAAGTGGAAGTTACATTCACACCACAGAAATACCAGGCAATGACCGTCACCAACAAGAGACAACCCCCCGCCCCCGACAAACAATTTGTTACATTCACTGCATCCCACACTGTCACCGTCGTGGGGGTGAGCTTTGAACAAAAACTGAACCAGACTCACCACATAAACACAGTGACTACAAGAGCAGGTCAGAGGTGAGGAATGCTGCGGCGACTAACCCACCTCCTGATTCCCCAGAACGTGTCCACTGTCTACAAGGCATAAGTCAGGACTGTGATGGAACGCTCCCGATTTACCAGGATGGCCGCAGCTGTAACAACATGCAAGAAGCTTGACTCCATCCAGGACAAAGCAGCCCAGTTGACTGACACGATATCGACAATCATCCACTCCCTCCACCACCAATGATGAGCGGCCTCAGCAGCACTGTGTACGATCTGCAAGATGCATGGCAGAAATTCGCCAAAGCTCCTCATGCAGTACCTTCCAAACCCATGACAGCTTCCATCTCGAACGACAAGGGCATCAAGTACATGGGAACACCTCCTTCAATCCCACTCCAAGCCACTCGTGATTCTGATTTAGAAATATATCCGGAATCCTTCACTGCGACTGTTCAAAAGATGGAAATTCCCTCCCTCATGGCACTGTGGGGGCAACCCACAGCAGGCGAACTGCAGCGGTTCGAGAAGGCAGCTCACCACCAACATCTCCAGGGCAATTAGGGATGGGCAATAAATGCTGGACCAGTCAGTGACACACACATCCAACAAATAATTGAAGAAACAAACTCTTATTAATTAGTGATTTTTCAGTCTCACAGCCAGCCATGCCTCATATACACACATCTTAGTGACAATGTGGTGACCGTAACCAGACCACAGTGAGCCTGGGCTCATCCACACTCCTCCCAGTCACATTTCTGATTTGAAAAATACACCTTTTTCACAAGAAATCTCTTTGTATATGTACAATGTCACAACTGCAGTTGCGTTCTGTCCAGCTGCGTATCAAATAAACAAATAAAGCATTGGACTTTGGCTCCACCCAATGAACCAAAGACCTCTCTCAGACATACAACAAAAATATTTACATACATGTGAGACACGGGGAGGGTCCGATAACTGAATGGACCCTCATTTACCTTCAGCAGGAAAACCTCAGACAGTGGTCCTTCCCGACTGTGCCTCGGCAGCAGCAGCCCCATCGTCCCAGTTATGCCCCAAGCTTTTAGTGCATTCCAGTTATGCCTCGTGGACACACCACCTGGTTACTGACAGGGAGCCTGGCAGCATCTACACGCTTCCGCGTCATGATGCGGTGACTGGAAATGGTCTCACAGTGGCCCTGGCCTCATTCGCACAACTCACAGGAAGTCCGACTTGACTGTAAACGGTCTGACAATTGCCCTCACCTCATTGACACACCTCCAGTAATTATACAGGGACGCAAAACAGTCTCACACCGAGCATGGCCTTATTTACACTCCTCCCAGAAACTAAACAGTGATTGTAAACAGTATCACAGTGGGCCTGGCCTCATCTCCATGCTTCCGACTTACTATACGGTGACTGTGAACAGCCTCACAGCAAGTCTGTCCTCATCCGTGCACCTCCCAATAACTATATGCTGAAGGTAAACATTGAGCCTGGCCTCATCCACACACTCCCTGCAGCTATACGGTAACTGTAAAAGGTCTCACACTGAGTCGAGAGAGAGTAGGAACTGCTAATGCTGGAGTCTGCGAGAACGAGGTGTGGGCTGGATGAACACAGCACGACAGGCAGCATCAGAGCAGCAGGAAAGCTGATGTTTCGGGTTTCACCCACAGCCACTTCCAGGGCAGTGTACTGTGGCACAGGCCAACAAGGTGCACATAAACAATCTGACAGGATTCTCACCACCCGCCAATCTACGTTTTGTTGTTTGTTGGAAAGTTCTGATGATGAGACATTGTACCAAATGACTTTGTCAGTCTGCTCTGGGAACTACACGACAGGATCCAGCCTCTCCTTTTCCCACAGGGTCTCGAGCACGCTGCGTGCTGACCACTACCTGATGGACTGGCGGTCAGAGGTTTGTTTCTTTGCAAATTTCACAACAAAGGACATATGTTATAGAACGGTCCAAATACTTGGAGCTTTCCGTGGCAGAGAGGCCAGTCCCTTCGTTCGCAACACTGGGATCAGGTCGTACCTCAGTACCTAGTGACACTTGGTCTTTGCGTACTGAGAGTCTACACACAGCTTAATGCACAACAAGGTGGACATCAGGATGAGGGTGACATTGGGTACGTTCTTCCCCCACTTAGCCAGAGCTTAGTACATGGAGTTGTTGCAGACACGGTCTATCTTAGGCTTCCAGTAGGAATGGAAGATGGCTCGGATGAGGGAAACAGTGCAGTGTGGGTGATGGGCCAGAACTGTGCCATGCACAACAACAGAGAGAGTGCCTCACACCTGATGACCAGGATTTTACCCACAATGTGCACCTCCCAAGGCTTTCTGCACGCCCCAGGCTCTCTGAACTGTGTGCCCAGCACTTTTGGGTAATCTGCCCTGACGGTGAAGGGAATGAAGGATCATTCAGGCCAGATCCCAAAGGACATGGCCTCACTCTTGTCTCGATTTACCGTGGCTCCCGAGGCCAGTTTGAAAGGGTCACAGATGCTCATGAACCTGCGCACTGACACTGGGGCTGAGCAGAGATTGGTGACATCGTTATCGGACAGGGACGCTTTGACCTGCAGGCCCGCTCTACCTGGAATAATCACACTTCTCAGGCTCACATCCTTACTGATGGACTCAGCAAAGGGCTCGATAGAGCACACAAAAAGGCACGAGAGAGTGGGCAGCCCTGCCAGACCCTGGATCTGATGGGTAAGCTCTGTGATTCCCATACGCAGATTGAGACTGCGCTCATGATGTCGGTGTAGATCTGTCGGGCCCAATTGCAGATTCTCTCCCCTAAGCCCATTTTATAAAGCACATCCCACATGTTGGTCTGCAATATCCTGCCAAAGGCCTTCTCTTGGTCCAGGCTGATGAGGCAGGTATCCACCCCTCTGTTCTGCCTGCCGGTGATCGTATCCCTCGGAGCGCGAGGCTCTCAGAGATCGTCCTGTCCCCTGCAGCACAGGTTTGGTCAGGGTCAATCACCAATCGCAGAGCAGACCTGACCCAGTTACAAATGACTGAGACAGGATTTTGTAGGCTACATTCGCCAATTATATTGGTCGCTGCTTTCTAACTTCCTCCCTCAATCCCTTCCACTTGCAGGTCAGGGTGATGATACCATTCCTCATGGATTCGCTCATAGTACCTGACAGAAGCATACTGTCGTACAGCTCCAGCAGGCCCTGGCCAATCAACTCCCAAAGAGCTGAATACAACTCGGCTGGAAAGGCATCACTTCCCAGAGTTTTATTCTTTTCGAAGGCCTTCTCCAGCTCATCCAGAGATAATGGTCGGTCCAGGCTCTCCTGCTTGGTGTTGTCTAAGACCCCCAGGATCGAGGACAGGAATGTCTGGGTGTCATTGTGCTGGCTGTGGTCAGAGTGTCATACGGACTGGCTTGAAAGGATTTGCTGAGCTTCAGGATGTCTGATTGAGACAAACTTATCGAGCTATGTTCATCCTTCAGGCTGCTGAGCACAGAGCTCTCCTTTAGCATCTTCAAGAAGACGGAATGTGAACACATCTCATTAGGTCACATGCAGCTTTAAAGGGCACTGATTTGGCCTCCATTGGAATACTGTATCTAATTCCAGTCTCCCTGCTGTGGGAAGGATATTGTGAAACCGGAAAGGGTTCAGAAAAGATTTACAAGGATGGTGACTGGGTTGGAGGGTTAAAGCTCAAGGACGAGGTTGAATAGACTGGGTCTATTTTCCCTGGAGCATCAAAGGCTGAGGGATGACCTGATCGAGATTAGTAAGAGCATGAGAGGCATGGATAGGGTTTATAGACATTGTCTGTTCCCTGGGGTGGGAGAGTCCATAACTGGAGGGCATAGGTTTAAAGTAACAGGGGAAAGATCTAAAAGGGATTTAAGGTACATTATTTTCATGCAGAGGGTGGTGTATGTATGAAATGAGCTGCTAGAGAGAGGATTGGAAGCTGGTACAATTTCAACATTTAAAAGCCATCTGGGTGGAAAATGAATAGGAAGAGTTTAGAGGGATATGGGCCAAATGCTGGCAAATGGGACTACATTTATTTAGGATATCGAGTCAGCATGAACAAGTTGGACCAAACGGTCTGTTTCAGTGCTGTCTGTCTCTGACTGTTATTCTCTCTTGCTCCACAGTGCAGACCCTGAACCGCAAGATTATCTTGGAGGCCTCCAAGGCAGAGAGTGGGGCTTCCTGCCTCCACACCTCCTGGGGCTCCTTCGTGACATTGACCCGATTGTCTGGAGTAAGAGTAGGTTTTGCACGGGTTTCTGGAGTTTGAACAGTTTTGCCCAACTCTCTCTCACCTTCTGAACACTTTTCAGGACAAAGAACTTCTTGGTGTTCGCTTTGACTGCCTCCCACCAAGTGCAAAAAGGGTCTTCATCGTTCTCCACCCTGTGTGCTCTCTTTTGAGCTTCTTCATGTTTTTCTGGGGTCAGCTTCCATGTTCCCTTGCCAGCCCGCTGGTCATCCTGTAGGTGACAGTCAGCCAGCAGGAGGCAGTAGTCAGAGAAGAACACCGGCTTGACTTCAATGGATATGATCGAGGACGTGTGGGCGCAAACAGGAAATCTATCCAATGGGTGGATAGACCCGTCTGGCTATGACCAGGCGTTTCTACTCTATGCTCAGTCTGCAGGGGTGCTGAAGATGTTATGCAGCTTGGCAACTTTAACCGTTTCCATCAGAAATCGGGACGTCGAGTCCAGTTCACTGTCATACCCTCCATATTGTTCATTCGTGCCGATGATGCAGCTGAAGTCTCTGGCCAGAATGACTGGCCTGGACATCACCAGCAGCAGTGGAAGCAGGACGGCCAACCCCTCACTCTTTCCCAGTGGGGTCTCCATGTTAATTACTCCGGGAAGCGTTTCTCTATGAGCCTGGCCTGATCTACACATCTCCCACAAACTATATGGTAACTGTAAACAGTCTTAAAGTGAGCCCGATTGATTCACCCTCCTATCAGTAACTTGCCAATGATTACTGCCTGTTTCACAGTCAGTCTAGTCTGATCTTCTCTTCCTCTGAGTGAATCCTTTCTGTCCTCTTCCATTCAGCCCGTGCCTTTGAGACTACAGCCAGATTCCCCTTTCATTGCATTTCATTCTCCTCACTGTCTCGGTGCTGCCACATACATCACCTGTCTCTGCATTTCCCTCTGTGATAGTTCTTGTGAAACCCATCCCCCTTCCTGCCCCACCTTCCAGCTGCAATGTTGGAAGATCACCACATTGGGCATTGCCATTAGTGCTCCAGCTCAGTCATATTTCTTCACCAAACAGAAACACAACTCATCAACAAGAGTAAGTGGCAGGCAAATGAGATACATCAGACATCTAAAAGCAGTTTGTTGTTCAAAAGTGGAACTAACTTTAATTTGTATGCGTACAATAGAATCAGGAAGAATAATACATAAATAGCATGCAACTCATTTCACTGAACACATTTGTGCAAATAAATAATATCTCTGCAGTTCAACCAACTCCAACAGCATAACATTAGAGACAGAACATTTGGAAATGATACAGAAATTTCAGATACTAATGATTTAAAGAGGAGTACAGATTAAGATCGGGGAAACTGAACATGGTGTACACACTAAAATCCATTTCGCAATTGGAATGCCTCATTCAGGCAATTACATCTGTCTCCCTCAGTCTCAAATGGTCTTCTTCCCATTCGATTTTCTTTTACTCTCTGGGCCACCCCCAATAAGCAGTTCCCTTCCCTCCCCAGTTTAGCCTCATGCCTTCCTTTACACTGGTATGGAATGGTATCTTTCTAGTACGTTTGATTTTCGATGAACACACCGCACTGGTTTGTGACCAGGTCGGCCAGTTGAACCTCACAGAATATGAGTTGCCTGATTGTTCCATATTAACAGCCCAAATCAGGGAGCCCTGGCTGACAGATAAGAGGTGTGAGCATCAGAGATGCTGACACCCTATCAACTATCTCTGAATGAGGCAGTGCTAAAGTTGAAGACAGTTCATTTGTAAATAAAAGTTGAATTGGAGATCGACACTGGCCTCCGTGTATTTAAAATACATCTCCAGCACTAGGTTTGAATATTATTGTTATCCTTTTGTTATCAAACATCTCTGTGTGCAGTGATCAGCAGGGTTATAACATGGAGATGTGGGAACAGGTTTGTTTAGATTCCCGACAGTGTGGATACAGGCCCTTTGGCCCAACAAGTGCACACCAAACCTTGGAGCATCCCACCCAGACCCACGCCCCTGAACACTACGGGCAATTTAGCATTGCCAATCCACCTAGCGTGCACATCTTTGGACTGAGGGAGGAGACCGGAGCACCTGGTGGAAACCCACGCAGACACAGGGACAAGGTGCAAATTCCACACAGACAGTTGTCTGAGGCTGGAATTGAACCTGGGTCCCCACTGCTGTGAGGCTGCAGTGCTAACCGCTGAGCCACCGTGCCGCCCCATATCGTGTTGCTTTTGCACAAACTTCGATGAAGAGGAAAATGCCACTGATAATGGGAACTGCAGATGCTGGAGAATCCAACATAAAGTGTGGAGCTGGATGAACACAGCAGGCCAAGCAGCATCTCAGGAGCACAAAAGCTGACATTTCGGGCCTAGACCCTTCATCAGAGAGGGGGATGGGAGAGGGAACTGGAATAAATAGGGAGGGGGGGGATGCGGACCGAAGATGGAGAGAAAACAAGATAGGTAGAGAGGAGAGTACAGGTGAGGAGGTAGGGAGGGCATAGGTCAGTCCAGGGAAGACAGACAGGTCAAGGAGGCAGGATGAGGTGTGGCTTGAGGTGGGAGGAAGGGATGGGTGAGAGGAACAACATGTTAGGGAGGTGGAGACAGGCTGGGCTGGTTTTGGGATGCAGTCGGGGGAAGGGAACAGCTGGGCTGGTTTTGTGATGCAGTAGGGGGAGGGGAAGAACTGGGCTGGTTTTGGGATGCAGTTGGGGAAGGGGAGATTTTGAAGCTGGTGAAGTCCACATGGATACCATTGGGTTGCAGGGTCCCCAAGCGGATTATGAGTTGCTGTTCTTGCAACCTTCGGGTGCCATTTTTGTGGCACTGCAGGAGGCCCATGATGGACATGTCGTCTAAGGAATGGGAGGGGGAGTTAAAATGGTTCGCGACTGGGAAGTGCAGTTGTTTGTTGCGAACCGAGTGGAGGTGTTCTGCAAAGCGGTCCCCAAGCCTCTGCTTGGTTTCCTCAATGTAGAGCGGGTCAGGAGTGAGGGGGCAGGTCACTGTGAGGGGGTCAGGACTGCAGGGGCAAGTCACTGTGAGCGGGTAAGGACGGAGAGGGCAAGTCCTTGTGATTGGGACAGGACTGCAGGGGCAAGTCGCTGTGAGCGGGTCAGGATAGAGGGGGCAATTCGCTGTGAGCATTTCACTCAGTCACTGCGTCCCATTTCACTCAGTCACTGCGTCCCATTTCACTCAGTCACTGCATCCCATTTCACTCAGTCACTGCATCCCATTTCACTCAGTCACTGCATCCCATTTCACTCAGTCACTGCATCCCATTTCACTCAGTCACTGCATCCATGCTGCATGGCCCATGCTATGTATAAATGTGGCATAAAATCCTTACTTGTATGTTCATTTCCTCTTGTAATAACATGTGGCATCAGTAGCATCCTTAATCACTTGCATTTCATCGGAAAGCCTGGTACAAACACCAGATAACATGACAGTCCGAACAGAACGCTTTTTCCAATGCTTTCAACATATAGTCATGTGTGTCTCAGTGAATAAAAATCCTCCTCATTTTACCGCAATTAAATCTCATAATAAAGGGAGTATGTCTGAAAGTCGTCTCATCCGAAGGAAAACAGACTTGCTCCAGGAAAGCTGCTAAAATATATCAAGAAAAATACATATGAAATGATTCTAGAAATTTCTGCAACACAAAGATCAAAGGAAACAATAGTTTGATGAACACACTGTTAAGTGTTGCACTTACAAATCACATTTTGGAAAACAAACCACACTGATTTTCTACTTTATGAAAAAAAATTGTTCCAAGTCTTCATTATGCAGCAGATAACTGAAAAGGTGTAGACTTTTAACCTGCATAGAAAGTATGTGCGGAAGTTAAAACAAACAAAAAAAGCCACTTCTGTCCTAAAAAGACAATATTATATTACAAAAAGGCAGGAAAGTTGGAGAATGCAGCATCATGCTTCCTGCAGAGATCAAGTTTTGTCTGTGTCGTAAAAAACAAAAGAACTGTGGGCACTGTAAATCAGCAACAAAAGCAGAACTTGCTGGAAAAGCTCAGCAGGTCTGGCAGCATCAGTGAAGAGTGAGATCCGAGGAAGGGTCACAGGACGCGAAACATTAACTCTGACATTGTCTACATCATAGTGAGTTATGTCTATTGCTTCAGCAAAATCCAACCAACTCTGAATGAAAATCAATGCTTAAGAAATATCCAAAACATCCGCTGTCCCCGTTGTGGCTTCCTCTACATTGGGGAAACGATGCAGAGGCTTGGGGACCGCTTTTCAGAACACCTACGCTCAGTTTGCAAGAAACAACTGCACCTCCCAGTCACTAACCATTTCAACTCCCCCTCCCATTCCCAAGAGGACATGTCCAACCTGGGCCTCCTGCAGTGCCATAATGACGCCACCCCAAGGTTGCAGGAACAGCAAATCATATTCTGCTTGGGAACCCTGCAGCCCAATGCTATCAGTGTGGATTTCACAAGCTTCCAAATCTCCTGTCCTGCCACTGCATCCCAAAACCAGCCCAGCTCGTCCCCGCCTCCCTAACCTATTCTTCCTCTCACCCATCACCCCTCCCACCTCATACCGCACCCCTATTTCCCCTCATCCCACTCCCTTGACCTGTCCGGCCTCCCCAGACTGACCTATCCCCTCCCTGCCTCCCTACCCATACTCTCCTCTCCACCTATCTTCTCCTCCATCCATCTTCCATCCGCCTCCCCCTCTCTCCCTATTTATTTCAGAACCCGCACCCCCTCCCCATTTTCTGAAGAAGGTTCTCGGCCCGAAACGTCAGCTTTTGTGCACCTCAGATGCTGCTTGGCCTGCTGTCTTCATCCAGCTCCACACGTTGTTATCTCGCATTCTCCAGCATCTGCAGTTCCCATTATCTCTCCAAAACAAAGGCTGCTGTCTTTCAAAACCCAATCTCAGATTTTGAAGATAGTCCTGACCCTGAAAAAAATACCAAATATGTATAAAGAGGAAAACTGGAGGTGAAACCATTCAAAAAATTTTCATTGGCACAACAAATGTTCCAACTGTAAAAGCAGGTTAAGCACCTGTATATAAGGAAACTGTACTCAAACTTTAAACAGACACTTACAGCCAACAAATGTGAGAAATATCCATTTCTTGCTGGATTACCAATTTTGCTGTTGGGAAAATAGGCCTAGGCTTAGCAATGTACATTCAAACAAGATAGCACCCTCTCAGAACTCAACACTCACAGTTGTAGAGTTCTGTTTTCACAGGTTGGAGGATAATAGCATCAAGCACAATACACCAAATCTTCTTTGGTGCCTTTTCCTTCCATAAAACTGCTTTTAGTAGATGTGCACAGAATTCATTTTATACACATTGAACAGTTGCTAAGGTAAAGACGCCAGTTCCAGCACTTGGACTTGCATCTGCTTCATCATCAAAACAGAACAAAATAAAGACCCACTCCTTGTAAGTCACGTTTTCCATTTTTAGTGACAAGGTGAAGTGCGAGAACTGCTCACTTGATGTTAAAATCTCTTAAGTATGTACCTATATATTTCAATTCTGTGAAATATGTGGAATGAGTTTGAGAGAAGGATTAATTTTGTTGCGCTGGGAGAGAGCTGGGACAGTTAAAATAAGTTGAATGGCCTCCTCCCATGCTAAAAATGTCCATAACTGTTCTTGGCCCTGCTAAATTCAAGTGGCCATCCTTTCATTGTGACTGTGAGACGCAGCATGTTACGATAGATGGCATAATGAAGAAATCCTTTGTTATTAATGAACTTTTCAGCACTCGGCATTCTTCTGAAGTCAAATGTTCGATATGTACCTGTTGCACTGACTTGGTTCCAAACAGTTATAATGTGGAGGTGCTGGTGTTGGACTAGGATAGACAAAGTCAGAGCTCACATGACATCAGGTTATAATCTGACAGGTTTATTTGAAATCACACAAGCTTTGGGAGTGCAGTCCCTTCATCAGGTGCGGTCAGGGAGGAAAACACACAGTCACACAATTGATAAGCAGACAGATCAAAACATCATACAACTGGTGTGAGTGGAGTGTCAGATAATAAGTCTTCATCCAGGATGTTTGTTGGTTTGCAGATATTTTGTTGAAGAAACACACAACTTGTAGTTACAGTCAGTGTGGTATCTTATAAATTCTTGCTTTTGAAATAAAGGTTAAAACTCTAAGACAGATTCTGAACACAAGCCTCGAAACTACAAGTCAGAGTCTGACCTGAGATGTCACCTTTTGTACATTCCTGTTGCGTTGCCTGATTATCATGACAACACAGCACTGACATGGACTTTATAAACGCTTTACTTGCCTCTAACACTCTTGGTACCTGCATAGAGTTATTATCTGACACTCCACTCACGCCAATTCTATGATCATTTGATCTCTCTGCTGATAAGCTGTCTCTCTCTGTGGTCACCTCACTAACTGCACCTGATGAAGGGGCTGCACTCCAAAAGCTTGTGTGATTTCAAATGAACCTGTTGGACGACAAGCTGGTGTTATGTGACTTCTGACTTCAAACAGTTATAGAATGTGTTTTCAATCCTATCGTGACTTGACAATAAGTCAACTTCTTAAAATTTATAAAATGAGAATGTCAAGTGAAGTATGTCGAACCTTGAGCGCTTAAAAAAGGAAATATTACAACCATAGTCTAGTCAGACAGTAAAGACAGAAGGAATGATTTCATCGACTGTGTCTGACACCACACAATTAATCCCCCTGATGGAAGAAAGGTTGGCTGCGTTCTCTTTCTTCAGGAACATCCAGCTAATACCACCTTACTACTGCTTGTTTTATTCATCTGGTGATCCATTGAATTCCTTGCAGTCTTGGTCAAACCTTCATGTAATTTATTTAAATTTTCAATAAAATAAATTTAACTTCATATTCCACAATTTTAACATCTCCTTTCAAGGTTTGAACGGTTCACTTCGTACAGTGCACATGTTGTGTCAATAATTGGAGAACATGGTGGAAAAATCAAGATATATTGACAAGTAAACAAATGGCTAACTTCTGTTTCCTTGTCAGTAATGCCTTTTGAACAGAACATAAAGTTGCGCAACTATGTCGAGATAACAATTTCAAACTGGGAAGACCACTTTGTGGTCCCCACACCAATCTCTATTCACGAGCTACTGATTGCATTACTCTGCCTTGGCAACAATGTAATATTACACTTGTCTCAGCACAACCTTGGCATCTTGTTTATCCCATGATGAACGTCCGACCACACATTCATGCAATCCCTAAAGCTGTCTCTTTCCATCTTTTCAATCCTGCCAACCTGTCTCTTGTCTCGGCTCATTCGCAGTGAAACCTTCACCTGGAACTACTTCACTTCTGGACCTGACAATTCCAATGCATTCCCTGATGGAGACCCACATTTGTCCATTGAACACTTGAGGTCGTCTAAAACTCCACTGCCTGAGTCTCAACTTGAACCAATTCCTATTCTCTGTACTTTCCACCTGACTGATACCATTAACAGTAATTTTATTAAATTCTCATTTTTGTTTACAAATCGTTACTTGGCTATGCCTATCGCTATTTTGGTAATCTCCACCAGTCCAACCATACTTCAGGATAACTGCACTCGTCTAATTATGTCCTCTTGCCCACTCTTGATTTTAAACGGCCCACTACTAGTTGCCAAACATTTAATTGTGTCGGCTTCAAACCCAAGAAGAGACTTCCTACACCTTCAGCGAGCAAACTCACATCCAGAACCTCAACCCAAGCAACAAATCCTCTCAAAACTCGCTAACTTCCTACACCTCTTAGCCTCTGTACATTTCCTCTTTTAAGGCACTTTTTCAAACAATCCTCTTTCATCAAGCTCTTGATCATCTGAACTAACAACTTAATAAGGCTCAGTTGTATTCTGGGATGGTTAACACTCCAATCACACGCCTTCAAAGTTTCCCTCCATTAAAGAGATTTTATAAGTGGTTGAAGTCATTGCCAAGCAGAGGGGGACGAATTGGGGAGTTATTTCAAAGAGCTACGATATGCCAAACGACCTCCTTCCACACTGGCCAACTTTGATTGTACAAAAACAAAAATGATTTTCAGACTTGGGAAGATCCCTCAAAAATGTCACAAGTAACCAGCTTTTGGGCAGAGTCGAGCTGCTGAGATGATAGACCAGGATTTAGGGGTACCAGGAGTGATAATATGCTGAACACAATCAAATTTTAGGGTGTAGAATGATGTGGTCTTCGGCATTTTTGACACTTGGACCATTTTCCTTCCTTTCCACAGAACAAGTCAAATAGTGGCAGCACAATGTTGCATGGCCACTCAAGCTTGCTCCACTGTCGATGATGATTGTGGCTGGTCTTCCACATCAATTAAACTTGGGCTCATATCTCATCCTCTTTTCAAAACATCGATCTATTCACGTGTAGTATCCCTCTCGCTAACTTAATGAGAATTCATTCCAATCAATGAACTCCTAACGCTGACCCACCCCAGGTCAAAAAATTCAGCTGAGATCAGGAACTGATCTCGCCTGTATGGCTGAGCTGGCTTTTAAAAAGTTTGCCGGTGAGACAGTCCCAGTGAGAAACATTCATTCAAAAAAAATAATTGCATGGATGGCTCTCCAATCCTAAACTCTATTCAAATTCAGTTGGCTTGTGATGCAGACTGATGCCCTGCAGAGAGGGCTCAATTGCCACACCAGTGAGCTGACCACAAAGGGTCTTCGCCTCAACCCCTCTACTTCCCTGAGGCATGGTGATCTTCAGGTTAAATCATAACCAGTTGTCTCTCTCTAAGGAGTCGCCAAATGGCGTGCTAAGACTTTACCTTGAACCCTGATAACATGGCAACAAGCAGATAACTCAGCTGATGTCACTGACTAATAGAATCCTCAACTATACTAAAATTAATGATGTGATATCATCAGAAGGCATGCTCAACTAAGTTTTAATTTGCAAATTAAGTTAACAACCATTCAAATCAATATTACTGAAGTACTCATATTACTGATCGTCTCGATACAACATTGTGGTTACATCTGTTCATAAGTGAAGTGTAATGTAATTGCACTTACTGTGGTTTTATCAAAGTGATCCTGCAATGAGTCAATAAGCAGGTCACTCACAGGTTGCCAATCAGTGTGGACCCCCTCAGCTGTTATCACATGAGCCTCAAGATCATCCAGAACTTTCTGCAGTTCTTGAAGTTTCTCCAACGCCTTTTCCACCTGTTTCTGCCAGTTGCTCGCACGGATTTTCAGTTGTTCCCAATTTTCCTTCACTTCTATTGACTGTTTGCGGACAGCTTTGGCAATTCTCTGGGCTCTCTCTTCCGGGGCAGGTTCTGGAAATATGGAATGCAAATAATTTATCAACTATTCATGATTTTGATCGATAGATTTTCTTTCTAATCCCCTTTCCTTTAAAAGGTCTCTCTGGACTTTCTCCTGAAATTGGGAGAAATAGTATAAGACGAAAGATTTTGGTACAGGCACATCAATGATAAATTCTGTAATTAGCTGGCAGGTCGCGGAGCCATTAACAGAGAACCAATACAAAGCCAAATAAAATTCTGCAGATATTTGAAATTTGTCACTACCATGGAAACTTTAAAGAAGGAAAAGGATTAGTGACTAAATGGGTACAATTCTCAACAAAAGATTTGAAAAATCCTTTCAGGATATCTTTCATAGCTATGAGACAAACATCCAACACAAACCAACTTTCATCTTTCAGGACTGGCAAGTTAGAATGATAAACCCAAAGTCTACCCTGCATAGTTCGCTCTGGAACTCACCTCATGAGGTTGTTAAGAGATGTAGAGATAACAAAGTGTGCAGCTGGATGAACACAGCAGGCCAAGCAGCATCTGAGGAGCACAAAAGCTGACACGTTGGGCCGAGACCTTTCATCAGAAAAGGGGGAGGGGGAGAGAGTTCTGAAATAAATAGCGAGAGAGGGGGAGGCGGATCAAAGATGCATAGAGGAGAAGATAGGTGGAGAGGAGACAGACAAGTTAAAGAGGTGGGGATGGAGCCAGCAGAGGTGAGTGTAGGTGGGGAGGGAGGGAGGGGATAGGCCAGTCCGGGGAGGACGAACAGGTCTCCGGGGCGGGAAGAGGTTAGGAGGTAGGAAATGGGGGTGGGGTTTGAGGTGGCAGGATGGGATAGGTGGGCTGGTTTTGGGATGCGGGAGGGTGAGGGGTGATTTTGAAGCTTGTGAAGTCCACATTGATACCATGGAGTGCAGGGTTCCCAAGCGCAATATGAGGTGCTGCTCCTGCAACCTTCAGGTGGCATCGTTGTGGCACTGCAGGAGGCCCAGGATGGACATGTCACCTGAGGATTGGTAGGGAGAGTCGAAACAGTTCGCGACTGGGAGGTGCAGTTCTTTAGTGCAAACTGAGCACAGGTGAAGCGGTCCCCAAACCTCTGTTTGGTTTCCCCGATGTAGAGGGGGCCACAATGGCAACAGTGGATACAGTCTACCACATTAGCAGATGTGCAGGTAAACATCTGTTTGACGAGGAAATTCTTCCTGGGGCCTGGGATGGGGGTGGGGGGGGGGGGGGGGGGCTATCGGGACCAGTGAATTTTAAACGTTGTGATGACAACATTTATGGATATGCAGGGAAAAGTGCTGGGTGTAGGGAGTGCTAGAGGGGATTGTGGAGCGGATAAGGGGGTCACCTAAGGGTGGTGGGAAAAATGTCTTTGGTGGTGGGGTCGGATTGCAGATGGCAGAAGGGTCGGAGGACGACGCATTGAATCCGGATGTTGGTGGGGTGGTACGTGAGGGCGAGGACGACACTGTTTTGGTAGTTATTATGGGGTGCGGGTGTGAGGGATGAGTTGTGGGAAACGCGGGTGACACGGTCGAGGGCGTTTTTGACCACTGAGGAGGGGCAAGTTCCGGTCCTTGAACAACCCTCAACAGTTTCTCTTTCAATTCCTCCCACTTCCTACAGACAAAGGGGGTGGCCAGGGTAGCCAAATGGGCCCAAGCTATGCCTGCCTCTTTGTAGGTTACATGGAACGCTCCCTCTTCCGTACCTACACTGGCCCTCAACCCCACCTCTTCCTCCGTTACATTGATGACTGTATCGGCACCGCCTCGTGTTCCCACAAGGGGCTCCAACAGTTCATCCGCTTCACCAACACCTTCCTCCCGAACTTGAAGTTAACCTGGACAATCTCTGATACCTCTCTCTCCTACCTGGACCACTCTATTTCCAACCACTGAGAAACAAATATCCATTTCAACTCCACCAATTCCCACAGCTACCAAGATTACACCTCCTACCACCATATTCCTGCAACAATTCATCCCCTATTCCCCATTCCTTTGCCTCTGCATCTGCACTCCCAGGATGAGGTATTCTATTCCCGTATATCTCAGATGTCCTCATTTTTCAAGGACCACAACTTGCCCCGCTCTGTGGTTGATAACGCCCTCGACCGTGTCTCCAGCATTTCCTGCAACAAATCCCTCTCACCCAACCCCGCAACAACAACCAAAACAAAGTCTCCCTCGTCCTAACGTACCACCCCACCAACCTCCGGATACAACGCATCATCCTTCGAAACTTTCAGATTCTCTGGGAGGCTACGGAGGTGGTGACGGAGCCTTTGGCCTTGATCTTTGAATCCTCATTGTCTACAGGTTTAGTACCAGAAGGCTGGAGGGTTGCAAATGTTGTGCCCTTGTTCAAAGAGGGCAGTAGAGATGACCCAGGTAATTATAAACCCAGTGAGCCTTCCGTCTGTTGCAGGAAAAGTTTTGGAAAGGATTATAAGAGAGAGGATTTATAATCATCGAGCAAGCACCAATTTGATGGGAGATAGTCAACATGTATTTGTCAAGGGCAGGTTGTGTCTCACAAGCCTCATTGAGTAATTTTGGAAGGTGACCAAGCACGTGGATGAGGGTCGGGCAGTTGACGTGGTGGACATGGACTTCAGTGAAGCCTTCGATAAGGTTCCACATGGTAGGCTATTGGAGAAAACATGGAGACATGGGATTGAGGGAGATTTAGCAGGTTGGATTAGAAACTGGCTTTGGCTAAGGAGGCAACCAGTGGTGGTTGATAGAAAATATTCAGCCTGGAGTCTGGTTACTACTGGTTTGTCTCAAGCATCCGTTTTGGGACCACTGCTGTTTGTCATTTTTATAAATGACTTGGACGGAGGCATTGGTAGATCGGTTAGTAAGTTTGCAGATGACACTCAAGTCGGTGGAGTGGTGGACAATGTGGAAGAATGTTGCAGGTGACAGGTAGACTTGGATGAACTGCAGAATTGGGCGGAAAGCTGGCAGATGGACTTCAATGCGGATAAATGTGAGGTGATTCACTTTGGGATGAATAATAGGAAGGCAGAATATTGGGTCAATGGAAAGATTCTTGGCAGTGTTGCTGTGCAGAGGGTGTCCATCTATGTCGATCCCTGAAAATTGCCATCCAGGTTGATAGTGCTGTGAAGAAGGCTTACGGTGTTTTAGGTTTTATTGGCAGTGGGATTGAGATCCAGAGCAACTGTCCAAACAGCTGGTGCGGTCTCATTTGGAATATTGCGTACAGTTCTGGTCGCCCCATTACAGGAAGGATGTGGAAGCATTGGAAAAGGTGCAGAGGAAATGTTGCCTGGTCCGGAGCGAAGGTCTTCTGAAGAAAGGCTGAGGGACTTGGGTGTGTACTCATTGGAGAGAAGGTGGTTCAGAGGGGATTTAATAGAGACATACAAGATGATCAGTGGATGAGACAGGATGGACAGTGTGGGTCTTTTTCCGAGGATGATGACGTCAGCTTGCATGAGCAACAGTGAGGGATAATAGATTTGAGATAGATATCAGAGGCAGGTTCTTTACTCAGAGAGTGGTAAGGATGTGGAACCCCCTGCCTGCCAATGCAGTTAGCTCAGCCACATTAGGGGCATTTCAATAGTCCTTGGATAAGCATATGGATGATAATGGGATCGTGTAGGGGGATGGGCTTAGATTAGTTCACTGGTCCATCCACATCATCGCAATGAGCAAAAAAGCACACCGTTGTCTCTACTTCCCAGGAGGCTAAGGCAATTCCGTGTGCCCACAAGGGCAACTTTCACTCATGTACCACAGAAAGCATCCTATCTGGATGCATATCACAGCACGGTTCCTCGAGCAAAACAATCCCTAATTATTATGGCTCCTGCCTTTCTTCTTCCAGGCAGAATTGGTTCTGCTTTGTCATAACTAATTTGGGAGAAAATCCACGCTCAGTCTAAGTTAATTCTTCCAACAATTCAGATACCATGGAATACTGAGCAATGAGTTGGTATGTGAGAAAAAGAGAGAGAGAGAGACAAAGCCAGAGAGGTTGGGGGGGTGGGGGAGGGAGACAGAGACAGAGAGAGAGAGCGTGCGCGAGAGAGCGAGAGAGAGAGAGAGAGAGAGCGAGTGAGAGAGAGATGGGCGATGAGGGAGAGACAGACAGACAGAATAGGTGACACAATGTGAGTGTGTGAGCGCCTGCATCAGACAGTGAGAGAGATGTTGCTGAGGTGGAGATAGTTGAGAGTGTCGATCACCAACAATCTCTCCTGGTCCACCCAGATCGTCGCAATGGGCAAAAAAGCACACCAAATGTCTCTATTTCCCCAGCAGGCTAAGGTAATTTGGAGTGTCCGCAAGGTCAACTTTCATTCATGTACCAGAGAAAGCATCCTATCTGGATGCATGTCACAGCATGGTTTGGCAACAGCTCTTCCTCAGACCACAAGAAACTACAGAGTCATGAACACAGCATAGTCCATCATGCAAACCAGCCTTCCATTCGTTGATTCCACCTCTACTTCCCGCTGCCTCGGGAAAGAAACTGACATAATCAAAGGCCCCTCTCACCCGCCAATTACACTCTCTTCTCCCTTCTTCTGAAGGGAAGATGTAAAAAAAGTTTGTATACATGCGTGAAAAGATTCAACAACAGCTTCTTCACCGCTGTTATTGGACACCTGAATAGGACACTGAAAAGCTTAAATCTAATTTTGATCTTGCTCTCTGTGCATCTTCTCTGTAGCTGTCACTATGTTCCGTTTCACTCATGCGCCTTGTTTGATATCACCTGTCTATACTGCATGCAGAAGAAAACTTTTCACTGTACCTGGGCACATGTGACAATGACGACTCAAATCAAGATAATAAAATGTGAGGCTGGATGAACACAGCAGGCCAAGCAGCATCTCAGGAGCACAAAAGCTGACGTTTCGGGCCAAGACCCTTCATCAGAGATGCTGCTTGGCCTGCTGTGTTCATCCAGCCTCACATTTTATTATCTTGGATTCTCCAGCATCTGCAGTTCCCATTATCTCTGACTCAAATCAAATTGACTGTGTGCAAGAGAGAGGTGAGCATATGATTGTGCTCAAGAGTGCAAAGACAGTGCATGAAAGTGTGTGTGTGCGCACGACAGAATGTGTGTGCCAGTGACTGTGCTTGAGAGTGTGTGAAAGGGAGTTAGCACAAGAAGGGAGTGTTACAGCATGCATGAGGGAGTGAGTGTGTCTGTAAGTGTGAGTGAGCTTGACAGCAAGTGAATTTGCAAACCTAAGTGTGTGAGGGAGAGATTTGTGGTCGTGTGTGTGTACTTGAGAGTAAGAGCATTGGCAAAAGATCCTGCGACAGTGCATGCAAGTGTGCCACAGAATGTGTGCAAGACCGTGTACGACTGTGTGATAGTATGGAGTATGAATGAGTGAGAATGTGACAGAGTGTGTTCGTGAGAGACTGTGTTCCTGACTTTTTTTTGTGTGTGTGTAGTGTGTTTGTGCATGAGGGACAGAATATGCATGTGCAACATTGTGTGACTGTGAACCTCTGAGATAAAGACCGCAAGAGCGAGAGCGAGAGAGAGAGCGAGAGAAGAGATGAGGAATGAGAAATCATGAGTGGTCAATACCTGGAGGAAATAAAGAACAACGTGTGAGTGTTAAGAGAAGCCGCTGGATGTAATATGGAGGCTATTGTTTTCTTGATTGTACTAAATGAAAAGCAAGTGTCACCTCTCAGTGTCAGTGGACAGGAGATGCGCATTAGAGAAGGAGATATAGTCAGCCTTGTGAGAGACAGCAGACAAGTTGCAAATGCATAGAAACTGACATTAAAGCTTTCTTGTCAATGTGTAAAGAGGTGAGACAAATATGACGAGTCAATATTGTACCTTTGCACTCAGTAAAATCACAGAATCATGAATCAGAGAACCCTTACAGTGTGGAAACAGGTCCGTCAGCCCAACACGTCCACGCTGCCCCTCACAGCATCCCACCCAGACCCATCCACCTATAACTCACCTAACCTACACATCACTGAACACCTTGGGAAATTTAGCACGGCCAATCCACCAACCTTGCACATCTTTTGACTGTGGGAGCAAACTTGAGCACCCGGAGAAAACCCATGCAGGCACATGGAGAATGTGCAAACTCCACACAGAAAGTCACCAAAGGGTGGAATTGAGACAGTGGTGTTAACCAGAGCCACTGTGCTCTATATTATGCGAATTCAGCTGCAAGCATTTTTTTTTAAAGAAGGGAAACTTACCATCGTCACAGGACTGGAGTGGTTTCAATCTTCTATCAGCTTTGAGAACCTTATCCATATCTGCCTTCACAAGGGCAAGGTGTTGGTAATGGTGTGAGACCGGTTAGTATGCAGCAGCTCGCCATGCAAAAAATTAACGGCACTTTCATTGCTTTTTACCTAGGGGCATAACAGAAAGACAAGAACATGAAAAAATCCTGAAATCTTTCTCCAATTTCAATCTCAAAGGGACCATCCGTTCCTCAAAAGTCATAACCAAACTGAACATGGGCCTCCTGCAGTGCCACAAATGATGCCACCCCAAAGTTGCAGGAACAGCAACTCATATTCCGCTTGGGAACCCTGCAGCACAATGGACGTGGCTGACAGCTCTGTCAACCACGAATGCAAGGAATGCTCAGTTGAGGAAGAATGCAGACATTTCGGAATCCCTCCAGCAGAAGATGATATCATTAGAACAAATGGATCTGTCTGGACAGTCCTGTTTGTAGATTTTGGGAAGTCAGACTCTATTGTTTGTCATCAAGGATATGGTTGAGTGATCATATTCAGACTGAAGAGGCCAAGAATGTGAGGCTGGAGAATGGGTGCAGAGCCATGCCTCTCGGAATTCCTGTGCGTGTCTATGCTTGGCTTGGGCTACTACGGTTACCTTGTCGCAGTGTCCTCTGAGAGGCGTGATTCTCCACCCATAATGCAACCAACAAACAGATCCAATTGGACCCCCACACACAAACCCATACAGATCAAAACTGGAAATGACAGTACTCATGGTAACAGACTGGACAGTGTCAATTCCAGACAGAGTAGAATAACATCATTTCATTGGAGGCTGTACTGATGATGTCACCGATCATGGTGACGAAACGTCTGAATGAGAAGAAGCCAGCTCGGCGAGCAAGTTCACAACCTCAATCAGAGAACTGGCTGTTTTGAACTACCTTGTTCAAGAGTTTCAGTTTTGATTTTGAATGTTAAATCTCGCTCCCACATAGGGATGGAGGATTACTGTTAACAGCTGCATTCTAACTAATTCATATCGAATCATTATTGTTTTGACCAGTCTTCGGGTCAGGCTCCCTCGGTGACTGAGTCTCCCAAATTGTTAAGTTCCCTCGTGAAAGACTCCCCTTCTTCACACACACAACTAGATCCACCTCAGTTGGTACGAATTAAGCTGATTAAAAAGGATCTTTGTCTTGTGGATACCTTCCTATGTTTCAGAAGGAGTCAAGATAACTCAGGGTGACACGGTGACTCAGTAGTTAGTAACGCTACCTCACAGCACCAGGGACCCGAGTTCCATTCCAGCCTCGGATGACTGTCTGTGTGGAGTTTGCACATTCTCCCTTTGTCTGTGTGGGTTTCTGCTGGGTGCTCTGGTTTCCTCCCACAGTCCAGAGATGTGCAGGTTGGGTGGATTGGCAATGCTGAATTACCCACAGTGCCCACGGATGTCTAGGTTAGGTACATTAGCCATGGGAAATGCAGGCTGACAGGGATAGAGTAGGGGAATGGGGATGGGTCTAGGTGGGATGCTCTTTGGAGGCTTGCTGTGGGCTTGTTGAACTGAGTGGCCTGTTTCCACACTGGGGATTCTATAAAACTAGCTTCTCCTGAACTCGTGAGAGAGTGAGTTTATCAATTGCTAAATGCAAGAAGTCATAAGGCACCACAAATATGCACAAGTTAGAAACAAGAAATTTGCTCAAAAACCATAAAAGTTAAGAGGGATACGGATACTTCAGCCTTTGGATTGTTTGTGAAGAATAGAAAGTGGGATGTTGTGGCCACTAAGTTGGGCGATCCCCGTAATGTTGATATGAATTCAGCAGTTAATTTTGAGATTCTTGTTGAAATTCTTTTGACCTTGTTTCCCTTTTGACATTGCCCAGGTTTGCAGAGCTCAGAGCAAGAGATTTTCTTTCCTTCTTACCTGCAGCATAGGGCGATGAAACGGCTGTCCCAGAGCCGTGACCTCCCCAACTCCTGAGACCACACGAGCACATTCGCCCAGGAATACACACGGACTGAGACGAAAGAACTATCGGGATAACAATACTCAGCGTGGTACTGGAAAAGGCAGCATGTACAAACAGAAAACAGCTGTAAATAGTGTCAAGAGGTGAAATCAAGTGATAAAGCTAAATTCATGGCTCTTTGCTTGCGTGCTCATTGTATTCAGAACAAAATCAACAAATAAATAGCACATTTCTAGGTTGACGGGCATGATTTTATAGCTATTACAAAGACATGGTTACAAGGAGATCAACACTGGAGGTAAGTGTGCAGGTCTTTACGACATTCCAAAAAGACAGGCAGGAGGGAAAGTGACTGTAAGCGAAGAAATTAGTATGAGAGCAAGAAACGATCTTGGATCGGAAGATGTAGAATCCAATGTTATTTATTTGTTAATGGGAGGAGGACATCCCTAGCTACGCAGTCTTTATTGTCCATCCCTAATTGCCTAGGGGACAGTTCAAAGTCAATCATATTGCTGTGGGTCTGCAGTCACATATAGGCCAGATCATGTAAGGGTGGCAGTTTCCTTCCCTAAAGCACATCAGTGAACCAGCTGAGTTTTTCTGACATTTGGCAATGAATTCATGGTCATCATTATATTCTTAATTCATGATTTTCTTTTATATTGAATTCAAATTCCACCATCTGCTGTGCTGGAATTTGAACACAGGTCCCCAGAATGTTATCTCAGTCTCTGAATTAACAGTCCAGCAATAATACCACTAGGCCATTTCCTCCCCCATCGTGGAACAAGAAAGCCTGTAGCTGATTCCCACTTGGGAAAAACAGTGAACCAGGAGCTTCTTAAATGGGCGATCGCATCTCCTTACATTTTAAGACAGCCATGGATAATCAGGACCTTGTGGGAAGGGACGAAATTGGGGGAGGGAAAATTACATCAGTGTTAGGTAGGAGCTGAGCAGTATTAATTGGGAGGAGCTTTTATTGAACAAGTCAACATTTGATCTGTGGGAGTTATTTAAAGACCTACTCTTCAGTTCAGAACTGGCCTATTCCAGGGAAGGAGGAATGACATGGATGGCAATCTAAGGACGTACGGACATAAGAAATAAAACAGGAGTAGGCCATCTGTCTCTTCCAGCTCGTTCCGCTGATCTTTTTTGCGGACTCAGCTCCACTTACCCTCCCATTCACCATAACCCTCAATTCCTTTCCTGTTCAAAGATCTCTCTGTTTTGGCTTTCAAAACATTCAACAAGGGAACCTCAACTGTTTCAGTGGGCAGAGAATTCCACAGATTCACAACCCTTTGGATGAAGAAGCTCATCCTCAACTCAATTTTATATCTGTTCACACTTATTTTGAGGCTGTGCCCCCGAGTTGGAATTTCGCCCATCAGTGGAAACAATTTCCGATCCATTTGTTTCATAATTTTAAAAGTTTCTGTTAGATCACCCCTCATTCTTCTAAATTCCAGTGACTGCAATCCTAGTCTACTCAATCTCTCCCCGTACAGCAACATTTTTAATTCTGGAATCAACCTCGTGAACCTCCTTTGCACCCCCTCCAGTGCAAGTACATCCTTTCTCAAGTGAGGAGACTAAAACTGTACAAACTACTCCACACCAAGCCTCACCAGCACCCTATACAACTGTAGCATACCCTCCCGATTTTTAAACTGCATCACTCTCGCAATGAAGGACACTATTCCATTTGCTGTCTCAATTACCAGCCGCATCTGCAAACTACCTGATTCAGACACAAGGCTGCCCAGCTCACTCTGCGGAGCAGCATGCTACAATTTTTCACCATTTAAGCAAGACTCCATTTTTCCATAATTGCTACCAAAATGGATACCCTCACATCTACCATCATTGGACTCCATCTGCTAGACCCTTGTCCATTCACTTAAACTTTCTGCATCCTTCCGCAGATTTTCATTGTCCTCTTCAGACTTTACTCTCTCACTCATTTTAGTGTCATCTGTGAACATAGAAAAATACAGTGCAGAACAGGTCCTTCGGCCCTCCATGTTGCGCCAACCTGTGAACTAATCTAAGCCCGTTCCCTCACACTATCCCATCATCATCTACATGCTTATCCAAGGGCTGTTCAAATGCCCTGAATGTGGCTGAGTTAACTGCATTGGCAGGCAGGGCATTCCATGCCCTTACCACTCTCTGGGTGAAGAACCTGCCTCTGACATCTGTCTTCAATCCATCACCCCTCAATTTGTAGCTGAGCCCCCTCGTACAAGCCAACATCATCATCCTAGGAAAAAGACTCTCACCGTCCACCCTGACTCATCTTTCTCTGATCGTCTTGTATGTTTCTATTAAAGGCCCTCTTAGCCTTCTTCTCTCCAATGAGGACAGACTCGAGTCGCTCAGCCTTCTCTCATAAGACCTTCACTCCAGACCAGGCAAAATCCTGGTAAATCTCCTCTGCTCCTTTTCCAATGCTTCCGAATTCGTCCCGCAATGGAGCGACCAGAACAGGTCGCACGAGCGTTTTGTGCAGTTGCAGCATGACATCACGGCTCTGGAACTCAATCCCTCTACCAATAAAGTCTAACACACCGTATGCCTTCTTCACAGCACTATCAACATGGGTGGCAACTTTCAGAGATCTATGCACATGGACGCCAAGGTCCCTCTGCACATCCGCACTACCAAGAATCTTTCCATTGGCCCAGTATTGTACCTTCCTATTATTCCTCCCAAAGCGAATCACCTCACATTGAACTCCATTTGCCACCTTTCCGCCCAATTTTGCACTTTATCCAAGTCTCCCTGCAACATGCGACATTCTTCCACATTGTCCACCACTCCACCGACTTTAGTGTCATTTGCAAACTTACTAACCCATCCACCTATGCCTGCATCCGAGTCATTTATAAAAATGACAAACAGCAGTGGGCCAAAAACAGATCCTTGAGGCACACCACGAGTAACCGGACTCCAGGCTGAATATTTTCCATCAAACACCACTGGTTGCCTTTTTACCGAAAGCCAGTTTCTAATCCAAACTGCTAAATCTCCCTCAATCACATGGCTCCGTATTTTCTCCAATAGCCTTCCATGTGGAACCTTATCAAAGGCTTTACTCAAGTCCATGTACACTACGTCAACTGGCCTTCTCTCATCCACATGCTTGGTCACCTCCTCAAAATCTCCATGAGGTTTGTGAGACACGACCTGCCCTTGACAAATCCATGTTGACTATCTCCAATCAAATTGTTGCTTCCGAGATGATTATAAACCCTATCTCTTATAACCCTTTCCAAAACTTTTCCTGCAACAGACGTAAGGCTCACTGGCTGTAATTGCCTGGCTCATCTCTACTGCCCTTCTTGAACAAGGGCACAACATTTGCAATCCTCCAGTCCTCTGGTGTTAAACCTGCAGACAATGAGGACTCAAAGATCAAAGCCAAGGGCTCCGCCACCTCCTCCCGAGCTTTCCAGAGAATTCTCGGAAAAATCCTCTCAGGCCCAGGGGATTTATCTAGCTTCACACCTTCTAGAATTGATAACATCTCCTCCTTACTAACCTGAATCCTTTCAAGTCTAATAGCACGTATCTCAGTCGTCTCCTCGACGATATTCTCCTCTTCCTCAGTGAAAACAGATGAGAAATATTCATTTAGCACCTCTCCGATCTCTACCCGGTCCACACACAACTTCCCACTTCTGTCTTTGATTGGCCCTATTCCTACCCCAGTCATCCTTATATTCCTCACATACCTTGAGAAAACTTTACGGTTCTCCTCTATTCTACCTGCGAATGACTGCTCAGGACCCCTCCGTGCTCTTCTTAACTCTCTCTTTAAATCCTTTCTTGCTCATCTGTAATTCTCCATCGCATCAACTGATCCATCTCATCTCAGCATCACATAAACCTCGCTCTTCTGCTTATCACGAGATACAATTTCTTTCGTAAACCACGGTTCCCCTACCTTATCACTGACCCCTGCCTGACAGGGACGTACCTATCAAGGACACGCAATATCTGTTACTTAAACCAGCTCCCCATTTCGATTGTCCCCATCCCCTGCATTTTCCTACCCCATTCTTTGCCTCCTAAGCCTTGCCCAATTATAATTGCCTTCCCCCATCTGTAAGTCTTGCCCTGTGGCATGTTCCTCTCCCACTCCATCGCTAAACTGAACGTAACCGAATTATGGTCACTCTCTCCAAAGTGCTCATCTACCACTAAATCAAACACCTGGCCTGGTTCACTGTCAAGTACCAGATCCAGTGTGGCCTCCCCTCTTGTCGGCCCTTCGACGTACCGTGTCGGGAAACGCTCCTGCGTGCATTGGACGAAAACTCATCCATCCGACGTACGAGAGTTACAGCATTTCCAGTCAATGTTTCGGAAGTTAAAGTCTCCCATAATGACCACCCTGTTCCTTTCACTCCTGCCCAGAATCGTTTTGCCAATCCTCTCCTTCAGATCCCTGGAACTTTGCAGAGGCCTATTAAAAAACTCCCAGCAGCGTGGCCTCTCCTCTCCTGTTTCTGACATCAGCCCATCCCACCTCAGTAGACCAGTCCTCCTCAAAAGTTTTTTCAGCCTCCATTATACTGTCCTCGACAAACAAAGCCACACCTCCCCCTTTTTTCCCACCTTACCTGATCTTACTCAAAGATCTGAACCCTGGAACCTGCAACATCCATTCCTGACCCTGCTCTATCCATGTCTCCGTAATGGCCACAACATCGAAGCCCCAGGTACCTATCCATGCTGCAAGCTCACCTCGCTTATTCCGGATACTCCTGGCAGTGAAGTAGACACACTTCAATTCAGCTTGCTGTTTGCCAGCACACTCCTGTGACACTGAGATCCTGTCCATGTCCTCTCTATTCTCTTTCTCCTGTGTACTGAAACTACACCACAGTTTCCCATCCCCTTGCTAAGCTAGTTTAAACCCACCCGAACAGCACTAGCTAATTTCCCGCCCAGGATATTAGTGCCCCTCTGGTTCAAGTGGATACCGTCCTGTTTGTAGAGGTCCCACCTTCCCCAGAATGAGCCCCAATTGTCCATGTACCTGAAGCCCTCCCACCTGCAGCTTCCCTGCAGCCACGTGTTCAGCTGAAATCTCTCCCTGTTCTTTGCCTCGCTATCACTTCGCACGGGTAACAAACCAGAGATAACCACTCCGTTTGTTTGAGCTCTCAGCTTCCAGCGGAGCTCCCTGAAATCCTGCCTGACGTCCCTATCCCTCTTTCTACCTATGTCGTTGGTACCTATGTGGACCATGGCTTGGGGCTTGTCACCCTCTCCCTTCAGGACCCCAAAGACACGATCCGAGATAACACGGACCCTAGCACCTGGAGGCAACGCACCAATCGTGAGTCTCTTCGGTTCCAAACAAGCCTTCTATCTGTCCCTCTAACTATTCAGTCCCCAATGACTAACACTTTCCTCCTATACCCCCTTCCCTTCGTTGCAAGAGCGACAGACTCTGTGCCAGAGACCTGCACCCCAGTCAGTATTGAGGTAATGCCTCATCGTAAGGAGGTCAGAATTGACCGAGTGGCAGATATTTAGAGGGTCAGTACTGAGGCAGTGCACAACCGTCAGAGGGTCAGTACTTCAGGAGAACGCCATTATCAGAAGGTCAACACGAATGGAGAGTCACATCGTCAATGGTTCAATCCTGAGGAACACTTCATTATCATAGGGTCAGTCCTGAGGCAGTGCTTCATTGTCAGAGGGTCAGTATTAAGGTTTAGAATTGAGGGAGTGCGATCTGATTATGTCACTCTGACAATGAGGCACTGCCTCAGGAATGAGCCTCTGACAATGAGGCACTTTCTCACTTCTGAATCTCTGACAAGGAAGCATTCCCTCAGTGCAAACCCTCTGTATGGACCCGATGTCAATGAGGCACTCGCTGAGTACTGACCCTCTGACAAAGTTCCAATAGCTTACTACTGACCTTCTAATCATGTGCCCCCTACCCCATTTCTAAATCTGTTACATTGAGGGCACTGCCTCAGAACTGACACACTGGCTATAAGGCAGTCCGTAAAGACTGACCCGCTGATCATGAGGCTGTCCCTCAGTTAATGACCCTCTAAATATGAGGCACTCCCGTAATTCTGACCGTCAGGAGCTACCTCAATGTTGACTCACTGATATAGAGGCACTGCCTCAGAATTGACATGCTGACGATGGGGCACTTGCTCAGGACAGACCCTCTGATAGAGCTGCAGGTTTGATATTGGAGCAGTGATGCACCGCGAGCAGGTGAGTGCCACACAGTCAGTGGACCAATATTAGGGGAGTGCCACACTGTCAGAGGATCACTCTTAATGGAGTGCTGCACTTGTGGTGAGTGAGTACTGAGGCAGTGCGGCACTGCAAAGGGTCAGTAATGAGAGAAAGCTCCATTTTCAGAGGGTTAGCACAGAGGAAGTGCTTAATCAGAGAGTTATTTCAGAGAGAGTGCTGTATTGTCAGAGTTTCGCACTGAGGGAGTATCACACAATCAGAGGTCCAATATTAAGGAAACAGTGCACTGTTGGAGGGTTGATATAAAGGGAGGGCTGCACTGTCAGAGGGTTAATGATGTGGGAGTGCTGAAATATCACAGAATCAGTCCTGAGAAGTGCTGCACATTCAGAGAGTTAGTGCTGAGGGAGTGGTCTAATGTGAAAAGATTGATATCAAGGGGCACTGCCGAAGGATCAGTAGTGCAATACTGTCAGAAAAACAATATTGAGGGAGTTCTGCTGTGTCAGTGGGTCAATATTACAGGATTGCTACACGATCCACGTATCAATGTCAGATGGTCAGTCCTGAGGGAGTGCTGCACTGTTGGAGGGCCAATATTGAGTGTGTGCGACACTCAAGAGGATCATTTTGTTGGACTTGTGCACTGTCAGAAGTTCAATTGTAAGCAAGTGCCACACTGGTTAATATTATGGGAGTGCTGCACTGTCAGACGGTTAAAGATGAGGGAAAGCTCATCATCTGACAGGGCATCACTCCCTTCAGACGAACCCTCAGGCGGTGCAGCACTCCAACAAGTTAGTTTCAGAGGCATGTTGTCCCATCAAATTGACCCTCTGAGACAGGAGCATGCACTAAATATCGACCCTCTCACAATGCTGCACTGCCTTAATATAGGCCCTCTGGCAGGGCGGCTCCCTTTCAGTACACACCTTCCAACAGCACAGCACTCTCCCATCATTGACCCTCTGACAGTGCAGTACTCTCTTAATACTGAATGTGTCACACTGCTCGACACTGTTGGAAGGTCAATACTAAGAGTGTGCTGCACTGTTAGACAGTCAATGATGAGCTAGTGATGCATGTGCGACATTCCCTCAATTCTTATCCCATTACAATGAGGCACTGCATTAGTATGGCCCTCTGACAAAGTAGCACAGCTTTAGAACTGACCCACTGATCATGAAGCTTTCCCTCAGTACTGGACCTCAGAGTGCTCCTCAGCCACAACACTGACTCTCTAATCCTGCAGTACTGTCTCAATTCTGACCTCAGTCCTGACCCTGTTACATTGACATTGCAGTTCTTCCTTACCATGGACACTCTGGCCATGGGACAACACTGTTGGCCCTGTTGCAGTGCAGAATTCACTGACACTCACCCTCTCCCATACCTTCAATACTGAATGTCTGATAGGACTGCGGGCAGCTGACTCTGACAGTGCAGCATTCTCTCAGTATCGACCCTCTGACAGTAATTAGGGGACTGCTGCATTGTCAGAGAGTCAGGACTGAGGAAGAGCTGCACTATCAGAGGGCAAATATTAATGGAGTTGTGCACTGTCACAAATTCAATATTAACAGAGGGCTGCACTGTCAGAGAATCAATGATGACGGGGCAGTGCGTTGTGAAAAGACCTGTAATAAAAGGCATGCGGCCTGTCAGAGGGACTAAACGGAGAGCTTCACTGTGAGAGGGCCAACATTAGTAAATGCTCCAGTCTCAGAGGGTTAATGTGATGGGAGAACATCTCTCTGACATTATCTTGTTGGCGGGTCAGCGCTGACGTAGTGCTGCACCGTCCGAGGGGTCGGAGAAAGGGAGTGATGCACGACCAGGTGATCAGGGAGTGCTGAAGTGAGGGGGTCGTCAGCGATAAGTGGGTGAGCTCTGAGGGAGTGCAGCACAGTGTGGGGTCAGCACTGCGGGAGTGCTGTTCTGAGGGGGATCAGGACTGAAGGGGGTCAGCACTGAAGCAGGTCAGCGTTGAGGGAGTGCTGCACTGAGGGGTTCAGAATAAAGGGTATGCTACACTGAATGGGTCAGAAATGAGAGGGGGGTCAGCACTGAGGGAGAGCGGCACTTTAAGATGTTCAATATTACTGTGTCCTGCACTGTGAAAGGGTCAGTATGAAGGCAGCACTGCAATATCAGAGAGGCAATGATGAGTGTGTGCTGCACTGCTGAAGGGTTAAATTTGAAGTGGTGTCCCACGGCCAGAATGTCAATGGTGAGGGAGCATGGCATTCTCAGAGTGTTATTGCTGAGAGAACACCAGTATGACGGAGGGTTAATACTGTGGCAGAGATGCACCGTCAGAGAATCAGTCATCAGAGAGTACGCAGTGTTGGAGGGTCAGTACTGAGGGAGTGTTTCACAATCAGAGCGTCAGTTGTCTGGCAGTGCTGGAAAAGCTCAGCAGGTCTGGCAGCATCTGTGGAGGCAAAAACAGAGCTAACATTTCGGGTCCAGTGACCCTTCCTCAGGACTGTTCTGAGGAAGATCCCCAGTTCTGAGGAAGGGTCAATGGACTCGAAACGTTGAATCTGTTTTCTCCTGCACAGATGCTGCCAGGCCTGCTGAGATTTCCCGGCAACTTTCTTTTTGTTCCCGACTTACAGCATCCGCAGTTCTTTCGTTTTTTATGTCTGGCAGTGCTTGTTTGCTTGTGACCTTCTGAAAGCACAGCACATCCATAATCTTGGCCCTGTGACAGGCCAGCACTCCCTCAGTACTGATCCTCCAATACTGACCACCAGCGCAGCACTTTATTTCTGAGAGTAGTCTGAAAGAAACTACCTTTGCTTACCCAGAGACACAGGGAGAGCGAGTGCGTATTCTGTAGGTGACTCAGGATGTATTGTAACCTTAACAAGTCAAACAGTATTTCAGATTAGTTTATAATTAAAGATTATTCTAACTGTCTTCCTGGAAAAGTACAGTCCCTACAACATGGGGCTGATACTAATACACTCACTCAGAAGTGACCCTCCAGCAAAGCAGCCCTGCCTCAGAACTGACCCTGTGACAATGAGCTCCTCCATCAGCAGTGAATCTGTAATCACGTGGCACTCCCTCAATTCTGAAAACATTACACTGAGGCACTCCTACAAAGGCCTCTGCGTTTTAGGGATTATTTACAGTCATCCCTGTGTTTTACAGGTTATTGAAAGGGGTCATTGTTTTCAGGTTTATTTTCACCCTCCAATCTTGCAGCACTCCCTCAATTCAGGCGTGCAGCAGTAATGTCTCCAGACTGAATCTCGAGAAGTGTTGCAAACCCTCAATTCTGATCTGCTCAAAATGAGCCACTGACTGAGTATTGGCCTTCTGACAAAAAGTCACTTATTCAGAACTGGCCTTCTGACAATGTGACACTCGTCCACATCTGACCCTCCAGCAATGAGGTACTGCCTCAGAACTGATCCGCTGACAGTAAAGCACTGCCCCCTCAGTTCTGACCCTCTGACAGAGCTGCAATACTTCAGGACTGAACTTCTAATCATCTTGTACTCCATCAACTCTGAATCCAATGCACTGAGCTACTGACTCAGTATTTACAGTCTGCTCCTAATACACCCTCAGAATTGACCCTAAGGCAATGTGACCCTGCCTCAGAACTAACTCTGTGACCATGAGGCACTTACTCAGCGCTGAATCTCGAATTGTGTAGCACTCCCTCAGTTTTTAGGCACTCCTTCCAGACTGGCACACTCTCAAGGCTGATCCTGCAGCAATGAGGAATTGCCTTACAACACAGCCACGAACAACAAGGCCCTCTTTAGGACAGTGTCTGATAACGAGGCACTCACTTGGTTCTGAGCCTCTGACAATGAAGCACTTGCTCAAGTCTGACCACATTAAAATGAGGCACCCTCAAACTGATCTGAAACACCTCAGTTTCGACCTTCTGATGGCTCTGAAATGCCTCAGTTTATATCCTCTGACCGGTCTTTTAATTCTGACACAATTACAGTGAAGGTCAGCCTCCGTGCTGACACTCAGAGTACATCACTCCCTCTGACAGTGTTGCACACCCTGAGCAACACTGACAGTTTCAGCGTTCCCTTAATATGGACCAACTCACAATGCAGCACTCCCCTGACATTATTATTTACATTGACGATCTGACAGTACAGCCCACCTCAGTGCTGACCCTCCGACAGCGCAGCATTCCCTCATTACTCACCCTCTGATACTGTAGCCCACCTTTGGTAATGACACTCTGACAGTGTCACACTCCCTTACTATCGGCCCTTAACAGTGCAGCACTCCCTCAATGATGACACCGTAACGATGCAGGATTCCCTCAGTCCTGGCTCTGCAACAGTCAAGCATTCAATCAACACTGACCCTCTGTTAGTGCAGCACACCCCTAATATTGATCCTGTGACAGTGCAGCACTCCCTTAATATTGGCCTTCCGACAGAGTGGCACTTTCTTGACGAAGACACTCTGACAATACAGTTTTCCCTCAGTGCTGATCCTCTGGCAGTGCAGCATTCTGTCATCATTGGCACCTTGCCAGTGGAGCTACATGCTTCTTATTGACCCTCCACAGTGCAGCACTGCCTCTCTACTGACTCTACAACATTAATATTGATCCCCGAACGGGAGGTTCTCTTTCATACCCACCCCCACAAAGAGAAGCCCTCCCTCATCTTTAACCCTCTGACAGTGCAGCACTCCCTTAATATTAACCCGCTGCCAGTGTGGCACTCCGTTACAGTGCCGAACTCCAACAAAGTGATCATCTGAGTGTCGCGCACACACTCAATATTGACCCTCCAACAGCGTAGCCCTCCCTCAGAACTGACCGTCTGACATCCATACACTGATAGTGTCGCAATTCTGTAATATCGACCCCCACCGACGCATCAGAACTCTCTCAATATTGGCCTTCGGACAGTACTGCGCTACTGATCCTTCGGCGGTGCCTCTTGATATCAATCCTCTGACATTATAGCACTCCCTCAGTACTAACTCTCTGAACGTGCAGCACTCTCTCAGGTCTGATTCTGCGCTATTTCAGCACTCCCACGTCATTAACCCTCTGACAGTGCAGCACTCCCTTTATATTATATTATATTTATCAACTCTCCAACAGTGCACTATTTCCTTAATATTGGACCTCTGATTGGACAAGCTGACGGCATCTCATGTTCTTTATCGACAGAGAGTCAGTTCTGTGGTAGTACCTCATTGTAATGGGTCAGAGTGGGTCTAATCAGTCCAACCCCAAACCTAACCGCAGCTTCAGGCCTAAGCCTAGCCTCAGGCCTAACACTCACCCTGAACCCCAAACCTAAATGTGGTCTGAGCTCTAACCCTAACCATAGACTCAGCCCGAAGCCTAACCTCAGCCTTAACCCAAAACCTCTCCCGAGCCCTACCCCGAACTCCAAACTTAACCTCATTAGTCACCCTAACACAAGTCTCATCCCTCACCCTAACTCTACCCTCATCCAAAACCTCGTCCAATCCTCACACCTAACCCCTAGCCTTGGTCCTAACCCAAACCCTAACCCTCGCCACCCTCTCACGCTAACCCTCATTGTTAATTAGTGAGTACTGAGGTATAGCAGCACTGTCAGAGCATCAGAATAGTGGGAGTGAACTATTGTCAGACTGTCGATACTGAGGCAGTGTCTCATTATAGAAGTGTCAGAATTGAAGCAGTGCCACACTAACAGAGACTCAGTACTGAGGTACTGCAACAGCGTCATAGAATCTGAACTGTGGGCGTGCATTATTGTCAGAGGGTCATGATCTGAGGCAGTGTCTCCTTGTGAGAGGGTCAGTACTGACAGAGAGCCATCCTTGCCTGACAGTCAGTACTGAGGCACTGCTTCTTTATCAGGGGGTCTGGAGGGATAGTGTCTCATTGTTGGTCAGTCCAGTGTGAGGCAGTAGCTCATTGGTGGAGGGTCAGTCCTCAGGGTGGGCGGATGATGTGGAGGTGCTGGTGTTGGACTTGGGCGGACAAGGCTGAGTCTTGACACTCTGCTACAAATGCACTCTCTAGTGCTGACCCTCTGATAAAGGCAAACTCCCTAATTGCTGACACTCTGCCAAGTAGGCACTGGCTCAAACAGACCCTCTGACAATAGGCCACTGACCCTCTGATAGAGCTGCAGTACCTCAGTGAGGCAGTGGCACTCCTTGAATTCTGATCCCATTACAATCAGGCACTGCGTCAGTACTGACGCTCTGCCAAAGAGGTACTGCCTGAAAACTGATCCAATGACAATGAGGCACTCCATCAGGACTTACCTCTGACAGTGCTAGATTACTTCTGTACTGACCTTCTAAAATGGGTGGCACTCCTTCAATTCTGACCCCCTTACAACATAGCCCTGCTGCAGTGCCGACCCTCTGACAACAGTGCATTCTCTGAAGCCTGATCCCCTCAAGATGAGGTCATACTTCAGTATTAACACTGACAGAGAGTCACTTCCTCTATATTGACCCTCTCATCGTGCGGCACACCCGCAGTTCTGATCTTACGACAATGGGGCACTTTTGACCAGCTGACAATGGTGCTCTCCCTCAGTTCTGACACCTCCACAGTTCTGCACTACCTCTGTACTGACTCTCAGTACTGACCTTATTCTGATCCATTACAATGAGGCGCTGCCTCACTTGTGGCTGTATAACAATGATGCACTCCATCGATTCTGCGCCGCACACAGTGCTGTAATACTTCCGTACTGCCCTGTAATTGTGTGGCACTCCCTTAATTTTGACCCCCTTACACTGAGGCTGTGCCTCAGTATTCACCTCTGAAAATAATGCACTCCTACAGATCTGGCCCTCTGATGCTCCTGCAATAACTTAGTTTTTATCGGCTCGTCACGTGGTTAGCTTCAATGCTGATGCCATTACACGGAGGCAGTTTCTCAGAACTGACCTTCTAACAATGGCACTCCCTTCGGACTGTCAGATACAGCCACACTACCTCCGTTTTGACCCTCTCATCACGTGGCAGTCCCTCAATTCTGAACTCCTCACAATGAGTCGCGAACTCAGTACTGACCCTCTGACAAAGAGGCACTCCCTTAGGGCTGACCTTGCACCAATCAGATACTGCCTCACACCAAACCCTCTCGAATAATGAGGCACTGCTTCAGTACAGACCCTCTGACAAAGACGCACTGCCTCAGAACTGACTCTCCAGCTATGGCGACCGGCCACAAAACGGACCTGCTGACAATGAGGCACTTCCTACCATCTCCAATCATGTGGCATATCTCTAATCCTGTGGCCCTCTCTGAGTTCTGTCGCCATTGCATTGAGGCATTCCCTCTTCGTTGATCCTCTGAACTCCCTCAAGACTGACCATCCTCCGTTGATGCACTGCCTCAGATCTGACCCACCGACAGTCCTACAATCTGTCACCATTCCATGTAGCATTCCAGCAATTCTGACCCCATTTCAATGAGACGCTGTTTCAGATGGTCACTCTGAAAACGAAGCGCATTCTCAGGACTAAATCTCTGAAACTAAAGCACTTCCTCAGTACTAACTCTCTGGCAGGCAAGTATTGGGGGTTAGGTTAGACTTGGAGCTTAGGCGAGGGTTGGGGTTGAGGCTAAGCATTAATTGGGGCTGTGTGTTACGGTTCATTTTAGGGCTGAGGCCATAGCTAGTGGTAGGGCTGAGACTAGATGTTCGGCCTGAGGATCAGCATTAGGGCTGAGGGTAGGGAGGGTTTACGCTGAGGATAGGGTTAGGATTAGGGTTAGGGTTAGGGTTAATGCTGAGGTGAGGGTTAGCCTGAGGCGAGCGTTTGTATGGGTTTAGGGCTGAGGCTGGGTTTAGAGTCAGGGTTTGGGCAAAGAGACGCTGCCTCAGAACTGACCTGCTGACAATTAGCCAGTACCTTAGGTACTGATGAGCTAATAAAAAGGCCCGCTCTCAGCACTGACACTGCAGCAATGAAGTCTTGCCTCACAACTAACTCACAAAGGGCTCATAATTGAGCAAGTGCCGAATGATGAAAGGGTGCGGACTGAGGTGTTGCACAACTGTCAGAGGGTCAGAACTGAGGTATTGCATCATTATCAGATGGTCAATACTGCAGCAGTGGCCCACTGTAATAGGGTCAGAAAGGTCATACTGAGGTCTTGCAAGATAGGGTCAGAACTGTTGGAGTGATTCATTATCAGAGGGTGGGCACTGAGGCATTGAAGCATTGACAGAGGGTCAACACACTGTCTGTATTGAACATGTGGCAATAATGTTCTGACTCCATAACATCAAGGCACTGCCTCAAAACTGACCCTTAATCCTGACCCTCGCACAGTGCTGCATTGCCTCAGTCGTGATGCTGCATTCGTGTGGTACTAGCAGTTCCAACCCCATGAATAGGATGGGCTGAAGGGTAACATTTCTTGATATTTGAGAAATGGTTGACTTTGAATGAGTCCTGTCAGCGTTCCTGTTTTACAGTTAATTTTATTTCTGTAACTGCTTTTTTTCTTTGCCAAGTCGTTTGTTACACCGGAGCAGAGGGAGCATTTTGTTCCTCGGCACTGGACGTCATCTCGGAATGAGACCGCGAACGGTGCCAGGAACAACCTCAGCCTCCAGGCCAGCCATTGATCGAGGGGTCCCTCACGGCCACAAGAACATGAGGCTTATTCTTTTTTACTCTCTACTTGTTATTCTTTTTAATTACTCTTTCTCCATCTTTTATTTCCTCAATAAATGTTCATCTTTCAGAAAATTGGCAAGCATTCCTTTAACTGCACTTGATAGAATCACAAAAGAACCACTTCGATGCACGCTGTCATCAAAAACACACCATTATTTTGAGGCACTGCCTCAGCATTGATCCTCTGACAATATCGCACTCCCACAGATTTGACCCTTTGACAACGAAGCAAGGCCTCAGTATTGAAGCTCTGACAATGCTTCAATCCCTCAGTTCTGACCATCTGACAAGGAGGCACCTTTATTTCTGACCCTCTCACAGTAGCAATATCTCAGGACTGACCTTCTATTTGTATGGCATTGCCTCACCTTAGAATGAGGTGCTGCCTCAGTCTTGACCTTCTGACAATAATGCACTCCCACAGTTCGGACCCACTCATATTGCTGCATTTCCTCAACACTGACACTAAAAATGTGTGGCAGATCTTTAGTGCTGATCCTTTTACAAGGAAGCATTGTCTCAGTATTGACCATCTGACAATGATGAACTCTCACAGGCGTCAGGACTGAACCCCTGTCAATGAGGCACTTCTTCAGTGCCCGCACTCATTATTCGCCTTCTGACAAAGCTTCAATACCTCAGTACTGACCCTCTCACAGGGCCGATCTTCTGTCAAATCTAGAGAATTAACACAGAGGAGGTGTCTCTTATTAGAGGGTCTGCCTGAACTCTTGGTTGAAGTGTTCAATAAATTGCTACAACCTGAAAGAAGTAATTCTTCCCTGAATTAATAGGCAACCAATTTGAAAATGTGGCCTCTGGTCGTAAAATCTTTCACAAATGGGAGTAATCTCTACGGATATACACTAACAAGCCTCTTAAGAATCTTAAATGTCGAAAAAATAAGTTTTTTTCCAATCTTATAAACTCCATTGAATGTAGCCCAACTTTCCTAAGCATAGCAATCCCGTCTGCCATTTCCGAAATCAACCCAGTCAACATGAGGTGTCCGGCCGCCGCAGCACTCGCTCTGTGGCTGTACATGACTTCTAAGTTACCATCCTGCTGCTACGACTCTACTTCTATTTACGATGCAGTCCTCCGTCCTTCCGAACATACTACCCTTGAACACACGGGCTCTTTTCTTTTGAGACACCTTATGAGCTGTACCTTATCAAATGCTTTGTTGAAATCTCAATGTACTACATCAACTGGTGGTCCTTCGTCAGTAATGTTTGTTTCCTTCTCAAAGCACTGTAGCAAGTTTGTCAAGTATTATTTCCCCTTTATGAAAGGATGTTAACTCTGTAGGATGTTATAGCACACTCAGTACCCTGTTATTTCATCTTTCATTGCCGGCATGAACATCCACCCAGGTTGACCTAAACTGGCAATACTTGCTTACTATTTTGTCCAAGTATCTTTGTAATAATGGTGTTATGTTCACAATCTTTCAATCCTCTGAGAATTTTCCACAATCTAAGGATTCTTGGAAGATTATCATCAGTGCCTCCATTGTATCTGTAGCTGCGTTGTTCAACATGAGAGGATACAACTCATCATACCCCTTGGATATTTTCTATACTGATTGGAGTTATGTTTGGAATTCTGTGCAGTGACATTCACTTTTAACAGTTTGCTAAATACTACCACGAACAGAAATTGTGATCCATTGCAACTAAACTAAAGCTTTCAGCACGGAAGAAAGTGTTTCAATTCAATATGAACCTCTTAACTCCTGAAAAGGGCAACACGATTTGCCTCAGTCCATAAATGTTCTTTCTCCAACACCCTGAGATGCATTATCCGTATTTCTTCAAATTTACCACAGAATCTGTTTCACTCACCCTTTCAGCAATACGCAGAACAACAAATCGGCATTTTTAGTCCCCCTGTAGCCTCCGTTGCACACGTGCATTGTTAGATGATTATTTATTTGTGTGCCTGCTTTTTTGCTCGAATGGAGAAAGGTAAATTTCTGTTCTTTTGTCATCAGAACTATTGCCTCCTCACTCTCATCTTCCTTGTTTTATCCTGTGCTGGAATATTTAATTTGTTGACATATCTGAAATATGTTGTTGAATGGATCGGGTTTTGTAACATTGCATTCCCCATAGACCATCTACCGATATTGTTGCTTGTTCTAACAGTTATTATCTCGCAGAGTGGAAAATGCAGTTTGAAAGCAATGGAACGTTATCGATGAAGAAGTTGATGCATAAATTGCTGCGATCTTCCAAACTACAAACTCACCTTCAATTCTTTCTCGGTCAGAGCATTATGCCGGCGCAAATGAATCGTGTTCTCAATGGGACTTCCAAAACCATGGAATTGAATTTGCATGTTGATTTCTTCTTCCCTCTTCAGAAATGCAAAGTAGTATCGTGATGAAGCTTCCAAGGCGATGATTGTGTCCTTCAATGAACGGAAAAGTGACTTTTAGATTCATGGAAATATTTCACTACTTCTATAGACATGAAATGCAAACATTCTCCCTGCATATGACCCAGTCTCATTTTATCGTATCTTTCTGATTTTACACGCCATGGGATAATCATTGCAGTGTAACAGAAATGTTGATCATGGAAATTTATCACTGTTTTCATAAATAATGGCAAATTTTCAACATCTTGCAATTGTATGAAGGCTCAGTCTCATCACACCTCGCCTGCTGCACAAAGACATTCCTACACGGCTTTCAATGTTAGGGCTGAAACAAAACACAATCATGACACAAATGCATCAACACACTACTTTCAATAGGATCTGATATCCTTGCCAGGCACTGGAGGGGTTGCGGAGACTGGTGAGTGGACAAAGTCGTTCCTCTGTTCAAGCAGGAAAACAGGGACTTTCCAGGAAACTACAGGCTGGTGAGTGTCTCATGTCTCAAAAGTATGGGCTAATAAGGGACAGCCAGCATGGCATTATGCGGGGCAGGTTATGTCTTACCAAGTCAGTTGAAGTTTTCACGGAGGTGACAAGGGTGATCAATTCGGGTAGAACAGTTGATAACATATACATGGATTTTACGAAGGTTTTCAACAAGGTTCCTCATGGTATGCTCATCCAGAAGATTAGGATCCATGAGATCCATGGTGACTTGGCCTGCCCATATAAGGCAGACGGCAGCGGTGGAAGGCGAACAAAGATAACACAGTGTAGGGCTGGAGGAACACAGCAGGCCAGGCAGCATCAACAATGTCAGCTTTCCTGTTCCTCTGATGCTGCCTGACCTGCTGCGTTCCTCCAGCTCCACACTTGGTTAACTCTGATTACAGCATCTACAGTTCTTGCCGTCTCAGTGGTGGAAAGCTGTTTTTCTGGCTGCAGCTCAGTGACGAGTGGTGTTCCGCATCAATGTGACTTCCGCTGTTTGTGATATATGTAAATGACTTGGTGGCAAATGTAGACGGGGGATTAGTAAGTTTGCAGATGATATAAGGACCAATGGACTTGTGGGCAGCATGGAAGGTTGTCAAAGGACACAGCAAGATACAGACCAATTGCAAACTCGAACGGAGAAATGGCCGATGGAATTTAATCTGGGCGGGCATGAGGTGTTGCATTTTAGGAGACCAAGTGTTAAGGAAAGGGATACACAGTTAATGGCAGGACCCCAAACAGCAGTAAAGTCCAGAGGGATCTTGGGGTCCTAGACCATAACTCCCTGACAGTAGCCACACAAGTAGATAGGGTGGTCAAGAAGGCATATCGCATGCTTGCCTTTATGCTGAGGGAAACTCAGCGCAAGAGTCAGGATGTCACATTGCAGCTTTACAAGACTTTGGTGAGACCACACAGAGTATTGCATTCAATTCTGGCCGCCACATTACACTAAGGATGTGCAGGCTTTGGACAGGGTGCAGAAGAGATTTACCAGCATGCTGACTGGAATAGAGGGTATGAATGAGAAGGAGGAGCTGGAAAAACTCTTCGTTTTGTCTGGGGCAGTAGAAGCTGAGGGCAGGCTTGATAGAAGTCTCTAAAATTCGGAGATACATAAATACAGCTAACGGTCAGAAAATTTCTCCCCCGGAGTTGAAGTGTCCACTATTAGGGGGCATGCATTTAAGCTGAGAGGGGGGGGGGGGGAGTTCAAAAGAGATGTGAGGGGCAAATATTTCACACTGAGCATGTTAAAAGTGTGGAATACATTGCCCGGGGTGGTAGTGGATGCAGATACGATGAAAGCATTTAAAAGGGTCTTTTAGTTAAGTGCACGAATATGCAAGGAATGGAGAACTATGGATCAAGGACAGGCAGAAGAGATTATTTCATTTCTTGTCATGTTTGGCCCAACACGGTGGGCCAAAGGGCACATTCCTGTTGCTGTAGTGTTCCAAGTTTTATGCTCACTTGTATCATGATTACAAAAAGTAGGATTGGGAAGAATATTTGAGAAGTGTTTGAGAACATGATTTCATGTAAGGACAAACGGGATAAGGATTAGGTGACACAGCACAAACAGATTTTGGAGCCCATGATGAATCATAGGGACCTCACAAGCACCAATGATCAGAGGGATCTCAGGATCTTGATGTGTATGCCTGTTGATCCCCCAATGTAATGGACGAGGTCGTTGAAGTGGTTTGGAAGGCACATTGGATACTTGTCTTTATTAGGCTTAATATTAAGTGACAGAGTTTCAGAATAGGCAGGGTATGTACAAAATGTTGCTTCGACCCAACAGTGAAGTCAACGATGAGAAAATACAGTGAGACTTGGACAACGATCAGGCTTGGTCTGATAAAGGATGTTACATTTGCACCATACAAGTGCTCAGCAGCAATCAGCTCCAGCAAGAGAGAATATGACCATATCAAAAAAATTCCATGTCCTTACACTCACTTCATCCTTACATTTATTTTTTTTTAAATGTGGAAGTGCTATCCAAGCCATGCAAGGCTACGGGCCAGGTGTTGGAAATCAGGTTAGAACAATTCAGTGCTTGTCCTTGACTGTCACAGAATCCATGAGTTTAAGAATGTATTTCTCCTGTATTGTAGACTACTGAGGTGCTTGGCTATCCACTAAACCAAGGTTAACACTGATCTAAAACTAAACTGGGTCAGTTATATAACCAGCAGTAGCCAGGTCCATGGTACAAACCACCCTGCTGTGGGACAGGGTCAGGCAAATCCAAGTGAGCGAGCGTGGTTGGAGACTCATTCATTGGGGGCATAGATTCTGTCGCCACATTTGAGACACCAGGGCTGTGTGTTGCTTCCCTAGTGCCAAGGTCAAGGACATCTCTGAGTGGTTGCAACAAATTCTTAAGGTGGAGGGTGAGCAGCCAAAGGCCACCGTGCACGTTGGTACCAATGGCATAGGCAGAAAGAGGGAATACATTCTGCGGACTATGGACAAGGAGTTAGCAAAGAGGCTGAAAGGCAGGACCCAAAGGGTAATAATTTATGGGTTGCCACGAGTGCCACATGTTAGAGAGTTGTCATAGAAAGATAGGTGAGATGAATGCATGGTTAAGGAGCTGGCACAGGGGGCAGGGTTTCCGGCTCATGGATAATTGGGACCGTTTCTGAGCAAGGGGTGACCTGTGCAAGAGGGATGGGAGGCAAGATGCTGTGAGCGGGACAGGACAGAGGGGACAAGTCGTTGTGAGCGGGTTACGACGGAGGGGACAAGTGCCTGTGAGCAGATCAGGAAGGAGGGGCAAGTCGCTGTCAGCGGGACTGGGCTGCAGGGGGCAAGTCGCTGCGAGCGGGTCGGGGCTGCGGGGGCCAAGTCGCTGTGAGCGCGACAGGACTGCAGGGGGCAAATCGCTGTGAGCGGAACAGGGCTGTGGGGGCCAGTCCCTGTGAGCGGGTCAGGACTGAGGGGGCAAGTCCCCGTGAGCGGGACAGGGCTGCGGGGGCCGGTACCTGTGAGCCGGTCAGGACTAAGCGGGCACATCGCTGTCAGCGGGACAGGGCTGCGGGGGCAAATCGCTGTCAGCGGGACAGGGCTGCGGGGGCCAGTACCTGTAAGCCAGTCAGGACTGGGGGGGCAAATCGGTCAGTGGGACAGGGCTGCGGGGGCAAATCGCTGTCAGCGGGACAGGGCTGCGGGGGCCAGTACCTGTGAGCCGGTCAGGACTAAGGGGGCACATGGCTGTGGGGGCCAGTACCTGTGAGCCGGTCAGGACTGAGGGGGCAAATCGCTGTCAGTGGGACAGGGCTGCGGGGACCAGTACCTGTGAGCCGGTCAGGACTGAGGGGGCAAATCGATGTCAGCGGGACAGGGCTGCGGGGGCCGGTACCTGTGAGCCGGTCAGGACTGAGGGGGCAAATCGCTGTCAGCAGGACAGGGCTGCAGGGGCAAATCGCTGTCAGCGGGGGCAAGTCGCTGTCAGCGGGACAGGGGTGCGGGGGCAAGTCGCTGTGAGCGGGTCAGGGGTGCGGGGCCCAGTCCCTGTGAGTGGGACAGGACTGAGGGGGCAAGTCGCTGTCAGCGGGGCAGGGCTGAGGGAGCAAGTCGATGTGAGCGGGTCAGGGCTGCGAGGGCAGGTCCCTGTCAGCGGGTCAGGGCTGCGGGGGCAGGTCCCCGTGAGCAGGACAGGGCTGCGGGGGCCAGACCCTGTGAGCAGGACAGGGCTGGGGGGGCCAGTCCCTGTGAGCGGGTCAGGGCTGGGGGGGTCAGTCCCTGTGAGCGGGTCAGGGCTGGGGGGGTCAGTCCCTGTGAGCGGGTCAGGGCTGCAGGGGCAACTGGCTCTGAGTGCGTCAGGAGAGAGGGCGCAAGTCGCCGTGAGCGAGTCAGGACGGAAAGGGCAAGTCGCCGTGGACGGGTGAAGACTGCAGGGGCAAGAGGCTGAGGGGGTCAGGACAGCTGGGGACGGGTAATGACAGAGGAGGCAAGTTGCTGTCAGTTGCTAAGTACTGCAGGGGCAAGTGGCTGTGCGCGGGTGAGGACGGAAGGGGCAAGTGGCTGTGAGGAGGACGGGGTGGCGGAGGGTGGGGGGAATAGGAGGTGGAGCAGGAGGGTGGGGGAAACGAGGAGTAGGAGGAAGGGTATGGTCAAAGGAGGGGGGGTTGGGGGGGGAGGAGGAGGGTGGGGCGGGAAGAAGGAGCAAGAGGGTGGGGCAGGAAGAAGGAGGAAGAGGGTGGGGGGGGAAGAAGGGGGTGGAAGTGAGAGGGGAGGATGGTGGCGGGAGGAGGAAGTGGAGGGTGGGGGGAGTGGAGGAGGGTGGGTGGAGTGGAGAAGGAGGAGGAGGGTGGGTCGAGTGGAGGAGGAGGAGGAGGGTGTGTGGAGTGGAGGAGGAGGAGGAGGGTGGGTGGAGTGGAGGAGGAGGAGGAGGAGGAGGGTGGGTGGAGTGGAGGAGGAGGAGGATGATGTGGGGAGTGGAGGAGGAGGAGGAGGAGGAGGAGGAGGAGGAGGGTGGGTGGAGTGGAGGAGGAGGAGGAGGAGGGTGGGTGGAGTGGAGGAGGAGGAGGTGGTAGTGGAGGAGGAGGAGGTGGTGGTGGAGGAGGAGGAGGAGAGTGGGGGGAGTGGAGGAGGAGGAGGAGGAGGAGGAGGAGGGTGGGGGGAGTGGAGGAAGAGGAAGTGGAGGAGGAGGAGGAGGGTGGGGGGAGTGGTGGAGGAGGAGGGTGGGGGGAGTGGAGGAGGAGGAGGGTGGGGGGAGTGGAGGAGGAGGAGGGTGGGGGGAGAGGAGGAGGAGGAGGGTGGGGGGAGTGGAGGAGGAGGAGGGTGGGGGGAGTGGAGGAGGAGGAGGGTGGGGTGAGAGGAGGAGGAGGAGGGTGGGGGGAGAGGAGGAGGAGGGTGGGGTAGAGGAGGAGGAGGAGGGTGGGGGGAGTGGAGGAGGAGGAGGGTGGGGGGAGTGGAGGAGGAGGAGGAGGGTGGGGGGAGTGGGGGAGTGGGGGAATGGAGGAGGAGGAGGGTGGGGGGAGTGGGGGAGTGGAGGAGGAGGAGGGTGGGGGGAGTGGGGGAGTGGAGGAGGAGGAAGAGGAGGAGGAGGAGGAGGAGGAGGAGGAGGAGGGAGGAGGGAGGAGGGAGGAGGGAGGGAGGACGGAGGAGGGAGGAGGGAGGGAGGAGAGGGTAAGGAGGAGGATGAGGAGGAGGGTGGTCGGGGGGAGGAGGAGGGTGGTCGGGGGGAGGAATAATGGGAACTGCAGATGCTGGAGAATCCACGTTAACAAAGTGTGGAGCTGGATGAACACAACAGGCCAAGCAGCATCTCAGGAGCACAAAAGCTGACGTTTCGGGCCCAGACCCTCTATCACAGACGGGCTTGGGGTGGGGGAACTGGTATAAATCGGGAGAGAGGGGGGAGGCGGACCGAAGATGGAGAGAAAACAAGCTTCAAAATCTCCCCTTCCCCCACTGCATCCCAAAACCAGCTCAGCTCGTCCCCTCCCCCCACTGCATCCCAAAACCAGCTCAGCTCGTCCCCTCCCCCCACTGCATCCCAAACCTGTTCTTCCTCTCACCCATCCCTCTGTCCCACCTCAAGCCACACCTCCATTTCCTACCTCTACCTCATCCTGCCTCCTTGACCTATCCATCTTCCCTGGACTGACCTATCCTCACCCGACCTCACCTATACTCTCCTCTCTACCTATCTTGTTTTCTCTCCTTCTTCGGTCCGCCTCTCCCTCTCTCCCTATTTATTCCAGTTCCCTCTCCCCATCCCCGTCTCTGAAGAAGGGTCTAGGCCCGAAATGTCAGCTTTTTGCTCCTGAGATGCTGCTTGGCCTGCTGTGTTCATCCAGCTCCACACTTTGTTCACGTGGATTCTCCAGCATCTGCAGTTCCCCATATCTCTCCTCCTCCTCCTCAACTCCTCCATTGCCCCCCAGCCCACTCCTCCTCCTTCCACCCCACCCTCCTCCTGCTCCGTGATAACAAAGGAGGAGCAAGAGGAGGGTTGGGGGGGAAGGAGGAGGGTGGGGGTGGTATGAGGAGGAGGGTGGTAGGGGGTGGAAGGAGGAGGGTGGTAGGGGGTGGAAGGAGGAGGAGGGTGGGGTGGAAGGAGGAGGGGAGTAGGGGGTGGAAGGAGGAGGAGGGTGGTGAGGGAGGAGGTGGAGGGTGGGGGCAAAGGAGGTTGTGGAGAAGGGTGGTGGGGAAAGGAAGAGGAGGTTGGGGGGTGGAAGGAGGAGGAGGGTGGGGGGGTGGAAGGAGGAGGAGGATCGGGGGTGGAAGGAGGAGTGGAGTCGGGGGTGGAAGGAGGGGGGGAGTCGGGGGTGGAAGGAGGGGGGGAGTCGGGGGGAGGAAGAGGAGGGGGGGGAGGAAGAGGAGGGTGGGGGGGGAGGAAGAGGAGGGTGGGGGGGGAGGAAGAGGAGGGTGGGGGGGGAGGAAGAGGAGGGTGGGGGGGGAGGAGGGTGGGGGGGAAGGAGGAGGAGGGTGGTGAGGAGGGTGGTGAGGAGGGTGGTGAGGGGGGAGGTGGAGGGTGGGGGCAAAGGAGGTTGTGGAGGAGGGTGGTGGGGAAAGGAAGAGGAGGGTGGGGGGGGTGGAAGGAGGAGGAGGGTGGGGGGTGGAAGGAGGAGGAGGGTGCGGGGGTGGAAGGAGGAGGGTGTTGGGGGGGGGAAGGAAGAGGAGTGTGGGGGGGGGGCGGATGCAGGAAGAGGGTCGGTGGGGAGTAGGAGGAGGAGGAGGAGGGTGGGGTGTTTGAGAGTGGGTCAGGTCTGCAGGGGCCAGTCGCTGTGAGCAGGTCAGGACCGAGGAGGCAAGTCGCTGTGAGCGGGTCAGGACAGAGGAGGCAAGTCGCTGTGAGCGCGTCAGGGATGCAGGGGGCAAGTCCCTGTGAGCAGGACAGGGCTGCGGGGGCCAGACCCTGTGAGCAGGACAGGAATGAGGGGGCAAGTTGCTGTGAGCGCGTCAGGGCTGCGGGGGACATTCCCTGTGAGCGGGTCTGGGCTGCGGGGGCCAGTCACTGTGAGCGGGTCAGGGCCGAGGTGGCAAATCGGTGTCAGCGGGTCAGGGGTGCGGGGGCAAATAGCTGTCAGGTGGTCAGGGCTGCGGGGGACAGTCCCTGTGAGCGGGTGACGGCTGTGGTGTCAAATAGCTGACAGCGGGACAGGGCAGCAGGGGACAGTCCCTGTGAGCGGGACAGGGCAGCGGGGACAGTACCTGTGAGCGGGACAGGGCTGCGGTGGCAATAGCCGACAGCGGGACAGGGCAGCGGGGGACAGTCCCCGTGAGCGGGACAGGGCTGCGGGGGCAAATAGCCGACAGCGGGACAGGGCAGCGGGGGACAGTCCCCGTGAGCGGGACAGGGCTGCGGGGGCAAATAGCCGACAGCGGGACAGGGCAGCGGGGGACAGTCCCCGTGAGCGGGACGGGGCTGCGGGGGCAAACAGCCGACAGCGGGACGGGGCTGTGGGGGCAAACAGCCGACAGCGGGACGGGGCAGCGGGGGCCGGCCCCCGTGAGCGGGACGGGGCAGCGGGGGACAGTCCCCGTGAGCGGGACGGGGCTGCGGGGGCAAACAGCCGACAGCGGGACGGGGCAGCGGGGGCCGGCCCCCGTGAGCGGGACGGGGCAGCGGGGGCCGGCCCCCGTGAGCGGGAGGGGGCAGCGGGGGCCGGCCCCCGTGAGCGGGAGGGGGCTGCGGGGGCCGGCCCCCGTGAGCGGGAGGGGACAGCGGGGGCCGGCCCCCGTGAGCGGGAGGGGGCTGCGGGGGCCGGCCCCCGTGAGCGGGAGGGGGCTGCGGGGGCCGGCCCCCGTGAGCGGGAGGGGGCTGCGGGGTCCGGCCCCCGTGAGCGGGAGGGGGCTGCGGGGGCCGGCCCCCGTGAGCGGGAGGGGGCTGCGGGGGCCGGCCCCCGTGAGCGGGACGGGGCTGCGGGGGACCCTCCCCGTGAGCAGGACAGGGCTACGGGGGACCCTCCCCGTGAGCAGGTCCGGGCTGCGGGGGCCAGTCCCTGTGAGCGGGACAGGGCTGCGGGGGCAATTAGCTGTCAGGGGGTCAGGGCTGCGGGGGCCGGTCCCTGTGAGCAGGTCCGGGCTGCGGGGGCCAGTCCCTGTGAGCGGGACAGGGCTGCGGGGGCAATTAGCTGTCAGGGGGTCAGGGCTGCGGGGGCCGGTCCCTGTGAGCGGGACAGGGCTGCGGGGGCCAGTCCCTGTGAGCGGGACAGGGGTGCGGGGGCCAGTCCCTGTGAGCGGGACAGGGCTGGGGGGGCCAGTCCCTGTGAGCGGGACAGGGCTGGGGGGGCCAGTCCCTGTGAGCGGGTTAGGGCTGCAGGGGCAACTGGCTCTGAGTGCGTCAGGAGAGAGGGCGCAAGTCGCCGTGAGCGAGTCATGACGGAAAGGGTAAGTCGCCGTGGACGGCTGAGGACTGCAGGGGCAAGAGGCTGTGAGGGGGTCAGGACAGCAGGGGCAAGAGGCTGGGGACGGGTAATGACAGAGGAGGCAAGTTGCTGTCAGTTGCTAAGTACTGCAAGGGCAAGTGGCTGTGTGCGGGTGAGGACGGAAGGGGGCAACTGGCTGTGCGCGGGTGAGGACGGAGGGGTAAGTGGCTGTGAGGAGGACGGGGTGGCGGATGGTGGGGGGGAATAGGAAGAGGAGCAGGAGGGTGGGGGAAACGAGGAGTAGGAGGAAGGGTCGGGGGGAAGGAGGAGGAAGGGTATGGTCAAAGGAGGGGGGGTTGGGGGGAGAAGGAGGGGGGGTTGGGGGGAGAAGGAGGGGGGGTTGGGGGGAGAAGGAGGGGGGGTTGGGGGGGGAAGGAGGGGGGGTTGGGTGGGGAAGGAGGGGGGTGGGGCGGGAAGAAGGAGGAAGAGGGTGGGGGGGGGAGAAGGAGGGGGAGGAAGAGGGTGGGGGGGGAGAAGGAGGGGGTGGAAGAGGGTGGGGGGGGGAGAAGGAGGGGGTGGAAGAGGGTGGGGGGGGAGAAGGAGGGGGTGGAAGAGGGTGGGGGGGGGAGAAGGAGGGGGTGGAAGAGGGTGGGGGTGAGAGGGGAGGATGGTGGGGGGAGGAGGAGGAGGGTGGGGCAAGTGGAGGAGGAGGAGGAGGAGGAGGACGAGGAGGAGGGTGTGGGGAGTGGACGAGGAGGAGGGTGTGGGGAGTGGACGAGGAGGAGGGTGTGGGGAGTGGACGAGGAGGAGGATGTGGGGAGTGGACGAGGAGGAGGATGTGGGGAGTGGACGAGGAGGAGGATGTGGGGAGTGGACGAGGAGGAGGATGTGGGGAGTGGACGAGGAGGAGGATGTCGGGAGTGGACGAGGAGGAGGATGTGGGGAGTGGACGAGGAGGAGGAGGAGGAGGAGAATGGGAAAAGAAAAGCATACTTTGTGTATCATTGTCAGCTGTTTATCTCTAGCATTAGAAAGTTAGGCAGTTCTGAACAGTTTGATTAGAAAAGTAGGTCAATCATAATTTCTATTTAAAAAATGGACCGAAAGAGTGGGCACTGCAGGGGATAGGGTGCTTTATTTCCCCATGAGAAGAAAGAAAGCAAAAAGGGGAAAAAATCTCGGCAGTTATGATTCCATTATTTCCCACTCCCAGACTTAGAGTTCCACTACCTTGAATCAGTATTCAACAACCTTTTGTCATCCAACCATCCTGAGAGACTAATTGGAACAGTCTTAAAGAAAAACTGCATTAGTGCAATGCTTTTCACAAGTTCAGGGCATCTCAAAGCAATCAAAGCCAATGAAATACTTTCTGAATTGTAGTCACCACTGTAAAGTAGAAAACAGCAAACTACTGCAAGCAACAATGTAACCATGTTTTGGCCATGAAAACACAAATTTTGATTGTATTATGATAACTGTTGAGCTCAATGACATTCAAAAAGAAAGCCAGAATTCCATTTAATAGTTAAAAACAGTAACACTACTGAAACTTATATTTTAAAACCTGTACTGCAACAGATGACCAAAACACCATTGATTAAGCATTATTATGAAAGACAACTTAGATTTTGAACTACAAAAAGGATCATTTGCCTTTTAAACTTACCCACACATTGCACATTCCATGCACATTGTAAACCATATGCAGTAGCTCCAACCCTACAATGGATTTGTATTTCCATGTTTTACATTCTAGCAGCTTCAAGTGGCCCTCTCCAGGTACTTCCCTCAATTTTTATAGTTTCCTAATCCACCAGGAGTAGTAAAGTCTATCTCAATGGATTTTCTTCCCCGACCATGTCGAGACAAATCTCCTGCAATCTTTATATCTCTATGCCTATGAAATGCATCTCTTCAACTAGAGTTGGTCTCATACCACAGCCAGTTCACAAAGTCAAGTGATAATGGGAACTGCAGATGTTGGAGAATCCAAGATCATAAAATGTGAGACTGGATGAACACAGCAGGCCCAGCAACATCTCAGGAGCACAAAAGCTGACGCTTTGGGCCTAGACCCTTCATCAGAGAGGGGGATGGGGTGAGGGTTCTGGAATAAATAGGGAGAGAGGGGGAGGCACACCGAAGATGGAGAGAAAAGAAAATAAGTGGAGAGGAGAGTATAGGTGGGGAGGTAGGGAGGGGATAGGTCAGTCCAGGGAAGACAGACAGGTCAAGGAAGTGGGATGAGGTAAGTAGGTAGGAGATGGAGGTGTGGCTTGGGGTGGGAGGAAGGGATGGGTGTGGTGCAGTCGGTGGAGGGGACGAACTGGGCCCCACTGCACCACACAACCAGCCCAGCTCTTCCCCTTCACCCACTGCATCCCAAAAGTTTAGGGAGGCAGAGACGGGCTGGACTGGTTTTGGGATGCAGTGGGTGGAGGGGAAGAGCTGGGCTGGTTGTGTCGTGCAGTGGGGGGAGGGGACGAACTGAACTGGTTTTGGGATGCGGTGGGGAACTAAAAAAAAATTATACAGGTTTTAATCAAACAGAGACACAAAAAAGGAGTGGGTTGGAGGTGACGTTGGTGGTAGGAAAGAGCTCAGAGGGGCAAAATCAAATGATGTTACAAAGGGGGAATTGGGCAGGTCTGACTCTACGTTGTGGATAAGTGATTGGAAGCTCATCTCAGAGTCACATATGACACCACCGAGTGCGCAAACAGGCTCCAGCCTCTGACAGATGCCAGGAAAAGGAATCTGTGGCCAGGAAGCGTAGTTTGTTTTGGGTTTGAAGATAATGGTTTGCAATACAGAATAGAATCACGACAAAAGGGAGATGAAAAATCGAGCACAATATCGGATTCCTCATATAACGAAAATCTCATAACAATGACGTGATTGCAAGCTTTCAGGATCTCTGCCATATATTCATTAAGTGGTCATGGAAAACAATGTTGCATTGTTTGGATACAAGTGCATTTTTACAGTAGAAACATTAGGAAAAAAATTATACTGCAATATAGACAGATTAGAGAGAAGTTAAAAATAGTCTTCTGAACTTAAGTTGATGAAAGCTCCGTTAAGCCGATGGTTATGGATCTGTGCCGTTCTTTGCATTAAATCTGTCAGTGCTGGAATTTCACAGAATCTCAAACAGGGCTTTGGGTCAGCTTGGATTGAGGTGAAGTCCAAGACAAATATACAGCTATTATCACAATTCTCCAGCACAAAATAGCCACAAAACATTTGGAAGCAAACAAGACCCCATTTTCTGTTGTCAAAATTGGTTCTGCACCAACAGAATATACAGATGCAAAGACGGCATTCTGAAAAGATTCAACACTGACCAGTGGGCCGTCTAAAAACTGGATTGAGGCCATTGGCTGTTGTGTGTGAACAGTCCTTCCACCTCTCTGGAAGAAACTTGTGAAAATGGCAAAGGAAATGAGAATGCTTCTTGGCCTGTAGCAATGTAGAACCAATGAGATAAAGGAGAAAAATTGGGTTTCTGATATACAGCGGAAGGGGCAGTATGGTGACTCAGTGGTTAGGCCTCAAGTGCCAGAGACCCAGGTTCGCAGATGAGTGTCTGTGTGCAGTTTGCACGTTCTCCCTCTGTCTGTGTAGGTTTCCTCCAGGTGCTTTGGTTTTCTCCACAGTTCAAACAAGTGCAGGTTAGGTGGATTGGCCATGCTAAATTGTCCATAGTGTCCAGGGATGCGCAAGCTGGGTGGGTTAACCATGGGAAATGCAGGGTGACGGTGATAGGGGGTTGGGTTTGGGTGGGATACTCTTTGGAAGGTCAGTGTGAGCTCAATGGGTCGCATGGTCTGCTTCCATTCTGTGGGGATTCTACGAACTGAATTATCAGTGAGGAGGACCTGATCTTCAAACTTTACATGAGACAAATCAAAATATCTTCCAGCCACACTCTGATAAATGAGCGCATATTAGAAATCAGCATTTAGCATACAAGAGCAGCTACAGCTAAATGCATTGTTACTGTTGATTACTGGCTTTAGATATGTAGAAGTAGTACATCCAACAGATTTTCATGTAGGCAGTGTGGTATTCTGCAAAGCTGCATTTGGTCAGTTGATGAGGACACTACTTCTACAACCTCCTCTTAAACAAGCAGATCTCTGATCTCCTACAACTCAGGCCTTGTGTGCAAGCCTTACTCCTTTGACCCATTGCTGGTCAAGCATTTAGCCATTTCCAACCTGAGGTTTGGAATTCATTCCAGAGACCTCTTTATCCCTGTCTCCTCCTATAAGATACTTCTCAAACACTTTCTTTCACTCAGTATGGCTCCCTGTTTGATTCTGCTCCTCTGACATGCCTTGGGGCTTGGTAGCTATGGCAAAGGCACTATACAAATGCAACTTTGATTACAGATGACAAGTGAATGTGAAGTGTACAGAATCTGTTAGTTCGTGCCAGTTTTAGCAGCTCTGCTGATAGGTTCCTAAAGATAGGTTCCTTAGGATCATCCAGACACTTGACTGCATTTACTTAATCCTGGAAAGCATCATTTTGGTCCACTTATCAATAACATTCACACTCGGAGAGAAACAAAAAAAGTTGCCAAACCAGAAGTTTGTTGATTTAACAAAACAGAAATAAATCAAGAGTTAAAGAAAAATCTGCTCTCATAAAGACAGATCAGAATATCTGTTTATTTGACAATCATCCAGGACACTAAGGGCAGAGATCTTCACCTCGTCATTGAGCTAGCTAGGAAAACACATTGCATTGAACGGAACTAATTACAATGGGAAACAAAAACACTTGTCAATAGAAGGGTGACAACTGATAGTCGGCATGTGACATTGCTGTGTTGCTGTTGCCAGGTCTATTTAAGTCACCGTAAACCTTTAGGCTCCTTGTGTCTTAGAAACAGCAGCAGCTTTCCTGAATAAAATACTATATCAAAGTCATTAGATTTCTGACAGCCTGGAACAGTAGCAAGGCCAGATTTGAAACAATAGCTGGTTGAAAATAGGCCACATAACAATCTATGCATGAGGTTTTTCTGTACTTGGGATGAAAATCTAATGTCTCATTTAGTTAAAGAACTAAGCAAAACAAAGGTCATTTTAAAAAATTTAAAAATGCAATCAAAGTTCAACAATGAAGAGAAGGAACACTTGCACTCTAACAGGGAAGTTGGTGCGTAATCGTACAAATTGATTGCTTTGGTTTTGTGTGAATTATAATGGCACTTTTACTTCACACTTAATTTTCAACCTTTTGACTGAGGCGGTCAGTCATATCCAGGAAAGTTGAGTTGTGTGTGCACGTGCTCTGTTTTATCTGTCCAGAAAATAAGAACAGGAGGCCATTCAGTCCTTGAACTTCTTCCACTGTTCAATTACATCATGACTGTTCTCTGATTTAACTCCAAAAGCCCAACTTGCTTCAATAAGACTCTTATAAAATCTCAATCACCTTCCAAACTGGTGATCACTACTATTTAGATAAACAAGGAGAACTGACTCATGGGAGCACCACCTTAAAATCACTCACTATACGTACTTGGAACTATATCGCTGCTTCTTTGCTGCTGAGTCAGATCCTTCAAACTCCCTCCCTGACAACACTGTGATGTCCTACACCACATCAAAAGCAGACGTTCAAGAAGGCAGTTCATGACCTTTTTCTCAAGCGCAGATAGGGATGAACAATAAATATGCATTCCAAACTCAAACAGACAAAAAGGATTGATCTCCCACCTCGATAGGTTTTGAGGGGAAGAGCTTTCCAATGCTTTCAGCAACCTTTGTTCAAGAAGTACGTCTGGAACAGCCTAGCTCTGATTTCAAGGTTACACGCTCCTTGAGCTGCAATAGGATGAAACTGACATTGAGGGTCCTGAGCTCGCTGGGCCTGACATCAGTGAGTTCCAGCTGGTTTCAGAGCTCCATGTGTAGAAATTGCATTGTAAATGCATGTTTTGCAATGAGTTCGGAAACCACCCCATCTATCAGCATCACTGAGAGCACTTTCACTGCACAAACTGCCAGCAATTCAGCAAGGCAGCCCCTTTCGCAAGTTCAATAAACAATGATCAGCAAATGTCGACTTTGTCACCAACATCCCATGAGTTATTTTTTTACAAAAACACATTGCAAAACATTGAAATTTCTTTTACCAAGATAAAGATCTTTTACCGCATGACTGTCAACCGGAATTGCCACTGAACATATTCTTGGACTATAATCACACAAGATGTCCAAGTACTGGACTGTTTTCCTCTATTTCCAAAATTTGTTTAATTAAGAAATTGAAGTATTTAAAGAAACACCATTTTCAACGTCCGTGGATTTTTCTCTCACAATCTTCAATCCTCAAGGAATTCCAGAGAAATCCGAGAAGGTTGGAAATCCTACTCTAAGCCATGTTGATTACAGTTCAGCCACATGAAGACCCACAGCAGAAATTTGCAATCCTGAGTAGACATCATCCTCAAATGCAGGGATAGCTGATGATGGTGACTAACAATGGTGGGCTTACAATGGAAGTTAGACAAGTACATGAATAAAAAAGGAGCAGAAGGACGTGCTGATAAAGTGAAGATGAGGAAGGTATGAGGACTCATACGAAGTATAAATAGCAGCTTACCCTAGTTGAGCAGAATGGCCTGTTTCTGTGCTGTAAATTCAACATAATTCTACACAGGAGTCAGGAAATATATCCTATACGATGAAACATTGAGAAGGCCATGATGAGACTGAGCTGGCAAAAACCAATTCTATCATACTCCCATATTAAAAAAACCTGAAGAGTTCTGAGGAATGGTCACTGGACCCGAAACATTAACTCTGTTTTTCCCTTTGCAGATGCTGCCAGACCTGCTGAGCTTTTCCAGCATCTTTGTTTTTGTTCTATTATACCCTTTCTGGATAGAAACACAAAAAAATAGGAATAGGAGTAGGCCATTCAGCCCTTTGAGCCAGCTCTGCCATTATGATCGTGCTGGTCATCCAACTCAAGTACCCTGTTCCCTCTTTTAACTATACTGTCTCATCCCTTTCACTGCAGGAACTATGCTTGTCTCCTTCTTGAAAATATTCAATGTATTGGCCCCAGCTGATTTCTTTGGCAGTGAATTCCACAGGCTCACCACTCTCTGCGTGAAGGAATCTCTCCTCATCTAAGTCCTAAATGGCCTACCCATATCTTTACATTATCATTCCTGGTTCTGAACTCCCCACTCCTCAGAAATATCCTTTCTTGGGTTTACTCTGCCTATTCCAGTTAGAATTTTACAGGTGTTTCGGACGCACCCCTCCCCCCCCCCACCCCCACCCCCAATCTGCTGAACAGCACCGAATACAGTTCTAATTGATCTTGACTCTCTTCATACAACAATCCTGCCATCCCAGGAATCAGTCAATTTCAACCTCAACATTGGATTGAATATTTCATGGTATTATTTCAAGAAATTCAGTAGCAGTGCCCAAGTTTGAATACAGTGTAGGTCAATATTTTTCTCTCAGCTTTGCTTAACAATTCCAGATTATCAGAGGGTATTTGGGATGTTTTTGTCTGCACAATGATATTGAGGCTACAAGAGTTAAAGTGTGGGGCAGGCTGCAAAAACTTGGCTTAATTCCCAAATTTAGAAGATTAGGGAGTTTACAAATTGATCTGCTTAAAATGATTTGATGAGGTATATGAAGAGAAACTATTTTTTTCTGGTCATACAGTCTGAAATAAGGGAATATAATGTTAAACTTAGAGCTAGGCTGTTCAGGCTGATGTCAGAAAGCATTTCTTCACCCACTGCAGAGTTGAATCCTGAAATTGGGACCTCACCCCGACCAACTCAAACCCCCTCAAAAAGCTGTTAAATGTGAGGATCAACTGAAAATCTCAAATCTGAGTTTATTTATTTAGGTAAGGGTAGTAAGGAATACAGAATCAAGTTAGGAAATCTATTTTTTAAAAATTCATTCACGGGACCTGGGAATCTCTGGCTACATTAACATTGATTGTTCATCGATAATCACCTTTGACTACCAGCGAAGGTAGTGAGAAGCATTTTTTGAATCACTGCATGTTCTGAAATGTAGAAACACCACATGAAAGGAATTTCCAGGATTTTGCCCCAGTTGACAGTGAAGGAATAATGATAAATATTTCTGAGTCAGGATCATGTGTGACTCGGAGGGGAACCTGCAGGTGGTGGTGATCCTATGTATCTACTGGCCCAATCCTTCGAGCTGGGAGAGGTCGCAGATTTGGAAGGTACTGTCAAAGGAGCTATAGAGAGTATTTCACTGCTTTTTCCACATGGTAGCTGTCACTGTCCATCCTGTGGTTGGAGGGCATGACTGTTGAAGTTGGTGGATGGGGTATCAATCAAGTGGGTTGTTTTAGCTGGGCTGGAGTCACACTGCTCAAGTATTGTCGGGGTTATACTAATCAAGACAGTGGCCCCAGTTTGCTGTTAGCTGTTTGGATGTGCTGGGAAAGCAGGGCTTAGAGCTGATTTGTTTCTGGGCTGACCTTAGCTCTGTCTATCACTGAATGGCATGCAAGTAGTCCCATGTTGTGGCTTCATCAGGTTGACACCTCATTTTTAGCTATGTCTGGCATTGCTTCTAGCATGTCCTCCTGCCCTTTTCACGGAAGAAGGGTTGTTGCCCTAGTTTGATGGTAAGGGTAGAGTGGGGGATATGTCTGGATGTGATTATGTAAGAGTAAAATTCCGCTGCTGTTGATGCCCCTTCTGAATGCCCAATCTTGAGCTGATGCCCCTTCTGAATGCCCAGTCTTAAGCTGATGCCCTTTTGGAATGCCCAGTCTTGAGCTGCTAGATGTGTTTGAAGCCTGTCCCATCTACCATGGTGTTAGTGCCACATGACAAAATGGAGGGTACACTCAAAGCCAAAACAAGACTTTGTCTCCGCAAAGACTGTGCAATGGTCTCTCTCACCAATACAATCAGGGACAGACACCTCTTGGTGAGAACAAGATCAAATAGATTTTTCCCTCTTGTTGGTTCTTTCAGCACCTGCCGCAGATCCAGTCAAGCAGGCTCATCCTTTCAGACTTGACCAATTCGATCAGTAGGGTACTTAATGAAACAGTCCAGAGCAGAGTTAGTAGTGGAGTCCCTCACCCAGAGAGCCCTGTGTGCCTTTAACACCCTCAATGCCACCTCCAAGTGATGTTCAACATGGAGCAGCTGTGGAGAAAGGGTGAGGAGTGGTTGTAGGGAGTAATCAGTGGGATGTTTCCTTGCTCATGTTTGATTTGACGCCATCAGACTTCATATGGGCTAGAATCAAAACCAGGGACTCGCAGGGTAATTGCTTCTTGGCTGTAGTTTCTGCGCTACCATCTCTGTCAGGTCTGTCCTGTTGGACCGGGCACACCCAGGGTGGTAATGGTGGTGTCTGGGTTATTGTCTGTCCGGTATGACTCAGTGAGCATGAGAATGACAGGTTGTTGATTGCCTCGTTTGTGGAACAGCTCTCCCTATTTTGGTGCAGATGTTAATAAGGAAGGCTTTGCAGCGTCAGGGGGGGGTTAGGTTTACCATTGGTTTGACGCTGACCAGTCAATCTACTTAAGTCCCTTTGTATGGGCTTTGTAGTACTTTGACTGGCTTGCCGAGCCATTTCAGGGGGCAGTCAAGAGTGAACCATATTGCAATGGGTCTGGAGTCACATGTAAGCCAGTCCAGGTAAAGACAGCAGATGTCGTATCCTAAAGGACACTGGCAAACCAGCTGAATTTTCATGACAATTAGCAATAATTTGATTGCTGCCATTAGTCTCTTTTTTATCTCCAGATTTTATTGAATTAAAATTTCACCATCTGCTGCCTTGGGATTTAAGGCCAATCAACCTTAATCTAACTGCATAATAGCACCAGCTTTAGAATGATGTGTCTTCTAGATATGATATGGTCTGAGTGCTGTCCTATATGTTAGCTCACATAACATATACCACAAAGACTGGGTACTCCTTGAGACAGATGTCTTGAAGTTCATTAACAACACTAACTATTTACACTGCTATAGCATCTCGTACTCATAGTCTGGTTTCAGTGCTTATTGATGTTACTACAAATTACATGCACGTAGCTGACTGAACATGCCAGACTGACCTAATTGTCTGAGAGCTTGACTGAAGGTGAGGTGGGTATCTTTATGCAAGAGTGTTACACATGATGTCAAGTAACTGTTTTAAAGGTACACTGCCTGTCTGCGCTGGAATCTCTGTAATAACAAACAGAAAAGCTGATTGGCCTACACCAGTTCATATGTCAGACAAGGAAAGGCAGCAAGTTAGCCATGATTTGAGGTTTTTTAGTCAATATGCATCTAGCAGTGCAGTGTAGGCACAGCCATTATACAAAAGCAGTGTTGCACTCCAGTATCCCACAAAGTCTTTAACAGGCTGGTAGAGCTTATAGGCACCACTGCAAAGTATTTAATTTCCATCAGATGGTGTCCTTTCAAGTGCAAGAATTTGTTTGCAGACCATCAGTCAAACCTGGCTGTTAAAATTATCCCCATTACTACAAAACACCAATTCTGCAACACTCTTTAAAAGAACTGCTGAGGTGGGAGATCAGCATTTATTCATAGTGATAATGGGAACTGCAGATGCTGGAGAATCCAAGATAATAAAATGTGAGGCTGGATGAACACAGCAGGCCAAGCAGCATCTCAGGAGCACAAAAGCTGACGTTTCGGGCCTAGACCCTTCATCAGAGAGCATTTATTCATACATCTGTTTAAGGTCACGAGTGAGCCGAGTCGAAAAACATCAGGCTCCAAGGTTGGGTACACATAACTCTATGTTTCTTCCCAAATCTGTCCTCCCCGCTACGTCTGCAAAACTATAATTATTCTTGGCATTTAAAAGCCGGAAGAAAAGAGTGGTGTTTAGAAAGGTGGGGGGACGGGGGGGAGAAAGAGGGAGAGCTGCACATCTGATTTGTCATGAAAGGAGAAGCTTCAATTTGTAATTAGATTCAGTGACAGCAGTCGCAAATATGACCATTCTTATCAACAACTCCTCAAGTCAATTAGCTGTAGAGAGCTCTTTTCCAATCGAGTGCTGGAGAGAAAGAGTGATAAAAAGCTGCTTCATTAAAAAAAAGACAGAATTTTAATAGCCTGCCAGAGAAGAGTGGACTCACCTCTTAAAGGAACAATGGCAAACATGGACAGATGATTTTTTTTCAGGCAACTTTAGTTCGTGGGAGTTGTCATGTATTAGAGTGTCATCCCAAACCCTGCAGTAGGTACATTTTTGTTTATTTAAAAATATAATGCTGCTTTATTTGAAATGAAATGTCTGTGTGGATTTCCTCCAGGTGCTCCAATTTCCTTCCACAAGATGTGCAGGTTAGGTGGACTGGCTATTCTACGTTGCCCATAGTGTCCAGGGGTGTGTGGGCTAGCCATGGGAAATGCAGGGTTATAGGGATAGGATGAATTGGGTGGGATGCTCTTTGGAAAGTCGGTGCAGATTCACTAGGCAGAATCTTGTAGGGATTCTATGATTCTAGGAAATTCCAACAAAAGTGAAGTTGTGGTTGATCTGAAGTCAAGGACAATGATGTTGTTGTCAGCAAATATGGCTGCAAGAGAAGTCACCCTTTAAAATGAAATAGCCTTTCTGCCAGCATGAAGCTTATTTCTGAATAGAACAATTAAAACTAATAGCAAACTTGCATAAGTATTGCTTAAGAATGTATTTCTTCAGGAGGGAAGTTTCAAATTGACAGTGTACTTGGCAACATTTCTCAGAAATTATTATGTTTTCTATATGCCAGGATGTCTCAGCTGAGAAAAGGAAAGGCTTTCCAGACCTTGCATCTTGTACCAATATCAAGCACTCCTAGGTCAGGTAGAATATGGGTTGATAGTAGGGAATTGGTCCCATACTGAAAATGTATGACATTATCCATCACATGAACTATTGTTTTAGAGATTCTAAGACTGCCAATGCCGTGCCAAGTAATTCCAAATCAGAATTACAGCAGCAATGGTTTACTTTATGTGGACCAATGAATAATCTAATTGCATATATTTGGTGGTTTTCACCACTGTTCTTTTTCAACTAGCATCCTATCCTCCCCATCTGAAATAAGCATCAACCAAATGCACCAAAATGGACCACATCAGCTGAATAGTTAGTTTCTATGCTGTAAAAATCTATGTAAATGTTAAATCACTCCATTCCCTATTTGTGGGATCTTTCTGTGCATGGGTAGCCACCAGCTTTGTCTACGAATTGTCATTGTATTGTAAGATGATCTACTCTAAGAGTTACTTTGAAGGATTTCTGAGGGCTAGGCATGTTTTTTTTTCTTTCGAAACTGGCTGGCTCGATGGAAGACATTGGAACATATTCATTGGCTTCCATCATTGTAAAAGATTTCTGACTTCCCGTTGCTCACTGAGGACAACTAGTGGCAGAAACTCAGTGCTGCAGCTTTAGCACAGCACTCCATGTGATCTTTCCCAAAATGATCTGAAATGTTGAGGCCACAAGTTCTGAGGTAGGAATGATATTCACAAAGTTCTGACCATGTTCTATCAACTGTGTGCCTATTCTAACAGTTTCCTGTTCTCACAGGCCACCCAACAACTCACAACTTCCCCCAATGACCCGCACCCATACATGCCTCACAGAGGGGATGCAAGATGTTTTAGGCCTCAAAATGGGTCACAGTGGCAAGATGTTTAAGGAGCACTGGCTCATTGGATCCTAACTCAGTTCCCAGTGTGTACACCAGCCACAGACTCCAGTTTTAGACAAATGTGGCTATCTGACATCACTATTAATATGGCACAGTGGCTCAGTGGTTCGCACTGCTGCCTCACAGCACCAGGGACCCAGTTCAATTCTAACCTCTGGCAAATGTCTGTGTGGAGTTTGCACATTCTGCCCTTTGTCTGCGTGGGCTTCCTCTAGGTGCCCCAGCTTCCTCCCACAGTCCAAAGATGTGCAGGTCGGGTGGATTGGCCATGGTAAATTAAGACCGTAAGACCATAAGACATAGGAGTGGAAGTAAGGCCATTCGACCCATCAAGTCCACTCCGCCATTTAAATCATGGCTGATGGGCATTTCACCTCCACTTCCCTGCACTTTCCCCGTAGCCCTTGATTCCTTCTGAGATCAAGAATTTGTCGATCTCTGCCTTGAAGGCATCCAACGTCCTGGCCTCCACTGCACTCCGTGGCAATGAATTCCACAAGCCCACCACTCTCTGGCTGAAGAAATGTCGTCTCATTTCAGTTTTAATTTTACCCCCTCTAAGTTTAAGGCTGTGCCCACCGGTCCTAGTCTCCCCACCTAACGGAAACAACTTCCTAGCGTCCACCCCTTCTAAACCACACATTATCTTGTAAGTTTCTATCAGATCTCCCCTCAACCTTCTAAACTCTAATGAGCACAATCCCAGGATCCTTAGCCGTTCACCATATGTTAAACCTACCATTCCAGGGATGATCCGTGTGAATCTCCGCTGGACACGCTCCAGGGCTAGTATGTCCTTCCTGAGGTGTGGGGGCCAAATTGACTGTCGTGTCCAGAGATGAGCAGGCTTCGTAAATGCTGGGTTACAGGGATAAGGCAGGTGCGATACTCTGCAAAGAGTTGGTGCTGACCTGATGGGCTGAATAGCCTCTATCAGTACCGTAGGGATTCTGTGGTATCAATTACAAAACTTACACTTCTAAGGGGTTAAGTACAGTAGCTATCTTGAGTTGGACAAGGGACTGAAATTTTGTGCCGTTCTATTTTCAAGGAACTGCCAGAAAACCAGCCCCATTTTACCTCAGTACCAATCACAGACATTAATGCTTTGCTCTGACGTGTTGAAAGAACAAATCAAGTCCTGCTCGGCCCTCTGCAAGTATAGGCAGAATGGTTTTGATCCAGATAGGGAGACCCAGAAACAGTCCAGGGTTCGTTGTTTTGACCATACAGTGGTCTATTCTTTTCTTTAGGTTTTGTCAAATTTTGATGTAACTGGGTGCCTTGCTAAGCCACCCCAGAGAGCAGGCACCCATCGCTGTGGGTATCAAGTCACAAGCAGGGGGCAAGTGACCAGCTAAGAATAGCAGTAAAAGGGTACTAGTGAACCAAATGAGTTTTCACAACATTCAACGTGGTTGCCACTAATTCCATTTCAGTTACTGCCATGGCAGGGTTTGAACCAACGACCTCAGTACATTGCCCTCGTCCTCGGGACTCCTCAGGCAGTAAGACTGTCTTCGCCTTGCCGCCTCCCCATTTTCTCAGCTCTTCTGTATGATGATGCTTGGCATAAAGGATCCCATGGCTGCTGTTGTCAAGTTTTTCCTGGTATCCTTGCTATTACTGGGATCTTGCTGTGTGCAGCCCTGTCAACCTACATTTCCTCCATCACAACCGCACCTACACTTCAGAAGTGTCTCTTAGGTTGTAACACATCCCAAAATAATGAAATATGCCAAATAAATGCAAGAATTGTCATTTTTTCATCTTTTTGTATAAGGCTAAAACCATGATAAAAGTAAAAGTAGAGGCAAGCTCAAATTAACTTAACTACAAAAGGTTCTGACTACGAGAAGCCACATTGATGCATTGATTAAAATGAATGGCTAGGTCATCAAGCAATAAGGTGAAACACACAAGAATCATGGAGCCAATTAAATTTGTGTTGCATGTGTGACAGGGTCACGGGATCATAACACACTCCTTTACAATGGGCACATATTTCACAGAATGTTACCCGATCAAAATAAGTCAATTTTTTCTCAGATTGATGCTGCATATAATTAACACAATGGTTTCCATCTGGAAGTGTTTTAACACATGAACATTCTATTTTAATATGGGACGGGAGACAAGAACTTCAATAAAGCCAGTCCATACTGGATGTAAATGCTGTTAAATACAACAAGAATAACTTGTTAATAAAATGTGAGACTGGATGAACACAGCAGGCCCAGCAGCATCTCAGGAGCACAAAAGCTGATGTTTCGGGCCTAGACCCTCCTGAGATGCTGCTGGGCCTGCTGTGTTCATCCAGCCTCACATTTTATTATCTTGGATTCTCCAGCATCTGCAGTTCCCATTATCACTCAAGAATAACTTGTTAATATGTGGTGTTTTTAGAGTCCCAAGTTGCTTCACGAGAAGTCATTGGGTAATTTTTTACATTGAGCTACATCGTGATATATTAGGACAAGTGACCAAAAGGTGAGCACTTTAAGTGAGCAGAAACAGATAGTGGAGATTCAGAGAGAGGTTTGTGAGGGAATTACAATGGTAAGGCAGTAGGAACCTGAAGCTAAAACTGCTGGAACAGTGAAGACAAAGCAAAGTTAAGTACATTTAAGACGTCATTGGACAAGCATATGGAATAGTGTAGGTTAGATGGGCTTCAGATTGGTCTGGCTGGTCGGCACAACATCAAGGGCCGAAGGGCCTCTACTGTGCTGTAATGTTCTATGTTATATTCTATGAAATTAAGGATGTGGAAGAAGCCAGATTTGAAGGAATGAAAGAATCACAGAGAGTTTTAGATTTGGAGGGATTGACCAAGATAAGGAGGAATGGGGCCAAGGAGGGCCTTGGACTGTGCAGCCAAAGACCCGAGTAATATTCTGGGCACCTGGATTCATATCCTGCCGTGACAGACGGTGGAATTTGAATGTAATTTAAAAATCTGGAATTAAGAGTCTAAACAATGACCACGAATCCATCGTTGATTGTCGGAAAAAGCCGTCTGGTTCACAAATGTCATTTAGGGAAGGAAACTGCTTTCCTTACCTGGTCTGGCCTACACGTGACTTCAGACCCACAGCAACATGGTTGACTCTTAACTGGCCTCTGGGCAAATAGGGAAGGGCAATAAATACTGGCTTAACCAGCAACGCCCCCACCCTGTGAATGAATAAATAAAAATTTTGTTTCCCGAATCCTTCAGTTCTCTGATCTTTCTTTGTGTTTCCTTCACTGCTTCATAGGAGGCACAGAGTGACCAGTTCACAAATTACAAAGTCTTTGGCTTATCGGTTAAAAGCAACAGCTTACAACAAGTGTTGAGCGAAACAACTGGTTTTCTTTTAGTTCCAAGTATTATTTACTGCAGAGACAAAGAGAGACTCTACCTTCCATTTCTGAGGCCTGAAGGCTTCCACGGTATCATTCACACCCACAAGCTGTTCACTTTCCCAGGAACCAGAGAGCTGTCATCAGGCTGATGACCTGTAGCATCCACAACTAGTCACAATTCCACAAACCAATCAGCAACCACAGCATGTACTGCATGATACGGCCCAGTCTATAAGCAGCAGGAGGCTGACTTGGGTTTTCAACTTGTGAAAGAAATAGAAAACTGGGAAAGCTAAAGACAATTTCATTGCATTGAAGAGGGAGTGAATTAGCTGAGAGAATGTGTTTTGAACTTTAATTTCAAAAAGAGGCAAATTATTCCACAGGTAAGTCCATGTAATGGACATAACATTACAGGTTCAATATCTGCCTCAGTTTCGAATACCTTCTACCCCAAGGTACCAACTTGAGGCAAGACATTTTGCTGAGGGGAATCAACAGATCTCCCATTGCTTCCTGGTATGTATGGTGATTGAAGCACTCTATTGGGTAGACAGGGGAAAATGAAATAATTGAATAGGCTAATGGCCTTACCAGAATGCAACAGGATAGAAATCATGCTTCAGTGATATGAAGCTCCAGACAGACCACATCTCAAGAGGAGTTTTGGACAACATGTCTTAGAAAGGATATTCTAACCTTGTAAATGTAGGTTTATCAGAATAATACTTCTAAAAACCGACAAGGGTGAAATAATGAAGAGAGATTACACAAACAAGGGCTGTACCTGCTATAATTCAAAAATATTAAGGCATAAATTGATTGAAGATTTTAAAATAATAAGGGGAAAAGTCGTAAAAAGATGTTTCTGCTCATTTGAAAGTCTACGGCGGCGAGCGTCTTCAAAAAATTTGAGTCAGGCCTTTCAGGAATAATTGTTTTATACAAAGGGTGGCTGCATTTAGACCTTACTTCACAATTGTCAATTTTTTTAAAAAAATGATTGATTTATTTTTGTTAGCTGAGGGTATCAAAGAACATAGAGCAAAGGTGGCTATACAGAGTTGGGTCACATATTGGCTATGATCTCACAAAGTGGCAGAACAGGCTTGAGAGACTAAATGGCCTCTTCCTGTTCCAATGTTCCGGCTGTTTCATTTGGTTTGGGAATTCTGAACAACACAGCATAAACGTAACATCAGGGCTAGGCCGATCTTGGGCACCGTCAGGAAGCAGCGTTGTACACAGTGTGACGGAAATCTGGAACTCTGACATCCAAAAAGGTTAAATTTCAATTGAAAGTTTCAGAACTGAGAGACTGGTAGATTTTCATTTGGCAAAATGAAGCAATATGGAATCAGGGCAGGTCAATGGAGTTTGGATTCAGTTTGTCCGTTATCTAAGTTAAAGGTAGAATAAGCTTAAGGAGCTGTAAGGCCTCCCATGATACAGAAACACCAGTTTGTGTGTGTCTGAGCAGTTTGCCTTCCTGCCATTACCTGTTCAATTGATTCAGTGATCCACTGGGGTTTAAATGAACAGAGAACAGTAAAATAATGTGAGAATTCATAGTGATAAGGAGATAGAGCCTTACAGTCATTACAAATGAGGGGGGCGTTCCATCAATAGTACTTAATCATCATCCATGAGTAATTCCTTCAATCTATATAAATATCATACTGAACAACAGTTAGATTGTCCTATTCCTATTAATAAAATATAATACTTGAGGCATTTGGAGCCTGAAGAGCATATGAAGCAGACACAGGGCACACAGTAATTCCATCAGAATTATAAAGCAATCAAATAGAGAGAAAATAACATCTAAAATCCAGGTTCACCTATTTTAGTTCTACTGTAAAAATTTGGCCCAATATAATTTTAAAAATTAATATAACGAAAAGCATCATATTAAGTTGTCAAAACATAGTCTTTGAAATTAACCTCGAGCTACAGCTTTGAGAGGTTGACTGAGCTCGGTCTCTTTTCATTGGAGAAAAGGAGGAGGAGAGGGGACCTAATTGAGGTATACAAGATAATGAGAGGCATAGATAGAGTTGAAAGCCAGAGACTATTTCCCAGGGCAGAAATGGCTAGCACGAGGGGTCATAGTTTTAAGCTGGTTGGTGGAAAGTATAGAGGGGATGTCAGAGGCAGGTTCTTTACGCAGAGAGTTGTGAGAGCATGGAATGCGTTGCCAGCAGCAGTTGTGGAAGCAAGGTCATTGGGGTCATTTAAGAGACTGCTGGACATGTATATGGTCACAGAAATTTGAGGGTGCATACATGAGGATCAATGGTCGGCACAACATTGTGGGCTGAAGGGCCTGTTCTGTGCTGTACTGTTCTATGTTCTATGTTCTATGTTCTACAGGGAAAATTTGGCAATATTCTACAGTGGTGTATGAATAATATGTTTTCCAGGAGCAAAGCAGAGTCCTCCCACTGAAATACTAATGCACACCTTTTTTTTATCTTTTCTGAATAAAGGCAAAAGTCTATGGTATTTGCATGCAAGAGAAAACACCCTGACCTCTGTATCGTACACACATTGTTTGTGCATCTTATATCATTAAAAAACAAATACTTTATTCTTCCTGTAATTTAAGGTATTATAACGGGCACCCTTGCATTTAGTCTTCACATCGTCAACTTTTTCACTCCTCACCAGTGATTTCTTTGCTGACATTTACAGTAGCATGTAGATGTCCTTTGGTTTCCTACTAATCGGAAACAAAGGCACAAAATGACATGAATCAGTTTCAATTGTGGGTTGACTGTTGATCACAAGTTTTATTGACCATAACTGATATGTGTCAGAGTCGTCAGTTCATCTTATGTCCGTTGAGATTATCGTGGGTTTCATATCACATTGATGTTGCCAATTGAAAATACTATTGTATCTGAGCCCGAGTACATACTGAGTTAATTTGGTTACATTGCTTTATTTTAAAGTTCTGTCTTTCTCAGTTTGAAGAGATTAAAGCAAGACATCATCACCTTGAAACCTCTATGTGATGTACACGCTTCACAAATAATGTTCATTAAAACATTCAAATAGGCCGGCTCCATCATTCAATTGGATTATTGATGATCCCAGCTCAACTTCATCTTCCCACGCTTTGCTCTAAATTCCTTCAAAACCTCACTGAACAAAAGAAAACTATCAGAAAATTTATACAGAGATAGTAGGAACTGCCGATGCTGGAGAATCTGCTGTGTTCATTCAGCTTCACACCATGTTATCAGAAAATTTAAAATGATGCACAAACACAGCCTTCTGGAGAGAATTTCAGATTTCCCCTGTCTTCTGTATAGACAGCTGCTCCTGCTCAGCTTGGGTTCCAATATTAAGTATTAATCTTTTGTTCTGGATTCACCCCAAGAGGAAACAGTTCCTCTATATTTATCCTAATGAATCTATTCATCATGTTAAATATTTTGTTGAGATCAATGTGGACCATCTAAACTGAAGAGATAAGCTATGTCCAGACAACCTGTCTCCATAACTTAACTCTTTAAGCCCTGCTATCATTCTGGTGAATCTACAATTTACCTCCTCAAAAGGCCTTCTCTGAGGCATGCTGACCAAAACTGAACATTGAATTCCAGATGCAGTCTGGCCAAGCTTCATGAATTTGAACTGCCTTGAGATAAAAGCAATCTTTTCTACTTGAAATCTATCCTGTAATGGTCTGTTTGTCTTGACACACCAATCTTTTAAAGCTCCTGGTCTCATCATTAAGGAGATCGGCCTCAGACTTGTCCACATTGCGATGCTTTGACCCATTCCCCTTCTTTTTGTTTCTGCGCTGTATCCTCCTGACTTTTGAAGAGATAACTCGGTGAAAATGCAGAATTTCCTATTGACAGCTTTGTTTTTTCAAATATTATTGAAATTACAACTTCTCCCTGGCATACAGTCCTTCACGGTAAACTCAGCCGGTACAAGAATCGGACTCACACTATTGGTATCATTTTGCATCCCAAACCAGCAATCCAGCCAACTCAGCTAACCAACCAAGTATATGCTGAAATATTTCAAGTTGAATGTTATGGAAAGTGCATTAGAATTCAACTTTCCTCCTTACAACATATTCCGCTCTGAGGCATCTCAGAGAGCAATTTCCGTACTATTAGTATTTACTGCATACATACCATGCCAAACGTACAACCTTCGGGAATCTATGTTGTTTTGGCCACTAGGGTAGAATAGCTAAATGGCTATGGTGATCCTTCCCCAGTACCATCTTTATTTTATATCCACCAAAGGCTCAGGCAGTACAAAAACTGTCTGGTTTGGAATTGAATGACACAGACCAGTCTGTGATATGTTATCTGATCTAAGTGATGAAGAAGACATTACTAGTAATCTCTGCATGCCAGATTAAAGGAAGGAATGGGAATCAGAGCTACCCACAACCGCTGCTCATAAGTGATATCTCTTTTCAAAAGGTTGCTATGCACAGTCACTCGGAGATATCAAGAGCTGCAGATGTTGGAGTCAGAGTCAACACAGTGTGGAGCTGGAGGAACATGACAGGTCGGGCAGCATAAGAGGAGCAGAAAAATTGACGTTTCAGATTTACAGCCCTGATAGAATGTATGGTCACTATTCTGTGCCCTGTGATGCTCCCACTGAGAACAAGTCAATTCTTGGTCTCATGACACTCCTGCAAATAGTGGGTGCTCAATTGGAGAACCAAATCCTGGCAGCTGGTGTTCTTTCTCAAATGTTGGCCTCATATAAGATGTGTGAAAGATATGTGAGCCCTCCGATGTTTGCTGGATGATTGTGCATTCTGCTACATTCAAATACCATGCCTCTTAACCTTAATCTTGAATAACTTATACAAAGGGATAATGCAATGATGCACATTAGTATTTAAGACTGCAGACTCAGCTTTACTCGTGAAAAAATACATTGCTCATACTTTGCAGTACTGCCTCATTTTAGTTTGTAATTTAATTGTAAAAGGCTACGTTTTGACTAATCATCGTTTCTTAACATAGAACTTCTATTTCACTCCACAAGAAAGGATCTTCAATGCAGCTGAAAGCTGGGTGAACTTCGCTTTGAAATGGTATTATTTCTCTGTCATTTGATAGTGATTGGTTCATCATGAACCACAGCTCTGGTAAATGCCAGTGTCTTCAGTCAGGGAAAAGGATTGGTTTTGTGCCTTCATACATGTGTTCCAATATGGTTATGAAATGCAATTGCGATATTAAAAAGAAACATCCACCAGCTCTGACTATTGGATGTCACAGTCATTCAAATTCACTCACAAGTAATTGGCTACAGCCAGTCATCAAGCATCAATGGGCAGGAGTCTCTTGCTTCTGTCAGGGAGGATCATTCACTCTTCAAACACCAATAAAACATGTCACTCAATGATACAAACTCATCTGATGTTTGTCTGATAGTTCAATAGAATAAAGCACTTTGTTTTCTTTGCCAGAAATTCTTCACTGAACTATAACCCACATTAACCATCAGGATTGTGAGAGTGTGGGGTAGAAATTACATGTAATTCATTCATTTTATTACAGCATCTGGTACTTTCATAACTTTTCTTTCCACTGGTAGATAGGTCAACACATTGAAATATCAAGCACTACTCTGGTTTGATAAGCTCCAGGCTTCTGGAAATAATAATAAATACAGATAAAATAAGGCCAGCCTCCTCCTCCCATCCAATCGCCACTCCAAATACAATGAGCATCTCTGTATTTTAGATCATAGGAGGACTCTGTAAAGCTGCACCTACTCATCCAAATTACACTTAACTGCTTGATGTACCCCACATTATTAAAAAGCACGTAATTTGTATTATCATGACTTCTGCAAAGTGAAGCATGGTGTTTAGTTATTAAATATGGTTGTAATCTCATCATTTTTCTAAATGAAATTATACTATGTCCAATATTATAGAAGCCACTGGAGAATCCTCATGCAACAGAATTCCTCTTCTTTCGTTTTTAAAAAGATGAACAATACATAGTGCCTTATAGTGCATCAAACATTTCAGGAATAGATTGTAAAATTTGAAAGTTACGAATATTAGCTTCAAATCACACAGAAGAATGAGCTGTTGAGAAAATATAACTGGAGCCAACTCTCCGACAGAAATCCACAAATAACTTGCCTTTATATAATCTCTCTCTGAGCTTCAGGACATCTCCAAAGCATTTTTTTCAGCCAAATAAGTACAATATTTGGTGAAGGCCAAACCTTAACTTAATTTCTCACCCAATAAAAAGTACCTCTGACATTGCAGCACTCCTTCAATACTGCAGTGAAACGTGCTCATATCTCTAGAAAGTGACTGAATCCACAACCTTTTGACTCAATGGTGATATTTCTACTAAGCCAATACAGTAACAATGGAATCTGTCATGTACCTTCACATCACAGCTATTTCTTTTCTCCGTGACTTCATCTTGATTGGCAGCTTGTAAAAGTCAGCACCATGCAATACTAGCATAGTAAGTGGCTCCCTACACTCAGAATAGAGAATCTCGAATGAGGATGCAAGTAGATGCCTTAAAGTGGATGCTCCAACTGGAATCTACAAGATACAGTGCAGTAACGCAACAACATTTCTTCAAAGGTTTCTCCAGAACCCACAACATCTACCAACCAGCAGGGCAAGGACTGCAGGCACATGGGGGCATCACTTCTCAGTTTCCCTCCAATCTTCGGATGTACACACAATCCTGACATGAAAATGTTGCCATTCCATCATCTTTACTGATTGAGAATTCTGCAGCTCCCTCCTTATCATCGCTTTGGGAATACTGTGGTTTTGGAAGGCAGCTCAGGAGCATCTGCTCATGAGCAATTAATGATGCCCACATTCAATAAATAAATAATATTTTAAAAAGAGGCATTCAGAATGAATCACCTCTCTTGCCACCTACTTTGCCAATAGTGTTTCTCGGGCAACCCAAGCAGCACAATGAAAGCAAGATGCTCTGAGGCAGGAGGAATGAAGTAGTTTAAAATGGGAAATATTTGCAGTGGTGCAGAGAAAAGACTGGGAAGTGGGGCAGATCAGAAATCTCTTTCCGCCAGTCAACCCAGGCATAATGGATTGAATGGACTCATTCTGTGCTGTACAATTTAATGATTTTAACCATTGTGGGAAGTGGATGGCAAAGCACAAAGCCATCTATACAAAGTCTAAGTGCTTCAACAAGCAGCTAGGCTGCCACATTACTTTCTGATTTATTGTGCAATTCCATTTCTTTGGTTTAATAGCTTTTTTAAAAAATAAATCTGTATGTACTTACAATGTGTTCTGCAAAACCCACAGCAATTGCTATTCTCCTTCCTTGAAGTTATAAGCAGTTTTACGACAAGGTACGAGAGGCAAGCAAAATCAATAAGGCCATACAAAGCAACCAATTCTGTTCAGGCCAGCATTCATTTCCTCAATCTGAATACACCTTTTACTTTCCCTCACCATGATACAGTACATTCCACATGCACCCACAAAAAAACTATTCATTTCCTGAGTTAGATGCTATAACACTTAAAAGACACTTAGAATCGTACATGAACAGGAAAGATTTGGAGAGTTATGGACCAGGAGCAGGCAGGTGGGACTAGTTTAGCTCGAAAATATGTTTGGCACGGGCTGGTTTGACTGAAGAATCTGTTTCCATGCTGTATGATTCTATGACTCTGTTTCTCAAGCAGTTCTCAGAAATATTATAAAAAGATTGAATCTAAAATGAGAAGAACAAAAGGTACTCATATACTCCTTTTTCCTCTCTCCAAGTTTAATAAGTGACACCCAGAAAAAAAGAGTCACAACTTTGGCTATTTGATCTGAGCTTACAAGCTAAGAGATTCTGGACAGCAGCAGGAAGAGGGGTCAACCTATGTGCAGTTGGATGATGGATGTTAGAACGGAATATAGGAACATGTCATTTGAGAGCAACAGAAAGCCATTCAGCCCTTTAACTCTGCTCCACCATTCAGTGGCTGATCTGCTTGTGGACTCAAGCCCCTCTGTCCCTTTTCCCCAAGCCTTCGTCTCCCACATCTATCAAAAAACCATCTAACTCAACCTAGAATAAAGTCAATGGTACAGCCGCCAATACTTTTTGGGGAAGAGAATTCCACAGACCCATACCCCTCTGATGGAAATCCTCCTCGTCTCCATCATAGAAAGAAGACCTCCTGTTCTTAAATTGTACCCCCTTTTTTGAGATTCCCTCACAAGAGGAAACATTTTCCCTGTACACAATGTATCAAGTCCCCTCAGGATTTTATGTATTGCCATAGGGTCAATTCTCATTCTTCTAAGTTCCAACCGGTACAGATCCGATCATTCCTCACAGGAGAACCCTATCTTCCCAGGAACAGGTCACAGAGTGGTGTCACAGAATGGCTGCCAACAAACCACAACCGATGTATGAGGGTGGCATAAGACAGACAGAATTGGCACACCATGACAGCAGGTCTCCTGGCAGGAGCGGCTACAAGCAGCAGCTTAATAAGAAGGTGCACTCACAATCTACTGGCAAGTTTCTGAAAATTTGCTCCGAGTGAGTGAATGAGAGCAGGCTGCACAGTGTGGTGTTTACACCATTTTCCTTTCACTCACTATACAGATCAATCATTGGATATTAGCTGCAGCTCAGTGGGTTTCACTCCAACCGTTAAGACAGAATGTCATTGTTCAAGTCAGGATCTATAGACCTGAGAAGAAAATCTCGGCTAACATACCCAGTGCTCCATTGTTGGAGGTGCTGACCTTTGGATGATACCATTCGAACCAACACTCTACCCTTGGAAATTGTGGCTTCAGGTGTCTAGTTGTTAAATACTCGTATTCCCTCTCAGGTAATATAATGCCTCTGTTGTCAAGCAGAGTTATCCTGGTGTTTTGGTCAATACTAAGCTCTGAACTGATATTACTGAAGGGGTTTTCTGGTCACTGTGATGTTGCCGTTTGTGAGATCTCACTGTGCACAAATGGACTGCCATGTTTCCACATTACGACAGTGACTCCAATTCTCAACTATTCTCTTGGCCAGAAGTTGTTTGGGATATCCTAAAGCTGTGAAATGCACAATGTTAAGAAAGAAAGCCTTCTCTTTCTTCCCTTTCATGACCTCAGGACATTCCAAAGCACTTTACAGCCAATGAAGTATTTTGGCAGTAATCAGTTGGTAATACAGAACTTGAAAAATATACATTTTGTTTATCCTTTTCATCTTGCACTTATTGGGGCAATTTGCAAGAAGTGAAGGGAAAAGCTGTACACAAAGAGAGTGCTGATTCATTTGGAAGTGGAACCACATCAATATTTAGGAACAGGTACAGCAAATGGTTGAAGTAAAGATGAATAAAGCAATTACAGTGGACTCTGAGGTGTTTCCACAGGGAAAGCACCAGGACTCACTTCTTATTTACTATAATAGTTGATACTTTTACATTGTATTTGATGTGAATTGTCCTGTTAAGTGCAAGTTGAAAAACTGGAGCAATATATGCCTTTTCTCAGCAGTATTCATATTTTGGAAGTGTAGTCACTATTGCAATGTCAGGAAATGCAGCAGTCAATTTAGGCACAGCAAGCTGCTACAGTTAACAAAGCAATAGCGAGAAAAATTCATTCCCTCCACCAGTGATGGGAAGTAGCAGCTGTGCACATCATCTACAAAATCCCCTGCATAAATTCACCAAGGCTCTTTAGAAACCAACACTTTCATAAATACTACCATCTAGAAGGATAAGGGCAGCAAATTTGTGGGAATACCACCACCTGCAAGTTGCCCTCCAAGCCATGGTTCAAGAAGCAGCTCACCAACACCTTGTCAAGGGCAGCTATGAGTGGGCAATAAATACTGGCCAGCCAGCAGCAGCTCCATTCTAAGAATGAATACAAAAAAGCCCCAGGTAATTTATTCAGTGCCAGTTCTTCCTTTCTTTAATGACTATTTAAAGTCTCTATTGATGGTATAACTAAAGCAGCACAAGCCCTTGTTTCCAACTGCTGCATCAAACACATAGAGTTCAAAACGTGCAACCAGAATTAATGACTGAACAGGCAGCCAAGTCAATATTTAGGAATAGGTTAAGCAAGTGGTCAAAGTAAGGATGAATAAAGCATTCACTGGAACAGAGTGGGCACATGGGATTAAGACTCATATCCACGTAGAGGGTAAAATCTTTATACAAAAACGTTGGTTAGAGTGAGTGGCAACTGTTTGCCTTTATTCACGTCTTTAATGGATTCTAAGGCATGTCTCAGAAACTGATACTGCAATAACAAGTAGATAGTAGCAAGGGGAAGAGGGAGGTTTTCATCAGACTGATGTTCTATGTCATGAGCGAACTTCTGGAAGAGCTTTACATTCTACTTCAATATTGAAAGGGGAGATCAAAACCTCTCCAAAGTAACGCCACTGATTATATCAAATGATTATATCAAATATCACAAGGTATATACACACAGACACACACACACACACACACACACACACACACACAGTATCCATATTGTAATTTCCACGTCATTTTCATTGTGATTGTGTTGAAGGTCAAAAGGCATGGAATTGTCACAGCAAACCTCAAACGGCTGAAGTCTGGCAGAAATCCAAGAATCATCCCAACTGAAATAAAATGCACCTTTCAATCTGTAAAGACATGTCACAGCACAGGAGTTGACATAGGTGCAGTTGGAATTTTGAGTTTTATCATTAAGAGAATAAAAATGTCTCATCATTTTAATTTGTCAATCACTGTATCCGATTTCTATCAGTCACTGCGCGCATTTCCCTCAGTCACTGCATCTCATTTCACTCATTCACTGCATCCCATTTCACGCAGTCACTGCTTCCCATTCCACTCAGTCACTGCATCCCATTTCCCTCAGTCACTGCATCCCATTGCCCTCAGTCACTGCATCCCATTGTCCTCAGTCACTGCATCCCATTTCACTCAGTCACTGCATCCCATTTCACTCAGCCACTGCATCCCAGTTCACATAGTCACCGCATCCCAGTTCACACAGTCACCACATCCCAGTACACAAAGTCACCGCATCCCATTTCCTTCAGTCACTGCATCCCAGTTCCATCAATCACTGTATCCGATTTCTATCAGTCACTGCGCGCATTTCCCTCAGTCACTGCATCTCATTTCACTCATTCACTGCATCCCATTTCACGCAGTCACTGCTTCCCATTCCACTCAGTCACTGCATCCCATTACCCTCAGTCACTGCATCCCATTAACTTCAGTCGCAGGATCCCATTTCAAACAGACACTGCATCCCATCTCCGTCAGTCACTGCATCCCATTTCCCTCAGTCACTGCATACCATTTCCATCAGACACTGCATCTCATTTCACTCAGTCACTGCATCCCATTTCCGTCAGTCACTGCATCCCTATAAACTCAGTCACTCCTTCCCAGTACCTCAGTCACTGCATCCCATTTCACTCAGTCACTGCATCCATTTCCATCAGTCACTGCATCCCATTACCCTCAGTCGCAGCATCCCATTTCCCACAGACACTGCATTTCCTTTCCCTTCGTCACTGCATCTCATTTCCACCAGTCACTGCATCCCATTTCACTCCGCACTGCATCCCATTTCACTCAGCCACTGCATCCCATTTCACTCAGCCACTGCATCCCAGTTCACATAGTCACCGCATCCCAGTTAACACAGTCACCACATCCCAGTTCACACAGTCACCGCATCCCACTTCCGTCAGTCATTGCATCCCAGTTCCATCAGTCACTGTATCCGATTTCTATCAGTCACTGCGCGCATTTCACTCAATCACTGCATCTCATTTCACTCATTCACTGCATCCCATTTCACGCAGTCACTGCATCCCATTTCACTCAGTCACTGCACCCCAAGCCCACTCGGGCACTGCATCCCTATAAACTCAGTCACTCCTTCCCAGTACCTCAGTCACTGCATCGCATTTCACTCAGTCACTGCATCCCATTTCACTCAGTCACTGCATCCATTTCCATCAGTCAGTACATCCCATTACCCTCAGTCACTGCATCCCATTACCCTCAGTCGCAGTATCCCATTTCCCACAGACACTGCAGTTCCTTTCCCTTAGTCATTGCATCTCATTTCCACCAGTCACTGCATCCCATTTCACGCCCCACTGCATCCCATTTCACTCAGTCACTGCATCTCATTTCACTCATTCACTGCATCCCATTTCACGCAGTCACTGCATCTCATTTCACTCAGTCACTGCATCGCATTTCACTCAGTCACTGCATCCCATTTCATTCAGTCAGTGCGTCACATTTCACTCAGGCACTGTATCCCATTTCCCTAAGTTACTGCACCCCAAGCCCGCTCGGGCACTGCATCCCTATTAACTCAGTCACTCCTTCCCAGTACCTCCGTCACTGCATCCCATTTCACTCAGTCACTGCTTCCATTTCCATCAGTCACTGCATCCCATTACCCTCAGTCCCAGCAGCCATTTCCCACAGACACTGCATTTCATTTCCACCAGACACTGCATCTTATTTCCACCAGTCACTGCATCCCATTTCATTCCCCACTGCATCTCATTTCACGCAGTCACTGCATCGCATTTCACTCAGTCACTGCATCCCATTTCACTCAGTCACTGCATACCATTCCACTCAGTCACTGCATCCCATTCCACTCAGTCACTGCATCCCATTTCACTCAGCCACTGCGTCCCATTTCACTCAGTCACTGCGTCCCATTTCACTCAGCCACTGCGTCCCATTTCACTCAGTCACTGCGTCCCATTTCCATCAGTCACTGCATCCCATTTCCCACTGTCACTGCATCCCATTTCCCAGTCACTGCATCCCATTTCCCTCAGTCACTGCATCCCATTTCCCTCAGTCACTGCATCCCATTGCCCTCAGTCATTGCATCCCATTGTCCTCAGTCACTGCATCCCATTGTCCTCAGTCACTGCATCCCATTTCACTCAGTCACTGCATCCCATTTCACTCAGTCACTGCATCCCATTACCCTCAGTCACTGCATCCCATTAACTTCAGTCGCAGGATCCCATTTCAAACAGACACTGCATCCCATTTCCGTCAGTCACTGCATCCCATTTCCCACAGTCACTGCATACCATTTCCATCAGTCACTGCATCTCATTTCACTCAGTCACTGCATCCCATTTCCCTCAGTCACTGCATCCCATTTCCCTCAGTCACTGCATCCCACTTCCCTCAGTCAGTGCATCCCATTTCAATCAGTCACTGCATCCCATTTCACTCAGTCACTGCATCCCATTTCGCTCAGACACTGCATCCCATTTCCGTCAGTCACTCCATCCCATTTCGCTCAGACACTGCATCCCATTTTCGTCAGTCACTCCATCCCATTTCCCTCAGTCGCAGCATCCTATATCCGACAGACACTGCATTTCCATTCCTTAAGTCACTGCATCGCATTTCACTCAGTCACTGCACCCCAAGCCCGCTCGGGCACTGCGTCTCTATTAGCTCAGTCACTCCTTCCCAGTACCTCAGTCACTGCATCGCATTTCACTCAGTCACTGCATCCATTTTCACTCAGTCACTGCATCCCATTACCCTCAGTCACTGCATCCCATTACCCTCAGTCACTGCATCCCATTTCCCACAGACACTGCATTTCCTTTCCCTAAGTCACTGCATCTCATTTCCACCAGTCACTGCATCCCATTTCACTCCCCACTGCATCCCATTTCACTCAGCCACTGCATCCCATTTCACTCAGCCACTGCATCCCAGTTCACAAAGTCACTGCATCCCAGTTCCATCAGTCACTGTATCCGATTTCTATCAGTCACTGCGCGCATTTCACTCATTCACTGCATCCCATTTCACTCCCCACTGCATCTCATTCCACTCAGTCACTGCATCCCATTCCACTCAGTCACTGCATCCCATTCCACTCAGTCAGTGCATCACATTTCACTCAGGCACTGTATCCCATTTCCCTAAGTCACTGCACTCCAAGACTGCTCGGGCACTGCATCCCTCTTAATTCAAACACTCCTTCCCAGTACCTGAGTCACTGCATCACATTTCACTCAGCCACTGCATCCCAGTACACACAGTCACCGTGTCCCAGTTCACACAGCCCCTGCATCCCATTTCAAACAGTCACTGCATCTCATTTCACACATTCAATGCTTCACATTCCACTCAGTCACTGCTTCCCATTTCCCACAATCAGTGCATCTCCTTTCCTCAGTCACTGCATCCCATTTCACTCAGTTACTGCAGGCCATTTCTCTCAGTCACTGCATCCCATGACCATCAGTCACTACATCCCATTACCCTCAGTCACTGCATCACAGTACGCTCAGTAACAGCATCCCATTTCCCTCAGACACTGCATCCCATTTCCATCAGTCACTGCATCCCATTTCAATCAGTCACTGCATCCCATTACCCTCAGTCACTGCATCCCATTACCCTCAGTCACTGCATCCCATTTCACTCAGTCACTGCATCCCATTTCCCGTAGTCACTGCATCTCCTTTCCACAGTCACAGTATCCCATTTCACTCAGTCACTGCATCCTATTCCCCTCAGTCACGACATCCCATTACCCTGAGTCACAGTATGCCATTTCCCACAGTCACTGCATCTCGTTTCCCTCAGTCACTGCATCCCATTTCCCACACTCACTGCATCCCATTTCCAACAGTGACTGCATCCCATTGCCAACAGTCACTGCAATCCATTTCCAACAGTCACTGCATCCCATTTCCAAGAGTCAGAGCATCCCATTTCACTCAGCCACTGCATCTCATTTCCCTCAGTCACTGCATCCCACATCACTCAATCACTGCCGGCCATTTCACTCATTGACTGCATCCTATTTCACTCTGACACTGCGTCCCATTTCCCTCAGTCACTGCAACCCATTACCGTCCGTCACTCCATCCAATTACTGTTAGTCACTGCATCCCATTTCGATCAGTCACAGCATCCCATTTCCACCAGTTACTGCATCCCATTTCACTCAGCCACTGCATCCCATTTCACGAAGACAGTGCATCCCATTTCTCTCAGCCACTGTATCCCATTTCCCTCAGTCACTGTACTCCAAGCCCGCTCGGGCACTGCCTCCCCATTAACTCAGTCACTCCTTCCCAGGACCTCAGTCACTGCATCCCATGTCCCACAAAAACTGCATCCCATTTCCATCAGGCACTGCAGGTCATGTCACTCTGTCACTGCATTCAATTTCCATCAGTCACTGCATCCCATTTCACTCATTAACTGCATCCCATTTCAATCAGACACTGCATCCCATTTCACTCAGTCAGTGCATCCCATTCCACTCAGTCACTGCATCCCATTCCATTCAGTCACTGCATCCCATTTCACTCAGTCAGTGCATCACATTTCACTCCGGCACTGTATCCCATTTCCCTAAGTCACTGCACCGCAAGCCCGCTCGGGCACTTCATCCCTATTAATTCAGTCACTGCTTCCCAGTACCTGAGTCACTGCATCGCATTTCACTCAGCCACTGCATCCCAGTACACACAGTCACCGCATCCCAGTTCACACAGCCACTGCATCCCATTTCTAACAGTCACTGCATCTCATTTCACTCATTCAATGCTTCACATTCCACTCAGTCACCGCTTCCCATTTCCCACAGTCACTGCATCTCCTTTCCTCAGTCATTGCATCCCATTTCACTCAGTCACTGCAGGCTATTTCCCTCAGTCACTGCATCCCATTACCATCAGTCACTACATCCCATTCCCCTCAGTCACTGCATCACAGTACGCTCAGTCACAGCATCCCATTTCCCTCAGACACTGCATCCCATTTCCATCAGTCACTGCATCTCATTTCACTCAGTCACTGCATCCCATTTCCCACATTCACTGCATCCCATTTCCCTCAGTCACTGCATCCCACTTCCCTCAGTCAGTGCAGCCCATTTCACTCAGTCACTGCATCCCATTTCACTCAGTCACTGCAACCTATTTCACTCAGTCACTGCATCCCATTTCGTTCAGTCACTGCATCCCATTTCCGTCAGTCACTCCATCCCATTTCCCTCAGTCGCAGAATCCCATTTCCCACAGACACTGCATTTCCATTCCTTAAGTCACTGCATCCCATTTCACTCAGTCACTGCACCCCAAGCCCGCTCGGGCACTGCATCCCGATTAATTCAGTCACTCCTTCCCAGTACCTCAGTCACTGCATCCCTTTTCACTCAGTCACTGCATCCGTTTCCATCAGTCACTGCATCCCATTACCCTCAGTCGCAGCATCCCATTTCCCACAGACACTGCATTTCCTTTCCCTAAGTCACTGCATCTCATTTCCACCAGTCACTGCATCCCATTTCACTCCCCACTGCATCCCATTTCACTCAGCCACTGCATCCCATTTCACTCAGCCACTGCATCCCAGTTCACATAGTCACCGCATCCCAGTTCACATAGTCACCGCATCCCAGTTCACACAGCCACTGCATCCCATTTCACTCAATGCTTCACTTTACACTCAGTCAGGGCATCCCATTTCCATCTGTCACTGCGTCCCATTTCCTCAGTCACTGCATCTCCTTTCCACAGTCACGGCAATCCAATTTCACTCAGTCACTGCATCCCTTTGCCCGCCGTCACTGCATCCCATTGTCCTCATTCACTGCATCTGATTCCCCTCAGTCACTGCATCCATTTTCACAAAGTCACTGCATCCCATTACCCTCAGTCACTGCATCCCATTTCATTCAGTCACTGCATCCCATTCCCCTCAGTCACTGCATCCCATTACCCTCAGTCACTGCATCCCATTACCCTCAGTCACTGCATCCCATTTCCCTCAGACACTGCATCCCATTTCCCTCAGACACTGCATCTGATTTCCATCAGTCACTGCATCCCATTTCCCTCAGTCATTGCATCCAATTTCCCACATTCACTGCATCTCCTATCCCTCATTCACTGCATCCCATTAACCACAGTCACTGCATCGCGTTGCCCTCAGTCACTGCATCACATTACCCACAGTCAGAGCATCCCATTTCCCACATTCACTGCATCTCCTTTCCCTCAGTCAATGCGTCGCATTCCACTGAGTCACTGCATCCCATTACCCTGAGTCACAGTATGCCATTTCCCACAGTCACTGCATCTCCTTTCCCTCAGTCACTGCATCCCATTTCCATCAGTCACTGAATCCCATTTCCCTCATTCACTGCATCCCATTTCCATCAGTCACTGCATCCCATTTATCTCAGTCACTGAAACCCATTTATCTCAGTCACTGAATCCCATTTCCCTCAGTCACTGCATCCCATTCCCCACAATCACTGAATCCCATTTCCCTCATTCACTGCATCCCATTTCCATCAGTCACTGCATCCCATTTATCTCAGTCACTGCATCTCATTCCCCACAGTCGCTGCACCCCATTCCCCACAGTCACTGCATCCCATTCCCCACAGACACGGCATCCCATTCACTTTAGTCGCAGCATCCCATTTAAAACAGACAATGCATCTCCTTTCCCTCAGTCACTGCATCCCTATTCACACAGCCACTGCATCCCAGTTCACACAGCCACTGCATCCCATTTCACACAGCCACTGCATCCCATTTCACACAGCCACTGCATCCCATTACACTCAATGCTTCACCTTACACTCAGTCAGGGCATCCCATTTCCATCCGTCACGGCAATCCCATTTCACTCAGTCACTGCATCCCATTTCACTCAGTCACTGCATCCCACTTCCCAGTCACTGCATCCCATTTCCCTCAGTCACTGCGTCCCATTCCCCATAGTCACTGCGTCCCATTCCCCATAGTCACTGCATCCCATTTCCCAGTCACTGCATCCCATTGTCCTCATTCACTGCATCACATTACCCTCAGTCACTGCATCCCATTACCTTCAGTCGCAGGATCCCATTTCACACAGACACTGCATCCCATTTCCGTCAGTCACTGCATCCCATTCCCCTCAGTCACTGCACCCCAAGCCCCCTCGGGCACTGCATCCCTATTAACTCAGTCACTCCTTCCCAGAGCCTCAGTCACTGCATCCCATGTCCCACAGTAACTGCATCACATTTCCATCTGGCACTGCAGCGCATGTCACTCTGTCAGTGCATCCCATTTCCGTAAGTCACTGCATCCCATTTCCCACAGTCACTGCATCTCCTTTCCCCAAGTCACGGCGTCTCATTTCCATCAGTCACTGCTTCCCATTTCAGTCAGTCACTGCATCCCATTTCCCTCAGTCACGGCATTCCATTTCCCTCAGTCACTGCATCCCATTTCACTCAGTCACTGCATCCCATTTCACTCAGTCACTGCATCCCATTTCACAGAGTCACTGCATCTCCTTTCCATCAGTCACTGTGTCCCATTTCACTCAGTCACTGCGTCCCATTTCCCATAGTCACTGCATCTCATTTCCCAGTCACTGCATCCCATTACCCTCAGTCACGGCATCCCATTACCTTCAGTCGCAGGATCCCATTTCCAACAGACACTGCATTCCATTTCCGTCAGTCACTGCATCCCATTTCCCTCAGTCACTGCATCCCATTTCCATCAGTCACTGCATCCCAGTTCACTCAGTCAGTGCATCCCATTTCCCTCAGTCACTGCATCCCATTTCCTCAGTCACTGCATCCCATTTCCTCAGTCACTGCATCTCCTTTCCACAGTCATGGCAATCCCATTTCACTCAGTCACTGCATCCCATTTCACTCAGTCACTGCATCCCATTTCACAGAGTCACTGCATCTCCTTTCCATCAGTCACTGCATCCCATTTCACTTAGTCACTGCGTCCCATTTCCATCAATCACTGCATCCCATTTCCCAGTCACTGCATCCCATTTCCCTCAGTCACTGCATCCCATTCTCCTCAGTCACTGCATCGCATTTCACTCAGCCGATGCATCCCATGTCCCTCAGTCACTGCATCCCATGTCCCTCAGTCACTGCATCCCATGTCCCTCAGTCACTGCATCCCATTTCCCTCAGTCACCGCATCTCATTTCACTCAGTCACCGCATCCCATTTCACGCAGTCACTGCATCCCATGTCCCTCAGTCACTGCATCCCACGTCCCTCATTCACTGCATCCCACGTCCCTCATTCACTGCATCCCATGTCCCTCAGTCACTGCATCCCATGTCCCTCAGTCACTGCATCCCATGTCCCTCAGTTACTGCATCCCATTGCCATCGGTCACTGCATCTCATTTCACTCAGTCAAAGCATCCCATTTCCCTCATTCACTGCATCCCATTTCCCTCAGTTACTGCATTCCATTTCACTCAGTCAATGTATCTCATTTCACTCAGTCACTGCATCCCATTTCCATCAGTCACTGCATCCCATTTCACTCAGTCACTGCACCCCAAGCCCGCTCGGGCACTGCATCCCCATTAACTCAGTCACTCCCTCCCAGTACCACAGTCACTGCATCCCATGTCCCACAGTAACGGCATCACATTTCCATCAGGCACTGCAGCGCATGTCACTCTGTCACTGCATCCAATTTCCATCAGTCACTGCATCTCATTTCACTAATTCACTGCATCCCATTTCCCTCAGTCACTGCATCCCATGTCCGTGTGTCACAGGATCCGATGTCCCTCAGTCACTGTATCCCACTTCCCTCAGTCACTGCAACCCAAGCCCGCTCGGGCACTGATTCCCTATTAACTCAGTCACTCCTTCCCAGTACCTCTGTCACTGCATCCCATGTCCCTCAGTCACTGCATCCCATGTCCCTCAGTCACTGCATCCCATGTCCCTCAGTCAGTGCATCCCATGTCCCTCAGTCACTGCATCTCATTTCAGTCAGCCACTGCATCACAGTGACTGAATCACAGTTCACTCAGTGACTGAATCACAGTTCACTCAGTGACTGAATCACAGTTCACTCAGTCACTGCATCCCATTGTCCTCAGTCACTGCATCCCATTTCCATCAGTCACTGCATCCCATTTCCCACAGTCACTGCATCGCCGTTCCTCAATCACTGCATGCCATTTCACTCAGTCTCTGCAGCCCATTTCACCTCAGTCACTGCATCCCATTACCATCAGCCACTACATCCCATTACCCTCAGTCACTGCATCCCAGTACGCTCAGTCATAGCATCCCATTTCCCTCAGACCCTGCATCCCATTTCCCTCAGACACTGCATCTGATTTCCATCAGTCATTGCATCCAATTTCCCACATTCACTGCATCTCCTATCCCTCATTCACTGCATGCCATTCACCACAGTCACTGCATCGCGTTGCCCTCAGTCACTGCATCACATTACCCTCAGTCAGAGCATCCCATTTCCCACATTCACTGCATCTCCTATCCCTCATTCACTGCATGCCATTCACCACAGTCACTGCATCGCGTTGCCCTCAGTCAATGCGTCACATTCCACTGAGTCACTGCATCCCATTCCACAGTGTCACAGCATCCCATTTCACTCAGTGACTGCAACCCATTACCCTCAGTCACTGCATCCCATTTCCATCAGTCAATGCGTCCCATTCATCTCAGTCACTGAATCCCATTTCCCTCATTCACTGCATCCCATTTCCATTAGTCACTGCATCCCATTTATCTCAGTCACTGCATACCATTACCTTCAGTCGCAGGATCCAATTTCCAACAGGCACTGCATCCCATTTCCGTCAGTCACTGCATTCCATTTCCCTCAGTCACTGCATCCCATTTCCCTCAGTCACTGCATCCCATTTCCTCAGTCTCGGCATCTCCTTTCCACAGTCACGGCAATCCCATTTCACTCAGTCACTGCACCCCATTTCACTCAGTCACTGCATCCCATTTCACAGAGTCACTGCATCTCCTTTCCATCAGTCACTGCGTCCCATTTCACTTAGTCACTGCGTCCCATTTCCATCAATCACTGCATCCCATTTCCCAGTCACTGCATCCCATTTCCCTCAGTCACTGCATCCCACGTCCCTCATTCACTGCATCCCACGTCCCTCAGTCACTGCATCCCATTTCACCTAGTCACTGCATCCCATTTCCCTCAGTCACTGCTTCCCATGTCCCTCAGTCACTGCATCCCATGTCCCTCAGTCACTGCATCCCATGTCCCTCAGTCACTGCATCCCACTTCACTCAGTCACTGCATCCCACTTCACTCAGTCACTGCATCCCACTTCACTCAGGCACTGCATCCCATTTCACTCAGTCACTGCATCCCATTAACTTCAGTCACTTCATACCATTTCCCTCAGTTACTGCATTCCATTTCACTCAGTCAATGTATCTCTTTTCACTCAGTCACTGCATCCCATTTCCATCAGTCACTGCACCCCAAGCCCCCTTGGGCACTGCATCCCTATTAACTCAGTCACTCCTTCCCAGTACCTCAGACACTGCATCCCATGTCCCACAGTAACTGCATCACATTTCCATCTGGCACTGCAGCGCATGTCACTCTGGCAGTGCATCCAATTTCCATCAGTCACTGCATCTCATTTCACTCATTAACTGCATCCCATCTCACTCAGACACTGCATCCCATTTCACTCAGACACTGCATCCCATCTCACTCAGTCACTTCATCCCATTTCCCACAGTCACTGCATCTCCTTTCCCCAAGTCACGGCGTCCAATTTCCATCAGTCACTGCTTCCCATTTCACTCAGTCACTGCATCCCATTTCCCTCAGTCACGGCGTTCCATTTCCCTCAGTCGCTGGATCCCATTTCTCTCAGTCACTGCATCCCGTTTCTCACTGATGCTGCATTCAATTTCCGTCAGACACTGTATCCCATTTCCATCAGTCACTGCATCCCATTTCCATCAGTCACTGCATCCCATTTCACAGAGTCACTGCATCTCCTTTCCATCAGTCACTGCGTCCCATTTCACTCAGTCACTGCGTCCCATTTCCCATCGTCACTGCATCCCATTTCCCAGTCACTGCATCCCATTTCACTCAGTCACTGCATCCCATTACCCTCAGTCACGGCATCCCATTACCTTCAGTCGCAGCATCCCATTTCCAACAGACACTGCATTCCATTTCCGTCAGTCAGTGCATCCCATTTCCCTCAGTCACTGCATACCATTTCCATCAGTCACTGGATCCCAGTTCACTCAGTCTCGGCATCTCATTTCCCTCAGTCACTGCATCCCATTTCCCTCAGTCGCTGCATCCCATTTCCTCAGTCACTGCATCCCATTTCCTCAGTCACTGCATCTCCTTTCCACAGTCACGGCAATCCCATTTTACTCAGTCACTGCATCCCATTTCACTCAGTCACTGCATCCCATTTCACAGAGTCACTGCATCTCCTTTCCATCAATCACTGCGTCCCATTTCACTTAGTCACTGCGTCCCATTTCCATCAATCACTACATCCCATTTCCCAGTCACTGCATCCCATTTCTCTCAGTCGCTGCATCCCATTCTCCTCAGTCACTGCATCCCATTTCACTCAGTCACTGCATCACTTTTCACTCAGTCACTGCATCCCATTTCCCTCAGTCGCTGCATCCCATTTCCTCAGTCACTGCATCCCATTTCCTCAGTCACTGCATCTCCTTTCCACAGTCACGGCAATCCCATTTTACTCAGTCACTGCATCCCATTTCACTCAGTCACTGCATCCCATTTCACAGAGTCACTGCATCTCTTTTCCATCAATCACTGCGTCCCATTTCACTTAGTCACTGCGTCCCATTTCCATCAATCACTACATCCCATTTCCCAGTCACTGCATCCCATTTCTCTCAGTCGCTGCATCCCATTCTCCTCAGTCACTGCATCCCATTTCACTCAGTCACTGCATCACTTTTCACTCAGTCACTGCATCACTTTTCACTCAGTCACTGCATCTCATTTCCGTCAGTTACTCCATCATATTTCCATCAAACAAGGCATCTCATTTCACTCAGTCACTGCATCGCATTTCACTCAGTCAGTGCTTCCCATTTCACTTAGTCACTGCATGTCATTTCACTCAGTGACTGCATCCCATTTCACTCAGTCACTGCATCCCACTTCCCAGTCACTGCATCCCATTTCCCTCAGTCACTGCGTCCCATTCCCCATAGTCACTGCGTCCCATTCCCCATAGTCACTGCATCCCATTTCCCAGTCACTGCATCCCATTGTCCTCATTCACTGCATCACATTACCCTCAGTCACTGCATCCCATTACCTTCAGTCGCAGGATCCCATTTCACACAGACACTGCATCCCATTTCCGTCAGTCACTGCATCCCATTCCCCTCAGTCACTGCACCCCAAGCCCCCTCGGGCACTGCATCCCTATTAACTCAGTCACTCCTTCCCAGAGCCTCAGTCACTGCATCCCATGTCCCACAGTAACTGCATCACATTTCCATCTGGCACTGCAGCGCATGTCACTCTGTCAGTGCATCCCATTTCGGTAAGTCACTGCATCCCATTTCCCACAGTCACTGCATCTCCTTTCCCCAAGTCACGGCGTCTCATTTCCATCAGTCACTGCTTCCCATTTCAGTCAGTCACTGCATCCCATTTCCCTCAGTCACGGCATTCCATTTCCCTCAGTCACTGCATCCCATTTCACTCAGTCACTGCATCCCATTTCACTCAGTCACTGCATCCCATTTCACAGAGTCACTGCATCTCCTTTCCATCAGTCACTGTGTCCCATTTCACTCAGTCACTGCGTCCCATTTCCCATAGTCACTGCATCTCATTTCCCAGTCACTGCATCCCATTACCCTCAGTCACGGCATCCCATTACCTTCAGTCGCAGGATCCCATTTCCAACAGACACTGCATTCCATTTCCGTCAGTCACTGCATCCCATTTCCCTCAGTCACTGCATCCCATTTCCATCAGTCACTGCATCCCAGTTCACTCAGTCAGTGCATCCCATTTCCCTCAGTCACTGCATCCCATTTCCTCAGTCACTGCATCCCATTTCCTCAGTCACTGCATCTCCTTTCCACAGTCATGGCAATCCCATTTCACTCAGTCACTGCATCCCATTTCACTCAGTCACTGCATCCCATTTCACAGAGTCACTGCATCTCCTTTCCATCAGTCACTGCATCCCATTTCACTTAGTCACTGCGTCCCATTTCCATCAATCACTGCATCCCATTTCCCAGTCACTGCATCCCATTTCCCTCAGTCACTGCATCCCATTCTCCTCAGTCACTGCATCGCATTTCACTCAGCCGATGCATCCCATGTCCCTCAGTCACTGCATCCCATGTCCCTCAGTCACTGCATCCCATGTCCCTCAGTCACTGCATCCCATTTCCCTCAGTCACCGCATCCCATTTCCCTCAGTCACCGCATCTCATTTCACTCAGTCACCGCATCCCATTTCACGCAGTCACTGCATCCCATGTCCCTCAGTCACTGCATCCCACGTCCCTCATTCACTGCATCCCACGTCCCTCATTCACTGCATCCCATGTCCCTCAGTCACTGCATCCCATGTCCCTCAGTCACTGCATCCCATGTCCCTCAGTTACTGCATCCCATTGCCATCGGTCACTGCATCTCATTTCACTCAGTCAAAGCATCCCATTTCCCTCATTCACTGCATCCCATTTCCCTCAGTTACTGCATTCCATTTCCCTCAGTTACTGCATTCCATTTCACTCAGTCAATGTATCTCATTTCACTCAGTCACTGCATCCCATTTCCATCAGTCACTGCATCCCATTTCACTCAGTCACTGCACCCCAAGCCCGCTCGGGCACTGCATCCCCATTAACTCAGTCACTCTCTCCCAGTACCACAGTCACTGCATCCCATGTCCCACAGTAACGGCATCACATTTCCATCAGGCACTGCAGCGCATGTCACTCTGTCACTGCATCCAATTTCCATCAGTCACTGCATCTCATTTCACTAATTCACTGCATCCCATTTCCCTCAGTCACTGCATCCCATGTCCGTGTGTCACAGGATCCGATGTCCCTCAGTCACTGTATCCCACTTCCCTCAGTCACTGCAACCCAAGCCCGCTCGGGCACTGATTCCCTATTAACTCAGTCACTCCTTCCCAGTACCTCTGTCACTGCATCCCATGTCCCTCAGTCACTGCATCCCATGTCCCTCAGTCACTGCATCCCATGTCCCTCAGTCAGTGCATCCCATGTCCCTCAGTCACTGCATCTCATTTCAGTCAGCCACTGCATCACAGTGACTGAATCACAGTTCACTCAGTGACTGAATCACAGTTCACTCAGTGACTGAATCACAGTTCACTCAGTCACTGCATCCCATTGTCCTCAGTCACTGCATCCCATTTCCATCAGTCACTGCATCCCATTTCCCACAGTCACTGCATCGCCGTTCCTCAATCACTGCATGCCATTTCACTCAGTCTCTGCAGCCCATTTCACCTCAGTCACTGCATCCCATTACCATCAGCCACTACATCCCATTACCCTCAGTCACTGCATCCCAGTACGCTCAGTCATAGCATCCCATTTCCCTCAGACCCTGCATCCCATTTCCCTCAGACACTGCATCTGATTTCCATCAGTCATTGCATCCAATTTCCCACATTCACTGCATCTCCTATCCCTCATTCACTGCATGCCATTCACCACAGTCACTGCATCGCATTGCCCTCAGTCACTGCATCACATTACCCTCAGTCAGAGCATCCCATTTCCCACATTCACTGCATCTCCTATCCCTCATTCACTGCATGCCATTCACCACAGTCACTGCTTCGCGTTGCCCTCAGTCAATGCGTCACATTCCACTGAGTCACTGCATCCCATTCCACAGTGTCACAGCATCCCATTTCACTCAGTGACTGCAACCCATTACCCTCAGTCACTGCATCCCATTTCCATCAGTCAATGCGTCCCATTCATCTCAGTCACTGAATCCCATTTCCCTCATTCACTGCATCCCATTTCCATTAGTCACTGCATCCCATTTATCTCAGTCACTGCATACCATTACCTTCAGTCGCAGGATCCAATTTCCAACAGGCACTGCATCCCATTTCCGTCAGTCACTGCATTCCATTTCCCTCAGTCACTGCATCCCATTTCCCTCAGTCACTGCATCCCATTTCCTCAGTCTCGGCATCTCCTTTCCACAGTCACGGCAATCCCATTTCACTCAGTCACTGCACCCCATTTCACTCAGTCACTGCATCCCATTTCACAGAGTCACTGCATCTCCTTTCCATCAGTCACTGCGTCCCATTTCACTTAGTCACTGCGTCCCATTTCCATCAATCACTGCATCCCATTTCCCAGTCACTGCATCCCATTTCCCTCAGTCACTGCATCCCACGTCCCTCATTCACTGCATCCCACGTCCCTCAGTCACTGCATCCCATTTCACCTAGTCACTGCATCCCATTTCCCTCAGTCACTGCTTCCCATGTCCCTCAGTCACTGCATCCCATGTCCCTCAGTCACTGCATCCCATGTCCCTCAGTCACTGCATCCCACTTCACTCAGTCACTGCATCCCACTTCACTCAGTCACTGCATCCCACTTCACTCAGGCACTGCATCCCATTTCACTCGGTCACTGCATCCCATTAACTTCAGTCACTTCATCTCCTTTCCCTCAGTCACTGCATCCCATTTCCATCAGTCACTGCACCCCAAGCCCCCTTGGGCACTGCATCCCTATTAACTCAGTCACTCCTTCCCAGTACCTCAGACACTGCATCCCATGTCCCACAGTAACTGCATCACATTTCCATCTGGCACTGCAGCGCATGTCACTCTGGCAGTGCATCCAATTTCCATCAGTCACTGCATCTCATTTCACTCATTAACTGCATCCCATCTCACTCAGACACTGCATCCCATTTCACTCAGACACTGCATCCCATCTCACTCAGTCACTTCATCCCATTTCCCACAGTCACTGCATCTCCTTTCCCCAAGTCACGGCGTCCAATTTCCATCAGTCACTGCTTCCCATTTCACTCAGTCACTGCATCCCATTTCCCTCAGTCACGGCGTTCCATTTCCCTCAGTCGCTGGATCCCATTTCTCTCAGTCACTGCATCCCGTTTCTCACTGATGCTGCATTCAATTTCCGTCAGACACTGTATCCCATTTCCATCAGTCACTGCATCCCATTTCCATCAGTCACTGCATCCCATTTCACAGAGTCACTGCATCTCCTTTCCATCAGTCACTGCGTCCCATTTCACTCAGTCACTGCGTCCCATTTCCCATCGTCACTGCATCCCATTTCCCAGTCACTGCATCCCATTTCACTCAGTCACTGCATCCCATTACCCTCAGTCACGGCATCCCATTACCTTCAGTCGCAGCATCCCATTTCCAACAGACACTGCATTCCATTTCCGTCAGTCAGTGCATCCCATTTCCCTCAGTCACTGCATACCATTTCCATCAGTCACTGGATCCCAGTTCACTCAGTCTCGGCATCTCATTTCCCTCAGTCACTGCATCCCATTTCCCTCAGTCGCTGCATCCCATTTCCTCAGTCACTGCATCCCATTTCCTCAGTCACTGCATCTCCTTTCCACAGTCACGGCAATCCCATTTTACTCAGTCACTGCATCCCATTTCACTCAGTCACTGCATCCCATTTCACAGAGTCACTGCATCTCCTTTCCATCAATCACTGCGTCCCATTTCACTTGGTCACTGCGTCCCATTTCCATCAATCACTACATCCCATTTCCCAGTCACTGCATCCCATTTCTCTCAGTCGCTGCATCCCATTCTCCTCAGTCACTGCATCCCATTTCACTCAGTCACTGCATCACTTTTCACTCAGTCACTGCATCCCATTTCCCTCAGTCGCTGCATCCCATTTCCTCAGTCACTGCATCTCCTTTCCACAGTCACGGCAATCCCATTTTACTCAGTCACTGCATCCCATTTCACTCAGTCACTGCATCCCATTTCACAGAGTCACTGCATCTCCTTTCCATCAATCACTGCGTCCCATTTCACTTAGTCACTGCGTCCCATTTCCAACAATCACTACATCCCATTTCCCAGTCACTGCATCCCATTTCTCTCAGTCGCTGCATCCCATTCTCCTCAGTCACTGCATCCCATTTCACTCAGTCACTGCATCACTTTTCACTCAGTCACTGCATCACTTTTCACTCAGTCACTGCATCTCATTTCCGTCAGTTACTCCATCATATTTCCATCAAACAAGGCATCTCATTTCACTCAGTCACTGCATCGCATTTCACTCAGTCAGTGCTTCCCATTTCACTTAGTCACTGCATGTCATTTCACTCAGTGACTGCATCCCGTTTCCCTCAGTCACTGCGTCCCATTTCACTCAGTGATGCGTCCCATTTCACTCAGTGACTGCAACACATTTCACTCAGTGGCTGCAACACATTTCACTCAGAGACTGCATCCCATTTCCCTCAGTCACTCAGTCACTGCATCACATTTCACTCAGTCACTGCATCACATTTCACTCAGTCACTGCATCACATTTCACACAGTCACTGCATCACATTTCACTCAGTCACTGCATCTCGTTCACCATAGTCACTGCATTCCATTTCCCTCGGTCACTGTTTCCCGTATCTCACAGGTGCTGCATTCAATTTCCCACACTCACTGCATCCCATTTCCCATAGTCACAGCATCTCCTTTCCCGCAGTCTCTGCATCGCATTTCACTCAGTCAATGCTTCTCATTTCCCTCAGTCACTGCATCTCATTTCACTCAGTCACTGCATCTCATTTCACTCAGTCACTGCATCCCATTTCACTCAGGCACTGTATCCCATTTCCCTCACTCACTGCACCCCAAGTCCGCTCGGGCACTGCATCCCCATGAACTCAGTTACTCCTTCCCAGTACCTCAGTCACTGCATCCCATTTCACGCAGTCACTGCATCCCATTTCCCTCAGTCACTGCATCTCCTTCACCACAGTCACTGCATCCCATTTCACTCAGTCACTGAATCCCATTTCCCTCATTCACTGCATCCCATTTCCATCAGTCACAGCATCCCATTTATCTCAGTCACTGAATCTCATTTTCCTCAGTCACTGCATCCCATTCCCCACAGTCACTGAATCCCATTTCCCTCATTCACTGCATCCCATTTCCATCAGTCACTGCATCCCCTTTATCTCAGTCACTGCATCTCATTCCCCACAGTCGCTGCACCCCATTCCCCACAGTCACTGCATCCCATTCCCCACAGACACGGCATCCCATTCACTTGAGTCGCAGCATCCCATTTCAAACAGACACTGCATCTCCTTTCCCTCAGTCACTGCATCCCTATTCACACAGCCACTGCATCCCAGTTCACACAGCCACTGCATCCCATTTCACTCAATGCTTCACCTTACACTCAGTCAGGGCATCCCATTTCCATCCGTCACGGCAATCCCATTTCACTCAGTCTCTGCGTCCCATTTCACTCAGTCACTGCATCCCATTTCCCTCAGTCACTGCATCCCATTTCACTCAGTCACTGCGTCCCATTTCCCATAGTCACTGCATCCCATTTCCTAGTCACTGCATCCCATTTCCCAGTCACTGCATCCCATTTCGCTCAGTCACTGCGTCCCATTCCCCATAGTCACTGCATCCCATTGTCCTCATTCACTGCAGCCGATTCCCCTCAGTCACTGCATCCCATTTCACTCAGTCACTGCATCACATTACCCTCAGTCACTGCATCCCATTACCTTCAGTCGCAGGATCCCATTTCCCTCAGTCACTGCATCCCATTTCCCTCGGTCACTGCATCCCATTTCCCTCAGTCACTGCATCTCCTTTCCACAGTCACGGCAATCCCATTTCACTCAGTCACTGCATCTCCTTTCCATCAGTCACTGCGTCCCATTTCACTTAGTCACTGCGTCACATTTCCATCAATCACTGCATCCTATTTCCCAGTCACTGCATCCCATTACCATCAGTCACTACATCCCATTACCCTCAGGCACTGCATCACAGTACGCTCAGTCACAGCATCCCATTTCCCTCAGACACTGCATCCCATTCCCATCAGTCACTGCATCCCATTTCCCTCAGTCACTGCATCCCATTTCACTCAGTCACTGCATGCCATTTCCCATAGTCACTGCATCTCCTTTCCTCAGTCACAGTATCCCATTTCACTCAGTCACTGCATCCCATTCCCCTCAGTCACTGCATCCCATTACCCGAGTCACAGGATGCCATTTCCCACAGTCACTTCATCTCCTTTCCCTCAGTCACTGCATCCCATTTCCATCAGTCAATGCGTCCCATTCATCTCAGTCACTGCATCCCATTTCCCTCAGTCACTGCATCCCATTTCACTCAGTCACTGCATCACATTTCACTCAGTCACTGCATCACATTTCACTCAGTCACTGCATCACATTTCACTCAGTCACTGCATCACATTTCACTCAGTCACTGCATCACATTTCACACAGTCACTGCATCACATTTCACTCAGTCACTGCATTCCATTTCCCTCGGTCACTGTTTCCCGTATCTCACAGGCGCTGCATTTAATTTCCCACACTCACTGCATCCCATTTCCCATAGGCACAGCATCTCCTTTCCCTCAGTCTCTGCATCGCATTTCACTCAGTCAATGCTTCCCATTTCACTCAGTCACTGCATCTCATTTCACTCAGTCACTGCATCTCATTTCACTCAGTCACTGCATCCCATTTCACTCAGGCACTGCATCCCATTTCACTCAGGCACTGTATCCCATTTCCATCACTCACTGCACCCCAAGTCCGCTCGGGCACTGCATCCCCATGAACTCAGTCACTCCTTCCCAGGACCTCAGTCACTGCATCCCATTTCCCTCAGTCACTGCATCTCCTTCACCACAGTCACTGCATCCCATTCCCCACAGTCACTGAATCCCATTTCCCTCATTCACTGCATCCCATTTCCATCAGTCACTGCATCCCATTTATCTCAGTCACTGCATCTCATTCCCCACAGTCGCTGCACCCCATTCCCCACAGTCACTGCATCCCATTCCCCACAGACACGGTATCCCATTCACTTGAGTCGCAGCATCCCATTTCAAACAGACACTGCATCTCCTTTCCCTCAGTCACTGCATCCCTATTCACACAGCCACTGCATCCCAGTTCACACAGCCACTGCATCCCATTTCACACAGCCACTGCATCCCATTTCACACAGCCACTGCATCCCATTTCACTCCATGCTTCACCTTACACTCAGTCAGGGCATCCCATTTCCATCCGTCACGGCAATCCCATTTCACTCAGTCACTGCATCCCATTTCACTCAGTCACTGCATCCCATTTCACAGAGTCACTGCATCACATTACCCTCAGTCACTGCATCCCATTACCTTCAGTCGCAGGATCCCATTTCCCTCAGTCACTGCATCCCATTTCCCTCAGTCACTGCATCTCCTTTCCACAGTCACGGCAATCCCATTTCACTCAGTCACTGCATCCCATTTCACTCAGTCACTGCATCCCATTTCACAGAGTCACTGCATCTCCTTTCCATCAGTCACTGCGTCCCATTTCACTTCGTCACTGCGTCCCATTTCCATCAATCACTGCATCCCATTTCCCAGTCACTGCATCCCATTACCAGTCACTACATCCCATTACCCTCAGTCACTGCATCACAGTACGCTCAGTCACAGCATCCCATTTCCCTCAGACACTGCATCACATTCCCATCAGTCACTGCATCCCATTTCCATCAGTCACTGCATCCCATTTCACTCAGTCACTGCATGCCATTTCCCATAGTCACTGCATCTCCTTTCCTCAGTCACAGTATCCCATTTCACTCAGTCACTGCATCCTATTCCCCTCAGTCACTGCATCCCATTACCCTGAGTCACAGTATGCCATTTCCCACAGTCACTGCATCTCCTTTCCCTCAGTCACTGCATCCCATTTCCCATAGTCACTGCATCCCATTTCCAACAGTCAGTGCATCCCATTTCCAAGAGTCAGTGCATCCCATTTCCAAGAGTCAGTGCATCCCATTTCACTCAGCCACTGCATCCCATTTCCCTCAGTCACTGCATCCCACATCACTCAATCACTGCAGGACATTTCACTCATTGACTGCATCCTATTTCACTCTGACACTGCGTCCCGTTTCCCTCAGTCACTGCATCCCATTACCGTCCGTCACTCCATCCAATTACTGTCAGTCACCGCAACCCATTTCCCACAGTCACTGCATCCCATTTCCACCAATTACTGCATCCCATTTCACTCAGCCACTGCATCCCATTTCATTCAGCCACTGCATCCCATTTCACTCAGCCACTGCACCCCATTTCACTTGGCCACCGCATCCTAGATCACACAGTGACTGCATTACAGTTCGCACAGACACTGCAGCCCATTTCACACAGTCACTGCATCCCATTTCACACAGTCACTGCATCCCATTACCCTCAGTCAGAGCATCCATTTCCCTCAGTCACTGCAGCCCATTTCACTCAGTCACTGTATCTCCGTTCCCTCAGTCACAGCATCCCATTTCCATGAGTCACTGCATCGCATTCCCCTCAGTCACTACATCGCATTCCCCTCAGTCACTGCATCCCATTTCCATCAGTCATGCATCCCATTTAGCTCAGTCACTGCATCCCATTTCACTCAGTTACTGCATCCCAGGTCACTCAGTCACTGCATCCCAGGTCACTCAGTCACTGCGTCCCATTTCAGACAGTCACTGCATCTCCTTTCCTCAGTCACTGCATCCCATTTCCCAGTCACTGCATCCCATTACCATCAGTCACTACATCCCATTACCCTCAGGCACTGCATCACAGTACGCTCAGTCACAGCATCCCATTTCCCTCAGACACTGCATCACATTCCCATCAGTCACTGCATCCCATTTCCATCAGTCACTGCATCCCATTTCACTCAGTCACTGCATGCCATTTCCCATAGTCACTGCAACTCCTTTCCCTCAGTCACTGCATCCCATTTCCCATAGTCACTGCATCCCATTTCCAACAGTGACTGCATCCCATTGCCAACAGTCACTGCAATCCATTTCCAACAGTCACTGCATCCCATTTCCAAGAGTCAGTGCATCCCATTTCACTCAGCCACTGCATCCCATTTCCCTCAGTCACTGCATCCCACTTCACTCAATCACTGCAGGACATTTCACTCATTGACTGCATCCTATTTCACTCTGACACTGCGTCCCGTTTCCCTCAGTCACTGCATCCCATTACCGTCCGTCACTCCATCCAATTACTGTCAGTCACCGCATCCCATTTCCCACAGTCACTGCATCCCATTTCCACCAATTACTGCATCCCATTTCACTCAGCCACTGCATCCCATTTCACTCAGCCACTGCATCCCATTTCACTCAGCCACTGCACCCCATTTCACTTGGCCACCGCATCCTAGATCACACAGTGACTGCATTACAGTTCGCACAGACACTGCAGCCCATTTCACACAGTCACTGCATCCTATTACCCTCAGTCAGAGCATCCATTTCCCTCAGTCACTGCAGCTCCGTTCCCTCAGTCACAGCATCCCATTTCCATGAGTCACTGCATCGCATTCCCCTCAGTCACTACATCGCATTCCCCTCAGTCACTGCATCCCATTTCCATCAGTCATGCATCCCATTTAGCTCAGTCACTGCATCCCATTTCACTCAGTTACTGCATCCCAGGTCACTCAGTCACTGCATCCCAGGTCACTCAGTCACTGCGTCCCATTTCAGACAGTCACTGCATCTCCTTTCCTCAGTCACTGCATCCCATTTCACCAAGTCACTGCTGCCCATTTCACTCAGTCACTGCGGCCCATTTAACAGTCACTGCATCCCATTTCCACAGTCACTGCATCCCATTCCCCTCAGACACAGCATGCTATTTCCCACAGTCACCGCATCGCCTTTCCTCCGTTACTGCATCCCATTGCACTCATTCACTGCATCCCATTGCACTCAGTCACTGCATCCCATTTCACTCAGTCACTGCAACCCATTTCGCACAGTCACTGCAGCCCACTTCACGCAGTCACTGCAGCCCACTTCACGCAGTCACTGCATCCCATTTAAGAGTCACTGCATCCCAAAACCGTCAGTCACAGCATGCCATTTCTCTCAGTCACAGCATGCCATTTCCCACAGTCACTGCATCTCCTTTCCCTCAGTCACTGCATCCCATTAACCTCAGTCACTGCATCCCATTAACCTCAGTCACAGCATCCCATTTCACTCAGTCACTGCATTCCATCTCCCACCGTCACTGCATCCCATTCGCCACAGTCACCGCATCCCATTTCCCAAATACACAGAATCACCTTTCCCTCAGTCACTGCCTCCCATTACCCTCAGTCACAGCATCCCATTTCACTCAGTCACAGCATCCCATCTCCATCAGTCACTGCATCCCAGTTCACACATTCACTGCAGCCCATTTCACTCAGTCACTGCATCCCATTTCACTCAGACACTGCAACCCATTTCCCACAGTCACTGGATCCCATTTCCCTCAGTCACTGCATCCCATTAGACAGAGTCACAGCATCCCAGTTTACTCAGTCACTGCAACCCAGTTCAATCAGTCTCGGCATCCCATTCCCCTCAGTCACTGCATCCCATTACCCTCAGACACAGCATGCCATTTCCCACAGTCACTGCATCTCCTTTCCATCAGTCAACGCATCCCATTTCCATCAGTCACTGCATCCCATTTCCATCAGTCACTGTATCCCATTTCCCTCAGTGACTACAACCCATTTCCCGCAGTCACTACAACCCATTTCCCGCAGTCACTGTATCCTATTTCACTCAGTCACTGCATCTAATTACCCTCAGTCACTGCATCCCATTACCCTCAGTCACTGCATCCCAGTTCACACAGTCACTGCATCCAATTTCACTGAGTCACTGCATCCCGTTTCACTGAGTCACTGAATCGCATTTGTTGTTCTCACTTGAATGCAATGGTCATGAATCTCCTCCAATGGCTTGTCATGTATTTCCAATGCAAAATTTTACCAAGTTTTGATTTTCAATTTTGATTACATGTGTCTCCTCTATTCTATAAGATGCTGCAATAAACTCAAATTTGACTAATCATAATTCAACCACCATTACCGACAGAGTTAATTTCATCAAACAGATCCAATTAGAATTGTCACATTCCCAAATCCTGATTCAAGTTTTTCTAATTATGGGCCACGTGGTTAAGAAAAAAGACACTTAGAATCAGAGAGATGTACAGTCGGGAAACAGATCCTTTGGCCCAATTTGTCTATGTTGACCAGATATCCGAAATTAATTTAGTCCCATTTGCCAGCATTTGGCCCATATTCCTCTCAACCCATCCTATTCATATACCCATCCACATGCCTTTTAAACGTACAAGCCTCCACCACTTCCTCTGGCAGCTCACTCCATACATGCACCACTATGAAAAAAATCCGGTCCATTTTAAATCTTCCCTCTCTCATTTTTAACCTATTCCCTCCAGTTTTGGATTCCAGCAACCCGGGGAAAAGATCTTGGCTGTTCGCTCTATCCACATCCCTCATAATTGTATAAACTTCTATATGGTCAGCCCTGAACTCCAAAGTTCCAAGAAATAGCTGCCTGTTCAAGCCCACGGTATACCTTCAACCTCCGATGCTCATAACATCCTTGTAGATCTTCTCTGAACCCTTTCAAGTTTACAACATACAAGAATACAGCGCAGAACAGGCCCTTCGGCCCTCAATGGTGCGCCGACATCCTTCCTCTCGCAAGGAGACCAAAATCGATTGCGGTATTCCAAAAGCAGCTGAACCAACGTCCTATATGGCTGCTAAGTGATCTCCCAACTCCTATTCTCAATGCACTGACCGATAAAGGCGAGCACACCAAATGTCTCCTTCATATCCTTTCTACCGGTGGCTGTACTTTGATGGAACTACGAAACTGCACTCCAGTGTCTCTTTATTAAGCAACACTCCCCACAACCTTCAGTGTATACGTGCTGCCCTGATTTGCCTTTCCAAAATGTAGCACCTCACATTTGTCTAACCTCAACACCATCTGCCATTCCTCAGTTTATTGGCCCTTGTCAATGTCCCATTGTATTCTGAGGTGACCTTCTTGGCTGGCTACTACACCTTCAATCAGTGGGAAACTTACTAACCACACCTTCTATTTTCATATCCAAATCATTGCATCACTTCAACTCCCCCTCCCACTCCCTGAATGACATGTCCATCCTGGGCCTCTTCCAGTGTCACAACCAGACCACCCAGAAACTGGAGGAGCAGCACCTCACATTCCGCCTCGGGAGCTTCCAACTCAATAGCCTCAATGTGGACTTGGCCACCCTCAAAATCTCCCCACCCGCCAGCCTCATCCCAAGACTAGTTCCTCCCCTCATCCCCGCCTCCATGACCTGTCTGCCTTCTCTCCCACCTATCCACTCCTCCCACCTCACTGACCTACTCCCACCACTGCTTGGAATTATTCCTCTTTTCACACTTCATCAGCTCGACGTTATTTCTAAAATCTATTTTCCAATTGTTGGAAAAAGTGAGATAAAGAGAAGTAAAAGAAGTTACATTCTTACCACTCGGGAAATCTCTGAATATTCTTCTGTTGAAAGGCCGCCAAGGAACAATGCAATTCTTTTGTCACAAACGCTGTGAGGGAGACATCTTTTTCGGTTCCACTAACTCCACCCTAAGGAAGACAAACCCATGTAACATATCTAGTGACTTAAAGCATACTCTTGCCCAAGGTGGAGAGCTGGATGAACACAGCAGGTCAAGCAGCATCAGAGAAGCAAGAAAGCTGATGTTTCGGGACGAGACCCGACTTCAGAAAATTGGCGCTGGAGAATCTGAGATAACAAGGTGTAGAGCCGGATGATACTGCTTGGCCTGCTGTGTTCATCCAGCTTTACACCTTCTTATCTCAGATTCTCCAGCATCTGCAGTTCCTACTACCTCTATTGTTGCCCTTTCACTTTACTGAACTAATATGAGCCAGTAGTTTTGTTTAGGCTCGTGTAATCTTACGGTTATTGGCCTGTACAAAATCCTGAATTAATTTTGATCGACTGACGGGAGGAGAGATTAATTTTATAGAAATTTTTGTTTTCTACCAATTTGCAGAGGGCATCGTGGGCGATTGAAGGACAGTGTTATTATCCTCCAGGTCTGTGGACTGCATCGTTACCAACTTGCCTATTTGCATATACATAAAATATTCATTATGTACCAATGAAACATAATAAACCAATATTGCGTACTAAAAACAACGCTCACATATCAATGGAAATTTAAATATTTATCATCGAGTTTTAAGGATTGAATTCAATGATACAAAGCAAAAACCAGTGAAGATGAGGGCAGTTGGTCAGCACTTTTGCCACTAAGTGGAGGTTGGCAATTTGAGGCCACCCAGGAACAAGCAAGCTCTGTCTAACTCCAAGGGCAGCACGGTGGCTCAGTGGTTAGCACTGCTGACTCACAGCGCCAGGGACCCAGGTTCGATCCCACCGTTGGACGATCTTCTGTGCGGAGTTTGTACATTCTGCCCATGCCTGCATGGGTTCCTGCTGGGTGCTCTGGTTTCCTCCCACAGTCCAAAGATGCGCAGGCTCAATGTATGGGCCATGCCAAACTTGCCCATTGTGTTTAGGGATGTGTAGATTAGGTGTGTTAGTCATGGGAAATGTAGGGTTACTGAGGAAAGGGTCGGGGGATGAGTCAGGGTGAGACGCTCTTTGGAGGGTGACCGTGGACTTCTTGGGTCAAAAGGTGCTTGTTTCCACACCGTAGGGATTCTATGATATGGAAGTATCTTTTGAAGTGGACATTCGTGGGTGTGCTATAACAGAGACCTTGAAATACTGCACAACAAATATTTGGAACTAGACTGTCAATTCAGACAGAGCATCAAAAAAGGTCATGGAAGTTGTCACTGATATAAAGCAGGACTGATGAAAATCCAGCAGGAAATGGTGTCAAAAGGCACAGTATCTTTTATTCATCTCCAGTTATTTTGTCCAAGGCACTGGATGCTGGCAGGATTGAAACATTTAAGAAATGCTTCACAAATCACATATAAGGACCTGCACATCTTTGAACAATGGGAGGAAACTGCAGCACCTGGCGGAAGCCCCTCGCAGACGCGGGGAGGACATGTCAATTCCACACAGATAGTTACCCAAGACTGGAATTTCAATTGGCTCCCCAGTGCATGAGCAGCTCTGACCACTGAGCAACTACCTTGCCCAGAAGGGGTTTTATAAGCGCATACATTATTTCCATTAAGACAGATCCAATCCTCTATGTCCAATCAAAATAACATATTGTAGATATCATGACAACAATCATAAATGATTTTGAACAAGTAAATCAAAAAACTTGAAATAGTTTCCAAGCCTAAATACTAGATATGTTGCAGTTAAGATGAATAGCACAACAACAAAAAGGCCATATTTTATGTGACCATCGGTAACACTTGAAAACTTGCAACAATTTGTCGCCAGTAGTGCTCTGAAGTGGCTTGATGGTGCACTCCTTCATTCACTGGAATGAAACTCCAAAGATCACAAATTCTCCTTCAATACCGTGTTTTAACAGTGACTGCAGCAACCTGTGTTTATGCGCCTGACTGGAAACCCACACAACATGCATAAGCAAAAAAAAATCTAAGGTGATAGGAGAAAAAAATGTATGTATGCAACGTCTTTGAAAAGCAATTATTTGTAGCAGCTGCAAGCCCATAAGGAATCTCGTTTCGCAGATTATATTCATTTGCACTGCAGGTCATGCCAGTCAGAATCAGTTTTCGTTTCATGACAGATAACTAAAATGTCCATTACAATGAACTTTGGTTGATCAGAAGATTTTAAGTATGGGCTATGTCTTGTGTGAGCTGATGGCATTCGGGGATGGAGAAGGTACATGCACTGCTGGCATCTTGACACCATTGAATGAGCAAGCGTGGACGCAAAGGTTGTAACAGGTAACAATTGGACAGGCAATATCTTTTGAGCTCCTTCCCAGCAGGCCTGTAATACTCTAAAGCTGTGCTAGACCCTCACTTCCTCCACCTTACGTACGCTGCCTTTTCTTTTTGACAAGAAGCACCTCTGTACCCGTCATCCAAGGCTCCTTAATCTTACCCCTTCTACCCTGTCTCAGAGGAACAAATTTATACATCACTCGCAACAACTGCTCCTTGAACAGCCTCCACATGTCTGCTGCGCCCTTTCTGTGGAACAATTGCTCCCAATCTGTACTTCCCAACTCCTGTCTGACAGCATCATAGTTTCCTTGACCCCAGTGAAATATCTTCCCCTGGTAACTGCTCCTTTCCCTTTCCATGGCGATGGTAAATGGGAGGCTCTTGCGGTCACTGTCGCCAAAGTGTTCTCCCACCACGAGATCTGACACGTGTCCTGGCTCATCCCCAGCACCAAATCCAAAATGGCCTCCTGCCTCGTCGGCCTGTCCACATACTGAGTCAGGAAACCCTCCTGAACACACCTGACAAAAACGGCTCCATCCAAACCATCTGCACTAAGGAGGTTTCGATCTATATTGGGAAAGTTGAAGTCACCCACAACAACAACCCTGATACGTTTGCACTTTTCAACAATCTGCCGGCCAATGAGTTCTTCGATCTCCCAACTGCTATTTGGGGTCTGTAGAAAACCCCCAGTGAAGTGACTGCTGCCTTGCTGTTCCGAACTTCCACCCACACTGACTCAGTCGACAAACCTTCCTTGGCAACCTCAGCCCATACAACCGCAGTAGACGAGTCCTCAAAGGTTCTTTCAGCCGCCGTTATACTGTCCTTGACCAACAAAGCCACACCTCCCCCTCTTTTACCACCTTCCCAGACCTTAATGAAAGATCTAAACCCGAGAACCTGCAACATCCATTCCTGACCCTGCTCTATCCATGCCTCCGAAATGGCCACAACATCGAAGTCCCAGGTACCTATCCAAGCTGCAAGCTCACCTACATTATTCCGGATACTCCCGGCATTAAAGTCGTCACACTTCAATCCAGCTTGCTGTCTGCCAGCACACTTCTGTGACAGTGAGGTCCTGACCATGTCCTCCCTATGCTCATCCTCCTGTGTACTAGGACTACACCTCAGTTTCCCATCCCCCTTCTGAGCTCGTTTAAATCCAACCGAATGGCACGAGCCAATTTCCCACCCAGGATATTCGTGACATCACAGACCCTGGCACCTGGTAGGCAACACACCAATCGTGAGTCTCTTTCGTTCCCGGCAAATCTTCTGTCAGTGCCTCTAACTATTGAGTCCCCAATGACTATCACTCTCTTCCTATCCCCACTTCCCTTCTGTGCAAGAGGGACAGACTCTGTGCCAGAGACCTGCACCCTACTGCATACCCCTGCAAAGTCATCCCCCGGAACAGTATCCAAAATGGTATACTTGTTTTTCAGGGGAGCGACTGCAGGGGATTTCAGGGGAACGACCACAGGGGAAGGTTAGTCAAGCTACACCGAGTAAACGTGCATTTTTGGCTGAAGAAACATGTGTTTCAATGTGAGCTAATGGAAGAAGCCATGGAGTCAATGCTAAACATTTCGACAATAAGACAACCATTCTTGAAAGCAGCATACAGCGTGAAAAAGAAATGAGCTGCTTTAATATCCACTTAAAATTTATGTGGAATATCAGATGGAATTTTCTTATTGACTCCATTGTGCAATCATGTCAATCTAAAAATGTTAACTGCATTAATTAATACTAACCAGAAACGGACTTTGTAGTAAATGGTTTGACGATTTTCTGTATCTGGAACATCCCTTTTCCTTCTCGAACGAAGATCGTACCAACCTCTGGTACCAAACTGTGAGTCAAACGGATGGGACACATAATCTTTAAATTCCTCATCAAAACAGTCTAATCGTATGGTTCTGTGCAATAAAAGAGAAAGAATAAACATGTTTCCCACAATTTTGCTGATGTTTACGAACAGAACGCTCAAATTCAAAAAGTTTGGGCTGGCATGTCTGCTTCCTCCAGCCTGTTTAAACTGTTCCATTCAATGTGAAATTTGTGCTAAGTTTTAGCACACAGGTCTATGTGATCTGCGCCACCACCTTCTATTAGTCATACATGCTTTCCCCCTCTTCCTGTAATACATTCCTTGAAGTGTTCAATGAGATTTTGATTTTAAATCTTATTGTCATATTCTTTTGATTCTCAAGCATCAATGAATCTGATGTTGCCGCCATTCCATGCAGTGCACAGCACGTCAAACAGGAGTCTTACTCTTGCCATGAGCACTGAGGTAGTATGGGGTCACAACTGTCTCATAGTTCGGAATGAAATTCTACATATAGGGCTATGAAGAGTCATGCAGTTAATTTTATTTGACACGCTATTTCTTTTCTTCACAAATATGCTGGATTTAAAGTGATCTTCACACTCATTTAAAATGAATTCAATATCCAACCATCTGTAAAACTAGCATATCCAAATTTTAATTTGAGTTCAGTGTTACACAAATATATGACTTTTTTAAAAATTATGTTCGAGTCAACATTAACATTTCATTCCCTGACAGCGGGTGAACTTACTTTTAAACTCCAATTTTCCTTCGGTATTAATGGAGAGATGAGCCTTTTTGCAAGCACCGAAAGTCTCCACCAGTTTAAGCTAAAACTTGCGAAACTGTAAGTTTCACAAATATGTTCCTATTAAACACTACTTCCTATTGAAGCAGTATGAGCTAAATTCATTCAACTGGACAGCAAAAACGGTCAAGATTTTAAAAGCAAGCAACTATTTTGAAGTCACTCTTCGAACTAAATTCCATCTTGGTGTGTGAGAGTCCATAGGTTCCTCACTCTCAACGAACCATTCAACTGTCATGCAATTACTGAAACACAGACAAAAAACATCAACGTTAACAGTCACTAAGATTTTGAGAGTGATTTGGAATTCGTATTCAATACCCCCTGGGGAAAATCTGTTCCAATCTGGATAGTACTCACTTATTACCATCCCACCTACCTTCCCCAGCACCTCCTCCCCCTCCATGCTATTTGTTTCTGAGCTCCCTTCCACCCTCCATTTCTCAGGAAGGGTCCTGATCCAAAACCTCAACTTTCTTGAGCCTCTGATGCTGCCTGCCCTGCTGTGTTCCTCCAGCTCCACAATGTGTTATCTCAGACACCAACATTGGCAGTTCTTACTATCTGGATAACTCATTCTCACCTTGTAACAAGTGATTTATACTCATTATCTTTTCAGATTACGCATGTACATGTATATACATAAATATACATATCACACTTTTATGCCTGAACCACTAACCTAGAGGATATTTTAAAAGAGTCTCTTCATATCTGCATGAAAGAGAAATCATCAAGGTCATAACTTTCATTTCAGGAATAACTCGAACATTCAAAGTACTCACAGTCAGTGTCCCATTTACTTGACCAGTCAATTTGATGTGAATCTTTCTTCCAAGTGGAAACTATAACAGCAATTATATTTGAGAATCAAACTCTTCATTGCATCACCAATATTTCCTTGTCTGTTTGAAACATAAGATAATGAAATAATCATGGACAGATTGGCCAACGGTGTAATTTATTGTGTGTTATGGCGACTGAAAATCACAACCATTGAAGTGATCTTCAAAAAGCTGTTGTTATACAACAGAGCACTTTTTGAGATGCAGTGATGAACATACTTCCTGAGATGCAAATAATATATGCCAAATTAATTCCAAAGAATACCTTTACAATGAAAAAGAAGCTAAAAATCTCTTTACATTGCGAAGCTTGACAGATTGCTATTAGTCAATGGAAATCGTTCAGAACAATTATTTATTCCCAGATGAAAAGGAAGTGTATACATTTCATGACAACAAAATGTGAGGCTGGATGAACACAGCAGGCCAAGCAGCATCTCAGGAGCACTTTTGTCCTCCTGAGATGCTGCTTGGCCTGCTGTGTTCATCCAGCCTCACATTTTGTTGTCTTGGATTCTCCAGCATCTGCAGTTCCCATTATCTCGTATACATTTCATTTTCACATCTTATCCAAGAGAGAAAAAAAAAACACCTTCATGAATGCATTGTCAAACAAGAAGACTCACAAAAAAAGCCATTTGGCCCATTGAATATTCCTCCATCATTCGGTGAGATCATGGTTGATCTCATTACATTTATCATGACACAGCACTTCCACCAAACCCTCCTTATAGCTAATACATTCCGATCCAAGTAACATCCCGGTAAATCTCTGTTTCTGGGCCATGCCTTGTCTTTCTAAATATTTTTTCAGTCATCTGCAAATTTAGCCACAGCACATGCACCTCTTTCCTCCAAGTCATTAATAAACAAGCACAAGAGCTGTGGTTCCTTCAGCGCGACCTCATTTCTTACTGACAAGCCAACCCTGGCATCTCTGTCCATTTGTATCGGAGATAATGGGAACTGCAGATGCTTCAGAATCCAAGATAACAAAGTGTGGATCAGGATGAACACACAGAAGTAGAAGGGTCTCGGCACAAAACGTCAGCTTTTACGCTCCTGAGATGCTGCTTGGCCTGCTGTGCTCATCCAGCTCCACACTTTGTTATCTCTGCCCATTTGCCTGTTCTTTCTATCGGACATGAATCATTGGCTATTTCGTTCCCAACACTTATCCCCTAACAACCACCTCTCTGTGATACCCAGAGTGATGTATCTGTCAATTTCAATCTGCACCACAAACTCATTCACTTTGTTTCATACACTCCCTGCAATTCAATACAAGATCTTCAGTCTGGCATTTACAGCCACCCTTCTTATCTGCTGCAGCTGAAGTGAGACTCCTGACCATTTCCATACTTTTTGTCCTATTACTTGCTCTGGAAACTTTGCTGAGCACTTACCAGCTTCTAACTTTTTCCACAATTTTCCATGCAACTGAGCTCACCCACTCCACACTTTTTATTTTAACGCCCTAGCCCCAGGCCTAGCTCTGTATTTTGCGACGATACTTGTCCCAATATGATTCTCGTCGAGCCTATAACACCAGAACAACTCCCTCCTTCCCCGTACCGATGCCAATGTCCCATGAATTCAAACACATTTCTGCCATGCCACCATTTGAACAAGGTACATCTATAATTATGTTCACACCGTGCCAAATTGCTCAGATAATAATCCAGAGATTATTACCATTCTGGTTCTGCTTTCTCACCTCAGCACCTCGGTGCTCATAATCCCTCAGGAGAACCTCTTTCCTCTTTCTTCCATATCAATGGTACCTGTGTGGACCACGATAGCTGGATTTCTACTCCTCCCACTTCAAGTTCCTTTGTAGCCGAGATGGAATATCCTGAACCTGGGCACCAGGCAGGCAACACTACTTTCGAGACTCTCGATCCTGGTCACAACGAACAGTGTTCATTCCCCTAACTATACTACCTCTGATTAGAACTACATTTCACTTTTTATCCCCTCCTGAATGTCCCACCTATACCAAAGTGCTACAGTCAGTTTACTCATCTTCCCTATACCCTGCACTCTCATCCACACAGGAAGAAAGAATCTCAAACCTGTTCGATAAGATCAAAGGCCAAGGTTCCTTCTGCACTACATCCTGGATCCTTCCACCTGCCCTGTTCTTTGTCATTGGCCACTGACCGAGTTTCAGCTAGTTAATCTAAGGTGTGTGACTGCCTCCTGAAGCACAGCATTCCCTGGTAACTCTGCCCCACATGATTTGTTGATTGGTCAAAACTGAGATTCCAGTTCATCAACCCTGAGCTGGAGTATGGGGCCTGACCACTCGCCCGTCATGTAGGTACAAATCATCATCTGGCCTGGCATCTCCAATTCAATTACTTCGATCTTAATTTGATTTGAAAACATTCTGGTCTTTTAGTTTGTAGCCTGTAAATATTTCTCCGATTTACTTGCAATCTGAAAGCTACCGATAATAGATTCTTAAACCAGTAGCGATCACCAACCAATGAACCTGGTTCACCCTCTCGGTCCCTGATTCTGGCTTCAATTCACCCTGTCTCAAAAAAAAATGCTTATGAACTATCAGGCAAAAAAAGCAAGCAAATGGCACCTCTTACACTCTGCACTGACTTACCGCATTGCCACCAAGTTCCCCAAAATATGTATTCACTTGGTGCATTTCACTCGAGATGTGATCTCTTCTTCCAGAACATGCAAAGCATACTGATCCATAGCAATATACTACCTTCAAAACCTCAGCTCTTAGCTTATTACTTTTGTGTACATTCTCAATGCTTTCTCCAAGTCCAAACACAACACATTTACTGGTTTTCCTCTGTTAATTCTCCTCCCAAAACTTCCTCCAAAAACCCAAACAAATTAGCCAGACATAATTTCTCTTTCATCAGGCTATGGTGATTCTGTTTGATTAGATTATGATTTTCCAAATGTCCTGCTATTATTTTCTTCATAGTTGATTGCCACACATTTCCAACAATATTAGACTGGTTCGGTTGTAGTTATCTTCTTTTTGCCTCTCTCCTTTTTAAATAGGGTCATCACATCAGCATTTTTCCAGCCCTCAGATGCTTCTCGAGAATCTGAACCTTTTTGGGAAATTACAGTCAATGCATATACCGACTCTGAAGCTCATTGTTTAGAATCTTAGAAAGTCAACCATCACGGCGGAGAGTCCAATCTGCTTTCACTCCATTAGATTGTCTCCTACAACTTCTCTCATGGTAGTGATGGTGTGGTAGTGATGTGTTTAATTCCTCCCTGTATTCTTCAGTAATAAGGGGATCCTTGAAGTATCTTCTACTGTAAAGGCTACCCTTTTCTCATTGTCGTTGTTCCTTGATTTAAAAATTAACCTGGCCATCTCAGCCGAGCATATAATTAATGGCATTACCTCTAAAACCTTCTCTGCTAAAGTGTTCAATAGATTGCTACAACCTGAAAGAAGTAATTCTTCCCCTAAATTAATTGGCAACCAATTTGAAAATGTGGCCTCTGGTCGTAAAATCTTTCACAATATTAAGGGAGTGCTGCACTGTCACTGGAGGCCCCAAACCCCACCTCTTCCTCCGGTACATTGATGACTGTATCGGTGCCGCCTCTTGCTCCCCAGAGGAGCTCAAACAGTTCATCCACTTCACCAACACCTTCCACCCCAACCTTCAGTTCACCTGGGCCATCTCCAGCACATCCCTCACCTTCCTGGGCCTCTCAGTCTCCATTTCAGGCAACCAGCTTGTAACTGATGTCCATTTCAAGCCCACCGACTCCCACAGCTACCCAGAATACACCTCCTCCCACCCACCATCCTGCAAAAATTCCATCCCCCTATTCCCAATTCCTCCGCCTCCGCCGCTTCTGCTCCCACGATAAGACATTCCACTCCCGCACATCCCAGATGTCCAAGTTCTTCAAGGACCGCAACTTGCCCCCCACAGTGATCGAGAACGCCCTTGACCGCATCTCCCATATTTCCCGCAACACATCCCTCACACCCCGCCCCCACCACAACCGCCCCAAGAGGATCCCCCTCGTTCTCACACACCACCCCACCAACCTCCGGATACAACGCATCATCCTCTGACACTTCCGCCATCTACAATCCGACCTCACCACCCAAGACATTTTTCCATCCCCACCCCTGTCTGCTTTCCGGAGAGACCACTCTCTCCGTGACTCCCTTGTTCGCTCCACAGTGCCCTCCAACCCCACCACACCCGACACTTTCCCCTGCAACCGCAGGAAATGCTACACTTGCCCCCACACCACCTCCCTCACCCCTATCCCAGGCCCCAAGATGACATTCCACATTAAGCAGAGGTTCATCTGCACATCTGCCAATGTGGTATACTGCATCCACTGTACCCGGTGTGGTTTCCTCAACATTGGGGAAACCAAGCGGAGGCTTGGGGACCGCTTTGCAGAACACCTCCGCTCAGTTCGCAACAAACAACTGCACCTCCCAGTCGCAAACCATTTCCACTCCCCCTCCCATTCTTTAGATGACATGGCCATCATGGGCCTCCTGCAGTGCCACAATGATGCCACCCCAAGGTTGCAGGAACAGCAACTCATATTCCGCCTGGGAACCCTGCAGCATAATGGTATCAACGTGGACTTCACCAGTTTCAAAATCTCTCCCACCACATCCCTAAACCAGCCCAATTCGTCCCCTCCCCCCACTGCACCACACAACCAGCCCAGCTCTTCCCCTTCACCCACTGCATCCCAAAACCAGTCCAACCTGTCTCTGCCTCCCTAATCTGTTCTTCCTCTCACCCATCCCTTCTCCCACCCCTAGCCGCACCCCCATCTACCTACTAACCTCATCCCACCTCCTTGACCTGTCCGTCTTCCCTGGACTGACCTATCCCCTCCCTACCTCCCCACCTATACTCTCTCCACCTATCTTCTTTTCTCTCCATCTTCAGTCCGCCTCCCCCTCTCTCCCTATTTATTCCAGAACCCTCACCCCATCCCCCTCTCTGATGAAGGGTCTAGGCCCGAAACGTCAGCTTTTGTGCTCCTGAGATGCTGCTTGGCCTGCTGTGTTCATCCAGCCTCACATTTTGTCACCTTGGATTCTCCAGCATCTGCAGTTCCCATTATCTATGGTGATTGTGTTTGATTAGATTCTGATTTTCCAAATGCCCTGCTATTATTTTCTTCATAGCTGATTGCCACATATTTCCAACAATTGATGTTACGTTGTTTCGGTTGTAGTTATCTTCTTTTTGCCTCTCTCCTTTTTAAATAGGTATGTCACATCGGCAGTTTTCCAGCCCTCAGATGCTTCTCTGGAATCTAAACCTTTTTGAGAAATTACAATCAACGCATACACCGACTCTGAAGCTCATTGTTGAGAATCTTAGAAAGTCAACCATCACGGCAAAGAGTCTAATCTGCTTTTACTCCATTAGATTGTCTACTGCTACTTCTCTAATGGTAGTGATGGAGTGGTAGTGATGTGTTTAATTCCTCCCTGTATTCTTTAGTAATAAGGGGATCCTTGAAGTATCTTCCACTGTAAAGACTACCCCTTTCTCATTATCACTGATAATGGGAAGCTCAGATGCTGGAGAATCCAAGATAACAAAGTGTGAAGCTGGATGAACACAGCAGGCCAAGCAGCATCTCAGGAGCACAAAAGCTGACGTTTCAGGCCTCGACCCTTTTCTCATTATCATTGTTTCTTGATTTAAAAATTAACCTGGCCGTTACAGCCTAGCATATGATTAATGGCATTACCTCTAAAACCTTCTTGGCTAAAGTGTTCAATAGAGTGCTACAACCTGAAAGAAGTAATTCTTCCCTGAATTAATAGGCAACCAATTTGAAAATGTGGCCTCTGGTCGTAAAATCTTTCACAAATGGGAGTAATCTCTACGGATATACACTATCAAGCCTCTTAAGAATCTTAAATGTTGAAAAAATAAGATTTTTTCAATCTTATAAACGCCAATGAACGTAGTCCCAGCCTGCCCAACTTTCCTAAGCATAGCAATCCCCTACGCCATTTCCGAAATCAACCCAGTCAACATGAGGTGTATGGCATCCGCGGCATTCGCTCTGTGGCCGTACATGACTTGTCAGTTACCATCCTGCTGCTACGACTCTACTTCTATTTACGATGCAGTCCTCTGTCCATCCGAACAAACTACCCTTGAACACATGGGCTCTTTTCATTTGAGACACCTTATGAGCTGTACCTTATCAAATGCTTTGTTGAAATCTCAATGTACTACATCAACTGGTGGTCCTTCATCAGTAATGTTTGTTTCCTTCTCAAAGCACTGTAGCAAGTTTGTCAAGTATTATTTCCCCTTTATAAAAGGATGTTAACTCTGTAGGATGTTATAGCACACTAAGTACCCTGTTATTTCATCTTTCATTGCCGGCATGAACATCTATCCAGGTTGACCTAAATTGGCAATACTGGCTTGCTATTTTGTCCAAGTATCTTTGTAATAATGGTGTTATGTTCACAATCTTTCAATCCTCTGAGAATTTTCCACAATCTAAGGATTCTTGGAAGATTATCATCAGTGCCTCCATTGTATCTGTAGCTGCATTGTTCAACATGAGAGGCTACAACTCATGATACCCCTTGGATATTTTCTCTACTGATTGGAGTCATGTTTGGAATTCTGTGCAGTGACATTCACTTTTAACAGTTTGCTAAATACTACCAGGAACAGAAATTGTCATCCAGCTGCAACTAAACTAAAGCTTTCAGCACGGAAGAAAGTCTTTCAATTCATTATGAACCTAACAACTCCTGTAAAGGGCAATACAATTTGCCTCAGTCCATAAATGTTCTCCCTCCAACATCCTGAGATGCATCATCTGTATTTCTTCAAATTTACCACAGATTCTGTTTCAATCATCCTTTCAGCAATACGCATGACAACAATTCGGCATTCTTAGTCCCCCTGTAGCCTCCGTTGCACACGTGCATTGTTAGATGATTATTTATTTGTGTGCCTGCTTTTTTGCTCGAATGGATAAAGGTAAATTTCTGTTCTTTTGTCATCAGAGCTATTGCCTCCTCACTCTCATCTTCCTTGTTTTATCCTGTGCTGGAATATTTAATTTGTTGACATATCTGAAATATGTGGTTGAATGGATTGGGTTTTGTAACATTGCATTCCCCATAGACCATCTACCGATACTGTTGCTTGTTCTAACAGTTATTATCTCGCAGAGTGGAAAATGCAGTTTGAAAGCAATGGAACATTATCGATGAAGAAGTTGATGCATAAATTGCTGCGATCTTCCAAACTACAAACTCACCTTCAATTCTTTCTCGGTCAGAGCATTGTGCCGGCGCAAATGAATCGTGTTCTCAATGGGACTTCCAAAACCATGGAATTGAATTTGCATGTTGATTACTTCTTCCCTCTTCAGAAATGCAAAGTAGTATCGTGATGAAGCTTCCAAGGCGATGATTGTGTCCTTCAATGAACGGAAAAGTGACTCTTAGATTCATGGAAATATTTCACTACTTCTATAGACATGAAAGGCAAACATTCTCCCTACATATGACCCAGTCTCATTTTATCGTATCTTTCTGATTTTACATGCCACGGGATAATCATTGCAGTGTAACAGAAATGTTGATCATGGAAATTTATCACTGTTTTCATAAATAATGGCAAATTTTCAACATCTTGCAATTGTATGAAGGCTCAGTCTCATCACAACTCGCCTGCTGCACAAAGACATTCTTGCACTGCTTTGAATGTTAGGGCTGAAACAAAACACAATCATGACACAAATGCATCAACACCCCACTTTCAACAGGATCTGATATCCTTGCCAGGCACTGGAGGGGTTGCGGAGACTGGTGAGTGGATAAAGTCGTTCCTCTGTTCAAGCAGGAAAACAGGGACTTTCCAGGAAACTACAGACTGGTGAGTGTCTCATGTCTCAAAGGTATGGGCTAATAAGGGACAGCCAGCATGGCATTATGCGGGGCAGGTTATGTCTTACCAAGTCAGTTGAAGTTTTCAAGGAGGTGACAAGGGTGATCAATTAGGGCAGAACAGTTGATAACATATACATGGATTTTACGAAGGTTTTCAACAAGGTCCCTCATGGTATGCTCATCCAGAAGATTAAGATCCATGAGATCCGTGGTGACTTGGCCTGCCCATATAAGGCAGACGGTAGCGGTGGAAGGCTAACAAAGAGAACACAGCAGGCCAGGCAGCATCAACAATGTCAGCTTTCCTGTTCCTCTGATGCAGCCTGACCTGCTGCGTTCCTCCAGCTCCACACTTGGTTATCTCTGATTCCAGCATCTACAGTTCTTGCCGTCTCAGTGGTGGAAAGCTGTTTTTCTGGCTGCAGCTCAGTGACGAGTGGTGTTCCGCATCGATGTGACTTCTGCTGTTTGTGATATATGTAAATGACTTGGTTGCAAATGTAGATGGGGGATTAGTAAGTTTGCAGATGATATAAGGACCAGTGGACTTGTGGACAGCATGGAAGGTTGTCAAAGGACACAGCAAGATACAGACCAATTGCAAACACGAGCGGAGAAATGGCCGATGGAATTTAATCTGGGCAGGCATGAGGTGTTGCATTTTAGGAGACCAAGTGTTAAGGAAAGGGATACACAGTTAATGGCAGGACCCCAAACTGCAGTGATGTCCAGAGGGATCTTGGGGTCCTAGACCATAACTCCCTGACAGTAGCCACACAAGTAGATAGGGTGGTCAAGAAGGCATATCGCATGCTTGCCTTTATTCATAGGGGAACTCAGCGCAAGAGTCAGGATGTCACATTGCAGCTTTACAAGACTTTGGTGAGACCACACAGAGTATTGCATTCAATTCTGGCCGCCACATTACACTAAGGATGTGCAGGCTTTGGACAGGGTGCAGAAGAGATTTACCAGCATGCTGACTGGAATAGAGGGTATGAATGAGAAGGAGGAGCTGGAAAAACTCTTCGTTTTGTCTGGGGCAGTAGAAGCTGAGGGCAGGCTTGATAGAAGTCTATAAAATTCGGAGATACATAAATACAGCTAACGGTCAGAAAATTTCTCCCCCGGAGTTGAAGTGTCCACTATTAGGGGGCATGCATTTAAGCTGAGAGGGGGGAAGTTCAAAAGAGATGTGAGGGGCAAATATTTCACACTGAGCATGTTAAAAGTGTGGAATACATTGCCCGGGGTGGTAGTGGATGCAGATACGATGAAAGCATTTAAAAGGGACTTTTAGTTAAGTGCACGAATATGCAAGGAATGGAGGACTATGGATCAAGGACAGGCAGAAGGGATTATTTCATTTGTTGTCATGTTTGGCCCAACATGGTGGGCCGAAGGGCACATTCCTGTTGCTGTCGTGTTCCAAGTTTTATGCTCACCTGTGTCATGATTGCAAAAAGTAGGATTGGGAAGAATTTTTGAGAAGCGTTTGTGAACATTATTTCATGTGAGGACAAATGGGATAAGGATTAGGTGACACAGCACAATCAGATCTTGGAGCCCATGATGAATCATAGGGACCTCACAAGCACCAATGATCAGAGGGATCTCAGGATCTTGATGTGCATGCCTGTTGATCCCCCAATGTAATGGACCAGGTCGTTGAAGTGGTTTGGAAGGCACATTGGATACTTGTCTTTATTAGACTTAATATTAAGTGGTAGAGTTTCAGAATAGGCAGGGTATGTACAACACTGTTGGGCCGAACCAACATTAAGTCAACGATGAGAAAATACAGTGAGACTTGGACAACGATCAGGCTTGGCCTGATAAAGGATAAGTTACATTTGCACCATACAAGTGCTAAGCAGCAATCAGCTCCAACAAGAGAGAATATGACCATATCAAAAAAATTCCATGTCCTTACCCTCACATCATCGTTACATTTATTTTTTTTTGATGTGCAAGTGCAATCCAAGCCATGCAAGGCTACGGGCCAGGTGTTGGAAATGAGGTCAGAACAATTCAGTGCTTGTTCTTGACTGTCACAGAATCTGTCAGCTTATAATGTATTTCTCCTGTATTGTAGACTACTGAGGTGCTTGGCTATCCACTAAACCAAGGTTAACACTGATCTAAAACTAAACTGGGTCAGTTATATAATCAGCAGTAGCCAGGTCCATAGTACAAACCACCCTGCTGTGGGACAGAGTAAGGCAAATCCAAGTGAGCGAACGTGGTTGGAGACTCATTCGTTGGGGGCATAGATTCTGTTGCCACATTTGAGACACAAGGGCCGCGTGTTGCTTCCCTGGTGCCAAGGTCAAGGACATCTCTGAGTGGTTGCAACAAATTCTTAAAGGGGAGGGTGAGTAGCCAGAGGCCACGGGGCACGTTGGTACCAATGACATAGGCCGAAAGAGGGATGACATCCTGCGGACTATGTGCAAGGAGTTAGCAAAGAGGCTGAAAGGCAGGACCGAGAGGGTAATAATTTATGGGTTGCCATGAGTGCCACATGTTAGTGAGCTAAGTCATAGAAAGATAGGTGAGATGAATGCATGGTTAAGGAGCTGGCACAGGGGGCAGGGTTTCCGGTTCATGGATAATTGGGACCGTTTCTGAGCAAGGGGTGACCTGTCTAAGAGGGATGGGAGGCAAGACGCTGTGAGCGGGTCAGGACGGAGGGGGCAAGTCGTTGTGAGCGGGTTACGACGGAGGGAACAAGTGCCTGTGAGCAGGACAGGAAGGAGGGGCAAGTCGCTGTGAGCAGGTCAGGGCTGCGGGGGCAAGTCCCTGTCAGCGGGACAGGTCTGCGGGGTCCAGTCCCTGTCAGCGGGAGATGTCTGCGGGGGTCAGTCCCTGTCAGCGGGAGAGGGCTGCGGGGGCCAGTACCACTGAGCGCGACAGGACTGCAGGGGGCAAATCGCTGTGAGCGGGTCAGGGATCGGGGGCCAGTCCCTCTGAGCGGGTCAGGGCTGCAGGGGGCAAATCGCTGTGAGCGGGTCGGGGCTGCGGGGGCCAGCCGCTGTGAGTGGACAGGGCTACGGAGGCCAATCCCTGTGAGCGGGACAGGGCTGCGGGGGCCAGTCCCTGTGAGCGGGTCAGGGCTGCGGGGGGGCAGTCCCTGTGAGCGGGTCAGGGCTGTGGGGGCCAGTCCCTGCGAGCGGGTCAGGACTGCGGGGGCCAGAGCCTGTGAGCGGGTCAGGGCTGCGGGGGCCAGTAACTGTGAGGGGGTCAGGGGTGCGGGGGAAAATCGCTGTGACCGAGAGGGCTGCAGGGGACAGTCCCTGTGAGCAGGTAATGGCTGCGGGGGCCAGTGCCTGTGAGAGGGTCGGGGCTGCGGGGGCCAGTGCTTGTGAGCGGGTCAGGGCTGCGGGTCCAGACCGTCTGAGCGGGTCAGGGCTGCAGGGGGCCAGCCCCTGTGAGCGGGTCAGGGATGTGGGGGCGAGCCCCTGTGAGAGGGTCAGGGCTGCGAGGGCAAGTCCCTGTCAGCGGGACAGGACTGCGGGGTAAATCGCTGTGAGCGGATCAGGGCTGTGGGGGCCAGTCTCTGTGAGTGGGTCAGGACTGCAGGGGGACTGTCCCTGTCAGCGGGACAGGACTGCAGGGGGCAAATCGCTGTGAGCGGGTCAGGGCTGCAGGACCCAGTCCCTGTGTGCGGGTCAGGGCTGCGGGGGCCAGGGCCTGTGAGCGGGTCAGGGCTGCGGGGGGCCAGTCCCTGTGAGCGCGAAAGGACTGCAGGGGGCAAATCACTGCGAGCGGGACAGGGCTGCGGGGGCCAGTTCATGTGAGCGGGTCTGACTGCAGGGGGCCAGTCCCTGTGAGCGGGTCAGGGCTGCGGGGGCCAGTAACTGTGAGGGGGTCAGGGGTGCGGGAGAAAATCGCTGTGACCGGGAGAGGCCTGCGGGGGACAGTCCCTGTGAGCAGGTCATGGCTGCGGGGGCCAGTTCCTGTGAGCGGGTCAGGGCTGCGGGGGCCAGTGCCTGTGAGCGGGTCGGGGCTGCGATGGGCCAGTGCTTGTGAGCGGGTCAAGGCTGCGGGTCCAGTCCCTGTGAGCGGGTCAGGGCTGCAGGGGGCCTGCCCCTGTGAGCGGGTCAGGGATGTGGGGGCGAGCCCCTGTGAGCGGGTCAGGGCAGTGGGGGCCAGTCCCTGTGAGCGGGTCAGGGCTGCGGGGGCCAGACCCTGTGAGAGGGTCAGGGCAGCGGGGGCGAGACCCTGTGAGCGCGAAAGGACTGCAGGGGGAAAATCACTGCGAGCGGGTCAGGGCTGTGGGGCGAACCCCTGTGAGCGGGTCAGGGCTGCGGGGGCCAGTCCCTGTCAGCGGGACAGGTCTGCGGGGGCCAGTCCCTGTCAGCGGGAGATGTCTGCGGGGGTCAGTCCCTGTCAGCGGGAGAGGGCTGCGGGGGCCAGTACCACTGAGCGCGACAGGACTGCAGGGGGCAAATCGCTGTGAGCGGGTCAGGGATCGGGGGCCAGTCCCTCTGAGCGGGTCAGGACTGCAGGGGGCAAATCGCTGTGAGCGGGTCGGGGCTGCGGGGGCCAGCCGCTGTGAGTGGACAGGGCTACGGAGGCCAATCCCTGTGAGCGGGACAGGGCTGCGGGGGCCAGTCCCTGTGAGCGGGTCAGGGCTGCGGGGGGGCAGTCCCTGTGAGCGGGTCAGGGCTGTGGGGGCCAGCCGCTGTGAGAGTGACAGGAATACAGGGGCCAGTCGCTGTGAGCGGGTCAGGGCTGCAGGGGCCAGTCGCTGTGAGCGGGTCAGGGCTGCGGGGGCCAGTCCCTGTGAGGAGGTCAGGGCTGTGGGGGCCAGTCCCTGTCAGCGGGACAGGACTGCTGGGGGCAAATCCCTGTAAGCGGGTCAGGGCTGCAGGGGCCAGTAACTGTGAGGGGGTCAGGGGTGCGGGGGAAAATCGCTGTGACCGGGAGAGGGCTGCAGGGGACAGTCCCTGTGAGCAGGTAATGGCTGCGGGGGCCAGTGCTTGTGAGCGGGTCAGGGCTGCGGGTCCAGTCCCTCTGAGCGGATCAGGGCTGCAGGGGGCCAGCCCCTGTGAGCGGGTCAGGGCTGCGAGGGCAAGTCCCTGTCAGCGGGACAGGACTGCGGGGTAAATCGCTGTGAGCGGATCAGGGCTGTGGGGGCCAGTACCTGTGAGCGGGTCAGGACTGCGGGGGCCAGTCCCTGTGAGCGGGTCAGGGCTGCGGGGGCCAGTCCATGTGAGTGGGTCAGAGCTGCGGGGGCAAGTCACTGGGAGCGGATCAGGGCTGTGGGGGCCAGTCCCTGTGAGCGGGTCAGGACTGCAGGGGGACTGTCCCTGTCAGCGGGACAGGACTGCAGGGGGGCAAATCGCTGTGAGCGGGTCAGGGCTGCAGGACCCAGTCCCTGTGTGCGGGTCAGGGCTGCGGGGGCCAGTTCATGTGAGCGGGTCGGACTGCAGGGGGCCAGTCCCTGTGAGCGGGTCAGAGCTGCGGGGGCCAGTCCCTGTGAGCAGGTCAGGGCTGCAGGGTCCAGTGCTTGTGAGCGGGTCAGGGCTGCGGGGGCCAGTGCTTGTGAGCGGGTCAGGGCTGCGGGGGCCAGTGCTTGTGAGCGGGTCAGGGCTGCGGGGGCCAATCCCTGTGAGCGGGAGAGGGCTGCGGGGGCCAGTCCCTGTGAGCGGGTCAGGGCTGCGGGGGCCAATCCCTGTGAGCGGGTCAGGGCTGCGGGGCAAAGTCCCTGGGAGCGGGTCAGGGCTGCGAGGGCAAGTCCCTGTCAGCGGGACAGGACTGCGGGGTAAATCGCTGTGAGCGGATCAGGGCTGCGGGGGCCATTCCCTGTCAGCGGGACAGGGCTGCGGGGGCCAGTCACTGTCAGCGGGACAGGGCTGCGGGGGCCAGTCCCTGTCAGCGGGAATGGACTGCAGGGGGCAAATCACCGTGAGCGGGTCAGGGCTGCAGGGGGCAAGTCGCTGTGAGCGGGTCTGGGCTGCGTGGGCCAGTCCCTGTGAGCGGGTCAGGGCTGCGGCAGCCAGTCCCTGTGAGCGGGTAAGGGCTGCGGGGGGAAGTCCCTGTCAGCGGGACAGGACTGCAGGGGGCCAGTCCCTGTGAGCGGGTCAGGGCTGCGGCAGCCAGTCCCTGTGAGCGGGTCAGGTCTGCGGGGGGAAGTCCCTGTCAGCGGGTCAGGACTGCGGGGGCCAATCCCTGTGAGCGGGTCAGGGCTGCGGGGGAAAGTCCCTGGGAGCGGGTCAGGGCTGCGAGGGCAAGTCCCTGTCAGCGGGACAGGACTGCGGGGTAAATCGCTGTGAGCGGATCAGGGCTGCGGGGGCCATTCCCTGTCAGCGGGACAGGGCTGCGGGGGCCAGTCCCTGTCAGCGGGAATGGACTGCAGGGGGCAAATCACTGTGAGCGGGTCAGGGCGGCAGGGGGCAAGTCGCTGTGAGCGGGTCTGGGCTGCGTGGGCCAGTCCCTGTGAGCGGGTCAGGGCTGCGGGGGGAAGTCCCTGTCAGCGGGACAGGACTGCAGGGGGCCAGTCCCTGCGAGCGGGTCAGGACTGCGGGGGCCAGTCCCTGTGAGCGGGTCAGGGCTGCGGGAGCCAGAGCCTGTGAGCGGGTCAGGGCTGCGGGGGCCAGTCCCTGTGAGAGGGTCAGGGCAGCGGGGGCCAGTCCCAGTGAGAGGGTCAGGGCAGCGGGGCCAAGTCACTGTGAGCGGGAAAGGACTGCGGGGGACAGTTCATGTGAGCGGGTCTGACTGCAGGGGGCCAGTAACTGTGAGGGGGTCAGGGGTGCGGGGGCCAGTCCCTGTGAGCGGGTCAGGGTTGCGGGGGCAAGTCGCTGTGAGCGGGTCAGAGCTGCGGGGGGCAAGTCGCTGTGAGCGGGTCAGGGCTGCGGGGGCCATTCGCTGTGAGCGGGTCAGGGCTGCGGGGGCCATTCCCTGTCAGCGGGACAGGGCTGCGGGGGCCAGTCACTGTCAGCGGGACAGGGTTGCGGGAGCCAGTCCCTGTCAGCGGGACAGGGCTGAGGGGGCCAGTTGCTGTCAGCTGGACAGGGCTACAGCGGCCAGTCCCTGAGAGCGCGACAGGACTGCAGGGGGCAAATCGCTGTGAGCCGGTCAGGCCTGCGGGGGCCAGCCGCTGTGAGAGCGACAGGAATGCGGGGGCCAGTCCCTGTGAGCGGATCAGGGCTGCAGCGGCAAGTCGCTGTCAGCGGGACAGGGCTGCGGGGGGCAAGTTGCTGTGAGCGGGTCTGGGCTGCGTGGGCCAGTCCCTGTGAGCGCGAAAGGACTGCAGTGGGCAAATCGCTGTGAGCGGAACAGGGCTGCGGGGGGCAAGTCCCGTGCGCGGGTCAGGGCTGCGGGGTCAGTCCCTTTGAGCGGGTCAGGGCTGCGGGGGCCAGTCCCTGTGTGCGGGTCAGGGCTGCGGGGGCCAGAGCCTGTGAGCGGGTCAGGGCTGCGGGGGCCAGTAACTGTGAGGGGGTCAGGGGTGTGGGGGAAAATCGCTGTGACCGGGAGAGGGCTGCGGGGGACAGTGCCTGTGAGCAGGTCATGGCTGTGGGGGCCAGTTCCTCTGAGCGGGTCAGGGCTGCAGGGGGCCAGCCCCTGTGAGCGGGTCAGGGATGTGGGGGCGAGCCCCTGTGAGCGGGTCAGGGCTGCGAGGGCAAGTCCCTGTCAGCGGGACAGGACTGCGGGGTAAATTGCTGTGAGCGGATCAGGGCTGTGGGGGCCAGTCCCTGTGAGCGGGTCAGGACTGCAGGGGGACTGTCCCTGTCAGCGGGACAGGACTGCAGGGGGCAAATCGCTGTGAGCGGGTCAGGGCTGCAGGACCCAGTCCCTGTGTGCGGGTCAGGGCTGCGGGGGCCAGTTCATGTGAGCGGGTCGGACTGCAGGGGGCCAGTCCCTGTGAGCGGGAGAGGGCTGCAGGGGCCAGTCCCTGTGAGCGGGTCAGGGCTGCGGGGGCCAGTCCCTGTGAGCGGGTCAGGGCTGCGGGGGCCAGTAACTGTGAGGGGGTCAGGGGTGCGGGGGAAAATCGCTGTGACCGGGAGAGGGCTGCGGGGGACAGTGCCTGTGAGCGGGTCGGGGCTGTGGGGGCCAGTGCCTGTGAGCGAGTCGGGGCTGCGGGTCCAGTCCGTGTGAGCGGGTCAGGACTGCAGGGGCCCAGCCCCTGTGAGCGTGTCAGGGCTGCGGGGACCAGTCCCTGTGAGTGGGTCAGGACTGCAGGGGGACAGTCCCTGTCAGCGGGACAGGGCTGAAGGGGGCAAATCGCTGTGAGCGGGTCAGGGCTGCAGGGCCCAATCCCTGTGAGCGGGAGAGGGCTGCTGGGGCCAGTCCGTGTGAGCGGGTCAGGGCTGCGGAGGCCAGGCCCTGTGAGCGGGTCAGGGCTGCGGGGGCCAGCCGCTGTGAGCGGGGCAGGGCTGCGGGGCCAGTCCCTGTGAGCGGGAGAGGGCTGCTGGGGCCAGACCGTGTGAGCGGGTCAGGGCTGCGGGGGCCAGGCCCTGTGAGCGGGTCAGGGCTGCGGGGGCAAATCGCTGTGAGCGGGTCATGGCTGCGAGGGCCAGCCGCTGTGAGCGGGGCAGGGCTGCGGGGCCAGTCCCTGTCAGCGGGAGAGGGCTGCTGGGGCCAGTCCGTGGGAGCGGGTCAGGGCTGCGGGGGCCAGGCCCTGTGAGCGGGTCAGGGCTGCGGGGGCCAGCCGCTGTGAACAGGGCAGGGCTGTGGGGGCGAGCCCCTGTGAGCGTGTCAGGGCTGTGGGGGCCAGTCCCTGTGAGCGGGTCAGGGCTGCGGGGGCCAGTCCCTGTGAGTGGGTCAGGGCTGCGGGGGCAAGTCCCTGTCAGCGGGTCAGGGCTGCGAGGGCAAGTCCCTGTCAGCGGGACAGGACTGCAAGGGGCAGGTCCCTGTCAGCGGGACAGGACTGCGGGGGGCAAGTTACAGTGAGCGGGTCAGGTCTGCGGGGGGCAAGTCACTGTGAGCGGGTCAGGGCTGCAGGGGGCAAGACGCAGTGAGCAGGTCAGGGCTGCGGGGGCAAGTCCCTGTCAGCGGGACAGGACTGCGGAGGGCAAGCCGCAGTGAGCGGGTCAGGGCTGTGGGGGCCAGTCCCTGTCACCGGGTCAGGGCTGCGGGGGGCCACTCCCTGCGAGCGTGTCAGGGCTGTGGGGGCCAGTCCCTGTGAGCGGGTCAGGGCTGCGGGGGCCAGTCCCTGTGAGTGGGTCAGGGCTGCGGGGGCAAGTCCCTGGGAGCGGGTCAGGGCTGCGAGGGCAAGTCCCTGTCAGCGGGACAGGACTGCAAGGGGCAGGTCCCTGTCAGCGGGACAGGACTGCGGGGGGCAAGTCGCAGTGAGCGGGTCAGGGCTGCGGGGGCAAGTCGCAGTGAGCGGGTCAGGGCTGCGTGGGCCAGTCCCTGTGAGCGGGTCAGGGCTGCGGCAGCCAGTCCCTGTGAGCGGGTCAGGGCTGCGGGGGGAAGTCCCTGTCAGCGGGACAGGACTGCAGGGGGCCAGTCCCTGCGAGCGGGTCAGGACTGCGGGGGCCAGTCCCTGTGAGCGGGTCAGGGCTGCGGGAGCCAGAGCCTGTGAGCGGGTCAGGGCTGCGGGGGCCAGTCCCTGTGAGCGGGAAAGGACTGCGGGGGACAGTTCATGTGAGCGGGTCTGACTGCAGGGGGCCAGTAACTGTGAGGGGGTCAGGGGTGCGGGGGCCAGTCCCTGTGAGCGGGTCAGGGCTGCGGGGGCAAGTCGCTGTGAGCGGGTCAGAGCTGCGGGGGGCAAGTCGCTGTGAGCGGGTCAGGGCTGCGGGGGCCATTCGCTGTGAGCGGGTCAGGGCTGCGGGGGCCATTCCCTGTCAGCGGGACAGGGCTGCGGGGGCCAGTCACTGTCAGCGGGACAGGGTTGCGGGAGCCAGTCCCTGTCAGCGGGACAGGGCTGAGGGGGCCAGTTGCTGTCAGCTGGACAGGGCTACAGCGGCCAGTCCCTGAGAGCGCGACAGGACAGCAGGGGGCAAATCGCTGTGAGCCGGTCAGGCCTGCGGGGGCCAGCCGCTGTGAGAGCGACAGGAATGCGGGGGCCAGTCCCTGTGAGCGGATCAGGGCTGCAGCGGCAAGTCGCTGTCAGCGGGACAGGGCTGCGGGGGGCAAGTTGCTGTGAGCGGGTCTGGGCTGCGTGGGCCAGTCCCTGTGAGCGCGAAAGGACTGCAGTGGGCAAATCGCTGTGAGCGGAACAGGGCTGCGGGGGGCAAGTCCCGTGCGCGGGTCAGGGCTGCGGGGTCAGTCCCTTTGAGCGGGTCAGGGCTGCGGGGGCCAGTCCCTGTGTGCGGGTCAGGGCTGCGGGGGCCAGTGCCTGTGAGCGGGTCAGGGCTGCGGGGGCCAGTAACTGTGAGGGGGTCAGGGGTGTGGGGGAAAATCGCTGTGACCGGGAGAGGGCTGCGGGGGACAGTGCCTGTGAGCAGGTCATGGCTGTGGGGGCCAGTGCCTGTGAGCGGGTCGGGGCTGCGGGGGCCAGTTCCTCTGAGCGGGTCAGGGCTGCAGGGGGCCAGCCCCTGTGAGCGGGTCAGGGATGTGGGGGCGAGCCCCTGTGAGCGGGTCAGGGCTGCGAGGGCAAGTCCCTGTCAGCGGGACAGGACTGCGGGGTAAATTGCTGTGAGCGGATCAGGGCTGTGGGGGCCAGTCCCTGTGAGCGGGTCAGGACTGCAGGGGGACTGTCCCTGTCAGCGGGACAGGACTGCAGGGGGCAAATCGCTGTGAGCGGGTCAGGGCTGCAGGACCCAGTCCCTGTGTGCGGGTCAGGGCTGCGGGGGCCAGTTCATGTGAGCGGGTCGGACTGCAGGGGGCCAGTCCCTGTGAGCGGGAGAGGGCTGCAGGGGCCAGTCCCTGTGTGCGGGTCAGGGCTGCGGGGGCCAGTAACTGTGAGGGGGTCAGGGGTGCGGGGGAAAATCGCTGTGACCGGGAGAGGGCTGCGGGGGACAGTGCCTGTGAGCAGGTCATGGCTGCGGGGGCCAGTGCCTGTGAGCGGGTCGGGGCTGCGGGTCCAGTCCGTGTGAGCGGGTCAGGACTGCAGGGGGCCAGCCCCTGTGAGCGTGTCAGGGCTGCGGGGACCAGTCCCTGTGAGTGGGTCAGGACTGCAGGGGGACAGTCCCTGTCAGCGGGACAGGGCTGAAGGGGGCAAGTCCCTGTGAGCGGGTCAGGGCTGCGGGGGCCAGTGCCTGTGAGCGGGTCGGGGCAGTGGGGGCCAGTGCCTGTGAGCGGGCCGGGGCTGCGGGTCCAGTCCCTGTGAGCGGGTCAGGACTGCAGGGGGCCAGCCCCTGTGAGCGGGTCAGGGCTGTGGGGGCGAGCCCCTGTGAGCGTGTCAGGGCTGTGGGGGCCAGTCCCTGTGAGCGGGTCAGGGCTGCGGGGGCCAGTCCCTGTGAGTGGGTCAGGGCTGCGGGGGCAAGTCCCTGTGAGCGGGTCAGGGCTGCGAGGGCAAGTCCCTGTCAGCGGGACAGGACTGCAAGGGGCAGGACCCTGTCAGCGGGACAGGACTGCGGGGGGCAAGTCGCAGTGAGCGGGTCAGGGCTGCGGGGGCAAGTCGCAGTGAGCGGGTCAGGGCTGCGGGGGCCAGTCCCTGTGAGCGGGTCAGGTCTGCGGGGGCCAGTCCCTGTGAGCGTGTCAGGGTTGCGGCGGGCCAATCCCTGTGAGCGGGTCAGGGCTGCGGGGGGCATGTTGCAGTGAGCGGGTCAGGGCTGCAGGGGCCAGTCCCTCTGAGGGGGTCAGGTCTGCGGGGGCAAAATCGCACTGAGTGGGTCAGGACTGCGGGGGGCCAGTTCCTGTGAGCGGGTCAGGGCTGCGGAGGACAGTTCCTGTGAGCGGGTCAGGGTGCGGGGACCAGTCCCTGTGAGTGGGTCAGGGCTGCGGGGGAAAAGTCGCAGTGAGTGGGTCAGGGCTGCGGGGGGCAGTGTCGCAGTGAGCTGGTCAGGGCTGCGGGGGGCCAGTCCCCGTGAGCGGGTCTGGGCAGCGGGGGCAGGTCGCAGTGAGCGGTTCAGGGCTGCGGGGGGCAGGTCGCAGTGAGCGGGTCAGGGCTGCGGGGGGCCAGTCGCAGAGAGCGGGTCAGGGCTGCGGGGGCAAGTCCCTGTCAGCGGGTCAGGGCTGCAGGGGGCAAGACGCAGTGAGCAGGTCAGGGCTGCGGGGGCAAGACCCTGTCAGCGGGACAGGACTGCGGGGGGCAAGCCGCAGTGAGTGGGTCAGGGCTGTGGGGGCCAGTCCCTGTCACCGGGTCAGGGCTGCGGGGGGCCAATACCTGCGAGCGTGTCAGGGCTGTGGGGGCCAGTCCCTGTGAGCCGTTAAGGGCTGCGGGGGCCAGTCCCTGTGAGTGGGTCAGGGCTGCGGGGGCAAGTCCCTGGGAGTGGGTCAGGGCTGCGAGGGCAAGTCCCTGTCAGCGGGACAGGACTGCAAGGGGCAGGTCCCTGTCAGCGGGACAGGACTGCGGGGGGCAAGTCGCAGTGAGCGGGTCAGGGCTGCGGGGGGCAAGTCGCAGTGAGCGGGTCAGGGCTGCGGGGGCCAGTCCCTGTGAGCGGGTCAGGTCTGCGGGGGCCAGTCCCTGTGAGCGTGTCAGGGTTGCGGCGGGCCAATCCCTGTGAGCGGGTCAGGGCTGCGGGGGGCATGTTGCAGTGAGCGGGTCAGGGCTGCAGGGGCCAGTCCCTCTGAGGGGGTCAGGTCTGCGGGGGCAAAATCGCACTGAGTGGGTCAGGACTGCGGGGGGCCAGTTCCTGTGAGCGGGTCAGGGCTGCGGAGGACAGTTCCTGTGAGCGGGTCAGGGTGCGGGGACCAGTCCCTGTGAGTGGGTCAGGGCTGCGGGGGAAAAGTCGCAGTGAGCGGGTCAGGGCTGCGGGGGGCCAGACCCCGTGAGCGGGTCTGGGCTGCGGGGGCAGGTCGCAGTGAGCGGTTCAGGGCTGCGGGGGGCAGGTCGCAGTGAGCGGGTCAGGGCTGCGGGGGGCCAGTCGCAGTGAGCGGGTCAGGGCTGCGGGGGGCCAGTCGCAGTGAGCGGGTCAGGGCTGCGGGGGCAAGTCAATGTGAGCGGGACAGGACTGCGGGGGCAATTCCCCATGAGCGGGTCAGGGCTGCAGGGTGCAAGTCGCAGTGAGCGGGTCAGGGCTGCGGGGGCCAGTCCCTGTGAGCAGGTCACGGCTGCGGGGGCCAGTCACTGTGAGCAGGTCACGGCTGCGGGGGCCAGTCCCTGAGAGCAGGTCAGGGATGCGGGGGCCAGTCCCGGTGAGCGGGTCAGGGCTTCGAGGGCATGTCCCTGTCAGCGGGACAGGACTGCAGGGGGGCAGGTCCCCGTCAGCGGGACAGGACTGCAGCGGGGCAGGTCGCAGTGAGCGGTTCAGGGCTGCGGGGGCCAGTCCCTGTGAGCGAGTCAGGGCTGCGGCTGAGAGTCCCTGTGAGCGGGTCAGGGCTGCGGCGGGCCAGTTCCTGTGAGCGGGTCAGGGCTGCGGGTCCAGTCCCTGTGAGCGGGTCAGGGCTGCAGGGGGCCTGCCCCTGTGAGCGGGTCAGGGATGTGGGGGCGAGCCCCTGTGAGCGGGTCAGGGCAGTGGGGGCCAGTCCCTGTGAGCGGGTCAGGGCTGCGGGGGCCAGACCCTGTGAGAGGGTCAGGGCAGCGGGGGCGAGACCCTGTGAGCGCGAAAGGACTGCAGGGGGAAAATCACTGCGAGCGGGTCAGGGCTGTGGGGCGAACCCCTGTGAGCGGGTCAGGGCTGCGGGGGCCAGTCCCTGTCAGCGGGACAGGTCTGCGGGGGCCAGTCCCTGTCAGCGGGAGAGGGCTGCAGGGGTCAGTCCCTGTCAGCGGGAGAGGGCTGCGGGGGCCAGTACCACTGAGCGCGACAGGACTGCAGGGGGCAAATCGCCGTGCGCGGGTCAGGGCTGCAGGGCCCTATCCCTGTGAGCGGGTCAGGGCTGCGGGGGCCAGTCCGTGTGAGCGGGTCAGGGCTGCGGGGGCAAATCGCTGTGAGCGGGTCAGGGCTGCGAGGGCCAGGCCCTGTGAGCGCGAAAGGACTGCAGGGGGCAAATCGCTGTGAGCAGAATAGGGCTGCGGGGGCCAGTCCCTGTGAGCGGGTCATGGCCGCGGGGGGCCAGTCCCTGTGAGCGGGTCAGGGCTGCGGGGGCCAGTGCCTGTGAGCGGGTCGGGGCAGTGGGGGCCAGTGCCTGTGAGCGGGCCGGGGCTGCGGGTCCAGTCCCTGTGAGCGGGTCAGGACTGCAGGGGGCCAGCCCCTGCGAGCGGGTCAGGGCTGTGGGGGCGAGCCCCTGTGAGCGTGTCAGGGCTGTGGGGGCCAGTCCCTGTGAGCGGGTCAGGGCTGCGGGGGCCAGTCCCTGTGAGTGGGTCAGGGCTGCGGGGGCCAGTCCCTGTGAGCGGGTCAGGGCTGCGAGGGCAAGTCCCTGTCAGCGGGACAGGACTGCTAGGGGCAGGTCCCTGTCAGCGGGACAGGACTGCGGGGGGCAAGTTGCAGTGAGCGGGTCAGGTCTGCGGGGGGCAAGTCACTGTGAGCGGGTCAGGGCTGCAGGGGGCAAGACGCAGTGAGCAGGTCAGGGCTGCGGGGGCAAGTCCCTGTCAGCGGGTCAGGGCTGCAGGGGGCAAGACGCAGTGAGCAGGTCAGGGCTGCGGGGGCAAGACCCTGTCAGCGGGACAGGACTGCGGGGGGCAAGCCGCAGTGAGTGGGTCAGGGCTGTGGGGGCCAGTCCCTGTCACCGGGTCAGGGCTGCGGGGGGCCAATCCCTGCGAGCGTGTCAGGGCTGTGGGGGCCAGTCCCTGTGAGCCGTTCAGGGCTGCGGGGGCCAGTCCCTGTGAGTGGGTCAGGGCTGCGGGGGCAAGTCCCTGGGAGCGGGTCAGGGCTGCGAGGGCAAGTCCCTGTCAGCGGGACAGGACTGCAAGGGGCAGGTCCCTGTCAGCGGGACAGGACTGCGGGGGACAAGTCGCAGTGAGCGGGTCAGGGCTGCGGGGGCAAGTCGCAGTGAGCGGGTCAGGGCTGCGGGGGCCAGTCCCTGTGAGCGGGTCAGGTCTGCGGGGGCCAGTCCCTGTGAGCGTGTCAGGGTTGCGGCGGGCCAATCCCTGTGAGCGGGTCAGGGCTGCGGGGGGCATGTTGCAGTGAGCGGGTCAGGGCTGCAGGGGCCAGTCCTTCTGAGGGGGTCAGGTCTGCGGGGGCAAAATCGCACTGAGTGGGTCAGGACTGGGGGGGGCCAGTTCCTGTGAGCGGGTCAGGGCTGCGGAGGACAGTTCCTGTGAGCGGGTCAGGGTGCGGGGACCAGTCCCTGTGAGTGGGTCAGGGCTGCGGGGGAAAAGTCGCAGTGAGTGGGTCAGGGCTGCGGGGGGCAGTGTCGCAGTGAGCTGGTCAGGGCTGCGGGGGGCCAGTCCCCGTGAGCGGGTCTGGGCTGCGGGGGCAGGTCGCAGTGAGCGGTTCAGGGCTGCGGGGGGCAGGTCGCAGTGAGCGGGTCAGGGCTGCGGGGGGCCAGTCGCAGTGAGCGGGTCAGGGCTGCGGGGGGCCAGTCGCAGTGAGCGGGTCAGGGCTGCGGGGGCAAGTCAATGTGAGCGGGACAGGACTGCGGGGGCAATTCCCCATGAGCGGGTCAGGGTTGCAGGGTGCAAGTCGCAGTGAGCGGGTCAGGGCTGCGGGGGCCAGTCCCTGTGAGCAGGTCACGGCTGCGGGGGCCAGTCACTGTGAGCAGGTCACGGCTGCGGGGGCCAGTCCCTGAGAGCAGGTCAGGGATGCGGGGGCCAGTCCCGGTGAGCGGGTCAGGGCTTCGAGGGCATGTCCCTGTCAGCGGGACAGGACTGCAGGGGGGCAGGTCCCCGTCAGCGGGACAGGACTGCAGCGGGGCAGGTCGCAGTGAGCGGTTCAGGGCTGCGGGGGCCAGTCCCTGTGAGCGAGTCAGGGCTGCGGCTGAGAGTCCCTGTGAGCGGGTCAGGGCTGCGGCGGGCCAGTTCCTGTGAGCGGGTCCAGTCTGCGGGTCCAGTCCCTGTGAGCGGGTCAGGGCTGCAGGGGGCCTGCTCCTGTGAGCGGGTCAGGGATGTGGGGGCGAGCCCCTGTGAGCGGGTCAGGGCAGTGGGGGCCAGTCCCTGTGAGCGGGTCAGGGCTGCGGGGGCCAGACCCTGTGAGAGGGTCAGGGCTGCGGGGGCCAGACCCTGTGAGAGGGTCAGGGCAGCGGGGGCGAGACCCTGTGAGAGGGTCAGGGCAGCGGGGGCGAGACCCTGTGAGCGCGAAAGGACTGCAGGGGGAAAATCACTGCGAGCGGGTCAGGGCTGTGGGGCGAACCCCTGTGAGCGGGTCAGGGCTGCGGGGGCCAGTCCCTGTCAGCGGGACAGGACTGCGGGGGCCAGTCCCTGTCAGCGGGAGAGGGCTGCGGGGGTCAGTCCCTGTCAGCGGGAGAGGGCTGCGGGGGCCAGTACCACTGAGCGCGACAGGACTGCAGGGGGCAAATCGCCGTGAGCGGGTCAGGGCTGCAGGGCCCTATCCCTGTGAGCGGGTCAGGGCTGCGGGGGCCAGTCCGTGTGAGCGGGTCAGGGCTGCGGGGGCAAATCGCTGTGAGCGGGTCAGGGCTGCGAGGGCCAGGCCCTGTGAGCGCGAAAGGACTGCAGGGGGCAAATCGCTGTGAGCAGAATAGGGCTGCGGGGGCCAGTCCCTGTGAGCGGGTCATGGCCGCGGGGGACCAGTCCCTGTGAGCGGGTCAGGGCTGCGGGGGCCAGTGCCTGTGAGCGGGTCGGGGCAGTGGGGGCCAGTGCCTGTGAGCGGGAGAGGGCTGCAGGGGTCAGTCCCTGTCAGCGGGAGAGGGCTGCGGGGGCCAGTACCACTGAGCGCGACAGGACTGCAGGGGGCAAATCGCCGTGCGCGGGTCAGGGCTGCAGGGCCCTATCCCTGTGAGCGGGTCAGGGCTGCGGGGGCCAGTCCGTGTGAGCGGGTCAGGGCTGCGGGGGCAAATCGCTGTGAGCGGGTCAGGGCTGCGAGGGCCAGGCCCTGTGAGCGCGAAAGGACTGCAGGGGGCAAATCGCTGTGAGCAGAATAGGGCTGCGGGGGCCAGTCCCTGTGAGCGGGTCATGGCCGCGGGGGGCCAGTCCCTGTGAGCGGGTCAGGGCTGCGGGGGCCAGTGCCTGTGAGCGGGTCGGGGCAGTGGGGGCCAGTGCCTGTGAGCGGGCCGGGGCTGCGGGTCCAGTCCCTGTGAGCGGGTCAGGACTGCAGGGGGCCAGCCCCTGCGAGCGGGTCAGGGCTGTGGGGGCGAGCCCCTGTGAGCGTGTCAGGGCTGTGGGGGCCAGTCCCTGTGAGCGGGTCAGGGCTGCGGGGGCCAGTCCCTGTGAGTGGGTCAGGGCTGCGGGGGCCAGTCCCTGTGAGCGGGTCAGGGCTGCGAGGGCAAGTCCCTGTCAGCGGGACAGGACTGCTAGGGGCAGGTCCCTGTCAGCGGGACAGGACTGCGGGGGGCAAGTTGCAGTGAGCGGGTCAGGTCTGCGGGGGGCAAGTCACTGTGAGCGGGTCAGGGCTGCAGGGGGCAAGACGCAGTGAGCAGGTCAGGGCTGCGGGGGCAAGTCCCTGTCAGCGGGTCAGGGCTGCAGGGGGCAAGACGCAGTGAGCAGGTCAGGGCTGCGGGGGCAAGACCCTGTCAGCGGGACAGGACTGCGGGGGGCAAGCCGCAGTGAGTGGGTCAGGGCTGTGGGGGCCAGTCCCTGTCACCGGGTCAGGGCTGCGGGGGGCCAATCCCTGCGAGCGTGTCAGGGCTGTGGGGGCCAGTCCCTGTGAGCCGTTCAGGGCTGCGGGGGCCAGTCCCTGTGAGTGGGTCAGGGCTGCGGTGGCAAGTCCCTGGGAGCGGGTCAGGGCTGCGAGGGCAAGTCCCTGTCAGCGGGACAGGACTGCAAGGGGCAGGTCCCTGTCAGCGGGACAGGACTGCGGGGGACAAGTCGCAGTGAGCGGGTCAGGGCTGCGGGGGCAAGTCGCAGTGAGCGGGTCAGGGCTGCGGGGGCCAGTCCCTGTGAGCGGGTCAGGTCTGCGGGGGCCAGTCCCTGTGAGCGTGTCAGGGTTGCGGCGGGCCAATCCCTGTGAGCGGGTCAGGGCTGCGGGGGGCATGTTGCAGTGAGCGGGTCAGGGCTGCAGGGGCCAGTCCTTCTGAGGGGGTCAGGTCTGCGGGGGCAAAATCGCACTGAGTGGGTCAGGACTGGGGGGGGCCAGTTCCTGTGAGCGGGTCAGGGCTGCGGAGGACAGTTCCTGTGAGCGGGTCAGGGTGCGGGGACCAGTCCCTGTGAGTGGGTCAGGGCTGCGGGGGAAAAGTCGCAGTGAGTGGGTCAGGGCTGCGGGGGGCAGTGTCGCAGTGAGCTGGTCAGGGCTGCGGGGGGCCAGTCCCCGTGAGCGGGTCTGGGCTGCGGGGGCAGGTCGCAGTGAGCGGTTCAGGGCTGCGGGGGGCAGGTCGCAGTGAGCGGGTCAGGGCTGCGGGGGGCCAGTCGCAGTGAGCGGGTCAGGGCTGCGGGGGGCCAGTCGCAGTGAGCGGGTCAGGGCTGCGGGGGCAAGTCAATGTGAGCGGGACAGGACTGCGGGGGCAATTCCCCATGAGCGGGTCAGGGTTGCAGGGTGCAAGTCGCAGTGAGCGGGTCAGGGCTGCGGGGGCCAGTCCCTGTGAGCAGGTCACGGCTGCGGGGGCCAGTCACTGTGAGCAGGTCACGGCTGCGGGGGCCAGTCCCTGAGAGCAGGTCAGGGATGCGGGGGCCAGTCCCGGTGAGCGGGTCAGGGCTTCGAGGGCATGTCCCTGTCAGCGGGACAGGACTGCAGGGGGGCAGGTCCCCGTCAGCGGGACAGGACTGCAGCGGGGCAGGTCGCAGTGAGCGGTTCAGGGCTGCGGGGGCCAGTCCCTGTGAGCGAGTCAGGGCTGCGGCTGAGAGTCCCTGTGAGCGGGTCAGGGCTGCGGCGGGCCAGTTCCTGTGAGCGGGTCCAGTCTGCGGGTCCAGTCCCTGTGAGCGGGTCAGGGCTGCAGGGGGCCTGCTCCTGTGAGCGGGTCAGGGATGTGGGGGCGAGCCCCTGTGAGCGGGTCAGGGCAGTGGGGGCCAGTCCCTGTGAGCGGGTCAGGGCTGCGGGGGCCAGACCCTGTGAGAGGGTCAGGGCTGCGGGGGCCAGACCCTGTGAGAGGGTCAGGGCAGCGGGGGCGAGACCCTGTGAGAGGGTCAGGGCAGCGGGGGCGAGACCCTGTGAGCGCGAAAGGACTGCAGGGGGAAAATCACTGCGAGCGGGTCAGGGCTGTGGGGCGAACCCCTGTGAGCGGGTCAGGGCTGCGGGGGCCAGTCCCTGTCAGCGGGACAGGACTGCGGGGGCCAGTCCCTGTCAGCGGGAGAGGGCTGCGGGGGTCAGTCCCTGTCAGCGGGAGAGGGCTGCGGGGGCCAGTACCACTGAGCGCGACAGGACTGCAGGGGGCAAATCGCCGTGAGCGGGTCAGGGCTGCAGGGCCCTATCCCTGTGAGCGGGTCAGGGCTGCGGGGGCCAGTCCGTGTGAGCGGGTCAGGGCTGCGGGGGCAAATCGCTGTGAGCGGGTCAGGGCTGCGAGGGCCAGGCCCTGTGAGCGCGAAAGGACTGCAGGGGGCAAATCGCTGTGAGCAGAATAGGGCTGCGGGGGCCAGTCCCTGTGAGCGGGTCATGGCCGCGGGGGACCAGTCCCTGTGAGCGGGTCAGGGCTGCGGGGGCCAGTGCCTGTGAGCGGGTCGGGGCAGTGGGGGCCAGTGCCTGTGAGCGGGCCGGGGCTGCGGGTCCAGTCCCTGTGAGCGGGTCAGGACTGCAGGGGGCCAGCCCCTGTGAGCGGGTCAGGGCTGTGGGGGCGAGCCCCTGTGAGCGTGTCAGGGCTGTGGGGGCCAGTCCCTGTGAGCGGGTCAGGGCTGCGGGGGCCAGTCCCTGTGAGTGGGTCAGGGCTGCGGGGGCAAGTCCCTGTGAGCGGGTCAGGGCTGCGAGGGCAAGTCCCTGTCAGCGGGACAGGACTGCAAGGGGCAGGTCCCTGTCAGCGGGACAGGACTGCGGGGGGCAAGTTGCAGTGAGCGGGTCAGGTCTGCGGGGGGCAAGTCACTGTGAGCGGGTCAGGGCTGCGGGGGCCAGTCGCAGTGAGCGGGTCAGGGCGGCGGGGGCAAGTCAATGTGAGCGGGACAGGACTGCGGGGGCAATTCCCCATGAGCGGGTCAGGGTTGCAGGGTGCAAGTCGCAGTGAGCGGGTCAGGGCTGCGGGGGCCAGTCCCTGTGAGCAGGTCACGGCTGCGGGGGCCAGTCACTGTGAGCAGGTCACGGCTGCGGGGGCCAGTCCCTGAGAGCAGGTCAGGGATGCGGGGGCCAGTCCCGGTGAGCGGGTCAGGGCTTCGAGGGCATGTCCCTGTCAGCGGGACAGGACTGCAGGGGGGCAGGTCCCCGTCAGCGGGACAGGACTGCAGCGGGGCAGGTCGCAGTGAGCGGTTCAGGGCTGCGGGGGCCAGTCCCTGTGAGCGAGTCAGGGCTGCGGCTGAGAGTCCCTGTGAGCGGGTCAGGGCTGCGGCGGGCCAGTTCCTGTGAGCGGGTCCAGTCTGCGGGTCCAGTCCCTGTGAGCGGGTCAGGGCTGCAGGGGGCCTGCTCCTGTGAGCGGGTCAGGGATGTGGGGGCGAGCCCCTGTGAGCGGGTCAGGGCAGTGGGGGCCAGTCCCTGTGAGCGGGTCAGGGCTGCGGGGGCCAGACCCTGTGAGAGGGTCAGGGCTGCGGGGGCCAGACCCTGTGAGAGGGTCAGGGCAGCGGGGGCGAGACCCTGTGAGAGGGTCAGGGTAGCGGGGGCGAGACCCTGTGAGCGCGAAAGGACTGCAGGGGGAAAATCACTGCGAGCGGGTCAGGGCTGTGGGGCGAACCCCTGTGAGCGGGTCAGGGCTGCGGGGGCCAGTCCCTGTCAGCGGGACAGGACTGCGGGGGCCAGTCCCTGTCAGCGGGAGAGGGCTGCGGGGGTCAGTCCCTGTCAGCGGGAGAGGGCTGCGGGGGCCAGTACCACTGAGCGCGACAGGACTGCAGGGGGCAAATCGCCGTGAGCGGGTCAGGGCTGCAGGGCCCTATCCCTGTGAGCGGGTCAGGGCTGCGGGGGCCAGTCCGTGTGAGCGGGTCAGGGCTGCGGGGGCAAATCGCTGTGAGCGGGTCAGGGCTGCGAGGGCCAGGCCCTGTGAGCGCGAAAGGACTGCAGGGGGCAAATCGCTGTGAGCAGAATAGGGCTGCGGGGGCCAGTCCCTGTGAGCGGGTCATGGCCGCGGGGGACCAGTCCCTGTGAGCGGGTGAGGGCTGCGGGGGCCAGTGCCTGTGAGCGGGTCGGGGCAGTGGGGGCCAGTGCCTGTGAGCGGGCCGGGGCTGCGGGTCCAGTCCCTGTGAGCGGGTCAGGACTGCAGGGGGCCAGCCCCTGTGAGCGGGTCAGGGCTGTGGGGGCGAGCCCCTGTGAGCGTGTCAGGGCTGTGGGGGCCAGTCCCTGTGAGCGGGTCAGGGCTGCGGGGGCCAGTCCCTGTGAGTGGGTCAGGGCTGCGGGGGCAAGTCCCTGTGAGCGGGTCAGGGCTGCGAGGGCAAGTCCCTGTCAGCGGGACAGGACTGCAAGGGGCAGGTCCCTGTCAGCGGGACAGGACTGCGGGGGGCAAGTTGCAGTGAGCGGGTCAGGTCTGCGGGGGGCAAGTCACTGTGAGCGGGTCAGGGCTGCAGGGGGCAAGACGCAGTGAGCAGGTCAGGGCTGCGGGGGCAAGTCCCTGTCAGCGGGACAGGACGGCGGGGGGCAAGCCGCAGTGAGCGGGTCAGGGCTGTGGGGGCCAGTCCCTGTCACCGGGTCAGGGCTGCGGGGGGCCAATCCCTGCGAGCGTGTCAGGGCTGTGGGGGCCAGTCCCTGTGAGCGGGTCAGGGCTGCGGGGGCCAGTCCCTGTGAGTAGGTCAGGGCTGCGGGGGCAAGTCCCTGGGAGCGGGTCAGGGCTGCGAGGGCAAGTCCCTGTCAGCGGGACAGGACTGCAAGGGGCAGGACCCTGTCAGCGGGACAGGACTGCGGGGGGCAAGTCGCAGTGAGCGGGTCAGGGCTGCGGGGGCAAGTCGCAGTGAGCGGGTCAGGGCTGCGGGGGCCAGTCCCTGTCAGCGGGAGAGGGCTGCGGGGGTCAGTCCCTGTCAGCGGGAGAGGGCTGCGGGGGCCAGTACCACTGAGCGCGACAGGACTGCAGGGGGCAAATCGCCGTGAGCGGGTCAGGGCTGCAGGGCCCTATCCCTGTGAGCGGGTCAGGGCTGCGGGGGCCAGTCCGTGTGAGCGGGTCAGGGCTGCGGGGGCAAATCGCTGTGAGCGGGTCAGGGCTGCGAGGGCCAGGCCCTGTGAGCGCGAAAGGACTGCAGGGGGCAAATCGCTGTGAGCAGAATAGGGCTGCGGGGGCCAGTCCCTGTGAGCGGGTCATGGCCGCGGGGGACCAGTCCCTGTGAGCGGGTCAGGGCTGCGGGGGCCAGTGCCTGTGAGCGGGTCGGGGCAGTGGGGGCCAGTGCCTGTGAGCGGGCCGGGGCTGCGGGTCCAGTCCCTGTGAGCGGGTCAGGACTGCAGGGGGCCAGCCCCTGTGAGCGGGTCAGGGCTGTGGGGGCGAGCCCCTGTGAGCGTGTCAGGGCTGTGGGGGCCAGTCCCTGTGAGCGGGTCAGGGCTGCGGGGGCCAGTCCCTGTGAGTGGGTCAGGGCTGCGGGGGCAAGTCCCTGTGAGCGGGTCAGGGCTGCGAGGGCAAGTCCCTGTCAGCGGGACAGGACTGCAAGGGGCAGGTCCCTGTCAGCGGGACAGGACTGCGGGGGGCAAGTTGCAGTGAGCGGGTCAGGTCTGCGGGGGGCAAGTCACTGTGAGCGGGTCAGGGCTGCGGGGGCCAGTCGCAGTGAGCGGGTCAGGGCGGCGGGGGCAAGTCAATGTGAGCGGGACAGGACTGCGGGGGCAATTCCCCATGAGCGGGTTAGGGCTGCAGGGAGCAAGTCGCAGTGAGCGGGTCAGGGCTGCGGGGGCCAGTCCCTGTGAGCAGGTCACGGCTGCGGGGGCCAGTCACTGTGAGCAGGTCACGGCTGCGGGGGCCAGTCCCTGAGAGCAGGTCAGGGATGCGGGGGCCAGTCCCGGTGAGCGGGTCAGGGCTTCGAGGGCATGTCCCTGTCAGCGGGACAGGACTGCAGGGGGGCAGGTCCCCGTCAGCGGGACAGGACTGCAGCGGGGCAGGTCGCAGTGAGCGGTTCAGGGCTGCGGGGGCCAGTCCCTGTGAGCGAGTCAGGGCTGCGGCTGAGAGTCCCTGTGAGCGGGTCAGGACTGCGGCGGGCCAGTTCCTGTGAGCGGGTCAGGGCTGCGGGTTGAAAGTCGCAGTGAGCGGGTCAGGGCTGCGGGGGGAAAGTCGCAGTGAGCAGGACAGGGCTGCAGGGGCAAGTCCCTGTCAGTGGGACAGGACTGCGGGGGGCAAGTCGCAGTGAGGGGGTCAGGACTGCGGGGTGCAGTGTCGCAGTGAGCGGGTCAGGGCTGCAGGGGCAAGTCCCTGTCAGTGGGACAGGACTGCGGGGTAAATCGCTGTGAGCGGATCAGGGCAGTGGGGGCCAGTCCCTGTGAGCGGGTCAGGACTGCAGGGGGACAGTCCCTGTCAGCGGGACAGGACTGCAGGGGGCAAATCGCCGTGAGCGGGTCAGGGCTGCAGGGCCCTATCCCTGTGAGCGGGTCAGGGCCGCGGGGGCCAGTCCGTGTGAGCGGGTCAGGGCTGCGGGGGCAAATCGCTGTGAGCGGGTCAGGGCTGCGAGGGCCAGGCCCTGTGAGCGCGAAAGGACTGCAGGGGGCAAATCGCTGTGAGCAGAATAGGGCTGCGGGGGCCAGTCCCTGTGAGCGGGTCATGGCCGCGGGGGGCCAGTCCCTGTGAGCGGGTCAGGGCTGCGGGGGCCAGTGCCTGTGAGCGGGTCGGGGCAGTGGGGGCCAGTGCCTGTGAGCGGGCCGGGGCTGCGGGTCCAGTCCCTGTGAGCGGGTCAGGACTGCAGGGGGCCAGCCCCTGCGAGCGGGTCAGGGCTGTGGGGGCGAGCCCCTGTGAGCGTGTCAGGGCTGTGGGGGCCAGTCCCTGTGAGCGGGTCAGGGCTGCGGGGGCCAGTCCCTGTGAGTGGGTCAGGGCTGCGGGGGCAAGTCCCTGTGAGCGGGTCAGGGCTGCGAGGGCAAGTCCCTGTCAGCGGGACAGGACTGCAAGGGGCAGGTCCCTGACAGCGGGACAGGACTGCGGGGGGCAAGTTGCAGTGAGCGGGTCAGGTCTGCGGGGGGCAAGTCACTGTGAGCGGGTCAGGGCTGCAGGGGGCAAGACGCAGTGAGCAGGTCAGGGCTGCGGGGGCAAGTCCCTGTCAGCGGGTCAGGGCTGCAGGGGGCAAGACGCAGTGAGCAGGTCAGGGCTGCGGGGGCAAGACCCTGTCAGCGGGACAGGACTGCGGGGGGCAAGCCGCAGTGAGCGGGTCAGGGCTGTGGGGGCCAGTCCCTGTCACCGGGTCAGGGCTGCGGGGGGCCAATCCCTGCGAGCGTGTCAGGGCTGTGGGGGCCAGTCCCTGTGAGCCGTTCAGGGCTGCGGGGGCCAGTCCCTGTGAGTGGGTCAGGGCTGCGGGGGCAAGTCCCTGGGAGCGGGTCAGGGCTGCGGGGGCCAGACCCTGTGAGAGGGTCAGGGCAGCGGGGGCGAGACCCTGTGAGAGGGTCAGGGCAGCGGGGGCGAGACCCTGTGAGCGCGAAAGGACTGCAGGGGGAAAATCACTGCGAGCGGGTCAGGGCTGTGGGGCGAACCCCTGTGAGCGGGTCAGGGCTGCGGGGGCCAGTCCCTGTCTGCGGGACAGGACTGCGGGGGCCAGTCCCTGTCAGCGGGAGAGGGCTGCGGGGGTCAGTCCCTGTCAGCGGGAGAGGGCTGCGGGGGCCAGTACCACTGAGCGCGACAGGACTGCAGGGGGCAAATCGCCGTGAGCGGGTCAGGGCTGCAGGGCCCTATCCCTGTGAGCGGGTCAGGGCTGCGGGGGCCAGTCCGTGTGAGCGGGTCAGGGCTGCGGGGGCAAATCGCTGTGAGCGGGTCAGGGCTGCGAGGGCCAGGCCCTGTGAGCGCGAAAGGACTGCAGGGGGCAAATCGCTGTGAGCAGAATAGGGCTGCGGGGGCCAGTCCCTGTGAGCGGGTCATGGCCGCGGGGGACCAGTCCCTGTGAGCGGGTCAGGGCTGCGGGGGCCAGTGCCTGTGAGCGGGTCGGGGCAGTGGGGGCCAGTGCCTGTGAGCGGGCCGGGGCTGCGGGTCCAGTCCCTGTGAGCGGGTCAGGACTGCAGGGGGCCAGCCCCTGTGAGCGGGTCAGGGCTGTGGGGGCGAGCCCCTGTGAGCGTGTCAGGGCTGTGGGGGCCAGTCCCTGTGAGCGGGTCAGGGCTGCGGGGGCCAGTCCCTGTGAGTGGGTCAGGGCTGCGGGGGCAAGTCCCTGTGAGCGGGTCAGGGCTGCGAGGGCAAGTCCCTGTCAGCGGGACAGGACTGCAAGGGGCAGGTCCCTGTCAGCGGGACAGGACTGCGGGGGGCAAGTTGCAGTGAGCGGGTCAGGTCTGCGGGGGGCAAGTCACTGTGAGCGGGTCAGGGCTGCAGGGGGCAAGACGCAGTGAGCAGGTCAGGGCTGCGGGGGCAAGTCCCTGTCAGCGGGACAGGACGGCGGGGGGCAAGCCGCAGTGAGCGGGTCAGGGCTGTGGGGGCCAGTCCCTGTCACCGGGTCAGGGCTGCGGGGGGCCAATCCCTGCGAGCGTGTCAGGGCTGTGGGGGCCAGTCCCTGTGAGCGGGTCAGGGCTGCGGGGGCCAGTCCCTGTGAGTAGGTCAGGGCTGCGGGGGCAAGTCCCTGGGAGCGGGTCAGGGCTGCGAGGGCAAGTCCCTGTCAGCGGGACAGGACTGCAAGGGGCAGGTCCCTGTCAGCGGGACAGGACTGCGGGGGGCAAGTCGCAGTGAGCGGGTCAGGGCTGCGGGGGCAAGTCGCAGTGAGCGGGTCAGGGCTGCGGGGGCCAGTCCCTGTGAGCGGGTCAGGTCTGCGGGGGCCAGTCCCTGTGAGCGTGTCAGGGTTGCGGCGGGCCAATCCCTGTGAGCGGGTCAGGGCTGCGGGGGGCATGTTGCAGTGAGCGGGTCAGGGCTGCAGGGGCCAGTCCCTCTGAGGGGGTCAGGTCTGCGGGGGCAAAATCGCATTGAGTGGGTCAGGACTGCGGGGGGCCAGTTCCTGTGAGCGGGTCAGGGCTGCGGAGGACAGTTCCTGTGAGCGGGTCAGGGTGCGGGGACCAGTCCCTGTGAGTGGGTCAGGGCTGCGGGGGAAAAGTCGCAGTGAGTGGGTCAGGGCTGCGGGGGGCAGTGTCGCAGTGAGCTGGTCAGGGCTGCGGGGGGCCAGTCCCCGTGAGCGGGTCTGGGCTGCGGGGGCAGGTCGCAGTGAGCGGTTCAGGGCTGCGGGGGGCAGGTCGCAGTGAGCGGGTCAGGGCTGCGGGGGGCCAGTCGCAGAGAGCGGGTCAGGGCTGCGGGGGCAAGTCCCTGTCAGCGGGTCAGGGCTGCAGGGGGCAAGACGCAGTGAGCAGGTCAGGGCTGCGGGGGCAAGACCCTGTCAGCGGGACAGGACTGCGGGGGGCAAGCCGCAGTGAGTGGGTCAGGGCTGTGGGGGCCAGTCCCTGTCACCGGGTCAGGGCTGCGGGGGGCCAATACCTGCGAGCGTGTCAGGGCTGTGGGGGCCAGTCCCTGTGAGCCGTTAAGGGCTGCGGGGGCCAGTCCCTGTGAGTGGGTCAGGGCTGCGGGGGCAAGTCCCTGGGAGTGGGTCAGGGCTGCGAGGGCAAGTCCCTGTCAGCGGGACAGGACTGCAAGGGGCAGGTCCCTGTCAGCGGGACAGGACTGCGGGGGGCAAGTCGCAGTGAGCGGGTCAGGGCTGCGGGGGCAAGTCGCAGTGAGCGGGTCAGGGCTGCGGGGGCCAGTCCCTGTGAGCGGGTCAGGTCTGCGGGGGCCAGTCCCTGTGAGCGTGTCAGGGTTGCGGCGGGCCAATCCCTGTGAGCGGGTCAGGGCTGCGGGGGGCATGTTGCAGTGAGCGGGTCAGGGCTGCAGGGGCCAGTCCCTCTGAGGGGGTCAGGTCTGCGGGGGCAAAATCGCACTGAGTGGGTCAGGACTGCGGGGGGCCAGTTCCTGTGAGCGGGTCAGGGCTGCGGAGGACAGTTCCTGTGAGCGGGTCAGGGTGCGGGGACCAGTCCCTGTGAGTGGGTCAGGGCTGCGGGGGAAAAGTCGCAGTGAGCGGGTCAGGGCTGCGGGGGGCCAGACCCCGTGAGCGGGTCTGGGCTGCGGGGGCAGGTCGCAGTGAGCGGTTCAGGGCTGCGGGGGGCAGGTCGCAGTGAGCGGGTCAGGGCTGCGGGGGGCCAGTCGCAGTGAGCGGGTCAGGGCTGCGGGGGGCCAGTCGCAGTGAGCGGGTCAGGGCTGCGGGGGCAAGTCAATGTGAGCGGGACAGGACTGCGGGGGCAATTCCCCATGAGCGGGTCAGGGCTGCAGGGTGCAAGTCGCAGTGAGCGGGTCAGGGCTGCGGGGGCCAGTCCCTGTGAGCAGGTCACGGCTGCGGGGGCCAGTCACTGTGAGCAGGTCACGGCTGCGGGGGCCAGTCCCTGAGAGCAGGTCAGGGATGCGGGGGCCAGTCCCGGTGAGCGGGTCAGGGCTTCGAGGGCATGTCCCTGTCAGCGGGACAGGACTGCAGGGGGGCAGGTCCCCGTCAGCGGGACAGGACTGCAGCGGGGCAGGTCGCAGTGAGCGGTTCAGGGCTGCGGGGGCCAGTCCCTGTGAGCGAGTCAGGGCTGCGGCTGAGAGTCCCTGTGAGCGGGTCAGGGCTGCGGCGGGCCAGTTCCTGTGAGCGGGTCAGGGCTGCGGGTCCAGTCCCTGTGAGCGGGTCAGGGCTGCAGGGGGCCTGCCCCTGTGAGCGGGTCAGGGATGTGGGGGCGAGCCCCTGTGAGCGGGTCAGGGCAGTGGGGGCCAGTCCCTGTGAGCGGGTCAGGGCTGCGGGGGCCAGACCCTGTGAGAGGGTCAGGGCAGCGGGGGCGAGACCCTGTGAGCGCGAAAGGACTGCAGGGGGAAAATCACTGCGAGCGGGTCAGGGCTGTGGGGCGAACCCCTGTGAGCGGGTCAGGGCTGCGGGGGCCAGTCCCTGTCAGCGGGACAGGTCTGCGGGGGCCAGTCCCTGTCAGCGGGAGAGGGCTGCAGGGGTCAGTCCCTGTCAGCGGGAGAGGGCTGCGGGGGCCAGTACCACTGAGCGCGACAGGACTGCAGGGGGCAAATCGCCGTGCGCGGGTCAGGGCTGCAGGGCCCTATCCCTGTGAGCGGGTCAGGGCTGCGGGGGCCAGTCCGTGTGAGCGGGTCAGGGCTGCGGGGGCAAATCGCTGTGAGCGGGTCAGGGCTGCGAGGGCCAGGCCCTGTGAGCGCGAAAGGACTGCAGGGGGCAAATCGCTGTGAGCAGAATAGGGCTGCGGGGGCCAGTCCCTGTGAGCGGGTCATGGCCGCGGGGGGCCAGTCCCTGTGAGCGGGTCAGGGCTGCGGGGGCCAGTGCCTGTGAGCGGGTCGGGGCAGTGGGGGCCAGTGCCTGTGAGCGGGCCGGGGCTGCGGGTCCAGTCCCTGTGAGCGGGTCAGGACTGCAGGGGGCCAGCCCCTGCGAGCGGGTCAGGGCTGTGGGGGCGAGCCCCTGTGAGCGTGTCAGGGCTGTGGGGGCCAGTCCCTGTGAGCGGGTCAGGGCTGCGGGGGCCAGTCCCTGTGAGTGGGTCAGGGCTGCGGGGGCCAGTCCCTGTGAGCGGGTCAGGGCTGCGAGGGCAAGTCCCTGTCAGCGGGACAGGACTGCTAGGGGCAGGTCCCTGTCAGCGGGACAGGACTGCGGGGGGCAAGTTGCAGTGAGCGGGTCAGGTCTGCGGGGGGCAAGTCACTGTGAGCGGGTCAGGGCTGCAGGGGGCAAGACGCAGTGAGCAGGTCAGGGCTGCGGGGGCAAGTCCCTGTCAGCGGGTCAGGGCTGCAGGGGGCAAGACGCAGTGAGCAGGTCAGGGCTGCGGGGGCAAGACCCTGTCAGCGGGACAGGACTGCGGGGGGCAAGCCGCAGTGAGCGGGTCAGGGCTGTGGGGGCCAGTCCCTGTCACCGGGTCAGGGCTGCGGGGGGCCAATCCCTGCGAGCGTGTCAGGGCTGTGGGGGCCAGTCCCTGTGAGCCGTTCAGGGCTGCGGGGGCCAGTCCCTGTGAGTGGGTCAGGGCTGCGGGGGCAAGTCCCTGGGAGCGGGTCAGGGCTGCGGGGGCCAGACCCTGTGAGAGGGTCAGGGCAGCGGGGGCGAGACCCTGTGAGAGGGTCAGGGCAGCGGGGGCGAGACCCTGTGAGCGCGAAAGGACTGCAGGGGGAAAATCACTGCGAGCGGGTCAGGGCTGTGGGGCGAACCCCTGTGAGCGGGTCAGGGCTGCGGGGGCCAGTCCCTGTCTGCGGGACAGGACTGCGGGGGCCAGTCCCTGTCAGCGGGAGAGGGCTGCGGGGGTCAGTCCCTGTCAGCGGGAGAGGGCTGCGGGGGCCAGTACCACTGAGCGCGACAGGACTGCAGGGGGCAAATCGCCGTGAGCGGGTCAGGGCTGCAGGGCCCTATCCCTGTGAGCGGGTCAGGGCTGCGGGGGCCAGTCCGTGTGAGCGGGTCAGGGCTGCGGGGGCAAATCGCTGTGAGCGGGTCAGGGCTGCGAGGGCCAGGCCCTGTGAGCGCGAAAGGACTGCAGGGGGCAAATCGCTGTGAGCAGAATAGGGCTGCGGGGGCCAGTCCCTGTGAGCGGGTCATGGCCGCGGGGGACCAGTCCCTGTGAGCGGGTCAGGGCTGCGGGGGCCAGTGCCTGTGAGCGGGTCGGGGCAGTGGGGGCCAGTGCCTGTGAGCGGGCCGGGGCTGCGGGGCCAGTCCCTGTGAGCGGGTCAGGACTGCAGGGGGCCAGCCCCTGTGAGCGGGTCAGGGCTGTGGGGGCGAGCCCCTGTGAGCGTGTCAGGGCTGTGGGGGCCAGTCCCTGTGAGCGGGTCAGGGCTGCGGGGGCCAGTCCCTGTGAGTGGGTCAGGGCTGCGGGGGCAAGTCCCTGTGAGCGGGTCAGGGCTGCGAGGGCAAGTCCCTGTCAGCGGGACAGGACTGCAAGGGGCAGGTCCCTGTCAGCGGGACAGGACTGCGGGGGGCAAGTTGCAGTGAGCGGGTCAGGTCTGCGGGGGGCAAGTCACTGTGAGCGGGTCAGGGCTGCAGGGGGCAAGACGCAGTGAGCAGGTCAGGGCTGCGGGGGCAAGTCCCTGTCAGCGGGACAGGACGGCGGGGGGCAAGCCGCAGTGAGCGGGTCAGGGCTGTGGGGGCCAGTCCCTGTCACCGGGTCAGGGCTGCGGGGGGCCAATCCCTGCGAGCGTGTCAGGGCTGTGGGGGCCAGTCCCTGTGAGCGGGTCAGGGCTGCGGGGGCCAGTCCCTGTGAGTAGGTCAGGGCTGCGGGGGCAAGTCCCTGGGAGCGGGTCAGGGCTGCGAGGGCAAGTCCCTGTCAGCGGGACAGGACTGCAAGGGGCAGGTCCCTGTCAGCGGGACAGGACTGCGGGGGGCAAGTCGCAGTGAGCGGGTCAGGGCTGCGGGGGCAAGTCGCAGTGAGCGGGTCAGGGCTGCGGGGGCCAGTCCCTGTGAGCGGGTCAGGTCTGCGGGGGCCAGTCCCTGTGAGCGTGTCAGGGTTGCGGCGGGCCAATCCCTGTGAGCGGGTCAGGGCTGCGGGGGGCATGTTGCAGTGAGCGGGTCAGGGCTGCAGGGGCCAGTCCCTCTGAGGGGGTCAGGTCTGCGGGGGCAAAATCGCATTGAGTGGGTCAGGACTGCGGGGGGCCAGTTCCTGTGAGCGGGTCAGGGCTGCGGAGGACAGTTCCTGTGAGCGGGTCAGGGTGCGGGGACCAGTCCCTGTGAGTGGGTCAGGGCTGCGGGGGAAAAGTCGCAGTGAGTGGGTCAGGGCTGCGGGGGGCAGTGTCGCAGTGAGCTGGTCAGGGCTGCGGGGGGCCAGTCCCCGTGAGCGGGTCTGGGCTGCGGGGGCAGGTCGCAGTGAGCGGTTCAGGGCTGCGGGGGGCAGGTCGCAGTGAGCGGGTCAGGGCTGCGGGGGGCCAGTCGCAGAGAGCGGGTCAGGGCTGCGGGGGCAAGTCCCTGTCAGCGGGTCAGGGCTGCAGGGGGCAAGACGCAGTGAGCAGGTCAGGGCTGCGGGGGCAAGACCCTGTCAGCGGGACAGGACTGCGGGGGGCAAGCCGCAGTGAGTGGGTCAGGGCTGTGGGGGCCAGTCCCTGTCACCGGGTCAGGGCTGCGGGGGGCCAATACCTGCGAGCGTGTCAGGGCTGTGGGGGCCAGTCCCTGTGAGCCGTTAAGGGCTGCGGGGGCCAGTCCCTGTGAGTGGGTCAGGGCTGCGGGGGCAAGTCCCTGGGAGTGGGTCAGGGCTGCGAGGGCAAGTCCCTGTCAGCGGGACAGGACTGCAAGGGGCAGGTCCCTGTCAGCGGGACAGGACTGCGGGGGGCAAGTCGCAGTGAGCGGGTCAGGGCTGCGGGGGCAAGTCGCAGTGAGCGGGTCAGGGCTGCGGGGGCCAGTCCCTGTGAGCGGGTCAGGTCTGCGGGGGCCAGTCCCTGTGAGCGTGTCAGGGTTGCGGCGGGCCAATCCCTGTGAGCGGGTCAGGGCTGCGGGGGGCATGTTGCAGTGAGCGGGTCAGGGCTGCAGGGGCCAGTCCCTCTGAGGGGGTCAGGTCTGCGGGGGCAAAATCGCACTGAGTGGGTCAGGACTGCGGGGGGCCAGTTCCTGTGAGCGGGTCAGGGCTGCGGAGGACAGTTCCTGTGAGCGGGTCAGGGTGCGGGGACCAGTCCCTGTGAGTGGGTCAGGGCTGCGGGGGAAAAGTCGCAGTGAGCGGGTCAGGGCTGCGGGGGGCCAGACCCCGTGAGCGGGTCTGGGCTGCGGGGGCAGGTCGCAGTGAGCGGTTCAGGGCTGCGGGGGGCAGGTCGCAGTGAGCGGGTCAGGGCTGCGGGGGGCCAGTCGCAGTGAGCGGGTCAGGGCTGCGGGGGGCCAGTCGCAGTGAGCGGGTCAGGGCTGCGGGGGCAAGTCAATGTGAGCGGGACAGGACTGCGGGGGCAATTCCCCATGAGCGGGTCAGGGCTGCAGGGTGCAAGTCGCAGTGAGCGGGTCAGGGCTGCGGGGGCCAGTCCCTGTGAGCAGGTCACGGCTGCGGGGGCCAGTCACTGTGAGCAGGTCACGGCTGCGGGGGCCAGTCCCTGAGAGCAGGTCAGGGATGCGGGGGCCAGTCCCGGTGAGCGGGTCAGGGCTTCGAGGGCATGTCCCTGTCAGCGGGACAGGACTGCAGGGGGGCAGGTCCCCGTCAGCGGGACAGGACTGCAGCGGGGCAGGTCGCAGTGAGCGGTTCAGGGCTGCGGGGGCCAGTCCCTGTGAGCGAGTCAGGGCTGCGGCTGAGAGTCCCTGTGAGCGGGTCAGGGCTGCGGCGGGCCAGTTCCTGTGAGCGGGTCAGGGCTGCGGGTCCAGTCCCTGTGAGCGGGTCAGGGCTGCAGGGGGCCTGCCCCTGTGAGCGGGTCAGGGATGTGGGGGCGAGCCCCTGTGAGCGGGTCAGGGCAGTGGGGGCCAGTCCCTGTGAGCGGGTCAGGGCTGCGGGGGCCAGACCCTGTGAGAGGGTCAGGGCAGCGGGGGCGAGACCCTGTGAGCGCGAAAGGACTGCAGGGGGAAAATCACTGCGAGCGGGTCAGGGCTGTGGGGCGAACCCCTGTGAGCGGGTCAGGGCTGCGGGGGCCAGTCCCTGTCAGCGGGACAGGTCTGCGGGGGCCAGTCCCTGTCAGCGGGAGAGGGCTGCAGGGGTCAGTCCCTGTCAGCGGGAGAGGGCTGCGGGGGCCAGTACCACTGAGCGCGACAGGACTGCAGGGGGCAAATCGCCGTGCGCGGGTCAGGGCTGCAGGGCCCTATCCCTGTGAGCGGGTCAGGGCTGCGGGGGCCAGTCCGTGTGAGCGGGTCAGGGCTGCGGGGGCAAATCGCTGTGAGCGGGTCAGGGCTGCGAGGGCCAGGCCCTGTGAGCGCGAAAGGACTGCAGGGGGCAAATCGCTGTGAGCAGAATAGGGCTGCGGGGGCCAGTCCCTGTGAGCGGGTCATGGCCGCGGGGGGCCAGTCCCTGTGAGCGGGTCAGGGCTGCGGGGGCCAGTGCCTGTGAGCGGGTCGGGGCAGTGGGGGCCAGTGCCTGTGAGCGGGCCGGGGCTGCGGGTCCAGTCCCTGTGAGCGGGTCAGGACTGCAGGGGGCCAGCCCCTGCGAGCGGGTCAGGGCTGTGGGGGCGAGCCCCTGTGAGCGTGTCAGGGCTGTGGGGGCCAGTCCCTGTGAGCGGGTCAGGGCTGCGGGGGCCAGTCCCTGTGAGTGGGTCAGGGCTGCGGGGGCCAGTCCCTGTGAGCGGGTCAGGGCTGCGAGGGCAAGTCCCTGTCAGCGGGACAGGACTGCTAGGGGCAGGTCCCTGTCAGCGGGACAGGACTGCGGGGGGCAAGTTGCAGTGAGCGGGTCAGGTCTGCGGGGGGCAAGTCACTGTGAGCGGGTCAGGGCTGCAGGGGGCAAGACGCAGTGAGCAGGTCAGGGCTGCGGGGGCAAGTCCCTGTCAGCGGGTCAGGGCTGCAGGGGGCAAGACGCAGTGAGCAGGTCAGGGCTGCGGGGGCAAGACCCTGTCAGCGGGACAGGACTGCGGGGGGCAAGCCGCAGTGAGTGGGTCAGGGCTGTGGGGGCCAGTCCCTGTCACCGGGTCAGGGCTGCGGGGGGCCAATCCCTGCGAGCGTGTCAGGGCTGTGGGGGCCAGTCCCTGTGAGCCGTTCAGGGCTGCGGGGGCCAGTCCCTGTGAGTGGGTCAGGGCTGCGGGGGCAAGTCCCTGGGAGCGGGTCAGGGCTGCGAGGGCAAGTCCCTGTCAGCGGGACAGGACTGCAAGGGGCAGGTCCCTGTCAGCGGGACAGGACTGCGGGGGGCAAGTCGCAGTGAGCGGGTCAGGGCTGCGGGGGCAAGTCGCAGTGAGCGGGTCAGGGCTGCGGGGGCCAGTCCCTGTGAGCGGGTCAGGTCTGCGGGGGCCAGTCCCTGTGAGCGTGTCAGGGTTGCGGCGGGCCAATCCCTGTGAGCGGGTCAGGGCTGCGGGGGGCATGTTGCAGTGAGCGGGTCAGGGCTGCAGGGGCCAGTCCTTCTGAGGGGGTCAGGTCTGCGGGGGCAAAATCGCACTGAGTGGGTCAGGACTGGGGGGGGCCAGTTCCTGTGAGTGGGTCAGGGCTGCGGAGGACAGTTCCTGTGAGCGGGTCAGGGTGCGGGGACCAGTCCCTGTGAGTGGGTCAGGGCTGCGGGGGAAAAGTCGCAGTGAGTGGGTCAGGGCTGCGGGGGGCAGTGTCGCAGTGAGCTGGTCAGGGCTGCGGGGGGCCAGTCCCCGTGAGCGGGTCTGGGCTGCGGGGGCAGGTCGCAGTGAGCGGTTCAGGGCTGCGGGGGGCAGGTCGCAGTGAGCGGGTCAGGGCTGCGGGGGGCCAGTCGCAGTGAGCGGGTCAGGGCTGCGGGGGGCCAGTCGCAGTGAGCGGGTCAGGGCTGCGGGGGCAAGTCAATGTGAGCGGGACAGGACTGCGGGGGCAATTCCCCATGAGCGGGTCAGGGTTGCAGGGTGCAAGTCGCAGTGAGCGGGTCAGGGCTGCGGGGGCCAGTCCCTGTGAGCAGGTCACGGCTGCGGGGGCCAGTCACTGTGAGCAGGTCACGGCTGCGGGGGCCAGTCCCTGAGAGCAGGTCAGGGATGCGGGGGCCAGTCCCGGTGAGCGGGTCAGGGCTTCGAGGGCATGTCCCTGTCAGCGGGACAGGACTGCAGGGGGGCAGGTCCCCGTCAGCGGGACAGGACTGCAGCGGGGCAGGTCGCAGTGAGCGGTTCAGGGCTGCGGGGGCCAGTCCCTGTGAGCGAGTCAGGGCTGCGGCTGAGAGTCCCTGTGAGCGGGTCAGGGCTGCGGCGGGCCAGTTCCTGTGAGCGGGTCCAGGCTGCGGGTCCAGTCCCTGTGAGCGGGTCAGGGCTGCAGGGGGCCTGCTCCTGTGAGCGGGTCAGGGATGTGGGGGCGAGCCCCTGTGAGCGGGTCAGGGCAGTGGGGGCCAGTCCCTGTGAGCGGGTCAGGGCTGCGGGGGCCAGACCCTGTGAGAGGGTCAGGGCAGCGGGGGCGAGACCCTGTGAGAGGGTCAGGGCAGCGGGGGCGAGACCCTGTGAGCGCGAAAGGACTGCAGGGGGAAAATCACTGCGAGCGGGTCAGGGCTGTGGGGCGAACCCCTGTGAGCGGGTCAGGGCTGCGGGGGCCAGTCCCTGTCAGCGGGACAGGACTGCGGGGGCCAGTCCCTGTCAGCGGGAGAGGGCTGCGGGGGTCAGTCCCTGTCAGCGGGAGAGGGCTGCGGGGGCCAGTACCACTGAGCGCGACAGGACTGCAGGGGGCAAATCGCCGTGAGCGGGTCAGGGCTGCAGGGCCCTATCCCTGTGAGCGGGTCAGGGCTGCGGGGGCCAGTCCGTGTGAGCGGGTCAGGGCTGCGGGGGCAAATCGCTGTGAGCGGGTCAGGGCTGCGAGGGCCAGGCCCTGTGAGCGCGAAAGGACTGCAGGGGGCAAATCGCTGTGAGCAGAATAGGGCTGCGGGGGCCAGTCCCTGTGAGCGGGTCATGGCCGCGGGGGACCAGTCCCTGTGAGCGGGTCAGGGCTGCGGGGGCCAGTGCCTGTGAGCGGGTCGGGGCAGTGGGGGCCAGTGCCTGTGAGCGGGCCGGGGCTGCGGGTCCAGTCCCTGTGAGCGGGTCAGGACTGCAGGGGGCCAGCCCCTGTGAGCGGGTCAGGGCTGTGGGGGCGAGCCCCTGTGAGCGTGTCAGGGCTGTGGGGGCCAGTCCCTGTGAGCGGGTCAGGGCTGCGGGGGCCAGTCCCTGTGAGTGGGTCAGGGCTGCGGGGGCAAGTCCCTGTGAGCGGGTCAGGGCTGCGAGGGCAAGTCCCTGTCAGCGGGACAGGACTGCAAGGGGCAGGTCCCTGTCAGCGGGACAGGACTGCGGGGGGCAAGTTGCAGTGAGCGGGTCAGGTCTGCGGGGGGCAAGTCACTGTGAGCGGGTCAGGTCTGCAGGGGGCACGACGCAGTGAGCAGGTCAGGGCTGCGGGGGCAAGTCCCTGTCAGCGGGACAGGACGGCGGGGGGCAAGCCGCAGTGAGCGGGTCAGGGCTGTGGGGGCCAGTCACTGTCACCGGGTCAGGGCTGCGGGGGGCCAATCCCTGCGAGCGTGTCAGGGCTGTGGGGGCCAGTCCCTGTGAGCGGGTCAGGGCTGCGGGGGCCAGTCCCTGTGAGTAGGTCAGGGCTGCGGGGGCAAGTCCCTGGGAGCGGGTCAGGGCTGCGAGGGCAAGTCCCTGTCAGCGGGACAGGACTGCAAGGGGCAGGTCCCTGTCAGCGGGACAGGACTGCGGGGGGCAAGTCGCAGTGAGCGGGTCAGGGCTGCGGGGGCAAGTCGCAGTGAGCGGGTCAGGGCTGCGGGGGCCAGTCCCTGTGAGCGGGTCAGGTCTGCGGGGGCCAGTCCCTGTGAGCGTGTCAGGGTTGCGGCGGGCCAATCCCTGTGAGCGGGTCAGGGCTGCGGGGGGCATGTTGCAGTGAGCGGGTCAGGGCTGCAGGGGCCAGTCCCTCTGAGGGGGTCAGGTCTGCGGGGGCAAAATCGCACTGAGTGGGTCAGGACTGCGGGGGGCCAGTTCCTGTGAGCGGGTCAGGGCTGCGGAGGACAGTTCCTGTGAGCGGGTCAGGGTGCGGGGACCAGTCCCTGTGAGTGGGTCAGGGCTGCGGGGGAAAAGTCGCAGTGAGTGGGTCAGGGCTGCGGGGGGCAGTGTCGCAGTGAGCTGGTCAGGGCTGCGGGGGGCCAGTTCCCGTGAGCGGGTCTGGGCTGCGGGGGCAGGTCGCAGTGAGCGGTTCAGGGCTGCGGGGGGCAGGTCGCAGTGAGCGGGTCAGGGCTGCGGGGGGCCAGTCGCAGAGAGCGGGTCAGGGCTGCGGGGGCAAGTCCTAGTCAGCGGGACAGGACTGCGGGGGTCAAGTCGCAGTGAGCGGGTCAGGGCTGCGGGGCCAGTCGCAGTGAGCGGGTCAGGGCTGCGGGGGCCAGTCGCAGTGAGCGGGTCAGGGCTGCGGGGGCAAGGCAATGTGAGCGGGACAGGACTGCGGGGGCAATTCCCCATGAGCGGGTCAGGGCTGCAGGGTGCAAGTCGCAGTGAGCGGGTCAGGGCTGCGGGGGCCAGTCCCTGTGAGCAGGTCACGGCTGCGGGGGCCAGTCACTGTGAGCAGGTCACGGCTGCGGGGGCCAGTCCCTGAGAGCAGGTCAGGGATGCGGGGGCCAGTCCCGGTGAGCGGGTCAGGGCTTCGAGGGCATGTCCCTGTCAGCGGGACAGGACTGCAGGGGGGCAGGTCCCCGTCAGCGGGACAGGACTGCAGCGGGGCAGGTCGCAGTGAGCGGTTCAGGGCTGCGGGGGCCAGTCCCTGTGAGCGAGTCAGGGCTGCGGCTGAGAGTCCCTGTGAGCGGGTCAGGGCTGCGGCGGGCCAGTTCCTGTGAGCGGGTCAGGGCTGCGGGGTGAAAGTCGCAGTGAGCGGGTCAGGGCTGCGGGGGGAAAGTCGCAGTGAGCAGGACAGGGCTGCAGGGGCAAGTCCCTGTCAGTGGGACAGGACTGCGGGGGGCAAGTCGCAGTGAGGGGGTCAGGGCTGCGGGGTGCAGTGTCGCAGTGAGCGGGTCAGGGCTGCAGGGGCAAGTCCCTGTCAGTGGGACAGGACTGCGGGGGGCAAGTCGCAGTGAGGGGGTCAGGACTGCGGGGTGCAGTGTCGCAGTGAGCGGGTCAGGGCTGCAGGGGCAAGTCCCTGTCAGTGGGACAGGACTGCGGGGTAAATCGCTGTGAGCGGATCAGGGCAGTGGGGGCCAGTCCCTGTGAGCGGGTCAGGACTGCAGGGGGACAGTCCCTGTCAGCGGGACAGGACTGCAGGGGGCAAATCGCCGTGAGCGGGTCAGGGCTGCAGGGCCCTATCCCTGTGAGCGGGTCAGGGCTGCGGGGGCCAGTCCGTGTGAGCGGGTCAGGGCTGCGGGGGCAAATCGCTGTGAGCGGGTCAGGGCTGCGAGGGCCAGGCCCTGTGAGCGCGAAAGGACTGCAGGGGGCAAATCGCTGTGAGCAGAATAGGGCTGCGGGGGCCAGTCCCTGTGAGCGGGTCATGGCCGCGGGGGGCCAGTCCCTGTGAGCGGGTCAGGGCTGCGGGGGCAAGTCCCTGTCAGCGGGACAGGACTGCGGGGGTCAAGTCGCAGTGAGCAGGTCAGGGCTGCGGGAGGGCATTGTCACAGTGAGCGGGTCAGGGCTGCGGGGGCCAGTCGCAGTGAGCGGGTCAGGGCTGCGGGGCAAGTCAATGTGAGCGGGACAGGACTGCGGGGGCAATTCCCCATGAGCGGGTCAGGGCTGCGGGGGGGGCCAGTCGCAGTGAGCGGGTCAGGGCTGCGGGGGCAAGTCCCTGTCAGCGGGACAGGGCTGCGGGGTGCAAGTCGCAGTGAGCGGGTCAGGGCTGCGGGGGCCAGTCGCAGTGAGCAGGTCAGGGCTGCGGGGGGCAAGTCGCAGTGAGTGGGTCAGGGCTGCGGGGGGCAAGTCACAGTGAGCCGGTCAGGGCTGCGGGCGGCCAGTCCGCGTGAGCGGGTCAGGGCTGCGGGGGGCAGTGTTGCAGTGAGCGGGTCAGGTCTGCGGGGGCAAGTCCCTGTCAGCGGGACAGGACTGCAAGGGGGAAGTCCCTGTCAGCGGGTCAGGTCTGCGGGGGGCAAGTTGCAGTGAGCGGGTCAGGAGTGCAGGGGGCAGGTCGCAGTGAGCGGGTCAGGACTGCAGGGGGCAAGTCGCAGTGAGCGGGTCAGGGCTGCGGGGGCTAGTCCCTCTGAGCGGATCTGGCTGCGGGGGCCAGTCCCTCTGAGCGGGTCAGGGCTGCGGGGGCCAGTCCCTCTGAGCGGGTCAGGGCGGCGGGGGCCAGGCCCTCTGAGCGGGTCAGGGCTGCGGGGGCCAGTCCCTCGGAGCAGGAGACAGTGACACCTGTCCAAGTCAGGCAGGGAATCCACTTCCATCAGTCACCACACCCTATTCCCCACAGTCACTGCATCCCATTTCAGTCAGTCACTGCATCCCATTACACTCAGTCACTGCATCCCATTTCACTCAGTCACTGCATCCCATTTCACTCAGTCACTGCATCCCATTTCACTCAGTCACTGCATCCCTTTTCTCTCAGTCACTGCTCCCCATTTCCCTCAGTCACTGCATCCCATTTCATGGAGACAGTGAATCCTATTCAACTGCGACAGTGAATCCATTTCCATCAGTCACCGCACCCTATTCCCCACAGTCACGGCATCACATTACACTCAGTCACTGCATCCTATTTCACTCAGTCACTGCGTCCCATTTCACTCAGTCACTGCGTCCCATTTCCCTCAGTCACTGTATCCCGTTTCTCACTGACGCTGCATTCAATTTCCGTCAGGTACTGCAACCCATTTCCTCAGTCACTGCCTCCCATTTTCCACATTCACTGCATCTCCTTTCCCACATTCACTGCATCTCCTTTCCCTCACTCACCGCATCGCATTTCGCTCAGGCACTGCATCGCATTTCCCTCAGTCACTGCATCCCATTTCCCTCCGTCACTGCGTCCCATTTCACTCCGTCAGTGCGTCCCATTACCCTCAGTCACTGCGTCCCATTTCACTCAGTCACGGCATCCCATTTCACTCAGTCACGGCATCCCATTTCACTCAGTCACTGCCTGCAATTTCCTCAGTCACTGCCTCCCACTTCACTCAGTCACTGCCTCCCATTTCACTCAGTCACTCCCTCCCATTTCACTCAGTCACTCCCTCCCATTTCAGTCAGTCACTCCCATTTCAGTCAGTCACTGCATCCCATTTCACGCAGTCACTGCATCTCCTTTCGTCAGTCACTGCATCCTATGTCACTCAGTCACTGCATCACATTTCCCACGTTCACTGCATTTCCTTTCCCTCAGTCACTGCATCCCAATTCACTCAGCCACTGCATCCCATTTTACTCAGCCACTGCATCACATTTCACTCAGCCACTGCATCCCATTTCACTCAGCCACTGCATCCCATTTCACTCAGCCACTGCAACCCATTACCCCAGTCACTGCATCCCATTATCCCAGTCACTGCATCCCATGTCCCCACAGTCACTGCATCTCATTTCCCTCAGTCACTGCATCCCATTTCAATCAGTCACTGCCTCCCATTTCACTCAGTCACTGCCTCCCATTTCACTCAGTCACTGTTTCCCATTTAACAGAGACAGTGAATCCTATCCAAGTGAGACAGTGAATCCATTTCCAACAGTCACCGCACCCTATTCCCCACAGTCACGGCATCACATTTCCCTCAGTCACTGCGTCCCATTTAACTGAGACAGTGAATCTCATTGAACTGAGACAGTGCATCCCATTACCCTCAGTCACTGCATCTCTTTTCCCTCAGTCACTGCATCTCTTTTCCCTCAGTCACTGCATCTCATTTTCCTCAGCCACTGCATCCCATTTCACTCAGCCACTGCATCCCATTTCACTCAGCCACTGCATCCCATTTCACTCAACCACTGCAACCCATTTCACTCAGTCACTGCATCCCATTTCACTCAGCCACTTGATCATATTCATTCAGTCACTGCATCCCATTTAACTGAGTCACAGCATCCCATTTGACTCAGTCACGACATCCTATTTAACGGAAACATTGAATCCTATTCAACTGGGATCGTGCATCCATTTCCCTCAGTCATCGCACCCTATTCCCCACAATCACCGCATTCCATTTCCCTCAGTCACCACATCCCATTTCCTTCAGTCATTGCATCCCATGACCCTTGCTCACTGCATCCCATGACCCTCACTCACAGCTTCCCATTTCACTCAGTCACTGCGTCCCATTTCACTCAGTCACTGCCTCCCACTTCACGCAGTCACTGCCTCCCACTTCACGCAGTCACTGCCTCCCACTTCACGCAGTCACAGCCTCCCACTTCACACAGTCACTGCATCTCCTTTTGCCATTAACTGCATCGCATTTCACTCAGTCACTGCATTACATTACCCTCAGTCACAGCATCCCAATTCACTCAGTCACTGCCTCCCATTTCACTCAGTCACTGCATCCCCTTACCCACAGTCACTGCATCACATTACCCTCAGTCACAGTATCCCATTTCCATCAGTCACAGTATCCCATTTCCATCAGTCACAGCATCCCATTTCACGCAGTCACTGCATCCCACTTCACGCAGTCACTGCCTCCCACTTCACGCAGTCACTGCCTCCCACTTCACGCAGTCACAGCCTCCCACTTCACACAGTCACTGCATCTCCTTTTGCCATTAACTGCATCGCATTTCACTCAGTCACTGCATTACATTACCCTCAGTCACAGCATCCCAATTCACTCAGTCACTGCCTCCCATTTCACTCAGTCACTCCCTCCCATTTCAGTCAGTCACTCCCTCCCATTTCAGTCAGTCACTCCCTCCCATTTCCCTCAGTCACTGCATCCAATTTCCCACATTCACTGCATGTCCTTTCCCTCAGTCACTGCAGCCCATTTAACGGAGACAGTGAACACTATTCAGCTGAGACAGAGCATCCGTTTCCGTCAGTCACCGCACCCTGTTCCCCACAGTCACCGCATTCCATTTCCCTGGTCACTGCTTCCCATTTCACTCACTCACTGCATCCCATTTCACTCTGTCACTGCACCCATTTCAGTCAGTCACTCCCTCCCATTTCCCTCAGTCACTGCATCCAATTTCCCACATTCACTGCATGTCCTTTCCCTCAGCCACTGCAGCCCATTTAACGGAGACAGTGAACACTATTCAGCTGAGACAGAGCATCCGTTTCCGTCAGTCACCGCACCCTATTCCCCACAGTCACCGCATTCCATTTCCCTGGTCACTGCTTCCCATTTCACTCACTCACTGCATCCCATTTCACTCTGTCACTGCACCCATTTCAGTCAGTCACTGCATCCCATTTCAGTCAGTCACTGCATCCCATTTCACTCAGTCACGGCATCCCATTTCACTCAGTGACTGCATCCCATTTCACTCAGTGACTGCGTCCCATTTCACTCAGCCACTGCCTCCCATTTCACTCAGTCACTGCCTCCCATTTCACTCAGTCACTGCCTCCCATTTCACTCAGTCACTGCCTCCCATTTTACTCAGTCACTGCATCCCATTTCACTCAGTCACTGCATCCCATTTCACTCAGTCACTGCATCACATTACCCTCAGTCACAGTATCCCATTTCCATCAGTCACAGCATCCCATTTCACTCAGTGAGTGCATCCCATTTCACTCAGTCACTGCCACCCATTTCACTCAGTCACTGCCTCGCACTTGACTCAGTCACTGCATCTCCTTTTACCATTAATTGCATCGCATTTCACTCAGTCACTGCATTACATTACCCTCAGTCACACCATCCCAATTCACTCAGTCACTGCCTCCCATTTCACTCAGTCACTCCCTCCCATTTCAGTCAGTCACTCCCTCCCATTTCCCTCAGTCACTGCATCCCATTTAACGAAGACAGTGAACACTATTCAGCTGAGACAGTGCATCCGTTTCCGTTAGTCACCACACACTATTCCCCACAGTCACCGCATTCCATTTCCCTCGGTCACTGCTTCCCATTTCACTCACTCACTGCATACCATTTCAGTCAGTCACTGCATCCCATTTCACTCAGTCACTGCATCCCATTACCATCCATCACTGCATCCCATTTCACTCAGTGACTGCATCCCATTTCACTCAGTGACTGCATCCCATTTCACTCAGTGACTGCATCCCATTTCACTCAGTCACTGCATCACATTTCACTCAGTCACTGCTTCCCATTTCACTCAGCCATGGCATCCCATTTCACTCAGCCACGGCATCCCATTTCACTCAGCCACGGCATCCCATTTACATCAGTCACTGCATCCTATTTCACGCTGTCACTGCATCCCATTTCACGCAGTCACTGAATCCCATTTCCCTCAGTCACTGCATCACATTCCCCACAGTCACCGCGTCCCGTTTCCCACAGACACGGGATCCCACTTCACTCAGCCACTGCGTCCCATTTCCCTCCGTCATTGCATCCCATTTCCCACAGTCACTGCATCTCCTTTCCTCAGTCACAGCTTGCCATTTCTCACAGTCACTGAATCACCTTTCCCTCAGTCACTGCATCCCATTCCACTGAGGCACAGCATCCCATTTCACTCAGTCACTGCATCCCATTTCACTCAGCCACTGCATCCCATTCCACTCAATCACTGCTACCTATTTCACTCAATCACTGCAACCCGTTTCCAAAAGTCACTGCGTCTCCTTTCCTTCAGCCACTGCATCCCAATTCCCTCAGTCACTGCATCCCATTTCACGCAGTCACTGCATCCCATTTCACTCAGTCACTGCATCCCATTTTACTCAGTCACTGCATCCCATTTCACTCAGTCACTGCCTCCCATTTCACTCAGTCACTGCCTCCCATTTCACTCAGTCACTGACTCCCATTTCACTCAGTCACTGACTCCCATTTCACTCAGTCACTCCATCCCATTTCACTCAGTCACTCCATCCCATTTCACTCAGACACTCCATCCCATTTCAGTCAGTCACTCCATCCCATTTCATTCAGTCACTGCACCCCATTTCACCGAGTCACTGCCTCCCACTTCACACAGTTACTGCCTCCCACTTCACACAGTCACTGCCACCCATTTCACTCAGTCACTGCATCTCCTTTTGCCATTAACTGCATCTCATTTCCCTCAGTCACTGCATCCCATTTCCATCAGTCACAGCATCCCATTTCACTCAGTGACTGCCTCCCATTTCACTCAGTGACTGCCACCCATTTCACTCAGTCACTGCCTCCCACTTCACTCAGTCACTGCCTCCCACTTCACTCAGTCACTGCCACCCATTTTACTCAGTCACTGCATCTCCTTTTGCCATTAACTGCATCTCATTTCCCTCAGTCACTGCATCCCATTTCCATCAGTCACTGCATCCCATTTCCATCAGTCACTGCATCCCAGTTCACTCAGTCACTGCATCCCAGTTCACTCAGTCACTGCATCCCAGTTCACTCAGTCACTGCATCCCATTTCCCTCAGTCACTGCATCCCATTAACTTCAGTCGCAGGATCCCACTTCAAACAGACACTGCGTCCCAGTTCACAGTCACTGCATCCCATTTCACACAGCCACTGCATCCCATTTCACTCAGTCACTGCAGCTCATTTCACTCAGTCACTGCATCCCATTACCATCGGTCACTGCATCCCATTTCACAGAGTCACTGCATCCCATTTCCCACAGTCACTGCATCCCATTGCCCTCAGTCACTGCATCACATTGCCCTCAGTCACTGCATCCCATTGCCCTCAGTCACTGCATCCCATTTCCCACAGTGACTGCATCCCATTTCCCTCTGTCACTGCATCCCGTTGCCCTCCGTCACTGCATCCCATTGCCCTCAGCCACTGCATCCCACTTCACTCAGTCAGTGCATCTCCTTTCCACAGTCACGGCAATTCCATTTCACTCAGTCACTGCGTCCCATTTCACTCAGTCACTGCATCCATTTCCATCAGTCACTGCATCCCATTACCCTCAGTCGCAGCATCCCATTTCCCACAGACACTGCATTTCCTTTCCCTTAGTCACTGCATCTCAATTCCAACAGTCACTGCATCCCATTTCACTCCGCCACTGCATCCAATTTCACTCAGCCACTGCATCCCAGTTCACATAGTCACCGCATCCCAGTTCACACAGTCACCACATCCCAGTTCACAAAGTCACCGCATCCCAGTTCCATCAGTCACTGTATCCGATTTCAATCAGTCACTGCGCGCATTTCACTCAGTCACTGCATCTCATTTCACTCATTCACTGCAACTCATTTCACGCAGTCACTGCATCGCATTTCACTCAGTCACTGCATCCCATTCCACTCAGTCACTGCATCCCATTTCCCAGTCACTGCATCCCATTTCCCTCAGTCACTCCATCCCATTTCCCTCATTCACTGCATCCCATTTCCTCAGTCACTGCATCTCCTTTCCACAGTCACGGCAATTACATTTCACTCAGTCACTGCGTCCCATTTCCCACAGTGACTGCATCCCATTTCCCACAGTCACTGCATCCCATTGCCCTCAGTCACTGCATTCCATTGCCCTCAGTCAGTGCATCCCATTTCCCACAGTGACTGCATCCCATTTCCCACAGTCACTGCATCCGATTTCCCTCAGTCACTGCATCACATTGCCCTCAGTCACTGCATCCCATTGCCCTCAGCCACTGCATCCCACTTCACTCAGTCACTGCATCTCCTTTCCACAGCCACAGCAATCCCATTTCCCTCAGTCACTGCATCCCATTTCCTTAGTCGCTGCATCTCCTTTCCACAGTCACGGCAATCCCATTTCACTCAGTCACTGCATCCCATTTCACAGAGTCACTGCATCTCCTTTCCATCAATCACTGCGTCCCATTTCACTTAGTCACTGCGTCCCATTTCCATCAATCACTGCATCCCATTTACCTCAGTCACTGCACCCCATTACCCTCAGTCACTGCATCCCATTACCCTCAGTCCCAGCATCCCATTTGCCAAAGACACTGCATTTCATTTCCCTAAGTCACTGCATCTCATTTCCACCAGTCACTGCATCCCATTTCATTCCCCACTGCATCTCATTTCACGCAGTCACTGCACGCATTTCACTCAGTCACTGCATCCCATTCCACTCAGTCACTGCATCCCATTTCAGTCAGTCACTCCATCCCATTTCATTCAGTCACTGCACCCCATTTCACCGAGTCACTGCCTCCCACTTCACACAGTTACTGCCTCCCACTTCACACAGTCACTGCCACCCATTTCACTCAGTCACTGCATCTCCTTTTGCCATTAACTGCATCTCATTTCCCTCAGTCACTGCATCCCATTTCCATCAGTCACAGCATCCCATTTCACTCAGTGACTGCCTCCCATTTCACTCAGTGACTGCCACCCATTTCACTCAGTCACTGCCTCCCACTTCACTCAGTCACTGCCTCCCACTTCACTCAGTCACTGCCACCCATTTTACTCAGTCACTGCATCTCCTTTTGCCATTAACTGCATCTCATTTCCCTCAGTCACTGCATCCCATTTCCATCAGTCACTGCATCCCATTTCCATCAGTCACTGCATCCCAGTTCACTCAGTCACTGCATCCCAGTTCACTCAGTCACTGCATCCCAGTTCACTCAGTCACTGCATCCCATTTCCCTCAGTCACTGCATCCCATTAACTTCAGTCGCAGGATCCCACTTCAAACAGACACTGCGTCCCAGTTCACAGTCACTGCATCCCATTTCACACAGCCACTGCATCCCATTTCACTCAGTCACTGCAGCTCATTTCACTCAGTCACTGCATCCCATTACCATCAGTCACTGCATCCCATTTCACAGAGTCACTGCATCCCATTTCCCACAGTCACTGCATCCCATTGCCCTCAGTCACTGCATCACATTGCCCTCAGTCACTGCATCCCATTGCCCTCAGTCACTGCATCCCATTTCCCTCTGTCACTGCATCCCGTTGCCCTCCGTCACTGCATCCCATTGCCCTCAGCCACTGCATCCCACTTCACTCAGTCAGTGCATCTCCTTTCCACAGTCACGGCAATTCCATTTCACTCAGTCACTGCGTCCCATTTCACTCAGTCACTGCATCCATTTCCATCAGTCACTGCATCCCATTACCCTCAGTCGCAGCATCCCATTTCCCACAGACACTGCATTTCCTTTCCCTTAGTCACTGCATCTCAATTCCAACAGTCACTGCATCCCATTTCACTCCGCCACTGCATCCAATTTCACTCAGCCACTGCATCCCAGTTCACATAGTCACCGCATCCCAGTTCACACAGTCACCACATCCCAGTTCACAAAGTCACCGCATCCCAGTTCCATCAGTCACTGTATCCGATTTCAATCAGTCACTGCGCGCATTTCACTCAGTCACTGCATCTCATTTCACTCATTCACTGCAACTCATTTCACGCAGTCACTGCATCGCATTTCACTCAGTCACTGCATCCCATTCCACTCAGTCACTGCATCCCATTTCCCAGTCACTGCATCCCATTTCCCTCAGTCACTCCATCCCATTTCCCTCATTCACTGCATCCCATTTCCTCAGTCACTGCATCTCCTTTCCACAGTCACGGCAATTACATTTCACTCAGTCACTGCGTCCCATTTCCCACAGTGACTGCATCCCATTTCCCACAGTCACTGCATCCCATTGCCCTCAGTCACTGCATTCCATTGCCCTCAGTCAGTGCATCCCATTTCCCACAGTGACTGCATCCCATTTCCCACAGTCACTGCATCCGATTTCCCTCAGTCACTGCATCACATTGCCCTCAGTCACTGCATCCCATTGCCCTCAGCCACTGCATCCCACTTCACTCAGTCACTGCATCTCCTTTCCACAGCCACAGCAATCCCATTTCCCTCAGTCACTGCATCCCATTTCCTTAGTCGCTGCATCTCCTTTCCACAGTCACGGCAATCCCATTTCACTCAGTCACTGCATCCCATTTCACAGAGTCACTGCATCTCCTTTCCATCAATCACTGCGTCCCATTTCACTTAGTCACTGCGTCCCATTTCCATCAATCACTGCATCCCATTTACCTCAGTCACTGCACCCCATTACCCTCAGTCACTGCATCCCATTACCCTCAGTCCCAGCATCCCATTTGCCAAAGACACTGCATTTCATTTCCCTAAGTCACTGCATCTCATTTCCACCAGTCACTGCATCCCATTTCATTCCCCACTGCATCTCATTTCACGCAGTCACTGCACGCATTTCACTCAGTCACTGCATCCCATTCCACTCAGTCACTGCATCCCATTCCACTCAGTCACTGCATCCCATTCCACTCAGTCACTTCATCCCATTTCACTCAGTCAGTGCATCACATTTCCCTCAGTCACTGCATCCCATTTCCTCAGTCACTGCATCTCCTTTCCACAGTCACTGCAATTCCATTTCACTCAGTCACTGTGTCCTATTTCACTCAGTCACTGCGTCCCATTTCCATCAGTCACTGCATCCCATTTCCCACTGTCACTGCATCCCATTTCACTCAATCACTGCATCTCCTTCACCACAGTCACTGCATCCCATTTCACACAGCCACTGCATCCGATTTCACTCAATGCTTCACTTTACACTCAGTCAGGGCATCCCATTTCCATCAGTCACTGCGTCCCATTTCCTCAGTCACTGCATCTGCTTTCCACAGTCACGGCAATCCCATTTCACTCAGTCACTGCATCCCATTTCCCACAGTGACTGCATCCCATTGCCCTCAGTCACTGCATCCCATTGCCCTCAGTCACTGCATCCCATTTCCCACAATCACTGCATCCCATTGCCCTCAGTCACTGCATCCCATTGCCCTCAGTCACTGCATCCCATTTCCCACAGTCACTGCATCCCATTGCCCTCAGTCACTGCATCTCATTGCCCTCAGCCACTGCATCCCACTTCACTCAGTCACTGCATCTCCTTTCCACAGCCACGGCAATCCCATTTCCCACTGTCACTGCATCCAATTTCCTCAGTCACTGCATCCCATTTCCCTCAGTCACTGCATCCCATTTCACTCAGTCTCTGCATCCATTTCCATCAGTCACTGCATCCCATTACCCTCAGTCACTGCATCCCATTACCTTCAGTCGCAGCATCCCATTTCCCACAGACACTGCATTTCCTTTCCCTCAGTCACTGCATCCCATTTCACTCAGCCATGCATCTAATTTCACTCAGCCACTGCATCCCACTTCACATAGTCACCGCATCCCAGTTCACAGAGTCACCACATCCCAGTTCACAAAGTCACCGCATCCCAGTTCCATCAGTCACTGTATCCGATTTCAATCAGTCACTGCGCGCATTTCACTCAGTCACTGCATCTCATTTCACTCATTCACTGCATCCCATTTCACTCAATCACTGCATCCCATTTCCCTCAGTCACTGCATCTCCTTCACCACAGTCACTGCATCCCATTTCACGCAGTCACTGCATCACATTTCACTCAGTCACTGCATCGTATTTTACTCAGTTGCTGCATCCCATTTCACTCAATCACTGCATCTCCTTCACCATAGTCACTGCATCCCATTTCCATCAGTCACTGTTTCCCTTATCTCACAGACGCTGCATTCAATTTCCCACACTCACTGCATCACATTTCACATCGTCACCGCATCTCCTTTCCCTCAGTCTCTGCGTCACAATTCACTCAGTGATTGCATCCCATTGCCCTCAGCCACTGCATCCCACTTCACTCAGTCAGTGCATCTCCTTTCCACAGTCACGGCAATTCCATTTCACTCAGTCACTGCGTCCCATTTCACTCAGTCACTGCATCCATTTCCATCAGTCACTGCATCCCATTACCCTCAGTCGCAGCATCCCATTTCCCACAGACACTGCATTTCCTTTCCCTTAGTCACTGCATCTCAATTCCAACAGTCACTGCATCCCATTTCACTCCGCCACTGCATCCAATTTCACTCAGCCACTGCATCCCAGTTCACATAGTCACCGCATCCCAGTTCACACAGTCACCACATCCCAGTTCACAAAGTCACCGCATCCCAGTTCCATCAGTCACTGTATCCGATTTCAATCAGTCACTGCGCGCATTTCACTCAGTCACTGCATCTCATTTCACTCATTCACTGCAACTCATTTCACGCAGTCACTGCATCGCATTTCACTCAGTCACTGCATCCCATTCCACTCAGTCACTGCATCCCATTTCCCAGTCACTGCATCCCATTTCCCTCAGTCACTCCATCCCATTTCCCTCATTCACTGCATCCCATTTCCTCAGTCACTGCATCTCCTTTCCACAGTCACGGCAATTACATTTCACTCAGTCACTGCGTCCCATTTCCCACAGTGACTGCATCCCATTTCCCACAGTCACTGCATCCCATTGCCCTCAGTCACTGCATTCCATTGCCCTCAGTCAGTGCATCCCATTTCCCACAGTGACTGCATCCCATTTCCCACAGTCACTGCATCCAATTTCCCTCAGTCACTGCATCACATTGCCCTCAGTCACTGCATCCCATTGCCCTCAGCCACTGCATCCCACTTCACTCAGTCACTGCATCTCCTTTCCACAGCCACAGCAATCCCATTTCCCTCAGTCACTGCATCCCATTTCCTTAGTCGCTGCATCTCCTTTCCACAGTCACGGCAATCCCATTTCACTCAGTCACTGCATCCCATTTCACAGAGTCACTGCATCTCCTTTCCATCAATCACTGCGTCCCATTTCACTTAGTCACTGCGTCCCATTTCCATCAATCACTGCATCCCATTTACCTCAGTCACTGCACCCCATTACCCTCAGTCACTGCATCCCATTACCCTCAGTCCCAGCATCCCATTTGCCAAAGACACTGCATTTCATTTCCCTAAGTCACTGCATCTCATTTCCACCAGTCACTGCATCCCATTTCATTCCCCACTGCATCTCATTTCACGCAGTCACTGCACGCATTTCACTCAGTCACTGCATCCCATTCCACTCAGTCACTGCATCCCATTTCACTCAGACACTCCATCCCATTTCAGTCAGTCACTCCATCCCATTTCATTCAGTCACTGCACCCCATTTCACCGAGTCACTGCCTCCCACTTCACACAGTTACTGCCTCCCACTTCACACAGTCACTGCCACCCATTTCACTCAGTCACTGCATCTCCTTTTGCCATTAACTGCATCTCATTTCCCTCAGTCACTGCATCCCATTTCCATCAGTCACAGCATCCCATTTCACTCAGTGACTGCCTCCCATTTCACTCAGTGACTGCCACCCATTTCACTCAGTCACTGCCTCCCACTTCACTCAGTCACTGCCTCCCACTTCACTCAGTCACTGCCACCCATTTTACTCAGTCACTGCATCTCCTTTTGCCATTAACTGCATCTCATTTCCCTCAGTCACTGCATCCCATTTCCATCAGTCACTGCATCCCATTTCCATCAGTCACTGCATCCCAGTTCACTCAGTCACTGCATCCCAGTTCACTCAGTCACTGCATCCCAGTTCACTCAGTCACTGCATCCCATTTCCCTCAGTCACTGCATCCCATTAACTTCAGTCGCAGGATCCCACTTCAAACAGACACTGCGTCCCAGTTCACAGTCACTGCATCCCATTTCACACAGCCACTGCATCCCATTTCACTCAGTCACTGCAGCTCATTTCACTCAGTCACTGCATCCCATTACCATCAGTCACTGCATCCCATTTCACAGAGTCACTGCATCCCATTTCCCACAGTCACTGCATCCCATTGCCCTCAGTCACTGCATCACATTGCCCTCAGTCACTGCATCCCATTGCCCTCAGTCACTGCATCCCATTTCCCACAGTGACTGCATCCCATTTCCCTCTGTCACTGCATCCCGTTGCCCTCCGTCACTGCATCCCATTGCCCTCAGCCACTGCATCCCACTTCACTCAGTCAGTGCATCTCCTTTCCACAGTCACGGCAATTCCATTTCACTCAGTCACTGCGTCCCATTTCACTCAGTCACTGCATCCATTTCCATCAGTCACTGCATCCCATTACCCTCAGTCGCAGCATCCCATTTCCCACAGACACTGCATTTCCTTTCCCTTAGTCACTGCATCTCAATTCCAACAGTCACTGCATCCCATTTCACTCCGCCACTGCATCCAATTTCACTCAGCCACTGCATCCCAGTTCACATAGTCACCGCATCCCAGTTCACACAGTCACCACATCCCAGTTCACAAAGTCACCGCATCCCAGTTCCATCAGTCACTGTATCCGATTTCAATCAGTCACTGCGCGCATTTCACTCAGTCACTGCATCTCATTTCACTCATTCACTGCAACTCATTTCACGCAGTCACTGCATCGCATTTCACTCAGTCACTGCATCCCATTCCACTCAGTCACTGCATCCCATTTCCCATCACTGCATCCCATTTCCCTCAGTCACTCCATCCCATTTCCCTCATTCACTGCATCCCATTTCCTCAGTCACTGCATCTCCTTTCCACAGTCACGGCAATTACATTTCACTCAGTCACTGCGTCCCATTTCCCACAGTGACTGCATCCCATTTCCCACAGTCACTGCATCCCATTGCCCTCAGTCACTGCATTCCATTGCCCTCAGTCAGTGCATCCCATTTCCCACAGTGACTGCATCCCATTTCCCACAGTCACTGCATCCGATTTCCCTCAGTCACTGCATCACATTGCCCTCAGTCACTGCATCCCATTGCCCTCAGCCACTGCATCCCACTTCACTCAGTCACTGCATCTCCTTTCCACAGCCACAGCAATCCCATTTCCCTCAGTCACTGCATCCCATTTCCTTAGTCGCTGCATCTCCTTTCCACAGTCACGGCAATCCCATTTCACTCAGTCACTGCATCCCATTTCACAGAGTCACTGCATCTCCTTTCCATCAATCACTGCGTCCCATTTCACTTAGTCACTGCGTCCCATTTCCATCAATCACTGCATCCCATTTACCTCAGTCACTGCACCCCATTACCCTCAGTCACTGCATCCCATTACCCTCAGTCCCAGCATCCCATTTGCCAAAGACACTGCATTTCATTTCCCTAAGTCACTGCATCTCATTTCCACCAGTCACTGCATCCCATTTCATTCCCCACTGCATCTCATTTCACGCAGTCACTGCACGCATTTCACTCAGTCACTGCATCCCATTCCACTCAGTCACTGCATCCCATTCCACTCAGTCACTGCATCCCATTCCACTCAGTCACTTCATCCCATTTCACTCAGTCAGTGCATCACATTTCCCTCAGTCACTGCATCCCATTTCCTCAGTCACTGCATCTCCTTTCCACAGTCACTGCAATTCCATTTCACTCAGTCACTGTGTCCTATTTCACTCAGTCACAGCGTCCCATTTCCATCAGTCACTGCATCCCATTTCCCACTGTCACTGCATCCCATTTCACTCAATCACTGCATCTCCTTCACCACAGTCACTGCATCCCATTTCACACAGCCACTGCATCCGATTTCACTCAATGCTTCACTTTACACTCAGTCAGGGCATCCCATTTCCATCAGTCACTGCGTCCCATTTCCTCAGTCACTGCATCTGCTTTCCACAGTCACGGCAATCCCATTTCACTCAGTCACTGCATCCCATTTCCCACAGTGACTGCATCCCATTGCCCTCAGTCACTGCATCCCATTGCCCTCAGTCACTGCATCCCATTTCCCACAATCACTGCATCCCATTGCCCTCAGTCACTGCATCCCATTGCCCTCAGTCACTGCATCCCATTTCCCACAGTCACTGCATCCCATTGCCCTCAGTCACTGCATCTCATTGCCCTCAGCCACTGCATCCCACTTCACTCAGTCACTGCATCTCCTTTCCACAGCCACGGCAATCCCATTTCCCACTGTCACTGCATCCAATTTCCTCAGTCACTGCATCCCATTTCCCTCAGTCACTGCATCCCATTTCACTCAGTCTCTGCATCCATTTCCATCAGTCACTGCATCCCATTACCCTCAGTCACTGCATCCCATTACCTTCAGTCGCAGCATCCCATTTCCCACAGACACTGCATTTCCTTTCCCTCAGTCACTGCATCCCATTTCACTCAGCCATGCATCTAATTTCACTCAGCCACTGCATCCCACTTCACATAGTCACCGCATCCCAGTTCACAGAGTCACCACATCCCAGTTCACAAAGTCACCGCATCCCAGTTCCATCAGTCACTGTATCCGATTTCAATCAGTCACTGCGCGCATTTCACTCAGTCACTGCATCTCATTTCACTCATTCACTGCATCCCATTTCACTCAATCACTGCATCCCATTTCCCTCAGTCACTGCATCTCCTTCACCACAGTCACTGCATCCCATTTCACGCAGTCACTGCATCACATTTCACTCAGTCACTGCATCGTATTTTACTCAGTTGCTGCATCCCATTTCACTCAATCACTGCATCTCCTTCACCATAGTCACTGCATCCCATTTCCATCAGTCACTGTTTCCCTTATCTCACAGACGCTGCATTCAATTTCCCACACTCACTGCATCACATTTCACATCGTCACCGCATCTCCTTTCCCTCAGTCTCTGCGTCACAATTCACTCAGTGATTGCATCCCATTTCCCTCAGTCACTGCATCTCATTTCACTCGGTCAGTGCATCCAATTTCACTCAGTCACTGCATCACATTTCACTCAGTCACTGGATCACATTTCACTTCGTCACTGCATCACATTTCACTCAGTCATTGCATCCCATTTACTCAATCACTGCATCTCCTTCACCACAGTCACTGCATCACATTTCCATCAGTCACTGTTTCCCGCATCTCACAGACGATGAATTCAATTTCCCACACTCACTGCATCCCATTTCCCTCAGTCACTGCATCCCATTTCCCTCAGTCACTGCAGCTCATGTCACTCTGTCACTGCATCCCATTTCCCTCAGTCACTGCAACCCATTTCCCTCAGTCACTGCATCCCATTTCCCTCAGTCACTGCATCCCATTTCCCTCAGTCACTGCATCCCATTTCCCTCAGTCACTGCAGCTCATGTCACTCTGTCACTGCATCCAATTTCCATCAGTCACTGCATCGCATTGCACTCAGTGATGCATCCCATTTCAAGCAGTCACTGCATCGCATTTCACTCAGTCACTGCATCACAGTGCACTCAGTGACTGCATCGCATTTCACTCAGTCACTGCATCCCATTTCACGCAGTCACTGCATCCCAATTCCCTCAGTCACTGCATCCCATGTCAGTGTGTAACTGCATCCCATGTCACTAAGTCACTGCATCCCATGTCCCTCAGTCACTGCATCCCATTTCACTCAGTCAGTGCGTCCCTTTTCGGTCAGTCACTGTATCCCATTTCCCTCAGTCAGTGCACTCCATTCCCGATGAACTCAGAAACTCCTTCCCAGTACCTCTGTCACTGCAGCTCATGTCACTCTGTCACTGCATCCCATTTCCCTCAGTCACTGCATCCCATGTCCCTCAGTCACTGCATCCCGTGTCCCTCAGTCACTGCATCCCGTGTCCCTCAGTCACTGCATCCCATGTCCCTCAGTCACTGCGTCCCATTTCACGCAGTCACTGCATCCCTATTCACACAGCCACTGCATCCCATTTCACACAGCCACTGCATCCCATTTCACACAGCCACTGCATCCCATTTCACACAGCCACTGCATCCCATTTCACACAGTCACTGCATCCCATTTCACACAGCCACTGCATCCCATTTCATTCAATGCTTCACTTTACACTCAGTCAGGGCATCACATTTCCACCAGTCACTGCATCCCATTTCCTCAGTCACTGAATGACCTTTCCACAGTCACGGCAATCCCATTTTCCTCAGTCACTGCATCCCATTTACTCAGTCACTGAATGTCCTTTCCACAGTCACGGCAATCCCATTTCACTCAGTCACTGCATCCCATTTCCCACAGTGACTGCATCCCATTTCCCAGTCACTGCATCCCATTGCCCTCAGTCACTGCGTCCCATTTCACGCAGTCACTGCATCCCATTTCACGCAGTCACTGCATCGCATTTCACGCAGTCACTGCATCCCATTTCACTCAGTCACTGCATCCCATTTCACTCAGTCACTGCATCACATTTCACTCAGTCACTGCATCCCAATTCACTCCATCACTGCATCTCCTTCACCACAGTCACAGCATCCCATTTCCATCAGTCACTCGTTCCCGTGTCTCACAGATGCTGCATTCAATTTTCGACACTCAATATATCCCATTTCCCATAGACACAGCATCTCCTTTCCCACAGTCTCTGCATCTCATTTCAATCAGTGATTGCATCCTACTTCCCAAAAATAGTGCATCCCATTTCGCTCAGTCACTGCATCTCATTTGACTCGGTCACTGCATCCCATTTCCTTCAGTCACTGCATCTCATTTCCGTCAGTTACTGCATCATATTTCCATCAAACAATGCATCTCATTTCACTCAGTGACGGCAGCTCATGTCACTCTGTCACTGCATCCAATTTCCATCAGTCAGTGCATCCCATTTCAAAGTCACTGAATCCCATTTCCAACAGTGACTGCATCCCATTTCCCACAGTCACTGAATCCCATTTCACTCAGTCACTGCATCCCATTTCACTCAATCACTGCATCCCATTTCACTCAGTCAGTGCATCACATTTCCCTCAGTCACTGCATCCCATTTCCTGAGTCACTGCATCCCATTACCCTCAGTCACTGCATCCCATTACCCTCAGTCGCAGCCTCCCATTTCCCACAGACACTGCATTTCCTTTCCCTGAGTCACTGCATCCCATTTCCCTCAGTCACTGCATCCCATTTCCTCAGTCACTGCATCTCCTTTCCACAGTCACGGCAATTACATTTCACTCAGTCACTGCGTCCCATTTCCATCAGTCACTGCATCCCATTTCCCTCAGTCACTGCATCCCATTGCCCTCAGTCACTGCATCCCATTGTCCTCAGTCACTGCATCCCATTTCACTCAGTCACTGCATCCCATTTCACAGAGTCACTGCATCCCATTTCCCACAGTCACTGCATCCCATTTCCCTCAGACACTGCATCCCATTGCCCTCAGTCACTGCATCCCATTGCCCTCAGTCACTGCATCCCATTTCCCACAGTGACTGCATCCCATTTTTCCTCAGTCACTGCATCCCATTTTTCCTCAGTCACTGCATCCCATTGCCCTCAGTCACTGCATCTCATTGCCCTCAGCCACTGCATCGCACTTCACTCAGTCACTGCATCTCCTTTACACAGTCACGGCAATCCCATTTCCCACTGTCACTGCATCCAATCTCCTCAGTCACTGCATCTCCTTTCCACAGTCACAGCAATCCCATTTCCCACTGTCACTGCATCCAATTTCCTCAGTCGCTGCATCTCCTTTCCACAGTCACTGCATCCCATTTCCCACAGTCACTGCATCCCATTTCCCTCAGTCACTACATCCCATTTCACTCAGTCACTGCATCCATTTCCATCAGTCACTGCATCCCATTACCCTCAGTCACTGCATCCCATTACCCTCAGTCGCAGCATCCCATTTCCCACAGACACTGCATTTCCTTTCCCTCAGTCACTGCATCCCATTTCACTCAGTCACTGCATCCCATTTCACTCAGCCATGCATCTAATTTCACTCAGCCACTGCATCCCACTTCACATAGTCACCGCATCCCAGTTCACAGAGTCACCACATCCCAGTTCACAAAGTCACCGCATCCCAGTTCCATCAGTCACTGTATCCGATTTCAATCAGTCACTGCGCGCATTTCACTCAATCACTGCATCCCATTTCACTCATTCACTGCATCTCCTTCACCACAGTCACTGCATCCCATTTCACGCAGTCACTGCATCACATTTCACTCAGTCACTGCATCGTATTTTACTCAGTTGCTGCATCCCATTTCACTCAATCACTGCATCTCCTTCACCATAGTCACTGCATCCCATTTCCATCAGTCACTGTTTCCCTTATCTCACAGACGCTGCATTCAATTTCCCACACTCACTGCATCACATTTCCCATCGTCACCGCATCTCCTTTCCCTCAGTCACTGCATCTCATTTCACTCGGTCAGTGCATCCAATTTCACTCAGTCACTGCATCACATTTCACTCAGTCACTGGATCACATTTCACTTCGTCACTGCATCACATTTCACTCAGTCATTGCATCCCATTTACTCAATCACTGCATCTCCTTCACCACAGTCACTGCATCACATTTCCATCAGTCACTGTTTCCCGTATCTCACAGACGATGAATTCAATTTCCCACACTCACTGCATCCCATTTCCCTCAGTCACTGCATCCCATTTCCCTCAGTCACTGCAGCTCATGTCACTCTGTCACTGCATCCCATTTCCCTCAGTCACTGCAACCCATTTCCCTCAGTCACTGCATCCCATTTCCCTCAGTCACTGCATCCCATTTCCCTCAGTCACTGCAGCTCATGTCACTCTGTCACTGCATCCAATTTCCATCAGTCACTGCATCGCATTGCACTCAGTGATGCATCCCATTTCAAGCAGTCACTGCATCGCATTTCACACAGTCACTGCATCACAGTGCACTCAGTGACTGCATCGCATTTCACTCAGTCACTGCATCCCATTTCACGCAGTCACTGCATCCCAATTCCCTCAGTCACTGCATCCCATGTCCGTGTGTCACTGCATCCCATGTCACTAAGTCACTGCATCCCATGTCCCTCAGTCACTGCATCCCATTTCACTCAGTCAGTGCGTCCCTTTTCGGTCAGTCACTGTATCCCATTTCCCTCAGTCAGTGCACTCCATTCCCGATGAACTCAGAAACTCCTTCCCAGTACCTCTGTCACTGCAGCTCATGTCACTCTGTCACTGCATCCCATTTCCCTCAGTCACTGCATCCCATGTCCCTCAGTCACTGCATCCCGTGTCCCTCAGTCACTGCATCCCATGTCCCTCAGTCACTGCATCCCATGTCCCTCAGTCACTGCGTCCCATTTCACGCAGTCACTGCGTCCCATTTCACGCAGTCACTGCATCCCATTTCACGCAGTCACTGCATCGCATTTCACGCAGTCACTGCATCCCATTTCACTCAGTCACTGCATCCCATTTCACTCAGTCACTGCATCACATTTCACTCAGTCACTGCATCCCAATTCACTCCATCACTGCATCTCCTTCACCACAGTCACAGCATCCCATTTCCATCAGTCACTCGTTCCCGTGTCTCACAGACGCTGCATTCAATTTTCGACACTCAATATATCCCATTTCCCATACACACAGCATCTCCTTTCCCACAGTCTCTGCATCTCATTTCAATCAGTGATTGCATCCTACTTCCCAAAAATAGTGCATCCCATTTCGCTCAGTCACTGCATCTCATTTGACTCGGTCACTGCATCCCATTTCCTTCAGTCACTGCATCTCATTTCCGTCAGTTACTGCATCATATTTCCATCAAACAATGCATCTCATTTCACTCAGTGACGGCAGCTCATGTCACTCTGTCACTGCATCCAATTTCCATCAGTCAGTGCATCCCATTTCAAAGTGTCACTGAATCCCATTTCCATCAGTGACTGCATCCCATTTCCCACAGTCACTGAATCCCATTTCACTCAGTCACTGCATCCCATTTCACTCAATCACTGCATCTCCTTCACCACAGTCACTGCATCCCATTCCCCACAGACACGGCATCCCATTCACTTGAGTTGCAGCATCCCATTTCAAACATACACTGCATCTCCTTTCCCTCAGTCACTGCATCCCTATTCACACAGCCACTGCATCCCATTTCACACAGCCACTGCATCCCATTTCACACAGCCACTGCATCCCATTTCACACAGCCACTGCATCCCATTTCATTCAATGCTTCACTTTACACTCAGTCAGGGCATCACATTTCCACCAGTCACTGCATCCCATTTCCTCAGTCACTGAATGTCCTTTCCACAGTCACGGCAATCCCATTTCCCTCAGTCACTGCTTCCCATTTACTCAGTCACTGAATGTCCTTTCCACAGTCACGGCATTCCCATTTCCCTCAGTCACTGCCCCATTTACTCAGTCACTGAACGTCCTTTCCACAGTCACGGCAATCCCATTTCACTCAGTCACTGCACCCCATTTCCCACAGTGATTGCATCCCATTTCCCACAGTCACTGCATCCCATTGCCCTCAGTCACTGCGTCCCATTTCACGCAGTCACTGCATCCCATTTCACGCAGTCACTGCATCGCATTTCACGCAGTCACTGCATCCCATTTCACTCAGTCACTGCATCCCATTTCCCACAGTCACTGCATCCCATTTCCCACAGTCACTGCATCCCATTTCCCACAGTCACTGCATCTCCTTTCCACAGCCACAGCAATCTCATTTCCCTCAGTCACTGCATCCCATTTCCTTAGTCGCTGCATCTCCTTTGCACAGTCACTGCATCCCATTTCACAGAGTCACTGCATCTCCTTTCCATCAATCACTGCGTCCCATTTCCATCAATCACTGCATCCCATTTCCCAGTCACTGCATCCAATTTACCTCAGTCACTTCATCCCATTCTCCTCAGTCACTGCATCCCATTACCCTCAGACACTGCATCCCATTTCTGTCAGTCACTCCAGCCTATTTCACTCAGTCGCAGCTTCCTATATCCCACAGACACTGCATTTCCTTTCCTTAAGACACTGCTTCGCATTTCACTCAGTCCCTGCATCCCATTTCACTCAGTCACTGCATCCATTTCCATCAGTCACTGCATCCCATTACCCTCAGTCACTGCATCCCATTACCCTCAGTCGGAGCATCCCATTTCCCACAGACACTGCATTTCCTTTCCCTTAGTCACTGCATCTCATTTCCACCAGTCACTGCATCCCATTTCACTTCCCACTGCATCCCATTTCACTCAGCCACTGCATCCCAGTTCACATAGTCACCGCATCCCACTTCACACAGTCACCACATCCCAGTTCACAAAGTCACCGCATCCCAGTTCCGTCAGTCACTGTATCCGATTTCTATCAGTCACTGCGCGCATTTCACTCAGTCACTGCATCTCATTTCACTCATTCACGGCATCCCATTTCACGCAGTCACTGCATCGCATTTCACTCAGTCACTGCATCCCATTTCACTCAGTCACTGCATCCCATTCCACTCAGTCACTGCATCCCATTTCATTCAGTCAGTGCGTCCCTTTTCGGTCAGGCACTGTATCCCATTTCCCTCAGTCACTGTGCCCCAAGCCCGCTCGGGCACTGATTCCCTATTAACTCAGTCACTCCTTCCCAGTACCTCTGTCACTGCAGCTCATGTCACTCTGTCACTGCATCACATTTCCATCATACAGTGCATCTCATTTCACTCAGTCACTGCATCCCATTTCACGCAGTCACTGCCTCCCATTTCACTCAGTCACTGCATCCCATTTCACTCAATCACTGCATCCCATTTCACTCAATCACTGCATCCCATTTCCCTCAGTTACTGCATCTCCTTCACCACAGTCACTGCATCCCATTTCACGCAGTCACTGCATCTCCTTCACCATAGTCACTGCATCCCATTTCATTCAGTCACTCTTTCCCTTATCTCACAGACGCTGCATTCAATATCCCACACTCACTGCATCACATTTCCCATCGTCACAGCATCTCCTTTCCCTCAGTCTCTGCGTCGCAATTCACTCAGTGATTGCATCCCATTTCCCTCAGTCACTGCATCTCATTTCACTCGGTCAGTGCATCCAATTTCACTCAGTCACTGCATCACATTTCACTCAGTCACTGGATCACATTTCACTTTGTCACTGCATCACATTTCACTCAGTCACTGCATCCCATTTACTCAATCACTGCATCTCCTTCACCACAGTCACTGCATCACATTTCCATCAGTCACTGTTTCCCGTATCTCACAGACGATGAATTCAATTTCCCACACTCACTGCATCCCATTTCCCTCAGTCACTGCATCCCATTTCCCTCAGTCACTGCATCCCATTTCCCTCAGTCACTGCAGCTCATGTCACTCTGTCACTGCATCCCATTTCCCTCAGTCACTGCAACCCATTTCCCTCAGTCACTGCATCCCATTTCCCTCAGTCACTGCATCCCATTTCCCTCAGTCACTGCAGCTCATGTCACTCTGTCACTGCATCCAATTTCCATCAGTCACTGCATCGCATTGCACTCAGTCACTGCATCACAGTGCACTCAGTGACTGCATCGCATTTCACTCAGTCACTGCATCCCATTTCACGCAGTCACTGCATCCCAATTCCCTCAGTCACTGCATCCCATGTCCGTGTGTCACTGCATCCCATGTCCCTCAGTCACTGCATCCCATTTCACTCAGTCAGTGCGTCCCTTTTCGGTCAGTCACTGTATCCCATTTCCCTCAGTCAGCGCACTCCATTCCCTATGAACTCAGAAACTCCTTCCCAGTAACTCTGTCACTGCAGCTCATGTCACTCTGTCACTGCATCCCATTTCCCTCAGTCACTGCATCCCATGTCCCTCAGTCACTGCATCCCATGTCCCTCAGTCACTGCATCCCATGTCCCTCAGTCACTGCATCCCATTTCCCTCAGTCACTGCATCCCATGTCCCTCAGTCACTGCATCTCATTTCACTCAGTCACTGCATCTCATTTCACTCAGTCACTGCATCTCATTTCACTCAGTCAATGCATCCCATTTCACTCAGCCACTGCATCCTATTTCACTCAGTGACTGCATCACAGTTCACTCAGTGACTGAATCACAGTTCACTCAGTGACTGAATAACATTTCACTGAGTCACTGCGTCCCATTTCACGCAGTCACTGCATCCCATTTCACGCAGTCACTGCATCGCATTTTACGCAGTCACTGCATCGCATTTCACGCAGTCACTGCATCCCACTTCACTCAGTCACTGCATCCCATTTCACTCAGTCACTGCATCACATTTCACTCAGTCACTACATCCCAATTCACTCCATCACTGCATCTCCTTCACCACAGTCACAGCATCCCATTTCCATCAGTCACTCGTTCCCGTGTCTCACAGATGCTGCATTCAATTTTCGACACTCAATATATCCCATTTCCCATAGACACAGCATCTCCTTTCCCACAGTCTCTGCATCTCATTTCAATCAGTGATTGCATCCTACTTCCCAAAAATAGTGCATCCCATTTCGCTCAGTCACTGCATCTCATTTGACTCGGTCACTGCATCCCATTTCCTTCAGTCACTGCATCTCATTTCCGTCAGTTACTGCATCATATTTCCATCAAACAATGCATCTCATTTCACTCAGTGACGGCAGCTCATGTCACTCTGTCACTGCATCCAATTTCCATCAGTCAGTGCATCCCATTTCAAAGAGTCACTGAATCCCATTTCCAACAGTGACTGCATCCCATTTCCCACAGTCACTGAATCCCATTTCACTCAGTCACTGCATCCCATTTCACTCAATCACTGCATCTCCTTCACCACAGTCACATGCATCCCATTCCCCACAGACACGGCATCCCAGTCACTTGAGTCGCAGCATCCCATTTCAAACATACACTGCATCTCCTTTCCCTCAGTCACTGCATCCCTATTCACACAGCCACTGCATCCCATTTCACACAGCCACTGCATCCCATTTCACACAGCCACTGCATCCCATTTCACACAGCCACTGCATCCCATTTCACTCAATGCTTCACTTTACACTCAGTCAGGGCATCACATTTCCATCAGTCACTGCATCCCATTACCTCAGTCACTGAATGTCCTTTCCACAGTCACGGCAATCCCATTTCCCTCAGTCACTGCTTCCCATTTACTCAGTCACTGAATGTCCTTTCCACAGTCACGGCATTCCCATTTCCCTCAGTCACTGCATCCCATTTCCTTAGTCGCTGCATCTCCTTTGCACAGTCACTGCATCCCATTTCACTCAGTCACTGCATCCCATTTCACAGAGTCACTGCATCTCCTTTCCATCAATCACTGCGTCCCATTTCACTTAGTCACTGCGTCCCATTTCCATCAATCACTGCATCCCATTTCCCAGTCACTGCATCCCATTTACCTCAGTCACTGCATCCCATTCTCCTCAGTCACTGCATCCCATTACCCTCAGACACTGCATCCCATTTCCGTCAGTCACTCCATCCCATTTCGCTCAGTCGCAGCATCCTATATCCCACAGACACTGCATTTCCTTTCCTTAAGACACTGCTTCGCATTTCACTCAGTCCCTGCATCCCATTTCACTCAGTCACTGCATCCATTTCCATCAGTCACTGCATCCCATTACCCTCAGTCACTGCATCCCATTGCCCTCAGTCACTGCTTCCCATTTCCCACAGTCACTGCATCCCATTTTCCTCAGTCACTGCATGCCATTGCCCTCAGTCACTGCATCTCATTGCCCTCAGCCACTGCATCCCACTTCACTCAGTCACTGCATCTCCTTACCACAGCCACGGCAATCCCATTTCCCACTGTCACTGCATCCAATTTCCTCAGTCACTGCATCTCATTTCCACAGTCACGGCAATCCCATTTCACTCAGTCACTGCATCCCATTTCACTCAGTCACTGCATCCCATTTCACAGAGTCACTGCATCCCATTTCCCACAGTCACTGCATCCCATTTCCCACAGTCACTGCATCCCATTTCCCTCAGTCACTGCATCCCATTGCCCTCAGTCACTGCATCCCATTGCCCTCAGTCACTGCATCCCATTTCCCACAGTGACTGCATCCCATTGCCCTCAGTCACTGCATCCCATTGCCCTCAGCCACTGCATCCCACTTCACTCAGTCAGTGGATCTCCTTTCCACAGTCACGGCAATTCCATTTCACTCAGTCACTGCGTCCCATTTCACTCAGTCACTGCGTCCCATTTCCATCAGTCACTGCATCCCATTTCCCACTGTCACTGCATCCCATTTCCCACTGTCACTGCATCCCATTTCCCAGTCACTGCATCCCATTTCCCTCAGTCACTGCATCCCATTTACTCAGTCACTGAATGTCCTTTCCACAGTCACGGCAATCCCATTTCACTCAGTCACTGCATCCCATTTCCCACAGTGACTGCATCCCATTTCCCACAGTCACTGCATCCCATTGCCCTCAGTCACTGCATTCCATTGCCCTCAGTCACTGCATCCCATTTCCCACAGTGACTGCATCCCATTTCCCACAGTCACTGCATCCCATTGCCCTCAGTCACTGCATCCCATTTCCCACAGTGACTGCATCCCATTTCCCACAGTCACTGCATCCCATTTTTCCTCAGTCACTGCATCTCATTGCCCTCAGCCACTGCAACCCACTTCACTCAGTCACTGCATCTCCTTTCCACAGTCACAGCAATCCCATTTCCCACTGTCACTGCATCCAATTTCCTCAGTCACTGCATCTCGTTTGCACAGTCACTGCATCCCATTTACCTCAGTCACTGCATCCCATTCTCCTCAGTCACTGCATCCCATTACCCTCAGACACTGCATCCCATTTCCGTCAGTCACTCCATCCCATTTCGCTCAGTCGCAGCATCCTATATCCCAGACACTGCATTTCCTTTCCTTAAGACACTGCTTCGCATTTCACTCAGTCCCTGCATCCCATTTCACTCAGTCACTGCATCCATTTCCATCAGTCACTGCATCCCATTACCCTCAGTCACTGCATCCCATTGCCCTCAGTCACTGCATCCCATTTCCCACAGTCACTGCATCCCATTTTCCTCAGTCACTGCATGCCATTGCCCTCAGTCACTGCATCTCATTGCCCTCAGCCACTGCATCCCACTTCACTCAGTCACTGCATCTCCTTACCACAGCCACGGCAATCCCATTTCCCACTGTCACTGCATCCAATTTCCTCAGTTACTGCATCTCATTTCCACAGTCACGGCAATCCCATTTCACTCAGTCACTGCATCCCATTTCACTCAGTCACTGCATCCCATTTCACAGAGTCACTGCATCCCATTTCACAGAGTCACTGCATCCCATTTCCCACAGTCACTGCATCCCATTTCCCACAGTCACTGCATCCCATTTCCCTCAGTCACTGCATCCCATTGCCCTCAGTCACTGCATCCCATTTCCCACAGTGACTGCATCCCATTGCCCTCAGTCACTGCATCCCATTGCCCTCAGTCACTGCATCCCATTGCCCTCAGCCACTGCATCCCACTTCACTCAGTCAGTGGATCTCCTTTTCACAGTCACGGCAATTCCATTTCACTCAGTCACTGCGTCCCATTTCACTCAGTCACTGCGTCCCATTTCCATCAGTCACTGCATCCCATTTCCCACTGTCACTGCATCCCATTTCCCACTGTCACTGCATCCCATTTCCCAGTCACTGCATCCCATTTCCCTCAGTCACTGCATCCCATTTACTCAGTCACTGAATGTCCTTTCCACAGTCACGGCAATCCCATTTCACTCAGTCACTGCATCCCATTTCCCACAGTGACTGCATCCCATTTCCCACAGTCAGTGCATCCCATTGCCCTCAGTCACTGCATTCCATTGCCCTCAGTCACTGCATTCCATTGCCCTCAGTCACTGCATCCCATTTCCCACAGTGACTGCATCCCATTTCCCACAGTCACTGCATCCCATTGCCCTCAGTCACTGCATCCCATTTCCCACAGTGACTGCATCCCATTTCCCACAGTCACTGCATCCCATTTTTCCTCAGTCACTGCATCCCATGTCCCTCAGTCACTGCATCTCATTTCACTCAGTCACTGCATCTCATTTCACTCAGTCAATGCATCCCATTTCACTTAGCCACTGCATCCTATTTCACTCAGTGACTGCATCACAGTTCACTCAGTGACTGAATCACAGATCACTCAGTGACTGAATAACATTTCACTGAGTCACTGCGTCCCATTTCACGCAGTCACTGCATCCCATTTCACGCAGTCACTGCATCCCATTTCACGCAGTCACTGCATCGCATTTCACGCAGTCACTGCATCGCATTTCACGCAGTCACTGCATCCCATTTCACTCAGTCACTGCATCCCATTTCACTCAGTCACTGCATCACATTTCACTCAGTCACTGCATCCCAATTCACTCCATCACTGCATCTCCTTCACCACAGTCACAGCATCCCATTTCCATCAGTCACTCGTTCCCGTGTCTCACAGATGCTGCATTCAATTTTCGACACTCAATATATCCCATTTCCCATAGACACAGCATCTCCTTTCCCACAGTCTCTGCATCTCATTTCAATCAGTGATTGCATCCTACTTCCCAAAAATAGTGCATCCCATTTCGCTCAGTCACTGCATCTCATTTGACTCGGTCACTGCATCCCATTTCCTTCAGTCACTGCATCTCATTTCCGTCAGTTACTGCATCATATTTCCATCAAACAATGCATCTCATTTCACTCAGTGACGGCAGCTCATGTCACTCTGTCACTGCATCCAATTTCCATCAGTCAGTGCATCCCATTTCAAAGAGTCACTGAATCCCATTTCCAACAGTGACTGCATCCCATTTCCCACAGTCACTGAATCCCATTTCACTCAGTCACTGCATCCCATTTCACTCAATCACTGCATCTCCTTCACCACAGTCACATGCATCCCATTCCCCACAGACACGGCATCCCATTCACTTGAGTCGCAGCATCCCATTTCAAACATACACTGCATCTCCTTTCCCTCAGTCACTGCATCCCTATTCACACAGCCACTGCATCCCATTTCACACAGCCAATGCATCCCATTTCACACAGCCACTGCATCCCATTTCACACAGCCACTGCATCCCATTTCACTCAATGCTTCACTTTACACTCAGTCAGGGCATCACATTTCCATCAGTCACTGCATCCCATTACCTCAGTCACTGAATGTCCTTTCCACAGTCACGGCAATCCCATTTCCCTCAGTCACTGCTTCCCATTTACTCAGTCACTGAATGTCCTTTCCACAGTCACGGCATTCCCATTTCCCTCAGTCACTGCATCCCATTTCCTAAGTCGCTGCATCTCCTTTGCACAGTCACTGCATCCCATTTCACTCAGTCACTGCATCCCATTTCACAGAGTCACTGCATCTCCTTTCCATCAATCACTGCGTCCCATTTCACTTAGTCACTGCGTCCCATTTCCATCAATCACTGCATCCCATTTCCCAGTCACTGCATCCCATTTACCTCAGTCACTGCATCCCATTCTCCTCAGTCACTGCATCCCATTACCCTCAGACACTGCATCCCATTTCCGTCAGTCACTCCATCCCATTTCGCTGAGTCGCAGCATCCTATATCCCACAGACACTGCATTTCCTTTCCTTAAGACACTGCTTCGCATTTCATAGAACATAGAACATAGAACAGTACAGCACAGAACAGGCCCTTCAGCCCACAATGTTGTGCCGACCATTGATCCTCATGGATGCACCCTCAAATTTCTGTGACCATATGCATGTCCAGCAGTCTCTTAAATGACCCCAATGACCTTGCTTCCACAACTGCTGCCGGCAACGCATTCCATGCTCTCACAACTCTCTGCGTAAAGAACCTGCCTCTGACATCCCCTCTATACTTTCCACCAACCAGCTTAAAACTATGACCCCTCGTGCTAGCCATTTCTGCCCTGGGAAATAGTCTCTGGCTATCGACTCTATCTATGCCTCTCATTATCTTGTATACCTCAATTAGGTCCCCTCTCCTCCTCCTTTTCTCCAATGAAAAGAGACCGAGCTCAGTCAACCTCTCTTCATAAGATAAGCCCTCCAGTCCAGGCAGCATCCTGGTAAACCTCCTCTGAACCCTCTCCAAAGCATCCACATCTTTCCTATAATAGGGCGCCCAGAACTGGACGCAGTATTCCAAGTGCGGTCTAACCAAAGTTTTATAGAGCTGCAACAAGATCTCACGACTCTTAAACTCAATCCCCCTGTTAATGAAAGCCAAAACACCATATGCTTTCTTAACAACCCTGTCCACTTGGGTGGCCATTTTAAGGGATCTATGTATCTGCACACCAAGATCCCTCTGTTCCTCCACGCTGCCAAGAATCCTATCCTTAATCCTGTACTCAGTTTTCAAATTCGACCTTCCAAAATGCATCACCTCGCATTTATCCAGGTTGAACTCCATCTGCCACCTCTCAGCCCATCTCTGCATCCTGTCAATGTCCCGCTGCAGCCTACAACAGCCCTCTACACTGTCAACGACACCTCCGACCTTTGTGTCGTCTGCAAACTTGCTGACCCATCCTTCAATTCCCTCGTCCAAGTCATTAATAAAAATTACAAACAGTAGAGGCCCAAGGACAGAGCCCTGTGGAACCCCACTCACCACTGACTTCCAGGCAGAATATTTTCCTTCTACTACCACTCGCTGTCTTCTGTTGGCCAGCCAATTCTGTATCCAAGCAGCTAAGTTCCCCTGTATCCCATTCCTCCTGACCTTCTGAATGAGCCTTCCATGGGGAACCTTATCAAATGCCTTACTGAAGTCCATATACACCACATCCACAGCTTGACCCTCATCAACCTTACTAGTCACATCCTCAAAAAACTCAATAAGGTTTGTAAGGCATGACCTACCCCTCACAAAGCCGTGTTGACTGTATTTGATCAAGCCATGCTCTTCCAGATGGTCATAAATCTTATCCCTCAGAATCCTTTCTAACACCTTGCAGACGACAGACGTGAGACTTACCGGTCTATAATTGCCGGGGATTTCCCTATTTCCTTTCTTGAAGAGAGGAATTACATTTGCCTCTCTCCAGTCCTCAGGTACGACTCCAGTGGAGAGCGAGGATGCAAAGATCTTCGCAAGTGGCGAAGCAATTGCATTTCTCGCTTCCCAAAGCAGCCGAGGACAAATCTGATCCGGGCCTGGCGACTTGTCAATCTTAATGTTTGACAAAATTTTCAGTACATCAGCTTCCTCTATCTCTATCCGTTCCAGCATGCACACCTGCTCTTCAAAGGTTTCATTCACTACACAGGTCGTTTCTTTCGTAAAGACAGAAGCAAAAAACTCATTTAGGGCTTCCCCTACCTCCTCAGGCTCCACACACAAGTTCCCTATGCTATCCCTGATCGGCCCTACTCTTTCTTTGACCATTCTCTTATTCCTCACGTAAGTGTAAAATGCCTTTGTGTTTTCCCGGATTCCTTCTGCCAAGCCTTTCTCGTGCCCCCTCCTGGCTCTCCTCAGACCATTTTTGAGCTCCTTCCTTGCCTGCATGTAATCCTCTCTAGCTGAACTTGACCCTAGCTTCCTCCACCTTATGTAAGCTACCTTCTTCCTTTTCACTAGAAGCTCCACCGCTCTCGTCATCCAAGGTTCCTTTATCTTACCCCGTCTTGCCTGTCTCAGAGGGACATATTTACTCATCACTCCCAACAACTGTTCCTTAAACAATCTCCACATGTCTATAGTTCCCTTACCATGGAACAACTGCTCCCAGTCCATGCTTCCTAACTCGTGTCTAATCGCATCATAGTTTCCTCTTCCCCAATTAAATATCCTCCCATTCTGCCTAATCCTCTCCTTCTCCATAGCTATGTAGAATGAGAGAGTGTTATGGTCACTATCACCAAAATGCTCTCCCACCACAAGATCTGATACCTGCCCCGGCTCGTTTCCGAGCACCAAGTCTAGAATGGCCTCTCCCCTCGTCGGCCTGTCAACGTACTGCGTTAGGAAACCCTCCTGAACACACCTTACAAAAACAGCTCCATTCAAATCTTCTGCTCGAAGGAGGTTCCAATCAATATTAGGAAAGTTAAAGTCACCCATTACAACAACCCTACTGCGTCCACACTTTTCCAAAATCTGTCGACCTATGCTTTCTACAATCTCCCTGCTGCTATTGGGGGGCCTGTAGTAAACCCCTAACGAGGTGACTACTCCCTTGCTGCTCCTAATTTCCACCCATACTGACTCAGTAGGCAGATCTTCCTCGACAATGGAAGCTTCTGTAGCTGTGATACCCTCTCTGATTAGTAGTGCTACACCCCCTCCTCTTTTTCCCCCCTCCCTATTCTTTTTAAATGTTCTAAACCCTGGAATATCCAGCAACCATTCCAGCCCATGAGAAACCCATGTCTCTGTTATGGCCACAACATCATAGCACCAGGTACTGATCCATGCTCTAAGTTCATCACTTTTATTCCTGATACTCCTTGCATTAAAGCAAACACACTTTAACCGATCCCTTGGTTCCTTCCCAGGAAAATCCTTCCCACTAGCTGGTCTACCTCTTGCTACTGCCTCACCTGCATCAACGCTCACCTCTGGTATACAGCTCAGGTTCCCACCCCCCTGCCATACTAGTTTAAACCCTCTCGAACTACTCGAGCAAACCTTCCACCCAGGACATTGGTCCCCTTCCAGTTCAGATGCAACCCGTCCTTCTTGTACAGGTCCCACCTTCCCCAGAAGGCATCCCAATTATCAACATATCTGAAACCCTCCCTCCTACACCAGCTGCGTAGCCACGTGTTCAGCTGCGCCCGCTCCCTGTTCCTCACCTCGCTATCTCGTGGCACCGGTAGTAAACCAGAGAACACTACTCTGTTCGTCCTGCTCTGCAGCTTCCATCCTAACTCCCTGAAATCACTTTTTATATCCTCAAACCTATTTCTGGCTATATCATTTGTGCCAATATGTAACACGATTTCTGGCTGTTCACCCTCCCCTTTCAGAACTTTATACACCCGATCGGAGACGTCCCGGACCCTGGCACCAGGGAGGCAACATACCTTCCGGGAATCCCGATCTTGCCCACAAAATCTCCTGTCGATTCCCCTAACTATCGAGTCCCCTACCACGAGTACTTTTCTATTCTGCCCCCTTCCCTTCTTTGCCACAGTGTCAGGCTCAGTGCCAGAGAACTGACTACTATGGCTTTCCTCTGGTAGGTCAACCCCCCCAGCAGTATCCAAAACGGTATACTTATTGCTGAGGGGAATGCCCACAGGGGATCTCTGCACTGTCTGTCTGTCCCCTTTCCTCCCCCTAACTGTAACCCATCTATCCTCGTCCTGAGCCTTAGGAGTGACCAACTCCCGATAACTCCTCTCAATTACCCCCTCTGCCTCCCGAATGATCCGTAGTTCATCCAGCTCCAGCTCCATTTCCCTAACACGGTTTTCAAGGAGCTGTAGCTGGGTGCACTTCCCGCAGATGTAGCCAGATGTAGCCAGCCAGTCCTCATTTCACTCAGTCCCTGCATCCCATTTCACTCAGTCACTGCATCCATTTCCATCAGTCACTGCATCCCATTACCCTCAGTCACTGCATCCCATTGCCCTCAGTCACTGCATCCCATTTCCCACAGTCACTGCATCCCATTTTCCTCAGTCACTGCATTCCATTGCCCTCAGTCACTGCATCTCATTGCCCTCAGCCACTGCATCCCACTTCACTCAGTCACTGCATCTCCTTACCACAGCCACGGCAATCCCATTTCCCACTGTCACTGCATCCAATTTCCTCAGTCACTGCATCTCATTTCCACAGTCACGGCAATCCCATTTCACTCAGTCACTGCATCCCATTTCACTCAGTCACTGCATCCCATTTCACAGAGTCACTGCATCCCATTTCCCACAGTCACTGCATCCCATTTCCCACAGTCACTGCATCCCATTTCCCTCAGTCACTGCATCCCATTGCCCTCAGTCACTGCATCCCATTGCCCTCAGTCACTGCATCCCATTGCCCTCAGTGACTGCATCCCATTGCCCTCAGTCACTGCATCCCATTGCCCTCAGCCACTGCATCCCACTTCACTCAGTCAGTGGATCTCCTTTCCACAGTCACGGCAATTCCATTTCACTCAGTCACTGCGTCCCATTTCACTCAGTCACTGCGTCCCATTTCCATCAGTCACTGCATCCCATTTCCCACTGTCACTGCATCCCATTTCCCAGTCACTGCATCCCATTTCCCTCAGTCACTGCATCTCCTTTCCACAGTCACGGCAATCCCATTTCACTCAGTCACTGCATCCCATTTCCCACAGTGACTGCATCCCATTTCCCACAGTCACTACATCCCATTGCCCTCAGTCACTGCATTCCATTGCCCTCAGTCACTGCATCCCATTTCCCACAGTGACTGCATCCCATTTCCCACAGTCACTGCATCCCATTGCCCTCAGTCACTGCATCCCATTTCCCACAGTGACTGCATCCCATTTCCCACAGTCACTGCATCCCATTTTTCCTCAGTCACTGCATCTCATTGCCCTCAGCCACTGCATCCCACTTCACTCAGTCACTGCATCTCCTTTCCACAGTCACAGCAATCCCATTTCCCACTGTCACTGCATCCAATTTCCTCAGTCACTGCATCTCATTTCCACAGTCACGGCAATCCCATTTCACTCAGTCACTGCATCCCATTTCACTCAGTCACTGCATCCCATTTCACAGAGTCACTGCATCCCATTTCCCACAGTCACTGCATCCTATTGCCCTCAGTCACTGCATCACATTGCCCTCAGTCACTGCATCCCAGTTCCACCAGTCACTGTATCCGATTTCTATCAGTCACTGCGCGCATTTCACTCAGTCACTGCATCTCATTTCACTCATTCACTGCATCCCATTTCACGCAGTCACTGCATCCCATTTCACTCAGTCACTGCATCCCATTCCACTCAGTCACTGCATCCCATTCCACTCAGTCACTGCATCCCATTCCACTCAGTCACTGCATCCCATTTCACTCAGTCAGTGCGTCACATTTCACTCAGGCACTGTATCCCATTTCCCTAAGTCACTGCATCCCACTTCACTCAGTCACTGCATCTCCTTTCCACAGCCACAGCAATCCCATTTCCCTCAGTCACTGCATCCCATTTCCTCAGTTGCTGCATCTCCTTTCCACAGTCACGGCAATCCCATTTCACTCAGTCACTGCATCTCCTTTCCATCAATCACTGCGTCCCATTTCACTGAGTCACTGCGTCCAATTTCCATCAATCACTGCATCCCATTTCCCAGTCACTGCATCCCATTTACCTCAGTCACTGCATCCCATTTCACTCAGTCAGTGCGTCACATTTCCCTCAGTCACTGCATCCCATTTCCTCGGTCACTGCATCTACTTTCAACAGTCACGGCAATTCCATTTCACACAGTCACTGCGTCCCATTTCCATCAGTCACTGCATCCCATTTCCCACTGTCACTGCATCCCATTTCACTCAATCACTGCATCTCCTTCACCACAGTCACTGCATCCCATTTCACTCAGCCACTGCATCCCATTTCACTCAGCCACTGCATCCCATTTCACTCAGCCACTGCATCCCAGTTCACATAGTCACCGCATCCCACTTCACACAGTCACCACATCCCAGTTCACAAAGACACCGCATCCCAGTTCCGTCAGTCACTGCATCCCAGTTCCACCAGTCACTGTATCCGATTTCTATCAGTCACTGCGCGCATTTCACTCAGTCACTGCATCTCATTTCACTCATTCACTGCATCCCATTTCACGCAGTCACTGCATCCCATTTCACTCAGTCACTGCATCCCATTCCACTCAGTCACTGCATCCCATTCCACTCAGTCACTGCATCCCATTTCACTCAGTCAGTGCGTCACATTTCACTCAGGCACTGTATCCCATTTCCCTAAGTCACTGCATCCCACTTCACTCAATCACTGCCTCTCCATCACCACAGTCACTGCATCCCATTTCACACAGCCACTGCATCCCATTTCACTCAATGCTTCACTTTACACTCAGTCAGGGCATCCCATTTCCATCAGTCACTGTGTCCCATTTCCTGAGTCACTGCATCTCCTTTCCACAGTCACGGCAATCCCATTTCACTCAGTCACTGCATCCCATTTCCCACAGTGACTGCATCCCATTTCCCACAGTGACTGCATCCCATTGCCCTCAGTCACTGCATCGCATTGCCCTCAGTCACTGCATCCCATTTCCCACAGTCACTGCATCCCATTTTCCTCAGTCACTGCATGCCATTGCCCTCAGTCACTGCATCTCATTGCCCTCAGCCACTGCATCCCACTTCACTCAGTCAGTGGATCTCCTTTCCACAGTCACGGCAATTCAATTTCACTCAGTCACTGCGTCCCATTTCACTCAGTCACTGCGTCCCATTTCCATCAGTCACTGCATCCCATTTCCCACTGTCACGGCATCCCATTTCCCAGTCACTGCATCCCATTTCCCTCAGTCACTGCATCCCATTTACTCAGTCACTGAATGTCCTTTCCACAGTCACGGCAATCCCATTTCACTCAGTCACTTCATCCCATTTCCCACAGTGACTGCATCCCATTTCCCACAGTCACTGCATCCCATTGCCCTCAGTCACTGCATTCCATTGCCCTCAGTCACTGCATCCCATTTCCCACAGTCACTGCATCCCATTGCCCTCAGTCACTGCATCCCATTTCCCACAGTGACTGCATCCCATTTCCCACAGTCACTGCATCCCATTTTTCCTCAGTCACTGCATCTCATTGCCCTCAGCCACTGCATCCCACTTCACTCAGTCACTGCATCTCCTTTCCACAGCCACGGCAATCCCATTTCCCACTGTCAATGCATCCAATTTCCTCAGTCACTGCATCTCATTTCCACAGTCACGGCAATCCCATTTCACTCAGTCACTGCATCCCATTTCACTCAGTCACTGCATCCCATTTCACAGAGTCATTGCATCCCATTTCCCACAGTCACTGCATCCCATTTCCCTCAGTCACTGCATCCCATTGCCCTCAGTCACTGCATCCCATTGCCCTCAGTCACTGCATCCCATTTCCCACAGTGACTGCATCCCATTTTTCCTCAGTCACTGCATCTCATTGCCCTCAGCCACTGCATCCCACTTCACTCAGTCACTGCATCTCCTTTCCACAGTCACAGCAATCCCATTTCCCACTGTCACTGCATCCAATTTCCTCAGTCACTGCATCTCCTTTCCACAGTCACGGCAATCCCATTTCACTCAGTCACTGCATCCCATTTCACTCAGTCACTGCATCCCATTTCACAGAGTCACTGCATCCCATTTCCCACAGTCACTGCATCCTATTGCCCTCAGTCACTGCATCACATTGCCCTCAGTCACTGCATCCCAGTTCCACCAGTCACTGTATCCGATTTCTATCAGTCACTGCGCGCATTTCACTCAGTCACTGCATCTCATTTCACTCATTCACTGCATCCCATTTCACGCAGTCACTGCATCCCATTTCACTCAGTCACTGCATCCCATTCCACTCAGTCACTGCATCCCATTCCACTCAGTCACTGCATCCCATTTCACTCAGTCAGTGCGTCACATTTCACTCAGGCACTGTATCCCATTTCCCTAAGTCACTGCATCCCACTTCACTCAGTCACTGCATCTCCTTTCCACAGCCACAGCAATCCCATTTCCCTCAGTCACTGCATCCCATTTCCTCAGTTGCTGCATCTCCTTTCCACAGTCACGGCAATCCCATTTCACTCAGTCACTGCATCCCATTTCACTCAGTCACTGCATCCCATTTCACAGAGTCACTGCATCTCCTTTCCATCAATCACTGCGTCCCATTTCACTGAGTCACTGCGTCCAATTTCCATCAATCACTGCATCCCATTTCCCAGTCACTGCATCCCATTTACCTCAGTCACTGCATCCCATTTCACTCAGTCAGTGCGTCACATTTCCCTCAGTCATTGCATCCCATTTCCACGGTCACTGCATCTACTTTCCACTGTCACTGCATCCCATTTCACTCAATCACTGCATCTCCTTCACCACAGTCACTGCATCCCATTTCACACAGCCACTGCATCCCATTTCACTCAATGCTTCACTTTACACTCAGTCAGGGCATCCCATTTCCATCAGTCACTGTGTCCCATTTCCTCAGTCACTGCATCTCCTTTCCACAGTCACGGCAATCCCATTTCACTCAGTCACTGCATCCCATTTCCCACAGTCACTGCATGCCATTGCCCTCAGTCACTGCATCTCATTGCCCTCAGCCACTGCATCCCACTTCACTCAGTCACTGCATCTCCTTTCCACAGCCACGGCAATCCCATTTCCCACTGTCACTGCATCTCCTTTCCACAGTCACGGCAATCCCATTTCCCACTGTCACTGCATCCAATTTCCTCAGTCACTGCATCTCCTTTCCACAGCCACGGCAATCCCATTTTCCACTGTCACTGCATCCAACTTCCTCAGTCACTGCATCTCATTTCCACAGTCACGGCAATCCCATTTCACTCTGTCACTGCATCCCATTTCACTCAGTCACTGCATCCCATTTCACAGAGTCACTGCATCCCATTTCCCACTGTCACTGCATCCCATTTCCCTCAGTCACTGCATCCCATTGCCCTCAGTCACTGCATCCCATTGCCCTCTGTCACTGCATCCCATTTCCCACAGTGACTGCATCCCATTGCCCTCAGTCACTGCATCCCATTGCCCTCAGCCACTGCATCCCACTTCACTCAGTCAGTGGATCTCATTTCCACAGTCACGGCAATTCCATTTCACTCAGTCACTGCGTCCCATTTCACTCAGTCACTGCGTCCCATTTCCATCAGTCACTGCATCCCATTTCCCACAGTCACTGCATCCCATTTTTCCTCAGTCACTGCATCCCATTGCCCTCAGTCACTGCATCTCATTGCCCTCAGCCACTGCATCCCACTTCACTCAGTCACTGCATCTCCTTTCCACAGTCACAGCAATCCCATTTCCCACTGTCACTGCATCCAATTTCCTCAGTCACTGCATCTCCTTTCCACAGTCTCGGCAATCCCATTTCACTCAGTCACTGCATCCCATTTCACTCAGTCACTGCATCCCATTTCACAGAGTCACTGCATCCCATTTCCCACAGTCACTGCATCCTATTGCCCTCAGTCACTGCATCACATTGCCCTCAGTCACTGCATCCCATTGCCCTCAGTCACTGCATCCCATTTCGCACAGTGACTGCATCCCATTTCCCTCTGTCACTGCATCCCATTGCCCTCAGTGACTGCATCCCATTTCCCACAGTGACTGCATCCCATTTCCCTCTGTCACTGCATCCCGTTGCCCTCCGTCACTGCATCCCATTGCCCTCAGCCACAGCATCCCACTTCACTCAGTCAGTGCATCTCCTTTCCACAGTCACGGCAATTCCATTTCACTCAGTCACTGCCTCCCATTTCACTCAGTCACTGCATCCATTTCCATCAGTCACTGCATCCCATTACCCTCAGTCACTGCATCCCATTACCCTCAGTCGCAGCTTCCCATTTCCCACAGACACTGCATTTCCTTTCCCTTAGTCACTGCATCTCAATTCCAACAGTCACTGCATCCCATTTCACTCAGCCACTGCATCCAATTTCACTAAGCCACTGCATCCCAGTTCACATAGTCACCGCATCCCAGTTCACACAGTCACCACATCCCAGTTCACAAAGTCACTGCATCCCAGTTCCATCAGTCACTGTATCCGATTTCAATCAGTCACTGCGCGCATTTCACTCAGTCACTGCATCTCATTTCACTCATTCACTGCATCTCATTTCACGCAGTCACTGCATCGCATTTCACTCAGTCACTGCATCCCATTCCACTCAGTCACTGCATCCCATTTCCCTCAGTCACTCCATCCCATTTCCGTCAGTCACTCCATCCCATTTCCTCAGTCACTGCATCTCCTTTCCACAGTCACGGCAATTACATTTCACTCAGTCACTGCGTCCCATTTCCCACAGTGACTGCATCCCATTTCCCACAGTCACTGCATCCCATTGCCCTCAGTCACTGCATCCCATTGCCCTCAGTCACTGCATTCCATTGCCCTCAGTCACTGCATCCCATTTCCCACAGTGACTGCATCCCATTTCCCACAGTCACTGCATCCGATTTCCCTCAGTCACTGCATCACATTGCCCTCAGTCACTGCATCCCATTGCCCTCAGTCACTGCATCCCATTTCACAGAGTCACTGCATCTCCTTTCCATCAATCACTGCGTCCCATTTCACTTAGTCACTGCGTCCCATTTCCATCAATCACTGCATCCCATTTACCTCAGTCACTGCACCCCATTACCCTCAGTCACTGCATCCCATTACCCTCAGTCCCAGCATCCCATTTGCAAAAGACACTGCATTTCATTTCCCTAAGTCACTGCATCTCATTTCCACCAGTCACTGCATCCCATTTCATTCCCCACTGCATCTCATTTCACGCAGTCACTGCACGCATTTCACTCAGTCACTGCATCCCATTCCACTCAGTCACTGCATCCCATTCCACTCAGTCACTTCATCCCATTTCACTCAGTCAGTGCATCACATTTCCCTCAGTCACTGCATCCCATTTCCTCAGTCACTGCATCTCCTTTCCACAGTCACGGCAATTCCATTTCACTCAGTCACTGTGTCCTATTTCACTCAGTCACTGCGTCCCATTTCCATCAGTCACTGCATCCCATTTCCCACTGTCACAGCATCCCATTTGCCACTGTCACTGCATCCCATTTCACTCAATCACTGCATCTCCTTCACCACAGTCACTGCATCCCATTTCACACAGCCACTGCATCCGATTTCACTCAATGCTTCACTTTACACTTAGTCAGGGCATCCCATTTCCATCAGTCACTGCGTCCCATTTCCTCAGTCACTGCATCTCCTTTCCACAGTCACGGCAATCCCATTTCACTCAGTCACTGCATCCCATTTCCCACAGTGACTGCATCCCATTTCCCACAGTGACTGCATCCCATTGCCCTCAGTCACTGCATCCCATTGCCCTCAGTAACTGCATCCCATTTCCCACAGTCACTGCATGCCATTGCCCTCAGTCACTGCATCTCAGTGCCCTCAGCCACTGCATCCCACTTCACTCAGTCACTGCATCTCCTTTCCACAGCCACGGCAATCCCATTTCCCACTGTCACTGCATCCAATTTCCTCAGTCACTGCATCTCATTTCCACAGTCACGGCAATCCCATTTCACTCAGTCACTGCATCCCATTTCACTCAGTCACTGCATCCCATTTCACAGAGTCACTGCATCCCATTTCACAGAGTCACTGCATCCCATTTCCCACAGTCACTGCATCCCATTTCCCTCAGTCACTGCATCCCATTGCCCTCAGTCACTGCATCCCATTGCCCTCAGTCACTGCATCCCATTGCCCTCAGTCACTGCATCCCATTGCCCTCAGCCACTGCATCCCATTGCCCTCAGCCACTGCATCCCATTTCCCACAGTGACTGCATCCCATTTCCCACAGTCACTGCATCCCATTTTTCCTCAGTCACTGCAACCCATTGCCCTCAGTCACTGCATCTCATTGCCCTCAGCCACTGCATCCCACTTCACTCAGTCACTGCATCTCCTTTACACAGTCACGGCAATCCCATTTCCCACTGTCACTGCATCCAATCTCCTCAGTCACTGCATCTCCTTTCCACAGTCACAGCAATCCCATTTCCCACTGTCACTGCATCCAATTTCCTCAGTCACTGCATCTCCTTTCCACAGTCACGGCAATCCCATTTCACTCAGTCACTGCATCCCATTTCACTCAGTCACTGCATCCCATTTCACAGAGTCACTGCATCCCATTTCCCACAGTCACTGCATCCCATTTCCCTCAGTCACTACATCCCATTTCACTCAGTCACTGCATCCATTTCCATCAGTCACTGCATCCCATTACCCTCAGTCACTGCATCCCGTTACCCTCAGTCGCAGCATCCCATTTCCCACAGACACTGCATTTCCTTTCCCTCAGTCACTGCATCCCATTTCCCTCAGTCACTGCATCCCATTTCCCTCAGTCACTGCATCCAAACTTCCCTCAGTCACTGCATCCAAACTTCCCTCAGTCACTGCATCCCATTTCACTCAGTCACTGCATCCCATTTCACTCAGCCATGCATCTAATTTCACTCAGCCACTGCATCCCAGTGCACATAGTCACCGCATCCCAGTTCACAGAGTCACCACATCCCAGTTCACAAAGTCACCGCATCCCAGTTCCATCAGTCACTGTATCCGATTTCAATCAGTCACTGCGCGCTATTCACTCAGTCACTGCATCTCATTTCACTCATTCACTGCATCCCATTTCACTCAATCACTGCATCCCATTTCACTCAATCACTGCATCCCATTTCACTCAGTCACTGCATCCCATTCCACTCAGTCACTGCATCCCATTTCACTCAGTCAGTGCATCACATTTCCCTCAGTCACTGCATCCCACTTCACTCAGTCACAGCATCCCATTTCCCTCAGTCACTGCATCCCATTTCCTCAGTCACTGCATCCCATTTCCTCAGTCACTGCATCTCCTTTCCACAGTCATGGCAATCCCATTTCACTCAGTCACTGCATCCCATTTCACTCAGTCACTGCATCCCATTTCACAGAGTCACTGCATCTCCTTACCATCAGTCACTGCGTCCCATTTCACACAGTCACTGCATCCCATTTCCCAGTCACTGCATCCCATTGTCCTCATTCACTGCAGCCGATTCCCCTCAGTCACTGCATCCCATTCCACTCAGTCAGTGCATCACATTTCCCTCAGTCACTGCATCCCATTTCCTCAGTCACTGCATCTCCTTTCCACAGTCACGGCAATTCCATTTCACTCAGTCACTGTGTCCTATTTCACTCAGTCACTGCGTCCCATTTCCATCAGTCACTGCATCCCATTTCCCACTGTCACAGCATCCCATTTCCCACTGTCACTGCATCCCATTTCACTCAATCACTGCATCTCCTTCACCACAGTCACTGCATCCCATTTCACACAGCCACTGCATCCGATTTCACTCAATGCTTCACTTTACACTCAGTCAGGGCATCCCATTTCCATCAGTCACTGCGTCCCATTTCCTCAGTCACTGCATCTCCTTTCCACAGTCACGGCAATCCCATTTCACTCAGTCACTGCATCCCATTTCCCACAGTGACTGCATCCCATTTCCCACAGTGACTGCATCCCATTGCCCTCAGTCACTGCAGCCGATTCCCCTCAGTCACTGCATCCCATTCCACTCAGTCAGTGCATCACATTTCCCTCAGTCACTGCATCCCATTTCCTCAGTCACTGCATCTCCTTTCCACAGTCACGGCAATTCCATTTCACTCAGTCACTGTGTCCTATTTCACTCAGTCACTGCGTCCCATTTCCATCAGTCACTGCATCCCATTTCCCACTGTCACAGCATCCCATTTCCCACTGTCACTGCATCCCATTTCACTCAATCACTGCATCTCCTTCACCACAGTCACTGCATCCCATTTCACACAGCCACTGCATCCGATTTCACTCAATGCTTCACTTTACACTCAGTCAGGGCATCCCATTTCCATCAGTCACTGCGTCCCATTTCCTCAGTCACTGCATCTCCTTTCCACAGTCACGGCAATCCCATTTCACTCAGTCACTGCATCCCATTTCCCACAGTGACTGCATCCCATTTCCCACAGTGACTGCATCCCATTGCCCTCAGTCACTGCATCTCAGTGCCCTCAGCCACTGCATCCCACTTCACTCAGTCACTGCATCTCCTTTCCACAGCCACGGCAATCCCATTTCCCACTGTCACTGCATCCAATTTCCTCAGTCACTGCATCTCATTTCCACAGTCACGGCAATCCCATTTCACTCAGTCACTGCATCCCATTTCACTCAGTCACTGCATCCCATTTCACAGAGTCACTGCATCCCATTTCACAGAGTCACTGCATCCCATTTCCCACAGTCACTGCATCCCATTTCCCTCAGTCACTGCATCCCATTGCCCTCAGTCACTGCATCCCATTGCCCTCAGTCACGGCATCCCATTGCCCTCAGCCACTGCATCCCATTTCCCACAGTGACTGCATCCCATTTCCCACAGTCACTGCATCCCATTTTCCCTCAGTCACTGCAACCCATTGCCCTCAGTCACTGCATCTCATTGCCCTCAGCCACTGCATCCCACTTCACTCAGTCACTGCATCTCCTTTCCACAGTCACAGCAATCCCATTTCCCACTGTCACTGCATCCAATTTCCTCAGTCACTGCATCTCCTTTCCACAGTCACGGCAATCCCATTTCACTCAGTCACTGCATCCCATTTCACTCAGTCACTGCATCCCATTTCACTCAGTCACTGCATCCCATTTCCCACAGTCACTGCATCCCATTTCCCTCAGTCACTACATCCCATTTCACTCAGTCACTGCATCCATTTCCATCAGTCACTGCATCCCATTACCCTCAGTCACTGCATCCCGTTACCCTCAGTCGCAGCATCCCATTTCCCACAGACACTGCATTTCCTTTCCCTCAGTCACTGCATCCCATTTCCCTCAGTCACTGCATCCCATTTCACTCAGTCACTGCATCCCATTTCACTCAGCCATGCATCTAATTTCACGCAGCCACTGCATCCCAGTGCACATAGTCACCGCATCCCAGTTCACAGAGTCACCACATCCCAGTTCACAAAGTCACCGCATCCCAGTTCCATCAGTCACTGTATCCGATTTCAATCAGTCACTGCGCGCTATTCACTCAGTCACTGCATCTCATTTCACTCATTCACTGCATCCCATTTCACTCAATCACTGCATCCCATTTCACTCAGTCACTGCATCCCATTTCACTCAGTCACTGCATCCCATTCCACTCAGTCACTGCATCCCATTCCACTCAGTCACTGCATCCCATTTCACTCAGTCAGTGCATCACATTTCCCTCAGTCACTGCATCTCATTTCCTCAGTCACTGCATCTCATTTCCACAGTCACGGCAATCCCATTTCACTCAGTCACTGCATCCCATTTCACTCAGTCACTGCATCCCATTGCCCTCAGTCACTGCATCCCATTGCCCTCAGTCACTGCATCCCATTTCCCACAGTGACTGCATCCCATTGCCCTCAGTCACTGCATCCCATTGCCCTCAGCCACTGCATCCCACTTCACTCAGTCAGTGGATCTCCTTTCCACAGTCACGGCAATTCCATTTCACTCTGTCACTGCGCCCCATTTCACTCAGTCACTGCGTCCCATTTGCCAAAGACACTGCATTTCATTTCCCTAAGTCACTGCATCTCATTTCCACCAGTCACTGCACCCCATTTCATTCCCCACTGCATCGCATTTCACTCAGTCACTGCATCCCATTCCACTCAGTCACTGCATCCCATTCCACTCAGTCACTGCATCCCATTGCCCTCAGTGACTGCATCCCATTTCCCACAGTGACTGCATCCCATTTCCCTCTGTCACTGCATCCCGTTGCCCTCCGTCACTGCATCCCATTGCCCTCAGCCACTGCATCCCACTTCACTCAGTCAGTGCATCTCCTTTCCATCAGTCACTGCATCCCATTACCCTCAGTCACTGCATCCCATTACCCTCAGTCGCAGCTTCCCATTTCCCACAGACACTGCATTTCCTTTCCCTTAGTCACTGCATCTCAATTCCAACAGTCACTGCATCCCATTTCACTCCGCCACTGCATCCAATTTCACTCAGCCACTGCATCCCAGTTCACATAGTCACCGCATCCCAGTTCACACAGTCACCACATCCCAGTTCACAAAGTCACCGCATCCCAGTTCCATCAGTCACTGTATCCGATTTCAATCAGTCACTGCGCGCATTTCACTCAGTCACTGCATCTCATTTCACTCATTCACTGCATCTCATTTCACGCAGTCACTGCATCGCATTTCACTCAGTCACTGCATCCCATTCCACTCAGTCACTGCATCCCATTTCCCAGTCACTGCATCCCATTTCCCTCAGTCACTCCATCCCATTTCCCTCAGTCACTGCATCCCATTTCCTCAGTCACTGCATCTCCTTTCCACAGTCACGGCAATTACATTTCACTCAGTCACTGCGTCCCATTTCCCACAGTGACTGCATCCCATTTCCCACAGTCACTGCATCCCATTGCCCTCAGTCACTGCATTCCATTGCCCTCAGTCACTGCATCCCATTTCCCACAGTGACTGCATCCCATTACCCTCAGTCACTGCATCCCATTACCCTCAGTCCCAGCATCCCATTTGCCAAAGACACTGCATTTCATTTCCCTAAGTCACTGCATCTCATTTCCACCAGTCACTGCATCCCATTTCATTCCCCACTGCATCTCATTTCACGCAGTCACTGCACGCATTTCACTCAGTCACTGCATCGCATTTCACTCAGTCACTGCATCCCATTCCACTCAGTCACTGCATCCCATTCCACTCAGTCACTGCATCCCATTCCACTCAGTCAGTGCATCACATTTCCCTCAGTCACTGCATCCCATTTCCTCAGTCACTGCATCTCCTTTCCACAGTCACGGCAATTCCATTTCACTCAGTCACTGTGTCCTATTTCACTCAGTCACTGCGTCCCATTTCCATTAGTCACTGCATCCCATTTCCCACTGTCACTGCATCCCATTTCACTCAATCACTGCATCTCCTTCACCACAGTCACTGCATCCCATTTCACACAGCCACTGCATCCGATTTCACTCAAAGCTTCACTTTACACTCAGTCAGGGCATCCCATTTCCATCAGTCACTGCGTCCCATTTCCTCAGTCACTGCATCTCCTTTCCACAGTCACGGCAATTTCATTTCACTCAGTCACTGCATCCCATTTCCCACAGTGACTGCATCCCATTTCCCACAGTGACTGCATCCCATTGCCCTCAGTCACTGCATCCCATTGCCCTCAGTCACTGCATCCCATTTCCCACAGTCACTGCATGCCATTGCCCTCAGTCACTGCATCTCATTGCCCTCAGCCACTGCATCCCACTTCACTCAGTCACTGCATCTCCTTTCCACAGCCACGGCAATCCCATTTCCCACTGTCACTGCATCCAATTTCCTCAGTCACTGCATCTCATTTCCACAGTCACGGCAATCCCATTTCACTCAGTCACTGCAACCCATTTCACTCAGCCACTGCATCCCATTTCACAGAGTCACTGCATCCCATTTCCCACAGTCACTGCATCCCATTTCCCTCAGTCACTGCATCCCATTGCCCTCAGTCACTGCATCCCATTGCCCTCAGTCACTGCATCCCATTTCCCACAGTGACTGCATCCCATTTCCCACAGTCACTGCATCCCATTTTTCCTCAGTCACTGCATCCCATTGCCCTCAGTCACTGCATCTCATTGCCCTCAGCCACTGCATCCCACTTCACTCAGTCACTGCATCTCCTTTCCACAGTCACGGCAATCCCATTTCCCACTGTCACTGCATCCAATCTCCTCAGTCACTGCATCTCCTTTCCACAGTCACAGCAATCCCATTTCAGACTGTCACTGCATCCAATTTCCTCAGTCACTGCATCTCCTTTCCACAGTCACGGCAATCCCATTTCACTCAGTCACTGCATCCCATTTCACTCAGTCAGTGCATCCCATTTCACAGAGTCACTGCATCCCATTTCACAGAGTCACTGCATCCCATTTCCCTCAGTCACTACATCCCATTTCACTCAGTCACTGCATCCATTTCCATCAGTCACTGCATCCCATTACCCTCAGTCACTGCATCCCATTACCCTCAGTCGCAGCATCCCATTTCCCACTGTCACTGCATCCCATTTCATCCAATCACTGCATCTCCTTCACCACAGTCACTGCATCCCATTCCCCACAGAGGCGGCATCCCATTCACTTGAGTCGCAGCATCCCATTTCAAACATACACTGCATCTTCTTTCCCTCAGTCACTGCATCCCTATTCACACAGCCACTGCATCCCACTTCACACAGCCACTGCATCCCATTTCACACAGCCACTGCATCCCATTTCACACAGCCACTGCATCCCATTTCACACAGCCACTGCATCCCATTTCACTCAATGCTTCACTTTACACTCAGTCAGGGCATCACATTTCCATCAGTCACTGCATCCCATTTCCTTAGTCACTGAATGTCCTTTCCTCAGTCACGGCAATCCCATTTCCCACAGTGACTGCATCCCATTTCCCACAGTCACTGCATCCCATTGCCCTCAGTCACTGCATTCCATTGCCCTCAGTCACTGCATCCCATTTCCCACAGTGACTGCATCCCATTTCCCACAGTCACTGCATCCCATTTCCCTCAGTCACTGCATCCCACTGCCCTCAGTCACTGCATCCCATTGCCCTCAGCCACTGCATCCCATTTCCCTCAGTCACTGCATCCCATTTCCTTAGTCGCTGCATCTCCTTTCCACAGTCACGGCAATCCCATTTCACTCAGTCACTGCATGCCATTTCACTCAGTCACTGCATCCCATTTTACAGAGTCACTGCGTCCCATTTCCATCAATCACTGCATCCCATTTCCAGTTCAATGCATCCCATTTACCTCAGTCACTGCATCCCATTTCCATCAGTCACTGCATCCCATTTCCCACTGTCACTGCATCCCATTTCACTCAATCACTGCATCTCCTTAACCACAGTCACTGCATCCCATTTCACACAGCCACTGCATCCCATTTCACTCAATGCTTCACTTTACACTCAGTCAGGGCATCCCATTTCGATCAGTCACTGCGTCCCATTTCCTCAGTCACTGCATCTCCTTTCCACAGTCACGGCAATCCCATTTCACTCAGTCACTGCATCCCATTTCCCAGTCAATGCATCCCATTTACCTCAGTCACTGCATCCCATTCTCCTCAGTCACTGCATCCCATTACCCTCAGACACTGCATCCCATTTCCGTCAGTCACTCCATCCCATTTCACTCAGTCGCAGCATCCTATATCCCACAGACACTGCATTTCCTTTCCTTAAGACACTGCTTCGCATTTCACTCAGTCACTGCATCCCATTTCACTCAGTCACTGCATCCCATTACCCTCAGTCACTGCATCCCATTACCCTCAGTCGCAGCATCCCATTTCCCACAGACACTGCATTTCCTTTCCTTAAGACACTGCTTCGCATTTCACTCAGTCACTGCATCCCATTTCACTCAGTCACTGCATCCATTTCCATCAGTCACTGCATCCCATTACCCTCAGTCACTGCATCCCATTACCCTCAGTTGCAGCATCCCATTTCCCACAGACACTGCATTTCCTTTCCTTAAGACACTGCTTCGCATTTCACTCAGTCACTGCATCCCATTTCACTCAGTCACTGCATCCATTTCCATCAGTCACTGCATCCCATTACCCTCAGTCACTGCATCCCATTACCCTCAGTCGCAGCATCCCATTTCCCACAGACACTGCATTTCCTTTCCCTTAGTCACTGCATCTCATTTCCACCAGTCACTGCATCCCATTTCACTCCCCACTGCATCCCATTTCACTCAGCCACCGCATCCCATTTCACTCAGCCACTGCATCCCAGTTCACATAGTCACCGCATCCCACTTCACACAGTCACCACATCCCAGTTCACAAAGTCACCGCATCCCAGTTCACAAAGTCACCGCATCCCAGTTCACAAAGTCACCGCATCCCAGTTCCGTCAGTCACTGCATCCCAGTTCCATCAGTCACTGCATCCGATTTCTATCAGTCACTGCATCTCATTTCACTCATTCACTGCATCACATTTCCAACAGTCACTGCATCCCATTTCACTCCCCACTGCATCCCATTTCACTCAGTCACTGCTTCCATTTCCATCAGTCACTGCATCCCATTACCCTCAGTCGCAGCATCGCATTTCCCACAGACACTGCATTTCCTTTCCCTAAGTCACTGCATCTCATTTCCACCAGTCACTGCATCCCATTTCATTCCCCACTGCATCTCATTTCACGCAGTCACTGCATCGCATTTCACTCAGTCACTGCATCCCATTCCACTCAGTCACTGCATCCCATTCCACTCAGTCACTGCATCCCATTTCCCACTGTCACTGCATCCCATTTCACTCAATCACTGCATCTCCTTAACCACAGTCACTGCATCCCATTTCACTCAATGCTTCACTTTACACTCAGTCAGGGCATCCCATTTCGATCAGTCACTGCGTCCCATTTCCTCAGTCACTGCATCTCCTTTCCACAGTCACGGCAATCCCATTTCACTCAGTCACTGCATCCCATTTCCCACAGTGACTGCATCCCATTTCCCACAGTCACTGCATCCCATTTCCCTCAGTCACTGCATCCCATTGCCCTCAGTCACTGCATCCCATTGCCCTCAGTCACTGCATCCCATTGCCCTCAGTCACTGCATCCCATTGCCCTCAGTCACTGCATCCCTTTTCCCACAGTCACTGCATCCCATTTTTCCTCAGTCACTGCATCCCATTGCCCTCAGTCACTGCATCTCATTGCCCTCAGCCACTGCATCCCACTTCACTCAGTCACTGCATCTCCTTTCCACAGCCACGGCAATCCCATTTCCCACTGTCACTGCATCTCCTTTCCTCAGTCACGGCAATCCCATTTCCCACTGTCACTGCATCCAATTTCCTCAGTCACTGCATCTCCTTTCCACAGTCACGGCAATCCCATTTCACTCCCCACTGCATCCCATTTCACTCAGCCACTGCATCCCATTTCACTCAGCCACTGCATCCCAGTTCATATAGTCAGCGCATCCCACTTCACACAGTCACCACATCCCAGTTCCGTCAGTCACTGCATCCCAGTTCCATCAGTCACTGTATCCGATTTCTATCAGTCACTGCGCACATTTCACTCAGTCACTGCATCCCATTTCACGCAGTCACTGCATCGCATTTCACTCAGTCACTGCATCCCATTTCACTCAGTCACTGCATCCCATTCCACTCAGTCACTGCATCCCATTTCACTCAGTCAGTGCGTCACATTTCACTCAGGCACTGTGTCCCATTTCCCTAAGTCACTGCACCCAAAGCCCGCTCAGGCACTGCATCCCTATTAACTCAGTCACTCCTTCCCAGTACCTCCGTCACTGCATCCCATTTCACTCAGTCAATGCTTCATTTTCCGTCAGTCACTGCATCCCATTACCCTCAGTCCCAGCATCCCATTTCCCACAGACACTGCATTTCACTTCCCGAAGTCACTGCATCTCATTTCCACCAGTCACTGCATCCCATTTCATTCCCCACTGCATCTCATTTCACGCAGTCACTGCATCGCATTTCACTCAGTCACTGCATCCCATTTCACTCAGTCACTGCATCCCATTTCACTCAGTCACTGCATCCCATTCCACTCAGCCACTGCATACCATTTCACTCAGTCAGTGCATCACATTTCCCTCAGTCACAGCATCCCATTTCCTCAGTCACTGCATCTCCTTTCCACAGTCACGGCAATTCCATTTCACTCAGTCACTGTGTCCCATTTCACTCAGTCACTGCGTCCCATTTCCATCAGTCACTGCATCCCATTTCCATCAGTCACTGCATCCCATTTCACTCAATCACTGCATCTCCTTCACCACAGTCACTGCATCCCATTTCACACAGACACTGCATCCCATTTCACTCAATGCTTCACTTTACACTCAGTCAGGGCATCCCATTTCCATCAGTCACTGCGTCCCATTTCCTCAGTCACTGCATCTCCTTTCCACAGTCACGGCAATCCCATTTCACTCCGTCACTGCATCCCATTTCCCACAGTGACTGCATCCCATTTCCCACAGTCACTGCATCCCATTGCCCTCAGTCACTGCATCCCATTGCCCTCAGTCACTGCATCCCATTTCCCACAGTGACTGCATCCCATTTCCCACAGTCACTGCATCCCATTTTTCCTCAGTCACTGCATCCCATTGCCCTCAGTCACTGCATCTCATTGCCCTCAGCCACTGCATCCCACTTCACTCAGTCACCGCATCTCCTTTCAACAGCCACAGCAATCCCATTTCCCACTGTCACTGCATCCAATTTCCTCAGTCACTGCATCTCCTTTCCACAGCCACGGCAATCCCATTTCACTCAGTCCCTGCATCCCATTTCACTCAGTCACTGAATCCCATTTCACAGAGTCAGCGCATCCCATTTCCCACAGTCACTGCATCCCATTTCCCTCAGTCACTGCATCCCATTTCCCACAGTGACTGCATCCCATTTCCCTCAGTCACTGCATCCCATTGCCCTCAGTCACTGCATCCCATTACCCTCAGTTACTGCATCCCATTGCCCTCAGCCACTGCATCCCACTTCACTCAGTCAGTGCATCTCCTTTCCAAAGTCACGGCAATTCCATTTCACTCAGTCACTGCATCCATTTTCATCAGTCACTGCATCCCATTACCCTCAGTCACTGCATCCCATTACCCTCAGTCGCAGCATCCCATTTCCCACAGACACTGCATTTCCTTTCCCTTAGTCACTGCATCTCATTTCCAACAGTCACTGCATCCCATTCCATTCCCCACTGCATCGCATTTCACTCAGTCACTGCATCCCATTTCACTCAGTCACTGCATCCCATTTCACTCAGTCACTGCATCCCATTCCACTCAGTCACTGCATACCATTTCACTCAGTCACTGCATACCATTTCCCTCAGTCACTGTATCCCATTTCCTCAGTCACTGCATCTCCTTTCCACAGTCACGGCAATTCCATTTCACTCAGTCACTGTGTCCCATTTCACTCAGTCACTGCGTCCCATTTCCATCAGTCACTGCATCCCATTTCCCACTGTCACTGCATCCCATTTCACTCAATCACTGCATCTCCTTCACCACAGTCACTGCATCCCATTTCACACAGCCACTGCATCCCATTTCACTCAATGCTTCACTTTACACTCAGTCAGGGCATCCCATTTCCATCAGTCACTGCGTCCCATTTCCTCAGTCACTGCATCTCCTTTCCACAGTCACGGCAATCCCATTTCACTCAGTCACTGCATCCCATTTCCCACAGTGAGTGCATCCCATTTCCCACAGTCACTGCATCCCATTTCCCTCAGTCACTGCATCCCATTGCCCTCAGTCACTGCATCCCATTTCCAGCAGTGACTGCATCCCATTTCCCACAGTCACTGCATCCCATTGCCCTCAGTCACTGCATCTCATTGCCCTCAGCCACTGCATCCCACTTCACTCAGTCACTGCATCTCCTTTCCACAGCCACAGCAATCCCATTTCACTCAGTCACTCCATCCCATTTCACAGAGTCAGCGCATCCCATTTCCCACTGTCACTGCATCTCCTTTCCACAGTCACGGCAATCCCATTTCACTCAGTCACTGCATCCCATTTCACTCAGTCACTGCATCCCATTTCACAGAGTCAGCGCATCCCATTTCCCACAGTCACTGCATCCCATTTCCCTCAGTCACTGCATCCCATTGCCCTCAGTCACTGCAACCCATTGCCCTCAGCCACTGCATCCCATTTCACTCAGTCACTGCATCCCATTGCCCTCAGTCACTGCATCCCATTACCCTCAGTCACTGCATCCCATTACCCTCAGTCGCAGCATCCCATTTCCCACAGACACTGCATTTCCTTTCCCTTAGTCACTGCATCTCATTTCCAACAGTCACTGCATCCCATTTCACTCCCCACTGCATCCCATTTCACTCAGCCACTGCATCCAATTTCACTCAGCCACTGCATCCCAGTTCACATAGTCACCGCATCCCAGTTCACAGAGTCACCACATCCCAGTTCACAAAGTCACCGCATCCCAGTTCCATCAGTCACTGTATCCGATTTCAATCAGTCACTGCGCGCATTTCACTCAGTCACTGCATCTCATTTCACTCATTCACTGCATCCCGTTTCACGCAGTCACTGCATCGCATTTCACTCAGTCAGTGCATCCCATTTCCCTCCGTCACTGCATCCCATTCCACTCAGTCACTGCATCTCCTTTCCACAGTCACGGCAAGTCCATTTCACTCAGTCACTGCGTCCCATTTCACTCAGTCACTGCGTCCCATTTCCATCAGTCACTGCATCCCATTTCCCACTGTCACTGCATCCCATTTCCCAGTCACTGCATCCCATTTCCCTCAGTCACTCCATCCCATTTCCCTCAGTCGCAGCATCCTTTATCCCCCAGACACTGCATTTCCTTTCCTTAAGACACTGCATCGCATTTCACTCAGTCACTGCATCCCATTTCACTCAGTCACTGCATCCATTTCCATCAGTCACTGCATCCCACTACCCTCAGTCACTGAATCCCATTGCCCTCGGTCGCAGCATCCCATTTCCTACAGACACTGCATTTCCTTTCGCTTAGTCACTGCATCTCATTTCCACCAGTCACTGCATCCCATTTCACTCCCCACTGCATCCCATTTCACTCAGCCACTGCATCCCATTTCACTCAGCCACTGCATCCCATTTCACTCAGCCACTGCATCCCAGTTCACATAGTCACCGCATCCCAGTTCACAGTCACCGCATCCCAGTTCACAAAGTCACCGCATCCCAGTTCCGTCAGTCACTGCATCCCAGTTCCATCAGTCACTGTATCCGATTACTATCAGTCACTGCATCCCATTTCCCTCAGTCGCAGCATCCTTTATCCCCCAGACACTGCATTTCCTTTCCTTAAGACACTGCATCGCATTTCACTCAGTCACTGCATCCCATTTCACTCCCCACTGCATCCCATTTCACTCAGCCACTGCATCCAATTTCACTCAGCCACTGCATCCAATTTCACTCAGCCACTGCATCCCAGTTCACAGAGTCACCACATCCCAGTTCACAAAGTCACCGCATCCCAGTTCCATCAGTCACTGTATCCGATTTCAATCAGTCACTGCGCGCATTTCACTCAGTCACTGCATCTCATTTCACTCATTCACTGCATCCCGTTTCACGCAGTCACTGCATCGCATTTCACTCAGTCAGTGCATCCCATTTCCCTCAGTCACTGCATCCCATTCCACTCAGTCACTGCATCCCATTCCACTCAGTCACTGCATCACATTTCACTCAGTCAGTGCATCACATTTCCCTCAGTCACTGCATCTCATTTCCTCAGTCACTGCATCTCCTTTCCACAGTCACGGCAAGTCCATTTCACTCAGTCACTGCGTCCCATTTCACTCAGTCACTGCGTCCCATTTCACTCAGTCACTGCGTCCCATTTCCATCAGTCACTGCATCCCATTTCCCACTGTCACTGCATCCCATTTCCCAGTCACTGCATCCCATTTCCCTCAGTCACTCCATCCCATTTCCCTCAGTCGCAGCATCCTTTATCCCCCAGACACTGCATTTCCTTTCCTTAAGACACTGCATCGCATTTCACTCAGTCACTGCATCCCATTTCACTCAGTCACTGCATCCATTTCCATCAGTCACTGCATCCCACTACCCTCAGTCACTGCATCCCATTGCCCTCGGTCGCAGCATCCCATTTCCTACAGACACTGCATTTCCTTTCCCTTAGTCACTGCATCTCATTTCCACCAGTCACTGCATCCCATTTCACTCCCCACTGCATCCCATTTCACTCAGCCACTGCATCCCATTTCACTCAGCCACTGCATCTCAGTTTACTCAGCCACTGCATCTCAGTTCACTCAGCCACTGCATCTCAGTTCACTCAGCCACTGCATCCCAGTTCACATAGTCACCGCATCCCAGTTCACAGTCACTGCATCCCAGTTCACAAAGTCACCGCATCCCAGTTCCGTCAGTCACTGCATCCCAGTTCCATCAGTCACTGTATCCGATTTCTATCAGTCACTGCGCGCATTTCACTCAGTCACTGCATCCCATTTCACGCAGTCACTGCATCGCATTTCACACAGTCACTGCATCCCATTCAAGTCAGTCACTGCATCCCATTTCACTCAGTAAGTGCAACGCATTTCACTCAGTCACTGCATCCCATTTTACTCAGTCACTGCATCCATTTCCATCAGTCACTGCATCCAATTACCCTCAGTCGCAGCATCCCATTTCCCACAGACACTGCATCTTATTTCCACCAGTCACTGCATCCCATTTCATTCCCCACTGCATCTCATTTCACGCAGTCACTGCATCGCATTTCACTCAGTCACTACATCCCATTTCACTCAGTCGCTGCATCCCATTCCACTCAGTCACTGCATCCCATTCCACTCAGTCACTGCATCTCCTTTCCAAAGTCACGGCAATTCCATTTCACTCAGTCACTGCGTCCCATTTCACACAGTCACTGCGTCCCATTTCCATCAGTCATTGCATCCCATTTCCAACTGTCACTGTTTCCCATTTCCCACTCACTGCATCCCATTTCCCTCAGTCACTGCATCCCATTTCCCTGAGTCACAGCATCTCATTTCCTCAGTCACTGCATCTCCTTCCCACAGTCACGGCAATCACATTTCACTCAGTCACTGCGTCCCATTTTACTCAGTCACTGCGTCCCATTTCCCACTGTCACTGCATCCCATTTCCCACTGATACTGCATCCCATTTCCCACTGTCACTGCATCCCATTTCCCAGTCACTGCATCCCATTTCCCTCAGTCACGGCATCCCATTTCCCTCAGTCACTGCATCCCATTTCCCTCAGTCACTGCATCCCACTTGCCTCAGTCACTGCATCCCATTTCACTCAGTCATTGCATCCCATTTCACTCAGCTACTGCATCCCATTTCAGTCAGCCACTGTATCCCAGTTCACATAGTCACCGCATCCCAGTTCACAACGTCACCGCATCCCAGTTCCGTCAGTCACTGCATCCCAGTTCCATCAGTCACTGTATCCGATTTCTATCAGTCACTGCGCGCATTTCACGCAGTCACTGCATCGCATTGCACTCAGTCACTGCATCCCATTTCACTCAGTCACTGCATCCATTTCCATCAGTCACTGCATCCCATTACCCTCAGTCACTGCATCCCATTACCCTCAGTCGCAGCATCCCATTTCCCACTGTCACTGCATCCCATTTCATCCAATCACTGCATCTCCTTCACCACAGTCACTGCATCCCATTCCCCACAGACGCGGCATCCCATTCACTTGAGTCGCAGTATCCCATTTCAAACATACACTGCATCTTCTTTCCCTCAGTCACTGCATCCCTATTCACACAGCCACTGCATCACATTTCACACAGCCACTGCATCCCATTTCACACAGCCACTGCATTCCATTTCACACAGCCACTGCATCCCATTTCACACAGCCACTGCATCCCATTTCACTCAATGCTTCACTTCACACTCAGTCAGGGCATCACATTTCCATCAGTCACTGCATCCCATTTCCTCAGTCACTGAATGTCCTTTCCTCAGTCACGGCAATCCCATTTCCCACAGTCACTGCATCCCATTGCCCTCAGTCACTGCATTCCATTGCCCTCAGTCACTGCATCCCATTTCCCACAGTGACTGCATCCCATTTCCCACAGTCACTGCATCCCATTTCCCTCAGTCACTGCATCCCACTGCCCTCAGTCACTGCATCCCATTGCCCTCAGCCACTGCATCCCATTTCCCTCAGTCACTGCATCCCATTTCCTTAGTCGCTGCATCTCCTTTCCACAGTCACGGCAATCCCATTTCACTCAGTCACTGCATGCCATTTCACTCAGTCACTGCATCCCATTTTACAGAGTCACTGCGTCCCATTTCCATCAATCACTGCATCCCATTTCCCAGTCAATGCATCCCATTTACCTCAGTCACTGCATCCCATTCTCCTCAGTCACTGCATCCCATTTCCGTCAGTCACTCCATCCCATTTCACTCAGTCGCAGCATCCTATATCCCACAGACACTGCATTTCCTTTCCTTAAGACACTGCTTCGCATTTCACTCAGTCACTGCATCCCATTTCACTCAGTCACTGCATCCATTTCCATCAGTCACTGCATCCCATTACCCTCAGTCACTGCATCCCATTACCCTCAGTCACTGCATCCCATTACCCTCAGTCGCAGCATCCCATTTCCCACAGACACTGCATTTCCTTTCCTTAAGACACTGCTTCGCATTTCACTCAGTCACTGCATCCCATTTCACTCAGTCACCGCATCCATTTCCATCAGTCACTGCATCCCACTACCCTCAGTCACTGCATCCCATTGCCCTCGGTCGCAGCATCCCATTTCCTACAGACACTGCATTTCCTTTCCCTTAGTCACTGCATCTCATTTCCACCAGTCACTGCATCCCATTTCACTCCCCACTGCATCCCATTTCACTCAGCCACTGCATCCCATTTCACTCAGCCACTGCATCTCAGTTCACTCAGCCACTGCATCTCAGTTCACTCAGCCACTGCATCCCAGTTCACATAGTCACCGCATCCCAGTTCACAAAGTCACCGCATCCCAGTTCCGTCAGTCACTGCATCCCAGTTCCATCAGTCACTGTATCCGATTTCTATCAGTCACTGCATCCCACTACCCTCAGTCACTGCATCCCATTGCCCTCGGTCGCAGCATCCCATTTCCTACAGACACTGCATTTCCTTTCCCTTAGTCACTGCATCTCATTTCCACCAGTCACTGCATCCCATTTCACTCCCCACTGCATCCCATTTCACTCAGTCACTGCATCCCATTTCACTCAGCCACTGCATCTCAGTTCACTCAGCCACTGCATCTCAGTTCACTCAGCCACTGCATCCCAGTTCACAAAGTCACCGCATCCCAGTTCACAGTCACCGCATCCCAGTTCCGTCAGTCACTGCATCCCAGTTCCATCAGTCACTGTATCCGATTTCTATCAGTCACTGCGCGCATTTCACTCAGTCACTGCATCCCATTTCACGCAGTCACTGCATCGCATTTCACACAGTCACTGCATCCCATTTCACTCAGTAAGTGCAACGCATTTCACTCAGTCACTGCATCCCATTTTACTCAGTCACTGCATCCATTTCCATCAGTCACTGCATCCAATTACCCTCAGTCGCAGCATCCCATTTCCCACAGACACTGCATCTTATTTCCACCAGTCACTGCATCCCATTTCATTCCCCACTGGATCTCATTTCACGCAGTCACTGCATCGCATTTCACTCAGTCACTACATCCCATTTCACTCAGTCGCTGCATCCCATTCCACTCAGTCACTGCATCCCATTCCACTCAGTCACTGCATCTCCTTTCCAAAGTCACGGCAATTCCATTTCACTCAGTCACTGCGTCCCATTTCACACAGTCACTGCGTCCCATTTCCATCAGTCACTGCATCCCATTTCCAACTGTCACTGTTTCCCATTTCCCACTCACTGCATCCCATTTCCCTCAGTCACTGCATCCCATTTCCCTGAGTCACAGCATCTCATTTCCTCAGTCACTGCATCTCCTTCCCACAGTCACGGCAATCACATTTCACTCAGTCACTGCGTCCCATTTCACTCAGTCACTGCGTCCCATTTCCATCAGTCACTGCATCCCATTTCCCACTGTCACTGCATCCCATTTCCCACTGATACTGCATCCCATTTCCCACTGTCACTGCATCCCATTTCCCAGTCACTGCATCCCATTTCCCTCAGTCACGGCATCCCATTTCCCTCAGTCACTGCATCCCATTTCCCTCAGTCACTGCATCCCACTTGCTTCAGTCACTGCATCCCTTTTCACTCAGTCATTGCATCCCATTTCACTCAGCTACTGCATCCCATTTCAGTCAGCCACTGTATCCCAGTTCACATAGTCACCGCATCCCAGTTCACAACGTCACCGCATCCCAGTTCCGTCAGTCACTGCATCACAGTTCCATCAGTCACTGTATCCGATTTCTATCAGTCACTGCGCGCATTTCACGCAGTCACTGCATCGCATTGCACTCAGTCACTGCATCCCATTTCACCCAGTCACTGCATCCCATTTCACTCAGTCACTGAATCCCATTCCACTCAGTCACTGCATCCCATTTCACTCAGTCACTGCATCCCATTTCCCTAAGTCACTTCACCCCAAGCCCGCTCGGGCACTGCATCCCTATTAACTCAGTCACTCCTTCCCAGTACCTCCGTCACTGCATCCCATTTCACTCAGTCACTGCTTCCATTTCCATCAGTCACTGCATCCCATTACCCTCAGTCCCAGCATCCCATTTCCCACAGACACTGCATTTCATTTCCCTAAGACACTGCATCTTATTTCCACCAGTCAGTGCATCCCGTTTCATTCCCAAATGCATCTCATTTCACGCAGTCACTGCACCCCATTCCACTCAGTCACTGCATCCCATTCCACTCAGTCACTGCATACCATTTCACCCAATGAGTGCATCACATTTGCCTCAGTCACTGCATCCTATTTCCACAGTCACTGCATCTCCTTTCCACAGTCACGGCAATTCCATTTCACGCAGTCACTGCATCGCATTGCACTCAGTCACTGCATCCCATTTCACCCAGTCACGGCATCCCATTTCACTCAGTCACTGCATCCCATTCCACTCAGTCACTGCATCCCATTTCACTCAGTCACTGCGTCCCATTTCCATCAGTCACTGCATCCTATTTCCCACTGTCACTGCATCCCATTTCCCAGTCACTGCATCCCATTTCCCTCAGTCACTGCATCCCATTTCCCTCAGTCACTGCATCCCATTTCCTCAGTCACTGCATCTCCTTTCCACAGTCACGGCAATTACATTTCACTCAGTCACTGCGTCCCATTTCCATCAGTCACTGCATCCCATTTCCAACTGTCACTGCATCCCATTTCCCACTCTCTGCATCCCATTTCCCTCAGTCACTGCATCCCATTGCCCTGAGTCACTGCATCCCATTGACCGCAGTCACTGCATCCCATTTCACTCAGTCACTGCATCCCATTTCCCACTGTCACTGCATCCCATTTCCCAGTCACTGCATCCCATTTCCCTCAGTCACGGCATCCCATTTCCCTCAGTCACGGCATCCCATTTCCCTCAGTCACGGCATCCCATTTCCCTCAGTCACTGCATCCCACTTGCCTCAGTCACTGCATCCCTTTTCACTCAGTCATTGCATCCCATTTCACTCAGCTACTGCATCCCATTTCAGTCAGCCACTGTATCCCAGTTCACATAGTCACCGCATCCCAGTTCACAACGTCACCGCATCCCAGTTCCGTCAGTCACTGCATCCCAGTTCCATCAGTCACTGTATCCGATTTCTATCACTCACTGCATCCCATTTCACTCAGTCACTGAATCCCATTCCACTCAGTCACTGCATCCCATTTCACTCAGTCAGTGCGTCACATTTCACTCAGGCACTGTATCCCATTTCCCTAAGTCACTTCACCCCAAGCCCGCTCGGGCACTGCATCCCTATTAACTCAGTCACTCCTTCCCAGTACCTCCGTCACTGCATCCCATTTCACTCAGTCACTGCTTCCATTTCCATCAGTCACTGCATCCCATTACCCTCAGTCCCAGCATCCCATTTCCCACAGACACTGCATTTCATTTCCCTCAGACACTGCATCTTATTTCCACCAGTCAGTGCATCCCGTTTCATTCCCAAATGCATCTCATTTCACGCAGTCACTGCACCCCATTCCACTCAGTCACTGCATCCCATTCCACTCAGTCACTGCATACCATTTCACCCAATGAGTGCATCACATTTGCCTCAGTCACTGCATCCTATTTCCACAGTCACTGCATCTCCTTTCCACAGTCACGGCAATTCCATTTCACGCAGTCACTGCATCGCATTGCACTCAGTCACTGCATCCCATTTCATCCAGTCACTGCATCCCATTTCACTCAGTCACTGCATCCCATTCCACTCAGTCACTGCATCCCATTTCACTCAGTCACTGCGTCCCATTTCCATCAGTCACTGCATCCTATTTCCCACTGTCACTGCATCCCATTTCCCAGTCACTGCATCCCATTTCCCTCAGTCACTGCATCCCATTTCCCTCAGTCACTGCATCCCATTTCCTCAGTCACTGCATCTCCTTTCCACAGTCACGGCAATTACATTTCACTCAGTCACTGCGTCCCATTTCACTCAGTCACTGCGTCCCATTTCCATCAGTCACTGCATCCCATTTCCAACTGTCACTGCATCCCATTTCCCACTCTCTGCATCCCATTTCCCTCAGTCACTGCATCCCATTGCCCTGAGTCACTGCATCCCATTGACCGCAGTCACTGCATCCCATTTCACTCAGTCACTGCATCCCATTTCACTCGGTCACTGCATCCCATTACCCTCAGTCACTGCATCCCATTAACTTCAGTCGCAGAATCCCTGTTCAAACAGACACTGCATCCCATTTCCGTCAGTCACTGCATCCCATTAACCTCAGTCACTGCATACCATTTCTCTCAGTCACTGCATCTCATTTTACTCAGTCACTGCATCCGATTTCCGTCAGTCACTGCATCCCATTTCCCTCAGTCACTGCATCCCATTTCCCTCAGTCACTGCATCCCATTGCCCTCAGTCACTGCATCCCATTGCCCTCAGTCACTGCATCCCATTGCCCTCAGTCACTGCATCCCATTGCCCTCCGTCACTGCATCCCATTTCACTCAGTCACTGCATCCCATTTCACTCAGTCACCGCATCCCATTTCACTCAGTCACTGCATCCCATTTCACTCAGTCACTGCATCCCATTACCCTCAGTCACTGCATCCCATTACCCTCAGTCACTGCATCCCATGAACTTCAGTCGCAGGATCCCATTTCAAACAGACACTGCATCCCATTTCCCTCAGTCACTGCATCTCATTTCACTCAGTCACTGCATCCCATTTCCCTCAGTCACTGCATCCCATTTCCCTCAGTCACTGCATCCCACTTCCCTCAGTCACTGCATCCCATTTCACTCAGTCACTGCATCCCATTTCACTCAGTCACTGCATCCCATTTCACTCAGTCACTGCATCCCATTTCGCTCAGACACTGCATCCCATTTCCGTCAGTCACTCCATCCCATTTCCGTCAGTCACTCCATCCCATTTCCGTCAGTCACTCCATCCCATTTCCCTCAGTCACTCCATCCCATTTCCCTCAGTCGCAGCATCCTATATCCCACAGACATTGCATTTCCTTTCCTTAAGACACTGTATCGCATTTCATTCAGTCACTGCATCCCATTTCACTCAGTCACTGCATCCATTTCCATCAGTCACTGCATCCCATTTCCCTCAGTCACTGCATCCCATTCCACTCAGTCACTGCATCCCATTTCACTCAGTCACTGCATCACATTTCCCTCAGTTACTGCATCTCATTTCCACCAGTCACTGCATACCATTTCATTCCCCACTGGATCTCATTTCACGCAGTCACTGCATCGCATTTCACTCAGTCACTGCATCCCATTCCACTCAGTCACTGCATCCCATTGCCCTCAGACACTACATCCCATTTCACTCAGTCACTGCATCCCATTACCCTCAGTCACTGCATCCCATTAACTTCAGTCGCAGGATTCCATTTCAAACAGACACTGCATCCCATTTCCCTCAGTCACTGCATCCCATTTCCCTCAGTCACTGCATCCCACTTCCCTCAGTCACTGCATCCCACTTCCCTCAGTCACTGCATCCCATTTCACTCAGTCATTGCATCCCATTTCACTCAGCTACTGCATCCCATTTCACTCAGCCACTGCATCCCAGTTCACATAGTCACCGCATTCCAGTTCACACAGTCACCACATCCCAGTTCACAAAGTCACCGCATTCCATTTCCGTCAGTCACTGCATCCCAGTTCCATCAGTCACTGTATCCGATTTCTATCACTCACTGCGCGCATTTCACGCTGTCACTGCATCGCATTTCACTCAGTCACTGCATCCCATTTCACTCAGTCACTGCATCCCATTCCACTCAGTCACTGCATCCCATTCCACTCAGTCACTGCATCCCATTCCACTCAGTCACTGCATCCCATTCCACTCAGTCAGTGCGTCACATTTCACTCAGGCACTGTATCCCATTTCCCTAAGTCACTGCACCCCAAGCCCGCTCGGGCACTGCATCCCTATTAACTCAGTCACTCCTTCCCAGTACCTCCGTCACTGCATCCCATTTCACTCAGTCACTGCTTCCATTTTCATCAGTCACTACATCCCATTACCCTCAGTCCCAGCATCCCATTTCCCACAGACACTGCATTTCATTTCCCTAAGATACTGCATCTTATTTCCACCAGTCACTGCATCCCATTTCATTCCCCACTGCATCTCATTTCACGCTGTCACTGCATTCCATTTCACTCAGTCACTGCATCCCATTCCACTCAGTCACTGCATCTCCTTTCCACAGTCACGGCAATTCCATTTCACTCAGTCACTGCGTCCCATTTCACTCAGTCACTGCGTCCCATTTCCATCGGTCACTGCATCCCATTTCCCACTGTCACTGCATCCCATTTCCCACTGTCACTGCATCCCATTTCCCATTCACTGCATCCCATTTCCCTCAGACACTGCATCCCATTTCCCTCAGTCACTGCATCCCATTGCCCTCAGTCACTGCATCCCATTGTCTTCAGTCACTGCATCCCATTTCACTCAGTCACTGCATCCCATTACCCTCAGTCACTGCATCCCATTAACTTCAGTCGCAGGATCCCATTTAAAACAGACACTGCATCCCATTTCCGTCAGTCACTGCATCCCATTTCCCTCAGTCGCTGCATCCCATTTCACTCAGTCACTGCATCCCATTCCACTGAGTCACTGCATCCCATTCCACTCAGTCACTGCATACCATTTCACTCAATGAGTGCATCACATTTGCCGCAGTCACTGCATCCTATTTCCTCAGTCACTGCATCTCCTTTCCACAGTCACGGCAATTCCATTTCACTCAGTCACTGCGTCCCATTTCACTCAGTCACTGCGTCCCATTTCCATCAGTCACTGCATCCCATTTCCAACTGTCACTGCATCCCATTTCCCAGTCACTGCATCCCATTTCCCTGTCACTGCATCCCATTTCCCTCAGTCACTGCATCCCATTTCCCTCAGTCACTGCATCCCATTTCCCTCAGTCACTGCATCCCATTTCCTCAGTCACTGCATCTCCTTTCCACAGTCACGGCAATTACATTTCACTCAGTCACTGCGTCCCATTTCACTCAGTCAGTGCGTCCAATTTCCATCAGTCACAGCATCCCATTGCCGTCAGTCACTGCATCCCATTACCCTCAGTCACTGCATCCCATTCCCCTCAGTCACTGCATCCCATTGTCCTCAGTCACTGCATCCCAATGTCCTCAGTCACTGCATCCCATTTCACTCAGTCTCTACATCCCATTTCACTTATTCACTGCATCCCATTACCCTCAGTCACTGCATCCCATTAACTTCAGTCGCAGGATCCCATTTCAAACAGACACTGCATACCATTTCCATCAGTCACTGCATCCCATTTCACTCAGTCACTGCATCCCATTTCACTCAGTCACTGCATCCCATTTCACTCAGCCACTGCATCCCATTTCACTCAGCCACTGCATCCCAGTTCACATAGTCACCGCATCCCAGTTCACACATTCACCACATCCCAGTTCACGAAGTCACCGCAACCCATTTCCGTCAGTCACTGCATCCCAGTTCCATCAATCACTGTATCCGATTTCTATCAGTCACCGCGCATTTCACTCAGTCACTGCATCTCATTTCACTCATGCATTGCATCGCATTTCACGCAGTCACTGCATCGCATTTCACTCAGTCACTGCATCCCATTCGACTCAGTCACTGCATCCCATTTCACTCAGTCAGTGCATCCCATTTCACTTAGGCACTGTATCCCATTTCCCTAAGTCAGTGCACCCCAAGCCCACTCAGGCACTGCATCCCTATTAACTCAGTCACTCCTTCCCAGTACCTCCGTCACTGCGTCCCATTTCACTCAGTCACTGCGTCCCATTTCCATCGGTCACTGCATCCCATTTCCCATTCACTGCATCCCATTTCCCTCAGTCACTGCATCCCATTGCCCTCAGTCACTGCATCCCATTGTCTTCAGTCACTGCATCCCATTTCACTCAGTCACTGCATCCCATTACCCTCAGTCACTGCACCCCATTAACTTCAGTCGCAGGATCCCATTTAAAACAGACACTGCATCCCATTTCCGTCAGTCACTGCATCCCATTTCCCTCAGTCGCTGCATCCCATTTCACTCAGTCACTGCATCCCAGTCCACTCAGTCACTGCATACCATTTCACTCAATGAGTGCATCACATTTGCCTCAGTCACTGCATCCTATTTCCTCAGTCACTGCATCTCCTTTCCACAGTCACGGCAATTCCATTTCACTCAGTCACTGCGTCCCATTTCACTCAGTCACTGCGTCCCATCTCCATCAGTCACTGCATCCCATTTCCAACTGTCACTGCTTCCCATTTCACAGTCACTGCATCCCATTTCCCTGTCACTGCATCCCATTTCCCTCAGTCACTGCATCCCATTTCCCTCAGTCACTGCATCCCATTTCCTCAGTCACTGCATCTCCTTTCCACAGTCACGGCAATTACATTTCACTCAGTCACTGCGTCCCATTTCACTCAGTCAGTGCGTCCAATTTCCATCAGTCACAGCATCCCATTGCCGTCAGTCACTGCATCCCATTGTCCTCAGTCACTGCATCCCATTTCCCTCAGTCATTGCATCCCATTTCACTCAGTCATTGCATCCCATTTCACTCAGTCACTGCATCCCATTTCACTCAGTCACTGCATCCCATTTCACTCAGTCACTGCATCCCATTTCGCTCAGTCACTGCATCCCATTTCGCTCAGACACTGCATCCCATTTCCGTCAGTCACACCATCCCATTTCCCTCAGTCCCAGCATCCTATACCCTACAGACACTGCATTTCGTTTCCTTAAGACACTGCATCGCATTTCACTCAGTCACTGCATCCCATTTCACTCAGTCACTGCATCCATTTCCATCAGTCACTGCATCCCATTACCCTCAGTCACTGCATCCCATTACCCTCAGTCGCAGCATCCCATTTCCCACAGACACTGCATTTCCTTTCCCTTAGTCACTGCATCTCATTTTCACCAGTCACTGCATCCCATTTCACTCCCCAATGCATCCCATTTCACTCAGCCACTGCATCCCATTTCACTAAGCCACTGCATCCCACTTCACACAGTCACCACATCACAGTTCTCAAAGTCACCGCATCCCAGTTCCGTCAGTCACTGCATCCCAGTTCCATCAGTCACTGTATCCGATTTCTATCAGTCACTGCGCACATTTCATTCAGTCACTGCATCTCATTTCACTCATTCACTGCATCCCTTTTCACTCAGTCACTGCATCCCATTCCACTCAGTCACTGCATCCCATTTCACTCAGTCAGTGCATCCCATTTCACTCAGGCACTGTATCCCATTTCCCTAAGTCAGTGCACCCCAAGCCCGCTCAGGGACTGCATCCCTATTAACTCAGTCACTCCTTCCAGGTACCTCCGTCACTGCATCCCATTTCACTCAGTCACTGCTTCCATTTCCATCAGTCATTGCATCCCATTACCCTCAGTCACTGCACCCCATTTCACTCAGTCACTGCATCCCATTTCACTCAGTCACTGTATCACATTTCCCTCAGTCACTGCATCACATTTCCACCAGTCACTGCATCCCATTTTATTCCCCACTGGATCTCATTTCACGCAGTCACTGCATCGCATTTCACTCAGTCACTGCATCCCATTACCCTCAGTCCCAGCATCCCATTTCCCACAGACACTGCATCTTATTTCCACCAGTCACTGCATCCCGTTTCATTCCCCAATGCATCTCATTTTACGCAGTCACTGCATCGCATTTCACTCAGTCACTGCATCCCATTTCACTCAGTCACTGCATCCCATTCCACTCATTCACTGCATCCCATTTCACTCAGTCAGTGTGTCGCATTTCACTCAGGCACTGTATTCCATTTCCTTAAGTCAATGCACCCCAAGCCCGCTCAGGGACTGCATCCCTATTAACTCAGTCACTCCTTCCCAGTACCTCCGTCACTGCATCCCATTTCACTCAGTCACTGCATCCATTTCCATCAGTCACTGCATCCCATTACCCTCAGTCACTGCATCCCATTGTCCTCAGTCACTGCATCCCAATGTCCTCAGTCACTGCATCCCATTTCACTCAGTCTCTACATCCCATTTCACTCATTCACTGCATCCCATTACCCTTAGTCACTGCATCCCATTAACTTCAGTCGCAGGATCCCATTTCAAACAGACACTGCATACCATTTCCATCAGTCACTGCATCCCATTTCACTCAGTCACTGCATCCCATTTCCCACTGTCACTGCATCCCATTTCCCACTGTCACTGCATCCCATTTCCCACTGTCACTGCATCCCATTTCCCAGTCACTGCATCCCATTTCCCTGAGACACTGCATTCCATTTCCCTCAGTCACTGCATCCCATCGCCCTCAGTCACTGCATCCCATCGCCCTCAGTCACTGCATCCCATCGCCCTCAGTCACTGCATCCCATTGTCCTCAGTCACTGCATCCCATTTCACTCAGTCACTGCATCCCATTTCACTCAGTCACTGCATCCCATTTCACTCAGTCACTGCATCCCATTACCCTCAGTCACTGCATCCCATTAACTTCAGTCGCAGGGTCCCATTTCAAACAGACACTGCATCCCATTTCCGTCAGTCACTGCATCCCATTTACCTCAGTCACTGCATACCATTTCCATCAGTCAATGCAGCTGATTTCACTCAGTCACTGCATCCCATTTCCCTCAGTCACTGCATCCCATTTCCCTCAGTCACTGCATCCCACTTCCCTCAGTCACTGCATCCCATTTCACTCAGTCAGTGCATCACATTTCACTCAGGCACTGTATCCCATTTCCTTAAGTCACTGCACCCCAAGCCCGCTCGGGCACTGCATCCCTATTAACTCAGTCACTCCTTCCCAGTACCTTCGTCACTGCATCCTATTTCACTCAGTCACTGCTTCCATTTCCATCAGTCACTGCATCCCATTTCACTCAGCCACTGCATCCCATTTCGCTCAGTCACTGCATCCCACATCACTCAATCACTGCCGGCCATTTCACTCATTGACTGCATCCTATTTCACTCTGACACTGCGTCCCGTTTCCCTCAGTCACTGCATCCCATTACCGTCCGTCATTCCATCCAATTACTGTCAGTCACTGCATCCCATTTTGATCAGTCACTGCATCCCATTTTGATCAGTCACTGGATCCCATTTCCACCAGTTACTGCATCCCATTTCTCTCAGCCACTGTACTCCAAGCCCGCTCGGGCACTGCCTCCCCATTAACTCAGTCACTCCTTCCCAGGACCTCAGTCACTGCATCCCATGTCCCACAAAAACTGCATTCAATTTCCATCAGTCACTGCATCTCATTTCACTCATTAACTGCTTCCCATTTCAATCAGACACTGCATCCCATTCCACTCAGTCACTGCACCCCATTCCATTCAGTCACTGCAACCCATTTCACTCAGTCAGTGCATCACATTTCACTCACGCACTGTATCCAATTTCCCTCAGTCACTGCACACCAAGCCCGTTCGGGCACTGCATCCCTGTTAACGCAGTCACTCCTTCCCAGTACCTCAGTCACTGCATCGCATTTCACTCAGTCACTGCATCCATTTTCACTCAGTCACTGCATTGGTTTCCATCAGTCACTGCATCCCATTACCCTCAGTCGCAGCATCCCATTTCCCATAGACACTGCATTTCCTTTCCCTAAGTCACTGCATCTCATTTCCAACAGTCACTGCATCCCATTTCACTCCCCACTGCATCCCATTTCACTCAGCCACTGCATCCCATTTCACTCGGCCACTGCATCCCAGTTCACACAGTCACCGCATCCCAGTTCACACAGTCACCGCATCCCAGTTCACACAGTCACCGCATCCCAGTTCCGTCAGTCACTGCATCCCATGTCCATCAGTCACTGCATCCCATTTCCCACAGTCACTGCATCTCCTTTCCTCAGTCATTGCATCCCATTTCACTCAGTCACTGCAGGCCATTTCCCTCACTCATTGCATCCCATTACCATCAGTCACTGCATACCATTTCCATCAGTCACTGCATCCCATTACCCTCAGTCGCAGCATCCCATTTCCCATAGACACTGCATTTCCTTTCCCTAAGTCACTGCTTCTCATTTCCACCAGTCACTGCATCCCATTTCACTCCCCACTGCATTCCATTTCACTCAGCCACTGCATCCCATTTCACTCGGCCTCTGCATCCCAGTTCACATAGTCACCGCATCCCAGTTCACACAGTCACCACATCCCAGTTCACACAGTCACCACATCCCAGTTCACACAGTCACCGCATCCCAGTTCCGTCAGTCACTGCATCCCAGTCACTGCATCCCATTTCCATCAGTCACTGCATCCCATTTCACTCAGCCACTGCATCCCAGTTCACACAGTCACCGCATCCCAGTTCACACAGTCACCGCATCCCAGTTCCGTCAGTCACTGCATCCCATGTCCGTCAGTCACTGCATCCCATTTCCCACAGTCACTGCATCTCCTTTCCTCAGTCATTGCATCCCATTACCCTCAGTCACTGCATCCCATTAACTTCACTCGCAGGATCCCATTTCAAACAGACACTGCATACCATTTCCATCAGTCACTGCATCTCATTTCACTCAGTCACTGCATCCCACTTCCCTCAGTCACTGCATCCCATTTCGTTCAGTCACTCCATCCCATTTCCCTCAGTCGCAGCATCCCATTTCCCTCAGTCGCAGCATCCCATTTCCCCCAGACACTGCATTTCCTTTCCTTAAGTCACTGCATCCCATTTCACTCAGTCACTGCACCCCAAGCCCGCTCGGGCACTGCATCCCTATTAACGCAGTCACTCCTTCCCAGTACCTCAGTCACTGCATCGCATTTCACTCAGTCACTGCATCCCATTTCACTCAGTCACTGCATCCCATTACCCTCAGTCACTGCATCCCATTACCCTCAGTCACTGCATCCCATTACCCTCAGTCGCAGCATCCCATTTCCCACAGACACTGCATTTCCTTTCCCTAAGTCACTGCATCTCATTTCCATCAGTCACTGCATCCCATTTCACTCCCCACTGCATCCCATTTCTCCAGCCACTGCTTCCCAGTTCACACAGTCACCGCATCCCAGTTCACACAGTCACCACATCCCAGTTCACACAGTCACCACATCCCAGTTCACACAGTAACCGCATCCCAGTTCCGTCAGTCACTGCATCCCATTTCACTCAGTCACTGCGCGCATTTCACTCAGTCGCTGCATCTCATTTCACTCAGTCACTGCATCCCATTCCACTCAGTCACTGCATCCCATTTCACTCAGTCAGTGCATCACATTTCACTCAGGCACTGTATCCCATTTCCCTAAGTCACTGCACCCCAAGCCCGCTCGGGCATTGCACCCCTATTAATTCAGTCACTCCTTCCCAGTACCTGAGTCACTGTATCGCATTTCACTCAGCCACTGCATCACAGTTCACACAGTCACCGCATCCCAGTTCACACAGTCACCGCATCCCAGTTCACACAGCCACAGCATCCCATTTCAAACAGTTACTGCATCTCATTTCACTCATTCAATACTTCACATTCCATTCAGTCACCGCTTCCCATTTCCCACAGTCACTGCATCTCCTTTCCTCAGTCATTGCATCCCATTTCACTCAGTCACTGCAGGCCATTTCCCTCAGTCACTGCATCCCATTACCATCAGTCACTACATCCCATTACCCTCAGTCACTGCACCACAGTACGCTCAGTCACAGCATCCCATTTCCAACAGTGACTGCATCCCATTGCCAACAGTCACTGCAGTCCATTTCCAACAGTCACTGCATCCCATTTCCAAGAGTCAGTGTATCCCATTTCACTCAGCCACCGCATTCCATTTCCCTCAGTCACTGCATCCCAAATCACTCAATCACTGCAGGCCATTTCACTCCTTGACTGCATCCCATTTCACTCTGACACTGCGTCCCGTTTCCCTCAGTCACTGCATCCCATTACCGTCCGTCACTCCATCCAATTACTGTCAGTCACCGCATCCCATTTCGATCAGTCACTGCATTCCATTTCCACTAGTTACTGCATCCCATTTCACTCAGCCACTGCATCCCATTTCTCTCAGCCACTGTATCCCATTTCCCTCAGACACTGTACTCCAAGCCCGCTCGGGCACTGCATCCCTATTAACTCAGTCTCTCCTTCCCAGGACCTCAGTCACTGCATCCCATGTCCCACAGTAACTGCATCCCATTTCCATCAGGCACTGCAGCTCATGTCACTCTGTCACTGCATTCAATTTCCATCAGTCACTGCATCTCATTTCACTCATTAACTGCATCCCATTTCAATCAGACACTGCATCCCATTTCACTCAGTCACTGCATCCCATTTCCCTCAGTCACTGCATCCCACTTCCATCAGTCACTGGTTCCCGTATCTCACAGACGCTGCATTCAATTTCCGACACTCACGGTATCCCATTTCCCACTGCATCTCATTTCAATCAGTGATTGCATCCTACTTCCCACAAATACTGCATCCCATTTCGCTCAGTCACTGTATCTCATTTCACTTGGTCACTGCATCCAATTTCGCTCATTCACTGCAACCCATTCCCCTGAGTCACTGCATCTCATTTCCGTCAAACAATGCATCTCATTGCACTCAGTCACTGCATCCCATTTCACTCAGTCAGTGCATCGCATTTCACTCAGTCACTGCATCCCATTTCACTCAGTCACTGCATCCCATTTCACTCAGTCACTGCATCCCAATTCCCTCAGTCACTGCATCCCATGTCCGTGTGTCACTGCATCTCATATCACTCAGTCACTGCATCCCATTTCCCTCAGTCACTGCATCCCATTACCCTCAGTCACTGCATCCCATTAACTTCAGTCGCAGGATCCCATTTCAAACAGACACTGCATCCCATCTCCGTCAGTCACTGCATCCCATTTCCCACAGTCACTGCATACCATTTCCGTCAGTCACTGCATCCCTATTAACTCAGTCACTCCTTCCCAGTACCTCAGTCACTGCATCGCATTTCACTCAGTCACTGCATCCATTTCCATCAGTCACTGCATCCGATTACCCTCAGTCGCAGCATCCCATTTCCCACAGACACTGCATTTCCTTTCCCTTCGTCACTGCATCTCATTTCCACCAGTCACTGCATCCCATTTCACTCCGCACTGCATCCCATTTCACTCAGCCTCTGCATCCCATTTCACTCAGCCACTGCATCCCAGTTCACATAGTCACCGCATCCCAGTTCACACAGTCACCGCATCCCAGTTCACACAGTTACCACATCCCAGTTCACACAGTCACCGCATCCCAGTTCCGTCAGTCATTGCATCCCAGTTCCATCAGTCACTGTATCCGATTTCTATCAGTCACTGCGCGCATTTCACTCAGTCACTGCATCTCATTTCACTCATTTACTGCATCCCATTTCACGCAGTCACTGCATCCCATTTCCCTAAGTCACTGCACCCCAAGCCCGCTCGGGCATTGCACCCCTATTAATTCAGTCACTCCTTCCCAGTACCTGAGTCACTGTATCGCATTTCACTCAGCTACTGCATCCCAGTTCACACAGTCACCGCATCCCAGTTCACACAGTCACCGCATCCCAGTTCACACAGCCACAACATCCCATTTCAAACAGTTACTGCATCTCATTTCACTCATTCAATGCTTACCATTCCATTCAGTCACCACTTCCCATTTCCCACAGTCACTGCATCTCCTTTCCTCAGTCATTGCATCCCATTTCACTCAGTCACTGCAGGCCATTTCCCTCAGTCACTGCATCCCATTACCATCAGTCACTACATCCCATTACCCTCAGTCACTGCATCCCAGTTCCATCAGTCACTGGTTCCCGTATCTCACAGACGCTGCATTCAATTTCCGACACTCACGGTATCCCATTTCCCACTGCATCTCATTTCAATCAGTGATTGCATCCTACTTCCCACAAATACTGCAACCCATTTCGCTCAGTCACTGCATCTCATTTCACTTGGTCACTGCATCCAATTTCGCTCATTCACTGCATCCCATTTCCCTCAGTCACTGCATCTCATTTCCGTCAAACAATGCATCTCATTGCACTCAGTCACTGCATCCCATTTCACTCAGTCAGTGCATCGCATTTCACTCAGTCACTGCATCCCATTTCACTCAGTCACTGCATCCCATTACCCTCAGTCACTGCATCCCATTAACTTCAGTCGCAGGATCCCATTTCAAACAGACACTGCATCCCATCTCCGTCAGTCACTGCATCCCATTTCCCTCAGTCACTGCATACCATTTCCATCAGACACTGCATCTCATTTCACTCAGTCACTGCATCCCATTTCCGTCAGTCACTGCATCCCTATTAACTCAGTCACTCCTTCCCAGTACCTCAGTCACTGCATCCCATTTCACTCAGTCACTGCATCCATTTCCATCAGTCAGTACATCCCATTACCCTCAGTCACTGCATCCCATTACCCTCAGTCGCAGCATCCCATTTCCCACAGACACTGCATTTCCTTTCCCTTAGTCATTGCATCTCATTTCCAGCAGTCACTGCATCCCATTTCACGCCCCACTGCATCCCATTTCACTCAGCCACTGCATCCCATTTCACTCAGCCACTGCATCCCAGTTCACATAGTCACCGCATCCCAGTTCACACAGTCACCACATCCCAGTTCACAAAGTCACCGCATCCCATTTCCGTCAGTCACTGCATCCCAGTTCCATCAATCACTGTATCCGATTTCTATCAGTCACTGCGCGCATTTCACTCAGTCACTGCATCTCATTTCACTCAGTCACTGCATCTCATTTCACTCAGTCACTGCATCGCATTTCACTCAGTCACTGCATCGCATTTCACTCAGTCACTGCATCGCATTTCACTCAGTCACTGCATCCCATTTCATTCAGTCAGTGCGTCACATTTCACTCAGGCACTGTATCCCATTTCCCTAAGTCACTGCACCCCAAGCCCGCTCGGGCACTGCATCCCTATTAACTCAGTCACTCCTACCCAGTACCTCCGTCACTGCATCCCATTTCACTCAGTCACTGCTTCCATTTCCATCAGTCATTGCATCCCATTACCCTTAGTCCCAGCATCCCATTTCCCACAGACACTGCATTTCATTTCCCTAAGACACTGCATCTTATTTCCACCAGTCACTGCATCCCATTTCATTCCCCACTGCATCTCATTTCACGCAGTCACTGCATCACATTTCACTCAGTCACTGCATCCCATTTCACTCAGTCACTGCATCCCATTTCACTCAGTCAGCGCATCACATTTCCCTCAGTCACTGCATCCTATTTCCTCAGTCAATGCATCTCCTTTCCACAGTCACGGCAATTCCATTTCACTCAGTCACTGCGTCCCATTTCACTCAGCCACTGCGTCCCATTTCACTCAGTCACTGCGTCCCATTTCCATCAGTCACTGCGTCCCATTTCCATCAGTCACTGCGTCCCATTTCCCACTGTCACTGCATCCCATTTCCCAGTCACTGCATCCCATTTTCCTCAGTCACTGCATCCCATTGCCCTCAGTCACTGCATCCCATTGTCCTCAGTCACTGCATCCCATTTCACTCAGTCACTGCATCCCATTTCACTCAGTCACTGCATCCTATTTCACTCAGCCACTGCATCCCATTTCCGTCAGTCACTGCATCCCCGTTCCATCAATCACTGTATCCGATTTCTATCGGTCACTGCGCGCATTTCCCTCAGTCACTGCATCTCATTTCACTCATTCACTGCATCCCATTTCACGCAGTCACTGCTTCCCATTCCACTCAGTCACTGCATCCCATTACCCTCAGTCACTGCATCCCATTAACTTCAGTCGCAGGATCCCATTTCAAACAGACACTGCATCCCATCTCCGTCAGTCACTGCATCCCATTTCCCTCAGTCACTGCATACCATTTCCATCAGACACTGCATCTCATTTCACTCAGTCACTGCATCCCATTTCCGTCAGTCACTGCATCCCTATAAACTCAGTCACTCCTTCCCAGTACCTCAGTCACTGCATCGCATTTCACTCAGTCACTGCATCCCATTTCACTCAGTCACTGCATCCCATTTCACTCAGTCACTGCATCCATTTCCATCAGTCAGTACATCCCATTACCCTCAGTCACTGCATCCCATTCCCCTCAGTCGCAGTATCCCATTTCCCACAGACACTGCAGTTCCTTTCCCTTAGTCATTGCATCTCATTTCCACCAGTCACTGCATCCCATTTCACGCCCCACTGCATCCCATTTCACTCAGTCACTGCATCTCATTTCACTCATTCACTGCATCCCATTTCACGCAGTCACTGCATCGCATTTCACTCAGTCAGTGCATCCCATTTCATTCAGTCAGTGCGACACATTTCACTCAGGCACTGTATCCCATTTCCCTAAGTTACTGCACCCCAAGCCCGCTCGGGCACTGCATCCCTATTAACTCAGTCACTCCTTCCCAGTACCTCCGTCACTGCATCCCATTTCACTCAGTCACTGCTTCCATATCCAACAGTCACTGCATCCCATTACCCTCAGTCCCAGCAGCCATTTCCCACAGACACTGCATTTCATTTCCCTGAGACACTGCATCTTATTTCCACCAGTCACTGCATCCCATTTCATTCCCCACTGCATCTCATTTCACGCAGTCACTGCATCCCATTTCACTCAGTCACTGCATCCCATTCCACTCAGTCACTGCATCCCATTCCACTCAGTCACTGCATCACATTTCCCTCAGTCACTGCATCCTATTTCCTCAGTCAATGCATCTCCTTTCCACAGTCACGGCAATTCCATTTCACTCAGTCACTGCGTCCCATTTCACTCAGCCACTGCGTCCCATTTCCATCAGTCACTGCATCCCATTTCCCACTGTCACTGCATCCCATTTCCCAGTCACTGCATCCCATTTCCCTCAGTCACTGCATCCCATTGCCCTCAGTCACTGCATCCCATTGCCCTCAGTCATTGCATCCCATTGTCCTCAGTCACTGCATCCCATTGTCCTCAGTCACTGCATCCCATTTCACTCAGTCACTGAATCCCATTTCACTCAGTCACTGAATCCCATTTCACTCAGTCACTGCATCCCATTACCCTCAGTCACTGCATCCCATTAACTTCAGTCGCAGGATCCCATTTCAAACAGACACTGCATCCCATTTCCGTCAGTCACTGCATCCCATTTCCATCAGTCACTGCATCTCATTTCACTCAGTCACTGCATCCCATTTCCCTCAGTCACTGCATCCCATTTCCCTCAGTCACTGCATCCCATTTCCCTCAGTCACTGCATCCCACTTCCCTCAGTCAGTGCATCCCATTTCAATCAGTCACTGCATCCCATTTCACTCAGTCACTGCATCCCATTTCGCTCAGACACTGCATCCCATTTCCGTCAGTCACTCCATCCCATTTCGCTCAGACACTGCATCCCATTTTCGTCAGTCACTCCATCCCATTTCCCTCAGTCGCAGTATCCTATATCCGACAGACACTGCATTTCCATTCCTTAAGTCACTGCATCGCATTTCACTCAGTCACTGCACCCCAAGCCCGGTCGGGCACTGCATCTCTATTAGCTCAGTCACTCCTTCCCAGTACCTCAGTCACTGCATCGCATTTCACTCAGTCACTGCATCCATTTTCACTCATTCACTGCATCCCATTACCCTCAGTCACTGCATCCCATTACCCTCAGTCACTGCATCCCATTTCCCACAGACACTGCATTTCCTTTCCCTAAGTCACTGCATCTCATTTCCACCAGTCACTGCATCCCATTTCACTCCCACCGCATCCCATTTCACTCAGCCACTGCATCCCATTTCACTCAGCCACTGCATCCCAGTTCACAAAGTCACCGTATACCAGTTCCGTCAGTCACTGCGTCCCATTTCCATCAGTCACTGCATCCCATTTCCAACTGTCACTGCTTCCCATTTCCCAGTCACTGCATCCCATTTCCCTGTCACTGCATCCCATTTCCCTCAGTCACTGCATCCCATTTCCCTCAGTCACTGCATCCCATTTCCTCAGTCACTGCATCCCATTTCCTTAGTCACTGCATCTCCTTTCCACAGTCACGGCAATTACATTTCACTCAGTCACTGCGTCCCATTTCACTCAGTCAGTGCGTCCAATTTCCATCAGTCACAGCATCCCATTGCCGTCAGTCACTGCATCCCATTGTCCTCAGTCACTGCATCCCATTTCCCTCAGTCATTGCATCCCATTTCACTCAGTCATTGCATCCCATTTCACTCAGTCACTGCATCCCATTTCACTCAGTCACTGCATCCCATTTCACTCAGTCACTGCATCCCATTTCACTCAGTCACTGCATCCCATTTCGCTCAGTCACTGCATCCCATTTCGCTCAGACACTGCATCCCATTTCCGTCAGTCACACCATCCCATTTCCCTCAGTCCCAGCATCCTATACCCCACAGACACTGCATTTCGTTTCCTTAAGACACTGCATCGCATTTCACTCAGTCACTGCATCCCATTTCACTCAGTCACTGCATCCATTTCCATCAGTCACTGCATCCCATTACCCTCAGTCACTGCATCCCATTACCCTCAGTCGCAGCATCCCATTTCCCACAGACACTGCATTTCCTTTCCCTTAGTCACTGCATCTCATTTTCACCAGTCACTGCATCCCATTTCACTCCCCAATGCATCCCATTTCACTCAGCCACTGCATCCCATTTCACTAAGCCACTGCATCCCACTTCACACAGTCACCACATCACAGTTCTCAAAGTCACCGCATCCCAGTTCCGTCAGTCACTGCATCCCAGTTCCATCAGTCACTGTATCCGATTTCTATCAGTCACTGCGCACATTTCATTCAGTCACTGCATCTCATTTCACTCATTCACTGCATCCCTTTTCACTCAGTCACTGCATCCCATTCCACTCAGTCACTGCATCCCATTCCACTCAGTCACTGCATCCCATTTCACTCAGTCAGTGCATCCCATTTCACTCAGGCACTGTATCCCATTTCCCTAAGTCAGTGCACCCCAAGCCCGCTCAGGGACTGCATCCCTATTAACTCAGTCACTCCTTCCAGGTACCTCCGTCACTGCATCCCATTTCACTCAGTCACTGCTTCCATTTCCATCAGTCATTGCATCCCATTACCCTCAGTCACTGCACCCCATTTCACTCAGTCACTGCATCCCATTTCACTCAGTCACTGTATCACATTTCCCTCAGTCACTGCATCTCATTTCCACCAGTCACTGCATCCCATTTTATTCCCCACTGGATCTCATTTCACGCAGTCACTGCATCGCATTTCACTCAGTCACTGCATCCCATTACCCTCAGTCCCAGCATCCCATTTCCCACAGATACTGCATCTTATTTCCACCAGTCACTGCATCCCGTTTCATTCCCCAATGCATCTCATTTCACGCAGTCACTGCATCGCATTTCACTCAGTCACTGCATCCCATTTCACTCAGTCACTGCATCCCATTCCACTCATTCACTGCATCCCATTTCACTCAGTCAGTGTGTCGCATTTCACTCAGGCACTGTATTCCATTTCCTTAAGTCAATGCACCCCAAGCCCGCTCAGGGACTGCATCCCTATTAACTCAGTCAATCCTTCCCAGTACCTCCGTCACTGCATCCCATTTCACTCAGTCACTGCATCCATTTCCATCAGTCACTGCATCCCATTACCCTCAGTCACTGCATCCCATTCCCCTCAGTCACTGCATCCCATTCCCCTCAGTCACTGCATCCCATTGTCCTCAGTCACTGCATCCCAATGTCCTCAGTCACTGCATCCCATTTCACTCAGTCTCTACATCCCATTTCACTCATTCACTGCATCCCATTACCCTTAGTCACTGCATCCCATTAACTTCAGTCGCAGGATCCCATTTCAAACAGACACTGCATACCATTTCCATCAGTCACTGCATCCCATTTCACTCAGTCACTGCATCCCATTTCACTCAGTCACTGCATCCCATTTCCCACTGTCACTGCATCCCATTTCCCACTGTCACTGCATCCCATTTCCCAGTCACTGCATCCCATTTCCCTGAGACACTGCATCCCATTTCCCTCAGTCACTGCATCCCATCGCCCTCAGTCACTGCATCCCATCGCCCTCAGTCACTGCATCCCATCGTCCTCAGTCACTGCATCCCATCGTCCTCAGTCACTGCATCCCATTTCACTCAGTCACTGCATCCCATTTCACTCAGTCACTGCATCCCATTACCCTCAGTCACTGCATCCCATTAACTTCAGTCGCAGGATCCCATTTCAAACAGACACTGCATCCCATTTCCGTCAGTCACTGCATCCCATTTACCTCAGTCACTGCATACCATTTCCATCAGTCACTGCAGCTGATTTCACTCAGTCACTGCATCCCATTTCCCTCAGTCACTGCATCCCACTTCCCTCAGTCACTGCATCCCATTTCACTCAGTCAGTGCATCACATTTCACTCAGGCACTGTATCCCATTTCCTTAAGTCACTGCACCCCAAGCCCGCTCGGGCACTGCATCCCTATTAACTCAGTCACTCCTTCCCAGTACCTTCGTCACTGCATCCTATTTCACTCAGTCACTGCTTCCATTTCCATCAGTCACTGCATCCCATTTCACTCAGCCACTGCATCCCATTTCGCTCAGTCACTGCATCCCACATCACTCAATCACTGCCGGCCATTTCACTCATTGACTGCATCCTATTTCACTCTGACACTGCGTCCCGTTTCCCTCAGTCACTGCATCCCATTACCGTCCGTCATTCCATCCAATTACTGTCAGTCACTGCATCCCATTTTGATCAGTCACTGCATCCCATTTTGATCAGTCACTGGATCCCATTTCCACCAGTTACTGCATCCCATTTCTCTCAGCCACTGTACTCCAAGCCCGCTCGGGCACTGCCTCCCCATTAACTCAGTCACTCCTTCCCAGGACCTCAGTCACTGCATCCCATGTCCCACAAAAACTGCATTCAATTTCCATCAGTCACTGCATCTCATTTCACTCATTAACTGCTTCCCATTTCAATCAGACACTGCATCCCATTCCACTCAGTCACTGCACCCCATTCCATTCAGTCACTGCAACCCATTTCACTCAGTCAGTGCATCACATTTCACTCACGCACTGTATCCAATTTCCCTCAGTCACTGCACACCAAGCCCGTTCGGGCACTGCATCCCTGTTAACGCAGTCACTCCTTCCCAGTACCTCAGTCACTGCATCGCATTTCACTCAGTCACTGCATCCATTTTCACTCAGTCACTGCATTGGTTTCCATCAGTCACTGCATCCCATTACCCTCAGTCGCAGCATCCCATTTCCCATAGACACTGCATTTCCTTTCCCTAAGTCACTGCATCTCATTTCCAACAGTCACTGCATCCCATTTCACTCCCCACTGCATCCCATTTCACTCAGCCACTGCATCCCATTTCACTCGGCCACTGCATCCCAGTTCACACAGTCACTGCATCCCAGTTCACACAGTCACCACATCCCAGTTCACACAGTCACCGCATCCCAGTTCCGTCAGTCACTGTATCCCAGTCACTGCATCCCATTTCCATCAGTCACTGCATCCCATTTCACTCAGTCACTGCATCCCATTTCACTCAGCCACTGCATCCCATTTCACATAGTCACCGCATCCCAGTTCACACAGTCACCACATCCCAGTTCACACAGTCACCGCATCCCAGTTCACACAGTCACCGCATCCCAGTTCCGTCAGTCACTGCATCCCATGTCCATCAGTCACTGCATCCCATTTCCCACAGTCACTGCATCTCCTTTCCTCAGTCATTGCATCCCATTTCACTCAGTCACTGCAGGCCATTTCCCTCACTCATTGCATCCCATTACCATCAGTCACTGCATACCATTTCCATCAGTCACTGCATCCCATTACCCTCAGTCGCAGCATCCCATTTCCCATAGACACTGCATTTCCTTTCCCTAAGTCACTGCTTCTCATTTCCACCAGTCACTGCATCCCATTTCACTCCCCACTGCATCCCATTTCACTCAGCCACTGCATCCCATTTCACTCGGCCTCTGCATCCCAGTTCACATAGTCACCGCATCCCAGTTCACACAGTCACCACATCCCAGTTCACACAGTCACCACATCCCAGTTCACACAGTCACCGCATCCCAGTTCCGTCAGTCACTGCATCCCAGTCACTGCATCCCATTTCCATCAGTCACTGCATCCCATTTCACTCAGCCACTGCATCCCAGTTCACACAGTCACCGCATCCCAGTTCACACAGTCACCGCATCCCAGTTCCGTCAGTCACTGCATCCCATGTCCATCAGTCACTGCATCCCATTTCCCACAGTCACTGCATCTCCTTTCCTCAGTCATTGCATCCCATTACCCTCAGTCACTGCATCCCATTAACTTCACTCGCAGGATCCCATTTCAAACAGACACTGCATACCATTTCCATCAGTCACTGCATCTCATTTCACTCAGTCACTGCATCCCATTTCCCTCAGTCACTGCATCCCATTTCCCTCAGTCACTGCATCCCACTTCCCTCAGTCAGTGCATCCCATTTCACTCAGTCACTGCATCCCATTTCGTTCAGTCACTCCATCCCATTTCCCTCAGTCGCAGCATCCCATTTCCCTCAGTCGCAGCATCCCATTTCCCCCAGACACTGCATTTCCTTTCCTTAAGTCACTGCATCCCATTTCACTCAGTCACTGCACCCCAAGCCCGCTCGGGCACTGCATCCCTATTAACGCAGTCACTCCTTCCCAGTACCTCAGTCACTGCATCGCATTTCACTCAGTCACTGCATCCCATTTCACTCAGTCACTGCATCCCATTACCCTCAGTCACTACATCCCATTACCCTCAGTCGCAGCATCCCATTTCCCACAGACACTGCATTTCCTTTCCCTAAGTCACTGCATCTCATTTCCATCAGTCACTGCATCCCATTTCACTCCCCACTGCATCCCATTTCTCCAGCCACTGCTTCCCAGTTCACACAGTCACCGCATCCCAGTTCACACAGTCACCACATCCCAGTTCACACAGTAACCGCATCCCAGTTCCGTCAGTCACTGCATCCCATTTCACTCAGTCACTGCGCACATTTCACTCAGTCGCTGCATCTCATTTCACTCAGTCACTGCATCCCATTCCACTCAGTCACTGCATCCCATTTCACTCAGTCAGTGCATCACATTTCACTCAGGCACTGTATCCCATTTCCCTAAGTCACTGCACCCCAAGCCCGCTCGGGCATTGCACCCCTATTAATTCAGTCACTCCTTCCCAGTACCTGAGTCACTGTATCGCATTTCACTCAGCCACTGCATCACAGTTCACACAGTCACCGCATCCCAGTTCACACAGTCACCGCATCCCAGTTCACACAGCCACAGCATCCCATTTCAAACAGTTACTGCATCTCATTTCACTCATTCAATACTTCACATTCCATTCAGTCACCGCTTCCCATTTCCCACAGTCACTGCATCTCCTTTCCTCAGTCATTGCATCCCATTTCACTCAGTCACTGCAGGCCATTTCCCTCAGTCACTGCATCCCATTACCATCAGTCACTACATCCCATTACCCTCAGTCACTGCACCACAGTACGCTCAGTCACAGCATCCCATTTCCAACAGTGACTGCATCCCATTGCCAACAGTCACTGCAATCCATTTCCAACAGTCACTGCATCCCATTTCCAAGAGTCAGTGTATCCCATTTCACTCAGCCACCGCATTCCATTTCCCTCAGTCACTGCATCCCAAATCACTCAATCACTGCAGGCCATTTCACTCCTTGACTGCATCCCATTTCACTCTGACACTGCGTCCCGTTTCCCTCAGTCACTGCATCCCATTACCGTCCGTCACTCCATCCAATTACTGTCAGTCACCGCATCCCATTTCGATCAGTCACTGCATTCCATTTCCACCAGTTACTGCATCCCATTTCACTCAGCCACTGCATCCCATTTCTCTCAGCCACTGTATCCCATTTCCCTCAGTCACTGTACTCCAAGCCCGCTCGGGCACTGCATCCCTATTAACTCAGTCTCTCCTTCCCAGGACCTCAGTCACTGCATCCCATGTCCCACAGTAACTGCATCCCATTTCCATCAGGCACTGCAGCTCATGTCACTCTGTCACTGCATTCAATTTCCATCAGTCACTGCATCTCATTTCACTCATTAACTGCATCCCATTTCAATCAGACACTGCATCCCATTTCACTCAGACACTGCATCCCATTTCACTCAGTCACTGCATCCCATTTCCCTCAGTCACTGCATCCCACTTCCATCAGTCACTGGTTCCCGTATCTCACAGATGCTGCATTCAATTTCCGACACTCACGGTATCCCATTTCCCACTGCATCTCATTTCAATCAGTGATTGCATCCTACTTCCCACAAATACTGCATCCCATTTCGCTCAGTCACTGTATCTCATTTCACTTGGTCACTGCATCCAATTTCGCTCATTCACTGCAACCCATTCCCCTGAGTCACTGCATCTCATTTCCGTCAAACAATGTATCTCATTGCACTCAGTCACTGCATCCCATTTCACTCAGTCAGTGCATCGCATTTCACTCAGTCACTGCATCCCATTTCACTCAGTCACTGCATCCCATTTCACTCAGTCACTGCATCCCAATTCCCTCAGTCACTGCATCCCATGTCCGTGTGTCACTGCATCTCATATCACTCAGTCACTGCATCCCATTTCCCTCAGTCACTGCATCCCATTACCCTCAGTCACTGCATCCCATTAACTTCAGTCGCAGGATCCCATTTCAAACAGACACTGCATCCCATCTCCGTCAGTCACTGCATCCCATTTCCCACAGTCACTGCATACCATTTCCGTCAGTCACTGCATCCCTATTAACTCAGTCACTCCTTCCCAGTACCTCAGTCACTGCATCGCATTTCACTCAGTCACTGCATCCATTTCCATCAGTCACTGCATCCGATTACCCTCAGTCGCAGCATCCCATTTCCCACAGACACTGCATTTCCTTTCCCTTCGTCACTGCATCTCATTTCCACCAGTCACTGCATCCCATTTCACTCCGCACTGCATCCCATTTCACTCAGCCTCTGCATCCCATTTCACTCAGCCACTGCATCCCAGTTCACATAGTCACCGCATCCCAGTTCACACAGTCACCGCATCCCAGTTCACACAGTTACCACATCCCAGTTCACACAGTCACCGCATCCCAGTTCCGTCAGTCATTGCATCCCAGTTCCATCAGTCACTGTATCCGATTTCTATCAGTCACTGCGCGCATTTCACTCAGTCACTGCATCTCATTTCACTCATTTACTGCATCCCATTTCACGCAGTCACTGCATCCCATTTCCCTATGTCACTGCACCCCAAGCCCGCTCGGGCATTGCACCCCTATTAATTCAGTCACTCCTTCCCAGTACCTGAGTCACTGTATCGCATTTCACTCAGCCACTGCATCCCAGTTCACACAGTCACCGCATCCCAGTTCACACAGTCACCGCATCCCAGTTCACACAGCCACAACATCCCATTTCAAACAGTTACTGCATCTCATTTCACTCATTCAATGCTTACCATTCCATTCAGTCACCACTTCCCATTTCCCACAGTCACTGCATCTCCTTTCCTCAGTCATTGCATCCCATTTCACTCAGTCACTGCAGGCCATTTCCCTCAGTCACTGCATCCCATTACCATCAGTCACTACATCCCATTACCCTCAGTCACTGCATCCCAGTTCCATCAGTCACCGGTTCCCGTATCTCACAGACGCTGCATTCAATTTCCGACACTCACGGTATCCCATTTCCCACTGCATCTCATTTCAATCAGTGATTGCATCCTACTTCCCACAAATACTGCAACCCATTTCGCTCAGTCACTGCATCTCATTTCACTTGGTCACTGCATCCAATTTCGCTCATTCACTGCATCCCATTTCCCTCAGTCACTGCATCTCATTTCCGTCAAACAATGCATCTCATTGCACTCAGTCACTGCATCCCATTTCACTCAGTCAGTGCATCGCATTTCACTCAGTCACTGCATCCCATTTCACTCAGTCACTGCATCCCATTACCCTCAGTCACTGCATCCCATTAACTTCAGTCGCAGGATCCCATTTCAAACAGACACTGCATCCCATCTCCGTCAGTCACTGCATCCCATTTCCCTCAGTCACTGCATACCATTTCCATCAGTCACTGCATCCCATTTCCGTCAGTCACTGCATCCCTATTAACTCAGTCACTCCTTCCCAGTACCTCAGTCACTGCATCCCATTTCACTCAGTCACTGCATCCATTTCCATCAGTCAGTACATCCCATTACCCTCAGTCACTGCATCCCATTACCCTCAGTCGCAGCATCCCATTTCCCACAGACACTGCATTTCCTTTCCCTTAGTCTTTGCATCTCATTTCCAGCAGTCACTGCATCCCATTTCACGCCCCACTGCATCCCATTTCACTCAGCCACTGCATCCCATTTCACTCAGCCACTGCATCCCAGTTCACATAGTCACCGCATCCCAGTTCACACAGTCACCACATCCCAGTTCACAAAGTCACCGCATCCCATTTCCGTCAGTCACTGCATCCCAGTTCCATCAATCACTGTATCCGATTTCTATCAGTCACTGCGCGCATTTCACTCAGTCACTGCATCTCATTTCACTCAGTCACTGCATCTCATTTCACGCAGTCACTGCATCGCATTTCACTCAGTCACTGCATCGCATTTCACTCAGTCACTGCATCCCATTTCATTCAGTCAGTGCGTCACATTTCACTCAGGCACTGTATCCCATTTCCCTAAGTCACTGCACCCCAAGCCCGCTCGGGCACTGCATCCCTATTAACTCAGTCACTCCTACCCAGTACCTCCGTCACTGCATCCCATTTCACTCAGTCACTGCTTCCATTTCCATCAGTCATTGCATCCCATTACCCTTAGTCCCAGCATCCCATTTCCCACAGACACTGCATTTCATTTCCCTAAGACACTGCATCTTATTTCCACCAGTCACTGCATCCCATTTCATTCCCCACTGCATCTCATTTCACGCAGTCACTGCATCACATTTCACTCAGTCACTGCATCCCATTTCACTCAGTCACTGCATCCCATTTCACTCAGTCAGCGCATCACATTTCCCTCAGTCACTGCATCCTATTTCCTCAGTCAATGCATCTCCTTTCCACAGTCACGGCAATTCCATTTCACTCAGTCACTGCGTCCCATTTCACTCAGCCACTGCGTCCCATTTCACTCAGTCACTGCGTCCCATTTCCATCAGTCACTGCGTCCCATTTCCATCAGTCACTGCGTCCCATTTCCCACTGTCACTGCATCCCATTTCCCAGTCACTGCATCCCATTTTCCTCAGTCACTGCATCCCATTGCCCTCAGTCACTGCATCCCATTGTCCTCAGTCACTGCATCCCATTTCACTCAGTCACTGCATCCCATTTCACTCAGTCACTGCATCCTATTTCACTCAGCCACTGCATCCCATTTCCGTCAGTCACTGCATCCCCGTTCCATCAATCACTGTATCCGATTTCTATCGGTCACTGCGCGCATTTCCCTCAGTCACTGCATCTCATTTCACTCATTCACTGCATCCCATTTCACGCAGTCACTGCTTCCCATTCCACTCAGTCACTGCATCCCATTACCCTCAGTCACTGCATCCCATTAACTTCAGTCGCAGGATCCCATTTCAAACAGACACTGCATCCCATCTCCGTCAGTCACTGCATCCCATTTCCCTCAGTCACTGCATACCATTTCCATCAGACACTGCATCTCATTTCACTCAGTCACTGCATCCCATTTCCGTCAGTCACTGCATCCCTATAAACTCAGTCACTCCTTCCCAGTACCTCAGTCACTGCATCGCATTTCACTCAGTCACTGCATCCCATTTCACTCAGTCACTGCATCCCATTTCACTCAGTCACTGCATCCCATTTCACTCAGTCAGTACATCCCATTACCCTCAGTCACTGCATCCCATTCCCCTCAGTCGCAGTATCCCATTTCCCACAGACACTGCAGTTCCTTTCCCTTAGTCATTGCATCTCATTTCCACCAGTCACTGCATCCCATTTCACGCCCCACTGCATCCCATTTCACTCAGTCACTGCATCTCATTTCACTCATTCACTGCATCCCATTTCACGCAGTCACTGCATCGCATTTCACTCAGTCAGTGCATCCCATTTCATTCAGTCAGTGCGACACATTTCACTCAGGCACTGTATCCCATTTCCCTAAGTTACTGCACCCCAAGCCCGCTCGGGCACTGCATCCCTATTAACTCAGTCACTCCTTCCCAGTACCTCCGTCACTGCATCCCATTTCACTCAGTCACTGCTTCCATATCCAACAGTCACTGCATCCCATTACCCTCAGTCCCAGCAGCCATTTCCCACAGACACTGCATTTCATTTCCCTGAGACACTGCATCTTATTTCCACCAGTCACTGCATCCCATTTCATTCCCCACTGCATCTCATTTCACGCAGTCACTGCATCCCATTTCACTCAGTCACTGCATCCCATTCCACTCAGTCACTGCATCCCATTCCACTCAGTCACTGCATCCCATTCCACTCAGTCACTGCATCACATTTCCCTCAGTCACTGCATCCTATTTCCTCAGTCAATGCATCTCCTTTCCACAGTCACGGCAATTCCATTTCACTCAGTCACTGCGTCCCATTTCACTCAGCCACTGCGTCCCATTTCCATCAGTCACTGCATCCCATTTCCCACTGTCACTGCATCCCATTTCCCAGTCACTGCATCCCATTTCCCTCAGTCACTGCATCCCATTGCCCTCAGTCACTGCATCCCATTGCCCTCAGTCACTGCATCCCATTGCCCTCAGTCATTGCATCCCATTGTCCTCAGTCACTGCATCCCATTGTCCTCAGTCACTGCATCCCATTTCACTCAGTCACTGAATCCCATTTCACTCAGTCACTGAATCCCATTTCACTCAGTCACTGCATCCCATTACCCTCAGTCACTGCATCCCATTAACTTCAGTCGCAGGATCCCATTTCAAACAGACACTGCATCCCATTTCCGTCAGTCACTGCATCCCATTTCCATCAGTCACTGCATCTCATTTCACTCAGTCACTGCATCCCATTTCCCTCAGTCACTGCATCCCATTTCCCTCAGTCACTGCATCCCACTTCCCTCAGTCACTGCATCCCACTTCCCTCAGTCAGTGCATCCCATTTCAATCAGTCACTGCATCCCATTTCGCTCAGTCACTGCATCCCATTTCGCTCAGACACTGCATCCCATTTCCGTCAGTCACTCCATCCCATTTCGCTCAGACACTGCATCCCATTTTCGTCAGTCACTCCATCCCATTTCCCTCAGTCGCAGCATCCTATATCCGACAGACACTGCATTTCCATTCCTTAAGTCACTGCATCGCATTTCACTCAGTCACTGCACCCCAAGCCCGGTCGGGCACTGCATCTCTATTAGCTCAGTCACTCCTTCCCAGTACCTCAGTCACTGCATCGCATTTCACTCAGTCACTGCATCCATTTTCACTCATTCACTGCATCCCATTACCCTCAGTCACTGCATCCCATTACCCTCAGTCACTGCATCCCATTTCCCACAGACACTGCATTTCCTTTCCCTAAGTCACTGCATCTCATTTCCACCAGTGACTGCATCCCATTTCACTCCCACTGCATCCCATTTCACTCAGCCACTGCATCCCATTTCACTCAGCCACTGCATCCCAGTTCACAAAGTCACCGTATACCAGTTCCGTCAGTCACTGCGTCCCATTTCCATCAGTCACTGCATCCCATTTCCAACTGTCACTGCTTCTCATTTCCCAGTCACTGCATCCCATTTCCCTGTCACTGCATCCCATTTCCCTCAGTCACTGCATCCCATTTCCCTCAGTCACTGCATCCCATTTCCTCAGTCACTGCATCTCCTTTCCACAGTCACGGCAATTACATTTCACTCAGTCACTGCGTCCCATTTCACTCAGTCAGTGCGTCCAATTTCCATCAGTCACAGCATCCCATTGCCGTCAGTCACTGCATCCCATTGTCCTCAGTCACTGCATCCCATTTCCCTCAGTCATTGCATCCCATTTCACTCAGTCATTGCATCCCATTTCACTCAGTCATTGCATCCCATTTCACTCAGTCACTGCATCCCATTTCACTCAGTCACTGCATCCCATTTCGCTCAGTCACTGCATCCCATTTCGCTCAGTCACTGCATCCCATTTCGCTCAGACACTGCATCCCATTTCCGTCAGTCACACCATCCCATTTCCCTCAGTCCCAGCATCCTATACCCCACAGACACTGCATTTCGTTTCCTTAAGACACTGCATCGCATTTCACTCAGTCACTGCATCCCATTTCACTCAGTCACTGCATCCATTTCCATCAGTCACTGCATCCCATTACCCTCAGTCACTGCATCCCATTACCCTCAGTCGCAGCATCCCATTTCCCACAGACACTGCATTTCCTTTCCCTTAGTCACTGCATCTCATTTTCACCAGTCACTGCATCCCATTTCACTCCCCAATGCATCCCATTTCACTCAGCCACTGCATCCCATTTCACTAAGCCACTGCATCCCACTTCACACAGTCACCACATCACAGTTCTCAAAGTCACCGCATCCCAGTTCCGTCAGTCACTGCATCCCAGTTCCATCAGTCACTGTATCCGATTTCTATCAGTCACTGCGCACATTTCATTCAGTCACTGCATCTCATTTCACTCATTCACTGCATCCCTTTTCACTCAGTCACTGCATCCCATTCCACTCAGTCACTGCATCCCATTTCACTCAGTCAGTGCATCCCATTTCACTCAGGCACTGTATCCCATTTCCCTAAGTCAGTGCACCCCAAGCCCGCTCAGGGACTGCATCCCTATTAACTCAGTCACTCCTTCCAGGTACCTCCGTCACTGCATCCCATTTCACTCAGTCACTGCTTCCATTTCCATCAGTCATTGCATCCCATTACCCTCAGTCACTGCACCCCATTTCACTCAGTCACTGCATCCCATTTCACTCAGTCACTGTATCACATTTCCCTCAGTCACTGCATCTCATTTCCACCAGTCACTGCATCCCATTTTATTCCCCACTGGATCTCATTTCACGCAGTCACTGCATCGCATTTCACTCAGTCACTGCATCCCATTACCCTCAGTCCCAGCATCCCATTTCCCACAGACACTGCATCTTATTTCCACCAGTCACTGCATCCCGTTTCATTCCCCAATGCATCTCATTTCACGCAGTCACTGCATCGCATTTCACTCAGTCACTGCATCCCATTTCACTCAGTCACTGCATCCCATTCCACTCATTCACTGCATCCCATTTCACTCAGTCAGTGTGTCGCATTTCACTCAGGCACTGTATTCCATTTCCTTAAGTCAATGCACCCCAAGCCCGCTCAGGGACTGCATCCCTATTAACTCAGTCACTCCTTCCCAGTACCTCCGTCACTGCATCCCATTTCACTCAGTCACTGCATCCATTTCCATCAGTCACTGCATCCCATTACCCTCAGTCACTGCATCCCATTCCCCTCAGTCACTGCATCCCATTCCCCTCAGTCACTGCATCCCATTGTCCTCAGTCACTGCATCCCAATGTCCTCAGTCACTGCATCCCATTTCACTCAGTCTCTACATCCCATTTCACTCATTCACTGCATCCCATTACCCTTAGTCACTGCATCCCATTAACTTCAGTCGCAGGATCCCATTTCAAACAGACACTGCATACCATTTCCATCAGTCACTGCATCCCATTTCACTCAGTCACTGCATCCCATTTCACTCAGTCACTGCATCCCATTTCCCACTGTCACTGCATCCCATTTCCCACTGTCACTGCATCCCATTTCCCAGTCACTGCATCCCATTTCCCTGAGACACTGCATCCCATTTCCCTCAGTCACTGCATCCCATCGCCCTCAGTCACTGCATCCCATTTCACTCAGTCACTGCATCCCATTTCACTCAGTCACTGCATCCCATTACCCTCAGTCACTGCATCCCATTAACTTCAGTCGCAGGATCCCATTTCAAACAGACACTGCATCCCATTTCCGTCAGTCACTGCATCCCATTTACCTCAGTCACTGCATACCATTTCCATCAGTCACTGCAGCTGATTTCACTCAGTCACTGCATCCCATTTCCCTCAGTCACTGCATCCCATTTCCCTCAGTCACTGCATCCCACTTCCCTCAGTCACTGCATCCCATTTCACTCAGTCAGTGCATCACATTTCACTCAGGCACTGTATCCCATTTCCTTAAGTCACTGCACCCCAAGCCCGCTCGGGCACTGCATCCCTATTAACTCAGTCACTCCTTCCCAGTACCTTCGTCACTGCATCCTATTTCACTCAGTCACTGCTTCCATTTCCATCAGTCACTGCATCCCATTTCACTCAGCCACTGCATCCCATTTCGCTCAGTCACTGCAACCCACATCACTCAATCACTGCCGGCCATTTCACTCATTGACTGCATCCTATTTCACTCTGACACTGCGTCCCGTTTCCCTCAGTCACTGCATCCCATTACCGTCCGTCATTCCATCCAATTACTGTCAGTCACTGCATCCCATTTTGATCAGTCACTGCATCCCATTTTGATCAGTCACTGGATCCCATTTCCACCAGTTACTGCATCCCATTTCTCTCAGCCACTGTACTCCAAGCCCGCTCGGGCACTGCCTCCCCATTAACTCAGTCACTCCTTCCCAGGACCTCAGTCACTGCATCCCATGTCCCACAAAAACTGCATTCAATTTCCATCAGTCACTGCATCTCATTTCACTCATTAACTGCTTCCCATTTCAATCAGACACTGCATCCCATTCCACTCAGTCACTGCACCCCATTCCATTCAGTCACTGCAACCCATTTCACTCAGTCAGTGCATCACATTTCACTCACGCACTGTATCCAATTTCCCTCAGTCACTGCACACCAAGCCCGTTCGGGCACTGCATCCCTGTTAACGCAGTCACTCCTTCCCAGTACCTCAGTCACTGCATCGCATTTCACTCAGTCACTGCATCCATTTTCACTCAGTCACTGCATTGGTTTCCATCAGTCACTGCATCCCATTACCCTCAGTCGCAGCATCCCATTTCCCATAGACACTGCATTTCCTTTCCCTAAGTCACTGCATCTCATTTCCAACAGTCACTGCATCCCATTTCACTCCCCACTGCATCCCATTTCACTCAGCCACTGCATCCCATTTCACTCGGCCACTGCATCCCAGTTCACACAGTCACTGCATCCCAGTTCACACAGTCACCACATCCCAGTTCACACAGTCACCGCATCCCAGTTCCGTCAGTCACTGTATCCCAGTCACTGCATCCCATTTCCATCAGTCACTGCATCCCATTTCACTCAGTCACTGCATCCCATTTCACTCAGCCACTGCATCCCATTTCACATAGTCACCGCATCCCAGTTCACACAGTCACCACATCCCAGTTCACACAGTCACCGCATCCCAGTTCACACAGTCACCGCATCCCAGTTCCGTCAGTCACTGCATCCCATGTCCATCAGTCACTGCATCCCATTTCACACAGTCACCACATCCCAGTTCACACAGTCACCGCATCCCAGTTCACACAGTCACCGCATCCCAGTTCCGTCAGTCACTGCATCCCATGTCCATCAGTCACTGCATCCCATTTCCCACAGTCACTGCATCTCCTTTCCTCAGTCATTGCATCCCATTTCACTCAGTCACTGCAGGCCATTTCCCTCACTCATTGCATCCCATTACCATCAGTCACTGCATACCATTTCCATCAGTCACTGCATCCCATTACCCTCAGTCGCAGCATCCCATTTCCCATAGACACTGCATTTCCTTTCCCTAAGTCACTGCTTCTCATTTCCACCAGTCACTGCATCCCATTTCACTCCCCACTGCATCCCATTTCACTCAGCCACTGCATCCCATTTCACTCGGCCTCTGCATCCCAGTTCACATAGTCACCGCATCCCAGTTCACACAGTCACCACATCCCAGTTCACACAGTCACCACATCCCAGTTCACACAGTCACCGCATCCCAGTTCCGTCAGTCACTGCATCCCAGTCACTGCATCCCATTTCCATCAGTCACTGCATCCCATTTCACTCAGCCACTGCATCCCAGTTCACACAGTCACCGCATCCCAGTTCACACAGTCACCGCATCCCAGTTCCGTCAGTCACTGCATCCCATGTCCATCAGTCACTGCATCCCATTTCCCACAGTCACTGCATCTCCTTTCCTCAGTCATTGCATCCCATTACCCTCAGTCACTGCATCCCATTAACTTCACTCGCAGGATCCCATTTCAAACAGACACTGCATACCATTTCCATCAGTCACTGCATCTCATTTCACTCAGTCACTGCATCCCATTTCCCTCAGTCACTGCATCCCATTTCCCTCAGTCACTGCATCCCACTTCCCTCAGTCAGTGCATCCCATTTCACTCAGTCACTGCATCCCATTTCGTTCAGTCACTCCATCCCATTTCCCTCAGTCGCAGCATCCCATTTCCCTCAGTCGCAGCATCCCATTTCCCCCAGACACTGCATTTCCTTTCCTTAAGTCACTGCATCCCATTTCACTCAGTCACTGCACCCCAAGCCCGCTCGGGCACTGCATCCCTATTAACGCAGTCACTCCTTCCCAGTACCTCAGTCACTGCATCGCATTTCACTCAGTCACTGCATCCCATTTCACTCAGTCACTGCATCCCATTACCCTCAGTCACTGCATCCCATTTCCCTCAGTCACTGCATCCCATTTCCTCAGTCACTGCATCTCCTTTCCACAGTCACGGCAATTACATTTCACTCAGTCACTGCGTCCCATTTCACTCAGTCAGTGCGTCCAATTTCCATCAGTCACAGCATCCCATTGCCATCAGTCACTGCATCCCATTGTCCTCAGTCACTGCATCCCATTTCCCTCAGTCATTGCATCCCATTTCACTCAGTCATTGCATCCCATTTCACTCAGTCACTGCATCCCATTTCACTCAGTCACTGCATCCCATTTCACTCAGTCACTGCATCCCATTTCGCTCAGTCACTGCATCCCATTTCGCTCAGACACTGCATCCCATTTCCGTCAGTCACACCATCCCATTTCCCTCAGTCCCAGCATCCTATACCCCACAGACACTGCATTTCGTTTCCTTAAGACACTGCATCGCATTTCACTCAGTCACTGCATCCCATTTCACTCAGTCACTGCATCCATTTCCATCAGTCACTGCATCCCATTACCCTCAGTCACTGCATCCCATTACCCTCAGTCGCAGCATCCCATTTCCCACAGACACTGCATTTCCTTTCCCTTAGTCACTGCATCTCATTTTCACCAGTCACTGCATCCCATTTCACTCCCCAATGCATCCCATTTCACTCAGCCACTGCATCCCATTTCACTAAGCCACTGCATCCCACTTCACACAGTCACCACATCACAGTTCTCAAAGTCACCGCATCCCAGTTCCGTCAGTCACTGCATCCCAGTTCCATCAGTCACTGTATCCGATTTCTATCAGTCACTGCGCACATTTCATTCAGTCACTGCATCTCATTTCACTCATTCACTGCATCCCTTTTCACTCAGTCACTGCATCCCATTCCACTCAGTCACTGCATCCCATTCCACTCAGTCACTGCATCCCATTTCACTCAGTCAGTGCATCCCATTTCACTCAGGCACTGTATCCCATTTCCCTAAGTCAGTGCACCCCAAGCCCGCTCAGGGACTGCATCCCTATTAACTCAGTCACTCCTTCCAGGTACCTCCGTCACTGCATCCCATTTCACTCAGTCACTGCTTCCATTTCCATCAGTCATTGCATCCCATTACCCTCAGTCACTGCACCCCATTTCACTCAGTCACTGCATCCCATTTCACTCAGTCACTGTATCACATTTCCCTCAGTCACTGCATCTCATTTCCACCAGTCACTGCATCCCATTTTATTCCCCACTGGATCTCATTTCACGCAGTCACTGCATCGCATTTCACTCAGTCACTGCATCCCATTACCCTCAGTCCCAGCATCCCATTTCCCACAGACACTGCATCTTATTTCCACCAGTCACTGCATCCCGTTTCATTCCCCAATGCATCTCATTTCACGCAGTCACTGCATCGCATTTCACTCAGTCACTGCATCCCATTTCACTCAGTCACTGCATCCCATTCCACTCATTCACTGCATCCCATTTCACTCAGTCAGTGTGTCGCATTTCACTCAGGCACTGTATTCCATTTCCTTAAGTCAATGCACCCCAAGCCCGCTCAGGGACTGCATCCCTATTAACTCAGTCACTCCTTCCCAGTACCTCCGTCACTGCATCCCATTTCACTCAGTCACTGCATCCATTTCCATCAGTCACTGCATCCCATTACCCTCAGTCACTGCATCCCATTCCCCTCAGTCACTGCATCCCATTCCCCTCAGTCACTGCATCCCATTGTCCTCAGTCACTGCATCCCAATGTCCTCAGTCACTGCATCCCATTTCACTCAGTCTCTACATCCCATTTCACTCATTCACTGCATCCCATTACCCTTAGTCACTGCATCCCATTAACTTCAGTCGCAGGATCCCATTTCAAACAGACACTGCATACCATTTCCATCAGTCACTGCATCCCATTTCACTCAGTCACTGCATCCCATTTCACTCAGTCACTGCATCCCATTTCCCACTGTCACTGCATCCCATTTCCCACTGTCACTGCATCCCATTTCCCAGTCACTGCATCCCATTTCCCTGAGACACTGCATCCCATTTCCCTCAGTCACTGCATCCCATCGCCCTCAGTCACTGCATCCCATCGCCCTCAGTCACTGCATCCCATCGTCCTCAGTCACTGCATCCCATCGTCCTCAGTCACTGCATCCCATTTCACTCAGTCACTGCATCCCATTTCACTCAGTCACTGCATCCCATTACCCTCAGTCACTGCATCCCATTAACTTCAGTCGCAGGATCCCATTTCAAACAGACACTGCATCCCATTTCCGTCAGTCACTGCATCCCATTTACCTCAGTCACTGCATACCATTTCCATCAGTCACTGCAGCTGATTTCACTCAGTCAGTGCATCACATTTCACTCAGGCACTGTATCCCATTTCCTTAAGTCACTGCACCCCAAGCCCGCTCGGGCACTGCATCCCTATTAACTCAGTCACTCCTTCCCAGTACCTTCGTCACTGCATCCTATTTCACTCAGTCACTGCTTCCATTTCCATCAGTCACTGCATCCCATTTCACTCAGCCACTGCATCCCATTTCGCTCAGTCACTGCATCCCACATCACTCAATCACTGCCGGCCATTTCACTCATTGACTGCATCCTATTTCACTCTGACACTGCGTCCCGTTTCCCTCAGTCACTGCATCCCATTACCGTCCGTCATTCCATCCAATTACTGTCAGTCACTGCATCCCATTTTGATCAGTCACTGCATCCCATTTTGATCAGTCACTGGATCCCATTTCCACCAGTTACTGCATCCCATTTCTCTCAGCCACTGTACTCCAAGCCCGCTCGGGCACTGCCTCCCCATTAACTCAGTCACTCCTTCCCAGGACCTCAGTCACTGCATCCCATGTCCCACAAAAACTGCATTCAATTTCCATCAGTCACTGCATCTCATTTCACTCATTAACTGCTTCCCATTTCAATCAGACACTGCATCCCATTCCACTCAGTCACTGCACCCCATTCCATTCAGTCACTGCAACCCATTTCACTCAGTCAGTGCATCACATTTCACTCACGCACTGTATCCAATTTCCCTCAGTCACTGCACACCAAGCCCGTTCGGGCACTGCATCCCTGTTAACGCAGTCACTCCTTCCCAGTACCTCAGTCACTGCATCGCATTTCACTCAGTCACTGCATCCATTTTCACTCAGTCACTGCATTGGTTTCCATCAGTCACTGCATCCCATTACCCTCAGTCGCAGCATCCCATTTCCCATAGACACTGCATTTCCTTTCCCTAAGTCACTGCATCTCATTTCCAACAGTCACTGCATCCCATTTCACTCCCCACTGCATCCCATTTCACTCAGCCACTGCATCCCATTTCACTCGGCCACTGCATCCCAGTTCACACAGTCACTGCATCCCAGTTCACACAGTCACCACATCCCAGTTCACACAGTCACCGCATCCCAGTTCCGTCAGTCACTGTATCCCAGTCACTGCATCCCATTTCCATCAGTCACTGCATCCCATTTCACTCAGTCACTGCATCCCATTTCACTCAGCCACTGCATCCCATTTCACATAGTCACCGCATCCCAGTTCACACAGTCACCACATCCCAGTTCACACAGTCACCGCATCCCAGTTCACACAGTCACCGCATCCCAGTTCCGTCAGTCACTGCATCCCATGTCCATCAGTCACTGCATCCCATTTCCCACAGTCACTGCATCTCCTTTCCTCAGTCATTGCATCCCATTTCACTCAGTCACTGCAGGCCATTTCCCTCACTCATTGCATCCCATTACCATCAGTCACTGCATACCATTTCCATCAGTCACTGCATCCCATTACCCTCAGTCGCAGCATCCCATTTCCCATAGACACTGCATTTCCTTTCCCTAAGTCACTGCTTCTCATTTCCACCAGTCACTGCATCCCATTTCACTCCCCACTGCATCCCATTTCACTCAGCCACTGCATCCCATTTCACTCGGCCTCTGCATCCCAGTTCACATAGTCACCGCATCCCAGTTCACACAGTCACCACATCCCAGTTCACACAGTCACCACATCCCAGTTCACACAGTCACCGCATCCCAGTTCCGTCAGTCACTGCATCCCAGTCACTGCATCCCATTTCCATCAGTCACTGCATCCCATTTCACTCAGCCACTGCATCCCAGTTCACACAGTCACCGCATCCCAGTTCACACAGTCACCGCATCCCAGTTCCGTCAGTCACTGCATCCCATGTCCATCAGTCACTGCATCCCATTTCCCACAGTCACTGCATCTCCTTTCCTCAGTCATTGCATCCCATTACCCTCAGTCACTGCATCCCATTAACTTCACTCGCAGGATCCCATTTCAAACAGACACTGCATACCATTTCCATCAGTCACTGCATCTCATTTCACTCAGTCACTGCATCCCATTTCCCTCAGTCACTGCATCCCATTTCCCTCAGTCACTGCATCCCACTTCCCTCAGTCAGTGCATCCCATTTCACTCAGTCACTGCATCCCATTTCGTTCAGTCACTCCATCCCATTTCCCTCAGTCGCAGCATCCCATTTCCCTCAGTCGCAGCATCCCATTTCCCCCAGACACTGCATTTCCTTTCCTTAAGTCACTGCATCCCATTTCACTCAGTCACTGCACCCCAAGCCCGCTCGGGCACTGCATCCCTATTAACGCAGTCACTCCTTCCCAGTACCTCAGTCACTGCATCGCATTTCACTCAGTCACTGCATCCCATTTCACTCAGTCACTGCATCCCATTACCCTCAGTCACTGCATCCCATTACCCTCAGTCGCAGCATCCCATTTCCCACAGACACTGCATTTCCTTTCCCTAAGTCACTGCATCTCATTTCCATCAGTCACTGCATCCCATTTCACTCCCCACTGCATCCCATTTCTCCAGCCACTGCTTCCCAGTTCACACAGTCACCGCATCCCAGTTCACACAGTCACCACATCCCAGTTCACACAGTCACCACATCCCAGTTCACACAGTAACCGCATCCCAGTTCCGTCAGTCACTGCATCCCATTTCACTCAGTCACTGCGCGCATTTCACTCAGTCGCTGCATCTCATTTCACTCAGTCACTGCATCCCATTCCACTCAGTCACTGCATCCCATTTCACTCAGTCAGTGCATCACATTTCACTCAGGCACTGTATCCCATTTCCCTAAGTCACTGCACCCCAAGCCCGCTCGGGCATTGCACCCCTATTAATTCAGTCACTCCTTCCCAGTACCTGAGTCACTGTATCGCATTTCACTCAGCCACTGCATCACAGTTCACACAGTCACCGCATCCCAGTTCACACAGTCACCGCATCCCAGTTCACACAGCCACAGCATCCCATTTCAAACAGTTACTGCATCTCATTTCACTCCTTCAATACTTCACATTCCATTCAGTCACCGCTTCCCATTTCCCACAGTCACTGCATCTCCTTTCCTCAGTCATTGCATCCCATTTCACTCAGTCACTGCAGGCCATTTCCCTCAGTCACTGCATCCCATTACCATCAGTCACTACATCCCATTACCCTCAGTCACTGCACCACAGTACGCTCAGTCACAGCATCCCATTTCCAACAGTGACTGCATCCCATTGCCAACAGTCACTGCAATCCATTTCCAACAGTCACTGCATCCCATTTCCAAGAGTCAGTGTATCCCATTTCACTCAGCCACCGCATTCCATTTCCCTCAGTCACTGCATCCCAAATCACTCAATCACTGCAGGCCATTTCACTCCTTGACTGCATCCCATTTCACTCTGACACTGCGTCCCGTTTCCCTCAGTCACTGCATCCCATTACCGTCCGTCACTCCATCCAATTACTGTCAGTCACCGCATCCCATTTCGATCAGTCACTGCATTCCATTTCCACCAGTTACTGCATCCCATTTCACTCAGCCACTGCATCCCATTTCTCTCAGCCACTGTATCCCATTTGCCTCAGACACTGTACTCCAAGCCCGCTCGGGCACTGCATCCCTCTTAACTCAGTCTCTCCTTCCCAGGACCTCAGTCACTGCATCCCATGTCCCACAGTAACTGCATCCCATTTCCATCAGGCACTGCAGCTCATGTCACTCTGTCACTGCATTCAATTTCCATCAGTCACTGCATCTCATTTCACTCATTAACTGCATCCCATTTCAATCAGACACTGCATCCCATTTCACTCAGTCACTGCATCCCATTTCCCTCAGTCACTGCATCCCACTTCCATCAGTCACTGGTTCCCGTATCTCACAGACGCTGCATTCAATTTCCGACACTCACGGTATCCCATTTCCCACTGCATCTCATTTCAATCAGTGATTGCATCCTACTTCCCACAAATACTGCATCCCATTTCGCTCAGTCACTGTATCTCATTTCACTTGGTCACTGCATCCAATTTCGCTCATTCACTGCAACCCATTCCCCTGAGTCACTGCATCCCATTTCACTCAGTCACTGCATCCCATTACCCTCAGTCACTGCATCCCATTAACTTCAGTCGCAGGATCCCATTTCAAACAGACACTGCATCCCATCTCCGTCAGTCACTGCATCCCATTTCCCACAGTCACTGCATACCATTTCCGTCAGTCACTGCATCCCTATTAACTCAGTCACTCCTTCCCAGTACCTCAGTCACTGCATCGCATTTCACTCAGTCACTGCATCCATTTCCATCAGTCACTGCATCCCATTCCCCTCAGTCGCAGCATCCCATTTCCCACAGACACTGCATTTCCTTTCCCTTCGTCACTGCATCTCATTTCCACCAGTCACTGCATCCCATTTCACTCCGCACTGCATCCCATTTCACTCAGCCTCTGCATCCCATTTCACTCAGCCACTGCATCCCAGTTCACATAGTCACCGCATCCCAGTTCACACAGTCACCGCATCCCAGTTCACACAGTTACCACATCCCAGTTCACACAGTCACCGCATCCCAGTTCCGTCAGTCATTGCATCCCAGTTCCATCAGTCACTGTATCCGATTTCTATCAGTCACTGCGCGCATTTCACTCAGTCACTGCATCTCATTTCACTCATTTACTGCATCCCATTTCACGCAGTCACTGCATCCCATTTCCCTAAGTCACTGCACCCCAAGCCCGCTCGGGCATTGCACCCCTATTAATTCAGTCACTCCTTCCCAGTACCTGAGTCACTGTATCGCATTTCACTCAGCCACTGCATCCCAGTTCACACAGTCACCGCATCCCAGTTCACACAGTCACCGCATCCCAGTTCACACAGCCACAACATCCCATTTCAAACAGTTACTGCATCTCATTTCACTCATTCAATGCTTACCATTCCATTCAGTCACCACTTCCCATTTCCCACAGTCACTGCATCTCCTTTCCTCAGTCATTGCATCCCATTTCACTCAGTCACTGCAGGCCATTTCCCTCAGTCACTGCATCCCATTACCATCAGTCACTACATCCCATTACCCTCAGTCACTGCATCCCAGTTCCATCAGTCACTGGTTCCCGTATCTCACAGACGCTGCATTCAATTTCCGACACTCACGGTATCCCATTTCCCACTGCATCTCATTTCAATCAGTGATTGCATCCTACTTCCCACAAATACTGCAACCCATCTCGCTCAGTCACTGCATCTCATTTCACTTGGTCACTGCATCCAATTTCGCTCATTCACTGCATCCCATTTCCCTCAGTCACTGCATCTCATTTCCGTCAAACAATGCATCTCATTGCACTCAGTCACTGCATCCCATTTCACTCAGTCAGTGCATCGCATTTCACTCAGTCACTGCATCCCATTTCACTCAGTCACTGCATCCCATTACCCTCAGTCACTGCATCCCATTAACTTCAGTCGCAGGATCCCATTTCAAACAGACACTGCATCCCATCTCCGTCAGTCAGTGCATCCCATTTCCCTCAGTCACTGCATACCATTTCCATCAGACACTGCATCTCATTTCACTCAGTCACTGCATCCCATTTCCGTCAGTCACTGCATCCCTATTAACTCAGTCACTCCTTCCCAGTACCTCAGTCACTGCATCCCATTTCACTCAGTCACTGCATCCATTTCCATCAGTCAGTACATCCCATTACCCTCAGTCACTGCATCCCATTACCCTCAGTCGCAGCATCCCATTTCCCACAGACACTGCATTTCCTTTCCCTTAGTCATTGCATCTCATTTCCAGCAGTCACTGCATCCCATTTCACGCCCCACTGCATTCCATTTCACTCAGCCACTGCATCCCATTTCACTCAGCCACTGCATCCCAGTTCACACAGTCACCACATCCCAGTTCACAAAGTCACCGCATCCCATTTCCGTCAGTCACTGCATCCAAGTTCCATCAATCACTGTATCCGATTTCTATCAGTCACTGCGCGCATTTCACTCAGTCACTGCATCTCATTTCACTCAGTCACTGCATCTCATTTCACGCAGTCACTGCATCGCATTTCACTCAGTCACTGCATCGCATTTCACTCAGTCACTGCATCCCATTTCATTCAGTCAGTGCGTCACATTTCACTCAGGCACTGTATCCCATTTCCCTAAGTCACTGCACCCCAAGCCCGCTCAGGCACTGCATCCCTATTAACTCAGTCACTCCTACCCAGTACCTCCGTCACTGCATCCCATTTCACTCAGTCACTGCTTCCATTTCCATCAGTCATTGCATCCCATTACCCTTAGTCCCAGCATCCCATTTCCCACAGACACTGCATTTCATTTCCCTAAGACACTGCATCTTATTTCCACCAGTCACTGCATCCCATTTCATTCCCCACTGCATCTCATTTCACGCAGTCACTGCATCACATTTCACTCAGTCACTGCATCCCATTTCACTCAGTCACTGCATCCCATTCCACTCAGTCACTGCATCCCATTCCACTCAGTCACTGCATCCCATTCCACTCAGTCACTGCATCCCATTCCACTCAGTCACTGCATACCATTTCACTCAGTCAGCGCATCACATTTCCCTCAGTCACTGCATCCTATTTCCTCAGTCAATGCATCTCCTTTCCACAGTCACGGCAATTCCATTTCACTCAGCCACTGCGTCCCATTTCACTCAGTCACTGCGTCCCATTTCCATCAGTCACTGCATCCCATTTCCCACTGTCACTGCATCCCATTTCCCAGTCACTGCATCCCATTTTCCTCAGTCACTGCATCCCATTGCCCTCAGTCACTGCATCCCATTGTCCTCAGTCACTGCATCCCATTTCACTCAGTCACTGCATCCTATTTCACTCAGTCACTGCATCCTATTTCACTCAGCCACTGCATCCCATTTCCGTCAGTCACTGCATCCCCGTTCCATCAATCACTGTATACGATTTCTATCAGTCACTGCGCGCATTTCCCTCAGTCACTGCATCTCATTTCACTCATTCACTGCATCCCATTTCACGCAGTCACTGCTTCCCATTCCACTCAGTCACTGCATCCCATTACCCTCAGTCACTGCATCCCATTAACTTCAGTCGCAGGATCCCATTTCAAACAGACACTGCATCCCATCTCCGTCAGTCACTGCATCCCATTTCCCTCAGTCACTGCATACCATTTCCATCAGACACTGCATCTCATTTCACTCAGTCACTGCATCCCATTTCCGTCATTCACTGCATCCCTATAAACTCAGTCACTCCTTCCCAGTACCTCAGTCACTGCATCGCATTTCACTCAGTCACTGCATCCCATTTCACTCAGTCACTGCATCCATTTCCATCAGTCAGTACATCCCATTACCCTCAGTCACTGCATCCCATTCCCCTCAGTCGCAGTATCCCATTTCCCACAGACACTGCAGTTCCTTTCCCTTAGTCATTGCATCTCATTTCCACCAGTCACTGCATCCCATTTCACGCCCCACTGCATCCCATTTCACTCAGTCACTGCATCTCATTTCACTCATTCACTGCATCCCATTTCACGCAGTCACTGCATCGCATTTCACTCAGTCAGTGCATCCCATTTCATTCAGTCAGTGCGACACATTTCACTCAGGCACTGTATCCCATTTCCCTAAGTTACTGCACCCCAAGCCCGCTCGGGCACTGCATCCCTATTAACTCAGTCACTCCTTCCCAGTACCTCCGTCACTGCATCCCATTTCACTCAGTCACTGCTTCCATATCCAACAGTCACTGCATCCCATTACCCTCAGTCCCAGCAGCCATTTCCCACAGACACTGCATTTCATTTCCCTGAGACACTGCATCTTATTTCCACCAGTCACTGCATCCCATTTCATTCCCCACTGCATCTCATTTCACGCAGTCACTGCATCCCATTTCACTCAGTCACTGCATCCCATTCCACTCAGTCACTGCATCCCATTCCACTCAGTCTCTGCATCCCATTCCACTCAGTCACTGCATCACATTTCCCTCAGTCACTGCATCCTATTTCCTCAGTCAATGCATCTCCTTTCCACAGTCACGGCAATTCCATTTCACTCAGTCACTGCGTCCCATTTCACTCAGCCACTGCGTCCCATTTCCATCAGTCACTGCAACCCATTTCCCACTGTCACTGCATCCCATTTCCCAGTCACTGCATCCCATTTCCCTCAGTCACTGCATCCCATTTCCCTCAGTCACTGCATCCCATTGCCCTCAGTCATTGCATCCCATTGTCCTCAGTCACTGCATCCCATTGTCCTCAGTCACTGCATCCCATTTCACTCAGTCACTGAATCCCATTTCACTCAGTCACTGCATCCCATTCCCCTCAGTCACTGCATCCCATTAACTTCAGTCGCAGGATCCCATTTCAAACAGACACTGCATCCCATTTCCGTCAGTCACTGCATCCCATTTCCATCAGTCACTGCATCTCATTTCCATCAGTCACTGCATCCCATTTCCCTCAGTCACTGCATCCCATTTCCCTCAGTCACTGCATCCCATTTCCCTCAGTCACTGCATCCCATTTCCCTCAGTCACTGCATCCCACTTCCCTCAGTCAGTGCATCCCATTTCAATCAGTCACTGCATCCCATTTCACTCAGTCACTGCATCCCATTTCGCTCAGACACTGCATCCCATTTCCGTCAGTCACTCCATCCCATTTCGCTCAGACACTGCATCCCATTTTCGTCAGTCACTCCATCCCATTTCCCTCAGTCGCAGCATCCTATATCCGACAGACACTGCATTTCCATTCCTTAAGTCACTGCATCGCATTTCACTCAGTCACTGCACCCCACGCCCGGTCGGGCACTGCATCTCTATTAGCTCAGTCACTCCTTCCCAGTACCTCAGTCACTGCATCGCATTTCACTCAGTCACTGCATCCATTTTCACTCATTCACTGCATCCCATTACCCTCAGTCACTGCATCCCATTACCCTCAGTCACTGCATCCCATTTCCCACAGACACTGCATTTCCTTTCCCTAAGTCACTGCATCTCATTTCCACCAGTCACTGCATCCCATTTCACTCCCACTGCATCCCATTTCACTCAGCCACTGCATCCCATTTCACTCAGCCACTGCATCCCAGTTCACAAAGTCACCGTATCCCAGTTCCGTCAGTCACTGCATCCCAGTTCCATCAGTCACTGTATCCGATTTCTATCAGTCACTGCGCGCATTTCACTCATTCACTGCATCCCATTCCACTCAGTCAGTGCATCACATTTCACTCAGGCACTGTATCCCATTTCCCTAAGTCACTGCACTCCAAGCCTGCTCGGGCACTGCATCCCTCTTAATTCAAACATTCCTTCCCAGTACCTGAGTCACTGCATCGCATTTCACTCAGCCACTGCATCCCAGGACACACAGTCACCGTGTCCCAGTTCACACAGCCCCTGCATCCCATTTCAAACAGTCACTGCATCTCATTTCACACATTCAATGCTTCACATTCCACTCAGTCACTGCTTCCCATTTCCCACAATCAGTGCATCTCCTTTCCTCAGTCACTGCATCCCATTTCACTCAGTTACTGCAGGCCATTTCACTCAGTCACTGCATCCATTTCCATCAGTCACTGCATCCCATTACCCTCAGTCGCAGCATCCCATTTCCCACAGACACTGCATTTCCTTTCCCTTCGTCACTGCATCTCATTTCCACCAGTCACTGCATCCCATTTCACTCCGCACTGCATCCCATTTCACTCAGCCACTGCATCCCAGTTCACATAGTCACCGCATCCCAGTTCACACAGTCACCACATCCCAGTTCACACAGTCACCGCATCCCACTTCCGTCAGTCATTGCATCCCAGTTCCATCAGTCACTGTATCCGATTTCTATCAGTCACTGCGTGCATTTCACTCAATCACTGCATCTCATTTCACTCATTCACTGCATCCGATTTCACGCAGTCACTGCATCCCATTTCACTCAGTCACTGCACCCCAAGCCCGCTCGGGCACTGCATCCCTATAAACTCAGTCCCTCCTTCCCAGTACCTCTGTCACTGCAGCTCATGTCACTCTGTCACTGCATCACATTTCCATCAGACAGTGCATCTCCTTTCAGTCAGTCACTGCATCCCATTTCCCTCAGTCACGGCATCCCATTTCCCTCAGTCACTGCATCCCATGTCCCTCAGTCACTGCTTCCCATGTCCCTCAGTCACTGCATCCCATTTCACTCAGTCACTGTATCCCATTTCCTTCAGTCACTGCATCTCCTTCACCACAGTCACTGCATCCCATTTCACGCAGTCACTGCATCACATTTCACTCAGTCACTGCATCGTATTTTACTCAGTCACTGCATCCCATTTCACTCAGTCACTGCATCTCCTTCACCATAGTCACTGCATCCCATTTCCATCAGTCACTGTTTCCCTTATCTCACAGATGCTGCATTCAATTTCCCACAGTCACTGCATCCCATTTCCCATCGTCACAGCATCTCCTTTCCCTCAGTCTCTGCATCGCAATTCACTCAGTGATTGCATCCCATTTCCCTCAGTCACTGCATCTCATTTCACTCGGTCAGTGCATACCATTTCACTCAGTCACAGCATCACATTTCACTCAGTCACTGCATCACATTTCACTCAGTCACTGCATCACATTTCACTCAGTCACTGCATCACATTTACTCAATCACTGCATCTCCTTTCACCACAGTCACTGCATCACATTTCCATCAGTCACTGTTTCCCGTATCTCACAGACGATGAATTCATTTTCCCAGACTCACAGCATCCCATTTCCCTCAGTCACTGCATCCCATTTCCCTCAGTCACTGCATCCCATTTCCCTCAGTCACTGCATCCCATTTCCATCAGACACTGCAGCTCATGTCACTCTGTCACTGCATCCAATTTCCATCATTCACTGCATCACATTTCACTCAGTCACTGCATCACATTGCACTCAGTGACTGCATCGCATTTCACTCAGTCACTGCATCCCATTTCACGCAGTCACTGCATCGCATTTCACGCAGTCAGTGCTTCCCATTTCACTTAGTCACTGCATCCCATTTCCGTCAGTCACTGCATCCCATTTCCCTCAGTCACTCCTTCCCAGTACCTCAGTCACTGCATCCTATTTCGCTCAATTACTGCATCACATTGCACTCAGGCACTGTATCCCATTTCCCACAGTCACTGCACCCCAAGCCCGCTCGGGCACTGCATCACTATTCACTCAGTCACTGCATCCCATGTCCCACAGTAACTGCATCACATTTCCATCAGTCACTACATCTCATTTCACTAATTCACGACATCTCATTTCACTAATTCACTGCATCCCATTTCTCGCAGTCACTGCATCCCATTTCCAACAGTCACAGCATCTCATTTCACTCGGTCACTGCATCCCATTTCCCTCAGTCATTGCATCCCAATTCTCTCAGTCACTGCATCCCATGTTCGTGTGACAGTGCATCCCATGTCCGTGTGTCACTGCATCCCATGTCCCTCAGTCACTGCATCACATGTCCCTCAGTCACTGCATCACATGTCCCTCAGTCACTGCATCACATGTCCCTCAGACACTGCATCTCATTTCCCTCAGTCACTGCATCCCATTTCCCTCAGTCACTGCATCCCATTTCCCTCAGTCACTGCATCCCATGTCCCTCAGTCACTGCATCCCATGTCCCTCAGTCACTGCGTCCCATTTCACTCAGTCACTGCATCCCATTTCCCTCAGTCACTGCGTCCCATTTCATTCAGTGATGCGTCCAATTTCAGTCAGTGACTGCAACACATTTCGCTCAGAGACTGCATCCCATTTCACTCAGAGACTGCATCCCATTTCACTCAGAGACTGCATCGCATTTCACTCAGAGACTGCATCGCATTTCACGCAGTCACTGCATCCCATTTCACTCAGTCACTGCATCTCCTTCAACACAGTTACTGCATCCCATTTCCATCAGTCACTGTTTCCCGTATCTCACACACGCTGCATTCAATTTCCCACACTCAGTGCATCCCATTTCCCATTGTCACACCATCTCCTTGCCCTCAGTCTCATCATCTCATTTCACTCAGTGATTGCATCCTTCTTCCCACAAATACTGCATCCCATTTCACTCAGTCACTGCATCACATTTCCCTCAGCCACTGCATCCCATTTCACTCAGTGACTGCATCACAGTTCACTCAGTGACGGAATCACATTTCACTCAGTGACGGAATCACATTTCACTGAGTCACTGCATCCCATTTCCCACCGTCACAGCATCTCCTTTCCCACAGTCTCTGCATCTCATTTCAATCAGTGATTGCATCCTCCTTCCCAAAAATAGCGCATCCCATTTTGCTCAGTCACTGCATCTCATTTCACTCGGTCACTGCATCCCATTTCCCTTAGTCACTGCATCCCATTTCCCTCAGTCACTGCATCTCATTTCCGTCAGTTACTGCATCATATTTCCATCAAACAATGCATCTCATTTCACTCAGTCACTGCATCCCAATTCCCTCAGGTCACTGCATCCCATGTCCATGTGTCACTGCATCCCTTGTCCCTCATTCACTGCATCCCATTTCCCTCAGTCACGGCATCCCATGTCCCTCAGTCACGGCATCCCATGTCCCTCAGTCACGGCATCCCATGTTCCTCAGACACTGCATCCCATGTCCCTCAGTCACTGCATCCCATGTCCCTCAGTCACTGCATCCCATTTCACTCAGTCACTGCATCTCATTTCACTCAGTCACTGCATCTCATTTCACTCAGCCATTGCATCCCATTTCACTCAGTGACTGCATCACAGTTCACTCAGTGACTGCATCACAGTTAACTCAGTGACTGAATCACAGTACACTCAGTGAGTGCATCATATTTCACTCAGTGACGGAATCACATTTCACTCAGTGACTGAATCACATTTCACTGAGTCACTGCATCCCATTTTGGTCAGTCACTGCATCTCATTTCACTCGGTCACTGCATCCCATTTCCCTAAGTCACTGCCTCCCATTTCCCTCAGTCACTGCATCTCATTTCCGTCAGTTCTTGCATCATACTTCCATCAAACAATGCATCTCATTTCACTCAGTCACTGCAGCTCATGTCACTCAGTCACTGCATCACATTTCATTCAGTCACTTCATCCCATTTCACACAGTCACTTCATCCCATTTCACTCAGTCACTGCATCCCATTTCCATCTGTCACTGCATCCCATTTCACTCAGTGATGCATCCCATTTCACGCAGTCACTGCACCGCATTTCACGCAGACACTGCATCCCATTTCACTCAGTCACTGCATCCCATTTCACTCAATCACTGCATCTCCTTCACCACAGTCACTGCATCCCATTTTCATCACTCACTGTTCCCCGTATCTCACAGACGCTGCTTTCAATTTCCCACACTCACTGCATACCATTTCCCATAGTCACAGCATCTCCTTTCCCTCACTCTCTGCATCGCATTTCACTCAGTGATTGCATCCTACTTCCCAAAAATACTGAATCCCTTTTCCCTCAGTCAGTGCATCTCATTTCACTCAGTCCCTGCATCCCATTCAACTCAGTGATGCATCACATTTCACTCAGAGACAGCAACAGATTTCACTCAGTGACTGCAGCCCATTTCTCTCAGTCACTGCAGCCCATTTCACGCAGTCACTGCAGCCCATTTCACTCAGTCACTGCAGCCCATTTCACTCAGTCACTCCATCTCATTTCATTCAGTCACTGCATCTCATTTCATTCAGTCACTGCATCTCATTTCATTCAGCCACTGCATCCCATTTCACTCAGTAACTGCATCACAGTTCACTCAGTGAATGAATCACAGTACACTCAGTGAGTGCATCATATTTCACTCAGTGACGGAATCACATTTCACTCAGTGACTAAATCACATTACACTCAGTCACTGCGTCCCATTTCACGTCGTCACTGCATCCCATTTCACTCAGTGATGCATCCCAATTCACTCAGTGACTGAATCACATTTCACTCAGTCACTGCATCGCATTTCACGCAGTCACTGCATCACATTTCCCTCAGCCACTGCATCCCATTTCACTCAGTGACTGCATCACAGTTCACTCAGTGACTGCATCGCAGTTCACTCAGTGACTGCATCGCAGTTCACTCAGTGACTGAATCACAGTACACTCAGTGAGTGCATCATATTTCACTCAGTCACTGCATCCCTTTTCACTCAGTCACGGCATCGCATTTCACGCAGTCACTGCATCCCATTTCACTCAGTCACTGCATCTCCTTCAACACAGTTACTGCATCGCATTTCCATCAGTCACTGTTTCCCGTATCTCACACACGCTGCATTCAATTTCCAACACTCAGTGCATCCCATTTCCCACCGTCACAGCATCTCCTTTCCCACAGTCTCTGCATCTCATTTCAATCAGTGATTGCATCCTCCTTCCCAAAAATAGCGCATCCCATTTTGCTCAGTCACTGCATCTCATTTCACTCGGTCACTGCATCCCATTTCCCTTAGTCACTGCATCCCATTTCCATCAGTCACTGCATCTCATTTCCGTCAGTTACTGCATCATATTTCCGTCAGTTACTGCATCATATTTCCATCAAACAATGCATCTCATTTCACTCAGTCACTGCATCCCAATTCCCTCAGGTAACTGCATCCCATGTCCATGTGTCACTGCATCCCATGTCCCTCATTCACTGCATTCCATTTCCCTCAGACACTGCATCCCATTTTCCTCAGTCACTGCATCGCACTTCCCTCTGTCAGTGCATCCAATTTCACTCAGTCACTGCAACCCATTTCACTCATCACTGCCACCCATTTCGCTCAGTCACTGCATCCCATTTCCGTCAGTCACTGCATCCCATTTCCCTCAGTCGCAGCATTCCATTTCCCACAGACACTGCATTTCCTTTCCTTAAGTCACTGCATCCCATTTCACTCAGTCACTGCACCCCAAGCCCACTCGGGCACTGCATCCCTATTAACTCAGTCACCCCTTCCCAGTACCTCAGTCACTGCATCGCATTTCACTCAGTCACTGCATCTCATTTCACTCAGTCACTGCATCTCATTTCACTCAGTCACTGCATCCCATTTCACTCAGTCACTGCATCCCATTTCACTCAGTCACTGCATCCCATTTCACTCAGCCACTGCATCCCATTTCACTCAGTGACTGCATCACAGTTCACTCAGTGACTGAATCACAGTACACTCAGTGAGTGCATCATATTTCACTCAGTGACGGAATCACCTTTCACTCAGTGAGTGAATCACATTTCACTGAGTCACTGCGTCCCATTTCACGCAGTCACTGCATCCCATTTCACGCAGTCACGGCATCCCATTGCATTCAGTCACTGCATCCCATTACACTCAGTCAGTGCATCCCATTACACTCAGTCACTGCATCCCATTACACTCAGTCACTGCATCACATTTCACTCAGTCACTGCATCACATTACACTCAGTCACTGCATCCCAATTCACTCCATCACTGCATCTCCCTCAACTCAGTCACCGCATCCCATTTCGATCAGTCACTGTATCCCATTTCCACCAGTTACTGCATCCCATTTCACTCAGCCACTGCATCCCATTTCACTAAGACAGTGCATCCCATTTCTCTCAGCCACTGTATCCCATTTCCCTCAGTCAGTGTCCTCCAAGCCGGCTCGGGCACTGCATCCCTATTAACTCAGTCACTGCATCCCATTTCACTCAGTCACTGCATCGCTTTTCACTCTGTCACTGCATCTCATTTCCGTCAGTTACTGCATCATATTTCCATCAAACAAGGCATCTCATTTCACTCAGTCACTGCATCGCATTTCACTCTGTCAGTGCTTCGCATTTCACTCTGTCAGTGCTTCCCATTTCACTTAGTCACTGCATCCCATTTCCGTCAGTCACTGCATCCCATTTCCCTCAGTCACTCCTTCCCAGTACCTCAGTCACTGCATCCTATTTCCCTCAATTACTGCATCACATTGCACTCAGGCACTGTATCCCATTTCCCTCAGTCACTGCACCCCAAGCCCGCTCGGGCACTGCATCACTATTCACTCAGTCACTGCATCCCATGTCCCACAGTAACTGCATCACATTTCCATCAGTCACTACATCTCATTTCACTAATTCACTACATCACATTTCACTAATTCACTGCATCCCATTTCAGGCAGTCACTGCATCCCATTTACCTCAGTCACAGCATCTCATTTCACTCGGTCACTGCGTCCCATTTCCCTCAGTCATTGCATCCCAATTCTCTCAGTCACTGCATCCCATGTCCGTGTGACAGTGCATCCCATGTCCGTGTGTCACTGCATCCCATGTCCCTCAGTCACTGCATCACATGTCCCTCAGACACTGCATCTCATTTCACTCAGTCACTGCATCCCATTTCCCTCAGTCACTGCATCCCATGTCCCTCAGTCACTGCATCCCATGTCCCTCAGTCACTGCATCCCATTTCACTCTGTCACTGCATCTCATTTCCGTCAGTTACTGCATCATATTTCCATCAAACAAGGCATCTCATTTCACTGAGTCACTGCATCGCATTTCACTCAGTCAGTGCTTCCCATTTCACTCAGTCACTGCATCCCATTTCCCTCAGTCACTGCGTCCCATTTCACTCAGTGATGCGTCCAATTTCAGTCAGTGACTGCATCCCATTTCACTCAGAGACTGCATCCCATTTCACTCAGAGACTACATCCCATTTCACTCAGTCACTGCATCCCATGTCCCTCAGTCACTGCATCCCATTTTACTCAATCACTGCATCCCATTTCACTAAGTCACTGTATCCCATTTTCCTCAGTCACTGCATCTCCTTCACCACAGTCACTGCATCCCATTTCACGCAGTCACTGCATCACATTTCACTCAGTCACTGCATTGTATTTTACTCAGTCACTGCATCCCAATTGACTCAATCACTGCATCTCCTTCACCACAGTCAGTGCATCCCATTTCCATCACTCACTGTTTCCCTTATCTCACAGGCGCTGCATTCAATTTCCGACACTCACTGTATCCCACTGCCCATAGACACAGCATCTCATTTCCCACAGTCTCTGCATCTCATTTCAATCAGTGATTGCATCCTACTTCCCAAAAATAGTGCATCCCATTTCGCTCAGTCACTGCATCTCATTTCACTCGGGCACTGCATCCCATTTCACTCAGTCACTGCATCCCATTTCACTCTGTCACTGCATCCCATTTCACTCTGTCACTGCATCCCACTTTCCTCAGTCACTGCATCCCATTTCACTCAGTCACTGCATCCAATTTCCGTCAGTCACTCCATCCCATTTCCCTCAGTCGCAGCATCCATTTTCCCACAGACACTGCATTTCCTTTCCTTAAAACACTGCATCCCATTTCACTCAGTCACTGCACCCCAAGCCCGCTCGGGCACTGCATCCCTATTAACTCAGTCACTCCTTCCCAGTACCTCAGTCACTGCATCTCATTTCACTCAGTCACTGCATCTCATTTCACTCAGTCACTGCATCCCATTTCACTCAGCCACTGCATCCTATTTCACTCAGTGACTGCATCACAGTTCACTCAGTGACTGAATCACAGTTCACTCAGTGACTGAATCACAGTACACTCAGTGACTGAATCACAGTACACTCAGTGACTGAATCACAGTACACTCAGTGACTGAATCACAGTACTCTCAGTGACTGAATCACAGTATACTCAGTGAGTGCATCATATTTCACTCAGTGACGGAATCACCTGTCACTCAGTGACTGAATCACATTTCACTGAGTCACTGCGTCCCATTTCACGCAGTCACTGCATCCCATTTCACGCAGTCACTGCATCCCATTTTACTCAGTCACTGCATCCCATTTCACTCAGTCACTGCATCACATTTCACTCAGTCACTGCATCACATTTCACTCAGTCACTCCATCCCATTTCACTCAGTCACTGTATCCCATTTCCTTCAGTCACTGCATCTCCTTCACCACAGTCACTGCATCACATTTCACTCAGTCACTGCATCACATTTCACTCAGTCACTGCATCACATTTCACTCAGTCACTGTATCCCAATTCACTCCATCACTGCATCTCCTTCACCACAGTCACAGAATCCCATTTCCATCAGTCACTGTTTCCCGGATCTCACAGATGATGAATTCAATTTCCCAGACTCACTGCATCCCATTTCCCTGAGTCACTGCATCCCATTTCCCTCAGTCACTGCATCATATTTCCTTCAGACACTGCAGCTCCTGTCACTCTGTCACTGCATCCAATTTCCATCAGTCACTGCATCACATTTCACTCAGTCACTGCATCACATTGCACTCAGTGACTGCATTGCATTTCACTCAGTCACTGTATCCCATTTCACGCAGTCACTGCAACCCAATTCCATCAGTCACTGCATCCCATGTCCGTGTGTCACTGCATCCCATGTCCGTGTGTCACTGCATCCCATGTCCCACAGTCACTGCATCCCGTGTCCCTCAGTCACTGCATCCCATGTCCCTCAGTCACTGCATCCCATGTCCCTCAGTCACTGCATCCCATTTCACTCAGTCACTGCTTCTCATTTCACTCAGTCACTGCTTCTCATTTCACTCAGTCACTGCATCCCATTTCACTCTGCCACTTCATCCTATTTCACTCAGTGACTGAATCACAGTTCACTCAGTGACTGAATCACAGTTCACTCAGTGAGTGCATCATATTTCACACAGTGACGGAATCACAATTCACTCAGTGACAGAATCACATTTCACTGAGTCACTGCGTCCCATTTCACGCAGTCACTGCATCCCATTTCACGCAGTCACTGCATCGCATTTCACGCAGTCACTGCATCGCATTTCACGCAGTCACTGCATCCCATTTCACTCAGTCAGTGCATTACATGTCACTCAGTCACTGCATCACATTTCAGTCAGTCACTGAATCACAGTTCACTCAGTGACTGAATCACAGTACACTCAGTGAGTGCATCATATTTCACTCAGTGACGGAATCACCTGTCACTCAGTGACTGAATCACATTTCACTGAGTCACTGCGTCCCATTTCACGCAGTCACTGCATCCCATTTCACGCAGTCACTGCATCCCATTTCACTCAGTCACTGCATCCCATTTCACTCAGTCACTGTATCCCATTTCCTTCAGTCACTGCATCTCATTCACCACAGTCACTGCGTCACATTTCACTCAGTCACTGCATCACATTTCACTCAGTCACTGTATCCCAATTCACTCCATCACTGCTTCTCCTTCACCACAGTCACAGCGTCCCATTTCCATCAGCCACTGTTTCCCGTATCTATCCCAAAAATAGTGCATCTCATTTCACTCGGGCACTGCATCCCATTTCCCTCGGTCACAGCATCCCACTTCCCTCAGTCACTGCATCCCATTTCACTCAGTCACTGCATCCCATTTCACTCAGTCACTGCATCTCATTTCACTCAGTCACTGCATCCCATTTCACTCAGCCACTGCATCCCATTCCACTCAGTGACTGAATCACAGTTCACTCAGTGACTGAATCACAGTACACTCAGTGAGTGCATCATATTTCACTCAGTGACGGAATCACCTTTCACTCAGTGAGTGAATCACATTTCACTGAGTCACTGCGTCCCATTTCACGCAGTCACTGCATCCCATTGCACTCAGTCACTGCATCCCACTTTCCTCAGTCACTGCATCCCATTTCACTCAGTCACTGCATCCCATTTCAGTCAGTCACTGCATCCAATTTCCGTCAGTCACTGCATCCAATTTCCGTCAGTCACTCCATCCCATTTCCCTCAGTCGCAGCATCCCATTTCCCACAGACACTGCATTTCCTTTCCTTAAACCACTGCATCCCATTTCACTCAGTCACTGTAACTCAAGCCCGCTCGGGCACTGCATCCCTATTAACTCAGTCACTCCTTCCCAGTACCTCAGTCACTGCATCTCATTTCACTCAGTCACTGCATCTCATTTCACTCAGTCACTGCATCCCATTTCACTCAGCCACTGCATCCTATTTCACTCAGTGACTGCATCACAGTTCACTCAGTGACTGAATCACAGTTCAGTCAGTGACTGAATCACAGTACACCCAGTGACTGAATCACAGTACACCCAGTGACTGAATCACAGTAAACTCAGTGACTGAATCACAGTACACTCAGTGACTGAATCACAGTACACTCAGTGAGTGCATCATATTTCACTCAGTGACGGAATCACCTGTCACTCAGTGACTGAATCACATTTCACTGAGTCACTGCGTCCCATTTCACGCAGTCACTGCATCCCATTTCACGCAGTCACTGCATCACATTTCACTCAGTCACTGCATCCCATTTCACTCAGTCACTGTATCCCATTTCCTTCAGTCACTGCATCTCATTCACCACAGTCACTGCGTCACATTTCACTCAGTCACTGCATCACATTTCACTCAGTCACTGTATCCCAATTCACTCCATCACTGCATCTCCTTCACCACAGTCACAGCGTCCCATTTCCATCAGCCACTGTTTCCCGTATCTAACAGATGATGAGTTCAATTTCCCAGACTCACTGCATCCCATTTCCCTGAGTCACTGCATCCCATTTCCCTCAGTCACTGCGTCACATTTCCTTCAGACACTGCAGCTCATGTCACTCTGTCACTGCATCCAATTTCCATCAGTCACTGCATCCCGTTTCACCTAGTCACTGCATTCCATTGCACTCAGTGATGCATCCCATTTCAAGCAGTCACTGCATCCCATTTCAAGCAGTCACTGCATCGCATTTCACGCAGTCACTGCATCCCAATTCCATCAGTCACTGCATCCCATGTCCGTGTGTCACTGCATCCCATGTCCCTCAGTCACTGCATCCCATGTCCCTAAGTCACTGCATCCCATTTCACTCAGTCACTGCTTCTCATTTCACTCAGACACTGCATCTCATTTCACTCAGTCACTACATCCCATTTCACTCTGCCACTTCATCCTATTTCACTCAGTGACTGCATCACAGTTCACTCAGTGACTGCATCACAGTTCACTCAGTGACTAAATCACAGTTCACTCAGTGACTGCATCACAGTTCACTCAGTGACTAAATCACAGTTCACTCAGTGACTGAATCACAGTACACTCAGTGAGTGCATCATATTTCACACAGTGACGGAATCACATTTCACTGAGTCACTGCGTCCCATTTCACGCAGTCACTGCATCGCATTTCACGCAGTCACTGCATCGCATTTCACGCAGTCACTGCATCGCATTTCACGCAGTCACTGCATCGCATTTCACGCAGTCACTGCATCGCATTTCACGCAGTCACTGCATCCCATTTCACGCAGTCACTGCATCCCATTTCACTCCATCACTGCATCTCCTTCACCACAGTCACAGCATCCCATTTCCGTCAGTCACTGGTTCCCGTATCTCACAGACGCTGCATTCAATTTCCGACACTCACTGTATCCCATTGCCCATAGACACAGTATCTCCTTTCCCACAGTCTCTGCATCTCATTTCAATCAGTGATTGCATCCTACTTCCCAAAAATAGTGCATCTCATTTCACTCAGTCACTGCATCCCATTTCACTCAGCCACTGCATCCCATTTCACTCAGCCACTGCATCCCATTCCACTCAGTGACTGAATCACAGTTCACTCAGTGACTGAATCACAGTACACTCAGTGAGTGCATCATATTTCACTCAGTGACGGAATCACCTTTCACTCAGTGAGTGAATCACATTTCACTGAGTCACTGCGTCCCATTTCACGCAGTCACTGCATCCCATTTCACGCAGTCACTGCATCCCATTGCACTCAGTCACTGCATCCCACTTTCCTGAGTCACTGCATCCCATTTCAGTCAGTCACTGCATCCCATTTCACTAAGTCACTGCATCCAATTTCCGTCAGTCACTCCATCCCATTTCCCTCAGTCGCAGCATCCCATTTCCCACAGACACTGCATTTCCTTTCCTTAAACCACTGCATCCCATTTCACTCAGTCACTGTACCCCAAGCCCGCTCGGGCACTGCATCCCTATTAACTCAGTCACTCCTTCCCAGTACCTCAGTCACTGCATCTCATTTCACTCAGTCACTGCATCTCATTTCACTCAGTCACTGCATCCCATTTCACTCAGCCACTGCATCCTATTTCACTCAGTGACTGAATCACAGTTCACTCAGTGACTGAATCACAGTTCACTCAGTGACTGAATCACAGTACACTCAGTGAGTGCATCATATTTCACTCAGTGACGGAATCACCTTTCACTCAGTGAGTGAATCACATTTCACTGAGTCACTGCGTCCCATTTCACGCAGTCACTGCATCCCATTTCACGCAGTCACTGCATCCCATTGCACTCAGTCACTGCATCCCACTTTCCTGAGTCACTGCATCCCATTTCAGTCAGTCACTGCATCCCATTTCACTAAGTCACTGCATCCAATTTCCGTCAGTCACTCCATCCCATTTCCCTCAGTCGCAGCATCCCATTTCCCACAGACACTGCATTTCCTTTCCTTAAACCACTGCATCCCATTTCACTCAGTCACTGTACCCCAAGCCCGCTCGGGCACTGCATCCCTATTAACTCAGTCACTCCTTCCCAGTACCTCAGTCACTGCATCTCATTTCACTCAGTCACTGCATCTCATTTCACTCAGTCACTGCATCCCATTTCACTCAGCCACTGCATCCTATTTCACTCAGTGACTGCATCACAGTTCACTCAGTGACTGAATCACAGTTCACTCAGTGACTGAATCACAGTACACCCAGTGACTGAACCACAGTACACTCAGTGACTGAATCACAGTACACTCAGTGAGTGCATCATATTTCACTCAGTGACGGAATCACATTTCACTCAGTGACTGAATCACATTTCACTCAGTCACTGCATCACATTTCACTCAGTCACTGCATCACATTTCACTCAGTCACTGCATCACATTTCACTCAGTCACTGTATCCCAATTCACTCCATCACTGCATCTCCTTCACCACAGTCACAGCATCCCATTTCCATCAGTCACTGTTTCCCGTATCTCACAGATGATGAGTTCAATTTCCCAGACTCACTGCATCCCATTTCCCTGAGTCACTGCATCCCATTTCCCTCAGTCACTGCGTCACATTTCTTTCAGACACTGCAGCTCATGTCACTCTGTCACTGCATCCAATTTCCATCAGTCACTGCATCCCGTTTCACCCAGTCACTGCATTCCATTGCACTCAGTGATGCATCCCATTTCAAGCAGTCACTGCATCCCATTTCAAGCAGTCACTGCATCACATTTCACGCAGTCACTGCATCCCAATTCCATCAGTCACTGCATCCCATGTCCGTGTGTCACTGCATCCCATATCCGTGTGTCACTACATCCCATGTCCCTCAGTCACTGCATCCCATGTCCCTCAGTCACTGCATCCCATGTCCCTCAGTCACTGCATCCCATGTCCCTCAGTCACTGCATCCCATTTCACTCAGTCACTGCTTCTCATTTCACTCAGACACTGCATCCCATTCCACTCAGTGACTGAATCACAGTTCACTCAGTGACTGAATCACAGTACACTCAGTGAGTGCATCATATTTCACTCAGTGACGGAATCACCTTTCACTCAGTGAGTGAATCACATTTCACTGAGTCACTGCGTCCCATTTCACGCAGTCACTGCATCCCATTGCACTCAGTCACTGCATCCCACTTTCCTCAGTCACTGCATCCCATTTCACTCAGTCACTGCATCCCATTTCAGTCAGTCACTGCATCCAATTTCCGTCAGTCACTGCATCCAATTTCCGTCAGTCACTCCATCCCATTTCCCTCAGTCGCAGCATCCCATTTCCCACAGACACTGCATTTCCTTTCCTTAAACCACTGCATCCCATTTCACTCAGTCACTGTAACTCAAGCCCGCTCGGGCACTGCATCCCTATTAACTCAGTCACTCCTTCCCAGTACCTCAGTCACTGCATCTCATTTCACTCAGTCACTGCATCTCATTTCACTCAGTCACTGCATCCCATTTCACTCAGCCACTGCATCCTATTTCACTCAGTGACTGCATCACAGTTCACTCAGTGACTGAATCACAGTTCAGTCAGTGACTGAATCACAGTACACCCAGTGACTGAATCACAGTACACCCAGTGACTGAATCACAGTAAACTCAGTGACTGAATCACAGTACACTCAGTGACTGAATCACAGTACACTCAGTGAGTGCATCATATTTCACTCAGTGACGGAATCACCTGTCACTCAGTGACTGAATCACATTTCACTGAGTCACTGCGTCCCATTTCACGCAGTCACTGCATCCCATTTCACGCAGTCACTGCATCACATTTCACTCAGTCACTGCATCCCATTTCACTCAGTCACTGTATCCCATTTCCTTCAGTCACTGCATCTCATTCACCACAGTCACTGCGTCACATTTCACTCAGTCACTGCATCACATTTCACTCAGTCACTGTATCCCAATTCACTCCATCACTGCATCTCCTTCACCACAGTCACAGCGTCCCATTTCCATCAGCCACTGTTTCCCGTATCTAACAGATGATGAGTTCAATTTCCCAGACTCACTGCATCCCATTTCCCTGAGTCACTGCATCCCATTTCCCTCAGTCACTGCGTCACATTTCCTTCAGACACTGCAGCTCATGTCACTCTGTCACTGCATCCAATTTCCATCAGTCACTGCATCCCGTTTCACCCAGTCACTGCATTCCATTGCACTCAGTGATGCATCCCATTTCAAGCAGTCACTGCATCCCATTTCAAGCAGTCACTGCATCGCATTTCACGCAGTCACTGCATCCCAATTCCATCAGTCACTGCATCCCATGTCCGTGTGTCACTGCATCCCATGTCCCTCAGTCACTGCATCCCATGTCCCTAAGTCACTGCATCCCATTTCACTCAGTCACTGCTTCTCATTTCACTCAGACACTGCATCTCATTTCACTCAGTCACTACATCCCATTTCACTCTGCCACTTCATCCTATTTCACTCAGTGACTGCATCACAGTTCACTCAGTGACTGCATCACAGTTCACTCAGTGACTAAATCACAGTTCACTCAGTGACTGCATCACAGTTCACTCAGTGACTAAATCACAGTTCACTCAGTGACTGAATCACAGTACACTCAGTGAGTGCATCATATTTCACACAGTGACGGAATCACATTTCACTGAGTCACTGCGTCCCATTTCACGCAGTCACTGCATCGCATTTCACGCAGTCACTGCATCGCATTTCACGCAGTCACTGCATCGCATTTCACGCAGTCACTGCATCGCATTTCACGCAGTCACTGCATCCCATTTCACGCAGTCACTGCATCTCCTTCACCACAGTCACAGCATCCCATTTCCGTCAGTCACTGGTTCCCGTATCTCACAGACGCTGCATTCAATTTCCGACACTCACTGTATCCCATTGCCCATAGACACAGTATCTCCTTTCCCACAGTCTCTGCATCTCATTTCAATCAGTGATTGCATCCTACTTCCCAAAAATAGTGCATCTCATTTCACTCAGTCACTGCATCCCATTTCACTCAGCCACTGCATCCCATTTCACTCAGCCACTGCATCCCATTCCACTCAGTGACTGAATCACAGTTCACTCAGTGACTGAATCACAGTACACTCAGTGAGTGCATCATATTTCACTCAGTGACGGAATCACCTTTCACTCAGTGAGTGAATCACATTTCACTGAGTCACTGCGTCCCATTTCACGCAGTCACTGCATCCCATTTCACGCAGTCACTGCATCCCATTGCACTCAGTCACTGCATCCCACTTTCCTGAGTCACTGCATCCCATTTCAGTCAGTCACTGCATCCCATTTCACTAAGTCACTGCATCCAATTTCCGTCAGTCACTCCATCCCATTTCCCTCAGTCGCAGCATCCCATTTCCCACAGACACTGCATTTCCTTTCCTTAAACCACTGCATCCCATTTCACTCAGTCACTGTACCCCAAGCCCGCTCGGGCACTGCATCCCTATTAACTCAGTCACTCCTTCCCAGTACCTCAGTCACTGCATCTCATTTCACTCAGTCACTGCATCTCATTTCACTCAGTCACTGCATCCCATTTCACTCAGCCACTGCATCCTATTTCACTCAGTGACTGAATCACAGTTCACTCAGTGACTGAATCACAGTTCACTCAGTGACTGAATCACAGTACACTCAGTGAGTGCATCATATTTCACTCAGTGACGGAATCACCTTTCACTCAGTGAGTGAATCACATTTCACTGAGTCACTGCGTCCCATTTCACGCAGTCACTGCATCCCATTTCACGCAGTCACTGCATCCCATTGCACTCAGTCACTGCATCCCACTTTCCTGAGTCACTGCATCCCATTTCAGTCAGTCACTGCATCCCATTTCACTAAGTCACTGCATCCAATTTCCGTCAGTCACTCCATCCCATTTCCCTCAGTCGCAGCATCCCATTTCCCACAGACACTGCATTTCCTTTCCTTAAACCACTGCATCCCATTTCACTCAGTCACTGTACCCCAAGCCCGCTCGGGCACTGCATCCCTATTAACTCAGTCACTCCTTCCCAGTACCTCAGTCACTGCATCTCATTTCACTCAGTCACTGCATCTCATTTCACTCAGTCACTGCATCCCATTTCACTCAGCCACTGCATCCTATTTCACTCAGTGACTGCATCACAGTTCACTCAGTGACTGAATCACAGTTCACTCAGTGACTGAATCACAGTACACCCAGTGACTGAATCACAGTACACTCAGTGACTGAATCACAGTACACTCAGTGAGTGCATCATATTTCACTCAGTGACGGAATCACATTTCACTCAGTGACTGAATCACATTTCACTCAGTCACTGCATCACATTTCACTCAGTCACTGCATCACATTTCACTCAGTCACTGCATCACATTTCACTCAGTCACTGTATCCCAATTCACTCCATCACTGCATCTCCTTCACCACAGTCACAGCATCCCATTTCCATCAGTCACTGTTTCCCGTATCTCACAGATGATGAGTTCAATTTCCCAGACTCACTGCATCCCATTTCCCTGAGTCACTGCATCCCATTTCCCTCAGTCACTGCGTCACATTTCTTTCAGACACTGCAGCTCATGTCACTCTGTCACTGCATCCAATTTCCATCAGTCACTGCATCCCGTTTCACCCAGTCACTGCATTCCATTGCACTCAGTGATGCATCCCATTTCAAGCAGTCACTGCATCCCATTTCAAGCAGTCACTGCATCACATTTCACGCAGTCACTGCATCACATTTCACGCAGTCACTGCATCCCAATTCCATCAGTCACTGCATCCCATGTCCGTGTGTCACTGCATCCCATATCCGTGTGTCACTACATCCCATGTCCCTCAGTCACTGCATCCCATGTCCCTCAGTCACTGCATCCCATGTCCCTCAGTCACTGCATCCCATGTCCCTCAGTCACTGCATCCCATTTCACTCAGTCACTGCTTCTCATTTCACTCAGACACTGCATCCCATTTCACTCTGCCACTTCATCCTATTTCACTCAGTGACTGCATCACAGTTCACTCAGTGACTGAATCACAGTACACTCAGTGAGTGCATCATATTTCACACAGTGACGGAATCACAATTCACTCAGTGACAGAATCACATTTCACTGAGTCACTGCGTCCCATTTCACGCAGTCACTGCATCCCATTTCACGCAGTCACAGCATCGCATTTCACGCAGTCACTGCATCGCATTTCACGCAGTCACTGCATCACATTTCACGCAGTCACTGCATCCCATTTCACTCAGTCACTGCATCACATGTCACTCAGTCACTGCATCACATTTCAGTCAGTCACTGCATCACATTTCAGTCAGTCACTGCATCCCAATTCACTCCATCACTGCATCTCCTTCACCACAGTCACAGCATCCCATTTCCATCAGTCACTGGTTCCCCTATCTCACAGACGCTGCATTCAATTTCCAACACTCACTCTATCCCATTTCCCATAGACACAGCATCTCCTTTCCCACAGTCTCTGCATCTCATTTCAATCAGTGATTGCATCCTACTTCCCAAAAATACTGCATCCCATTTCGCTCAGTCACTGCATCTCATTTCACTCGGGCACTGCATCCCATTTCCCTCAGTCACAGCATCCCACTTCCCTCAGTTCCTGCATCCCATTTCACTCAGTCACTGCATCCCACTTTCCTCAGTCACTGCATCCCATTTCACTCAGTCACTGCAACCCATTTCACTGAGTCACTGCAACCCATTTCACTCAGTCACTGCATCCCATTTCCCTCAGTCACTGCATCCAATTTCCGTCAGTCACTCCATCCCATTTCCCTCAGTCGCAGCATCCCATTTCCCACAGACACTGCATTTCCTTTCCTTAAACCACTGCATCCCATTTCACTCAGTCAATGCACCCCAAGCCCGCTCGGGCACTGCATCCCTGTTAACTCAGCCACTCCTTCCCAGTACCTCAGTCACTGCATCTCAATTCACTCAGTCACTGCATCCCATCTCACTCAGTCATTGCATCCCATTTCACTCAGCCACTGCAACCTATTTCACTCAGTGACTGCATCACAGTTCACTCAGTGACTGAATCACAGTTCACTCAGCGACTGAATCACAGTACACTCAGTGACTGAATCACAGTACACTCAGTGAGTGCATCATATTTCACTCAGTGACGGAATCACCTGTCACTCAGTGACTGAATCACATTTCACTGAGTCACTGCGTCCCATTTCACGCAGTCACTGCATCCCATTTCACTCAGTCACTGCATCCCATTTCACTCAGTCACTGCATCACATTTCACTCAGTCACTGTATCGCATTTCACTCAATCACTGCATCTCCTTCACCATAGTCACTGCATCCCATTTCCATCAGTCACTGTTTCCCTTATCTCACAGACGCTGCATTCAATTTCCCACACTCACTGCATCCCATTTCCCATCGTCACAGCATCTCCTTTCCCTCAGTCTCTGCATCTCATTTCAATCAGTGATTGCATCCAACTTCCCAAAAATAGTGCATCCCATTTTGCTCAGTCACTGCATCCCATTTCCCTCAGTCACTGCATCCCATTTTCCTCAGTCACTGCATCCCATTTTCCTCAGTCACTGCATCGCACTTCCCTCTGTCAGTGCATCCCATTTCACTCAGTCAGTGCAACCCATTTCACTCGTCACTGCCACCCATTTCGCTCAGTCACTGCATCCCATTTCCGTCAGTCACTGCATCCCATTTCCCTCAGTCACTGCATCCCATTTCCCTCAGTCACTGCATCTCATTTCACTCGGTCAGTGCATCCCATTTCACTCAGTCACTGCATCACATTTCACTCAGTCACTGCATCACATTTCACTCAGTCACTGCATCCCATTTATTCAATCACTGCATCTCCTTCACCACAGTCACTGCATCACATTTCTTTCAATCACTGTTTCCCGTATCTCACAGACGATGAATCCAATTTCCCACACTCACTGCATCCCATTTCCATCAGTCACTGCATCCCATTTCCCTCAGTCACTGCATCACATTTCCATCAGACACTGCAGCTCATGTCACTCTGTCACTGCATCCAATTTCCATCATTCACTGCATCACATTTCACTCAGTCACTGCATCACATTGCACTCAGTGACTGCATCGCATTTCACTCAGTCACTGCATTCCATTTCACGCAGTCACTGCATAATAATTCCCTCAGTCACTGCATCCCATGTCCGTGTGTCGCTGCATCCCATGTCCGTGTGTCACTGCATCCCATGTCCCTCAGTCACTGCATCCCATTTCACTCAGTCAGTGCGTCCCTTTTCGGTCAGGCACTGTATCCCCTTTCCCTCAGTCACTGCACCCCATGCCCGCTCGGGCACTGATTCCCTATTAACTCAGAAACTCCTTCCCAGTACCTCTGTCACTGCAGCTCATGTCACTCAGTCACTGCATCCCATTTCCCTCAGTCACTGCATTCCATGTCCCTCAGTCACAGCATCCCATGTCCCTCAGTCACAGCATCCCATGTCCCTCAGTCACTGCATCCCATTTCACTCAGCCACTGCATCCTATTTGACTCAGTGACTGCATCACAGTTCACTCAGTGACGTAATCACATTTCACTCAGTGACGGAATCACATTTCACTGAGTCACTGCGTCCCATTTCACGCAGTCACTGCATCCCTTTTCACTCAGTCACTGCATCCCATTTCACTCTGCCACGACATCACATTTCACACAGTCACTGCATCCCATTTCACGCAGTCACTGCATCCCATTTCACTCAGTCGCTGCATCCCCTTCACCACAGTCACTGCATCCCATTTCCATCAGTCACTGTTTTCGTATCTCACAGACAGTGCATTCTAAGCTTCTCATTTCACTCAGTCACTGCAGCTCATGTCGCTCTGTCACTGCATCCAATTTCCATCAGTCAGTGCATCTCATTTCACTCAGTCACTGCATCGCATTTCACTCAGTCACTCCTTCCCAGTACCTCAGTCACTGCATCCCATTTCCCTCAGTCACTGCATCCCATTTCAATCAGGCACTGCATCTCATTTCACTCAGTCAGTGCACCTCATGTCACTCTGTCACTGCATCCAATTTCCATCAGTCACTGCATCCCATTTCACTCAGTGATGCATCCCATTTCACTCAGTGACTGCATCCCAATTCACTCAGTGACTGAATCACATTTCACTCAGTCACTGCATCGCATTTCACGCAGTCACTGCATCCCATTTCACTCAGTCACTGCATCCCATTTCACTCAGTCACTGCATCTCCTTCAACACAGTTACTGCATCCCATTTCCATCAGTCACTGTTTCCCGTATCTCACACACGATGCATTCAATTTCCCACACTCAGTGCATCCCATTTCCCTCAGTCACTGCATCTCCTTCACCACAGTCACTGCATCACATTTCACGCAGTCACTGCATCACATTTCACTCAGTCACTGCATTGTATTTTACTCAGTCACTGCATCCCATTTCACTCAATCACTGCATCTCCTTCACCATCGTCACTGCATCCCATTTCCATCAGTCACTGTTTCCCTTATCTCACAGACGCTGCATTCAATTTCCCACACTCACTGCATCCCATTTCCCATCGTCACAGCATCTCCTTTCCCTCAGTCTCTGCATCTCATTTCAATCAGTGATTGCATCCTACTTCCCAAAAATAGTGCATCCCATTTCGCTCAGTCACTGCATCTCATTTCACTCAGTCACTGCATCCCATTTCCCTCAGTCACTGCATCCCATTTTCCTCAGTCACTGCATCGCACTTCCCTCTGTCAGTGCATCCCATTTCACTCAGTCACTGCAACCCATTTCACTCGTCACTGCCACCCATTTCGCTCAGTCACTGCATCCCATTTCCGTCAGTCACTGCATCCCATTTCCCTCAGTCGCAGCATTCCATTTCCCACAGACACTGCATTTCCTTTCCTTAAGTCACTGCATCCCATTTCACTCAGTCACTGCACCCTAAGCCCACTCGGGCACTGCATCCCTATTAACTCAGTCACTCCTTCCCAGTACCTCAGAAACTGCATCGCATTTCAGTCAGTCACTGCATCTCATTTCACTCAGTCACTGCATCTCATTTCACTCAGTCACTGCATCCCATTTCACTCAGCCACTGCATCCCATTTCACTCAGTGACTGAATCACAGTTCACTCAGTGACTGAATCACAGTACACTCAGTGAGTGCATCATATTTCACTCAGTGACGGAATCACCTTTCACTCAGTGAGTGAATCACATTTCACTGAGTCACTGCGTCCCATTTCACACAGTCACTGCATCCCATTTCACGCAGTCACTGCATCCCATTGCACTCAGTCACTGCATCCCATTACACTCAGTCACTGCATCCCATTACACTCAGTCACTGCATCCCATTACACTCAGTCACTGCATCCCATTTCACTCAGTCACTGCATCACATTTCACTCAGTCACTGCATCACATTTCACTCAGTCACTGCATCACATTTCACTCAGTCACTGCACCCCAATTCACTCCATCACTGCATCTCCCTCACCTCAGTCACCGCATCCCATTTCGATCAGTCACTGCATCCCATTTCCACCAGTTACTGCATCCCATTTCTCTCAGCCACTGTACTCCAAGCCGGCTCGGGCACTGTATCCCTATTAACTCAGTCACTGCATCCCATTTCACTCAGTCACTGCATCGCTTTTCACTCTGTCACTGCATCTCAGTTCCATCAGTTACTGCATCATATTTCCATCAAACAATGCATCCCATTTCACTCAGTCACTGCAACCCATTTCACTCAGTCACTGCAACCCATTTCGCTCAGTCACTGCATCCCATTTCCGTCAGTCACTCCATCCCATTTCCCTCAGTCGCAGCATCCCATTTCCCACAGGCACTGCATTTCCTTTCCTTAAGTCACTGCATCCCATTTCCCTCAAGTCACTGCATCCCATTTCCCTCAGTCACTGCATCTCATTTCACTTGGTCACTGCATCACATTTTACTCAGTCACTGCGTCCCATTTCACGCAGTCTCTGCATCCCTTTTCACTCAGTCACTGCATCCCATTTCACTCTGCCACGACATCACATTTCACGCAGTCACTGCATCCCATTTCCATCAGTCACAGCATCCCATCTCACACAGTCACTGTATCCCATTTCACGCAGTCACTGCATCCCATTTCACTCAGTCGCTGCATCCCCTTCACCAGAGTCACTGCATCCCAATTCCATCAGTCACTGTTTTCGTATCTCACAGACAGTGCATTCTAAGCTTCAAATTTCACTCAGTCACTGCAGCTCATGTCGCTCTGTCACTGCATCCAATTTCCATCAGTCAGTGCATCTCATTTCACTCAGTCACTGCATCGCATTTCACTCAGTCACTGCATCCCATTTCACTCAGTCACTGCATCGCATTTCACTCAGTCACTGCATCGCATTTCACTCAGTCACTCCTTCCCAGTACCTCAGTCACTGCATCCCATTTCCCTCAGTCACTGCATCACATTTCAATCAGGCACTGCATCTCATTTCACTCAGTCAGTGCACCTCATGTCACTCTGTCACTGCATCCAATTTCCATCAGTCACTGCATCCCATTTCACTCAGTGACTGCCTCACAATTCACTCAGTGACTGAATCACATTTCACTCAGTCACTGCATCGCATTTCACGCAGTCACTGCATCCCATTTCACTCAGTCACTGCATCCCATTTCACTCAGTCACTGCATCCCATTTCACTCAATCACTGCATCTCCTTCAACACAGTTACTGCATCCCATTTCCATCAGTCACTGTTTCCCGTATCTCACACACGATGCATTCAATTTCCCACACTCAGTGCATCCCATTTCCATCAGTCACTGCATCTCCTTCACCACAGTCACTGCATCACATTTCACGCAGTCACTGCATCACATTTCACTCAGTCACTGCATCACATTTCACTCAGTCACTGCATCCCATTTCACTCAATCACTGCATCTCCTTCACCATAGTCACTGCATCCCATTTCCATCAGTCACTGTTTCCCTTATCTCACAGACGCTGCAAACAATTTCCCACACTCACTGCATCCCATTTCCCATCGTCACAGCATCTCCTTTCCCTCAGTCTCTGCATCTCATTTCAATCAGTGATTGCATCCTACTTCCCAAAAATAGTGCATCCCATTTCGCTCAGTCACTGCATCTCATTTCACTCAGTCACTGCATCCCATTTCCCTCAGTCACTGCATCCCATTTTCCTCAGTCACTTCCCTCTGTCAGTGCATCCAATTTCACTCAGTCACTGCAACCCATTTCACTCGTCACTGCCACCCATTTCCGTCAGTCACTGCATCCCATTTCCCTCAGTCGCAGCATCCCATTTCCCACAGACTCTGCATTTCCTTTCCTTAAGTCACTGCATCCCATTTCACTCAGTCACTGCACCCCAAGCCCGCTCGGGCACTGCATCCCTATTAACTCAGTCACTCCTGCCCAGTACCTCAGTCACTGCATCGCATTTCAGTCAGTCACTGCATCTCATTTCACTCAGTCACTGCATCCCATTTCACTCAGCCACTGCATCCCATTTCACTCAGTGACTGCATCACAGTTCACACAGTGACTGAATCACAGTACACTCAGTGACTGAATCACAGTACACTCAGTGACTGAATCACAGTACACTCAGTAAGTGCATCATATTTCACTCAGTGACGGAATCACCTTTCACTCAGTGAGTGAATCACATTTCACTGAGTCACTGCGTCCCATTTCACGCAGTCACTGCATCCCATTTCACGCAGTCACTGCATCCCATTTCACTCAGTCACTACATCACATTTCACTCAGTCACTACATCACATTTCACTCAGTCACTGCATCCCAATTCACTCCATCACTACATCTCCCTCACCTCAGTCACCGCATCCCATTTCGATCAGTCACTGCATCCCATTTCCACCAGTTCGTGCATCCCATTTCACTCAGCCACTGCATCCCATTTCACTAAGACAGTGCATCCCATTTCTCTCAGCCACTGTATCCCATTTCCCACAGACACTGTACTCCAAGCCGGATCGGGCACTGTATCCCTATTAACTCAGTCACTGCATCCCATTTCACTCAGTCACTGCATCGCTTTTCACTCTGTCACTGCATCTCATTTCCATCAGTTACTGCATCATATTTCCATCAAACAAGGCATCTCATTTCACTCAGTCACTGCAACGCATTTCACTCTGTCAGTGCTTCCCATTTCACTTAGTCACTGCCTCACAATTCACTCAGTGACTGAATCACATTTCACTCAGTGACTGAATCACATTTCACTCAGTCACTGCATCGCATTTCACGCAGTCACTGCATCCCATTTCACTCAGTCACTGCATCCCATTTCACTCAGTCACTGCATCCCATTTCACTCAGTCACTGCATCTCCTTCAACACAGTTACTGCATCCCATTTCCATCAGTCACTGTTTCCCGTATCTCACACACGATGCATTCAATTTCCCACACTCAGTGCATCCCATTTCCATCAGTCACTGCATCTCCTTCACCACAGTCACTGCATCACATTTCACGCAGTCACTGCATCACATTTCACTCAGTCACTGCATTGTATTTTACTCAGTCACTGCATCCCATTTCACTCAATCACTGCATCTCCTTCACCATCGTCACTGCATCCCATTTCCATCAGTCACTGTTTCCCTTATCTCACAGACGCTGCAAACAATTTCCCACACTCACTGCATCCCATTTCCCATCGTCACAGCATCTCCTTTCCCTCAGTCTCTGCATCTCATTTCAATCAGTGATTGCATCCTACTTCCCAAAAATAGTGCATCCCATTTCGCTCAGTCACTGCATCTCATTTCACTCAGTCACTGCATCCCATTTCCCTCAGTCACTGCATCCCATTTTCCTCAGTCACTTCCCTCTGTCAGTGCATCCAATTTCACTCAGTCACTGCAACCCATTTCACTCGTCACTGCCACCCATTTCCGTCAGTCACTGCATCCCATTTCCCTCAGTCGCAGCATCCCATTTCCCACAGACTCTGCATTTCCTTTCCTTAAGTCACTGCATCCCATTTCACTCAGTCACTGCACCCCAAGCCCGCTCGGGCACTGCATCCCTATTAACTCAGTCACTCCTGCCCAGTACCTCAGTCACTGCATCGCATTTCAGTCAGTCACTGCATCTCATTTCACTCAGTCACTGCATCCCATTTCACTCAGCCACTGCATCCCATTTCACTCAGTGACTGCATCACAGTTCACACAGTGACTGAATCACAGTACACTCAGTGACTGAATCACAGTACACTCAGTAAGTGCATCATATTTCACTCAGTGACGGAATCACCTTTCACTCAGTGAGTGAATCACATTTCACTGAGTCACTGCGTCCCATTTCACGCAGTCACTGCATCCCATTTCACGCAGTCACTGCATCCCATTGCACTCAGTCACTGCATCCCATTGCACTCAGTCACTGCATCCCATTACACTCAGTCACTGCATCCCATTTCACTCAGTCACTACATCACATTTCACTCAGTCACTGCATCCCAATTCACTCCATCACTACATCTCCCTCACCTCAGTCACCGCATCCCATTTCGATCAGTCACTGCATCCCATTTCCACCAGTTCGTGCATCCCATTTCACTCAGCCACTGCATCCCATTTCACTAAGACAATGCATCCCATTTCTCTCAGCCACTGTATCCCATTTCCCTCAGACACTGTACTCCAAGCCGGATCGGGCACTGTATCCCTATTAACTCAGTCACTGCATCCCATTTCACTCAGTCACTGCATCGCTTTTCACTCTGTCACTGCATCTCATTTCCATCAGTTACTGCATCATATTTCCATCAAACAAGGCATCTCATTTCACTCAGTCACTGCAACGCATTTCACTCTGTCAGTGCTTCCCATTTCACTTAGTCACTGCCTCACAATTCACTCAGTGACTGAATCACATTTCACTCAGTGACTGAATCACATTTCACTCAGTCACTGCATCGCATTTCACGCAGTCACTGCATCCCATTTCACTCAGTCACTGCATCCCATTTCACTCAGTCACTGCATCCCATTTCACTCAGTCACTGCATCTCCTTCAACACAGTTACTGCATCCCATTTCCATCAGTCACTGTTTCCCGTATCTCACACACGATGCATTCAATTTCCCACACTCAGTGCATCCCATTTCCATCAGTCACTGCATCTCCTTCACCACAGTCACTGCATCACATTTCACGCAGTCACTGCATCACATTTCACTCAGTCACTGCATTGTATTTTACTCAGTCACTGCATCCCATTTCACTCAATCACTGCATCTCCTTCACCATCGTCACTGCATCCCATTTCCATCAGTCACTGTTTCCCTTATCTCACAGACGCTGCAAACAATTTCCCACACTCACTGCATCCCATTTCCCATCGTCACAGCATCTCCTTTCCCTCAGTCTCTGCATCTCATTTCAATCAGTGATTGCATCCTACTTCCCAAAAATAGTGCATCCCATTTCGCTCAGTCACTGCATCTCATTTCACTCAGTCACTGCATCCCATTTCCCTCAGTCACTGCATCCCATTTTCCTCAGTCACTTCCCTCTGTCAGTGCATCCAATTTCACTCAGTCACTGCAACCCATTTCACTCGTCACTGCCACCCATTTCCGTCAGTCACTGCATCCCATTTCCCTCAGTCGCAGCATCCCATTTCCCACAGACTCTGCATTTCCTTTCCTTAAGTCACTGCATCCCATTTCACTCAGTCACTGCACCCCAAGCCCGCTCGGGCACTGCATCCCTATTAACTCAGTCACTCCTGCCCAGTACCTCAGTCACTGCATCGCATTTCAGTCAGTCACTGCATCTCATTTCACTCAGTCACTGCATCCCATTTCACTCAGCCACTGCATCCCATTTCACTCAGTGACTGCATCACAGTTCACACAGTGACTGAATCACAGTACACTCAGTGACTGAATCACAGTACACTCAGTAAGTGCATCATATTTCACTCAGTGACGGAATCACCTTTCACTCAGTGAGTGAATCACATTTCACTGAGTCACTGCGTCCCATTTCACGCAGTCACTGCATCCCATTTCACGCAGTCACTGCATCCCATTGCACTCAGTCACTGCATCCCATTGCACTCAGTCACTGCATCCCATTACACTCAGTCACTGCATCACATTTCACTCAGTCACTGCATCCCAATTCACTCCATCACTGCATCTCCCTCACCTCAGTCACCGCATCCCATTTCGATCAGTCACTGCATCCCATTTCCACCAGTTCGTGCATCCCATTTCACTCAGCCACTGCATCCCATTTCACTAAGACAGTGCATCCCATTTCTCTCAGCCACTGTATCCCATTTCCCTCAGACACTGTACTCCAAGCCGGATCGGGCACTGTATCCCTATTAACTCAGTCACTGCATCCCATTTCACTCAGTCACTGCATCGCTTTTCACTCTGTCACTGCATCTCATTTCCATCAGTTACTGCATCATATTTCCATCAAACAAGGCATCTCATTTCACTCAGTCACTGCAACGCATTTCACTCTGTCAGTGCTTCCCATTTCACTTAGTCACTGCATCCCATTTCACTCAGTCACTGCATCCCATTTCACTCAGTCACTGCATCCCATTTCACTCAGTCATTGCATCACATTTCACTCAGTCACTGCATCACATTTCACTCAGTCACTGCATCACATTTCACTCTGTCAGTGCTTCCCATTTCACTTAGTCACTGCATGTCATTATACACAGTCACTGCAACCCATTTCCCTCAGTCACTGCGTCCCATTTCACTCAGTGATGCGTCCAATTTCACTCAGTGGCAGCAACACATTTCACTCAGAGACTGCATCCCATTTCACTCAGTCACTGCATCCCATTTCACTCAGTCACTGAATCCCATGTCCCACAGTAACTGCATCCAATTTCCATCAGTCACTGCATCTCATTTCACTCATTAACTGCATCCCATTTCAATCAGACACTGCATCCCATCTCACTCAGACACTGCATCCCATCTCACTCAGTCACTGCATCCCATTTCCCTCAGTCACTGCATCCCATTTCCATTCGTCACTGGTTCCCGTATCTCACAGGCGCTGCATTCAATTTCCGACACTCACTGTATCCCATTTCCCATAGACACAGCATCTCCCTTCCCTCAGACTCTGCATCTCACTTCAATCAGTGATTGCGTCCTACTTCCCACAAATACTGCATCCGATTTCGCTCAGTCACTGCATCTCATTTCACTTGGTCACTGCATCCCATTTCCCTCAGTCACTGCATCCCATTTCCCTCAGTCACTGCATCTCATTTCCGTCAGTTGCTGCATCATACTTCCATCAAACAAAGCATCTCATTTCACTCAGTCAGTGCATCGCATTTCCCTCAGTCAGTGCATCCCATTTCACTCAGTCACTGCATCCCATTTCACTCAGTCACTGCAACCCATTTCACTCAGTCACTGCAACCCATTTCACTCAGTCACTGCAACCCATTTCGCTCAGTCACTGCAACCCATTTCCGTCAGTCACTCCATCCCATTTCCCTCAGTCGCAGCATCCCATTTCCCACAGACACTGCATTTCCTTTCCTTAAGTCACTGCATCCCATTTCCCTCAGTCACTGCATCTCATTTCACTCGGTCACTGCATCCCATTTCCCTCAGTCACTGCATCCCATTTCACTCAGTCACTGCATCACATTTTACTCAGTCACTGCATCACATTTTACTCAGTCACTGCATCCCATTTCACTCAGTCACTGGATCTCCTTCACCATAGTCACTGCATCCCATTTCCATCAGTCACAGTTTCCCGTATCTCACAGGCGCTGCATTCAATTTCCGACACTCACTGCATCCCATTTCCCAGAATCACAGCGACTCCTTTCCCTCAGTCACTGCATCCCATTTCCCACAGTCACTGCATCCCATTTCCCTCAGTCAATGCATCCCATGTCCCTCAGTCACTGCATCCCATTTCACTCAGTCAGTGCGTCCCATTTCGCTCAGGCACTGTATCCCATTTCCGTCACTCACTGCACCCCGAGTCCGCTCGGGCATTGCACCCCGATGAACTCAGTCACTCCTTCCTGTTACCTCAGTCACTGAATCCCATTTCCCTCAGGTTCTGCATCACATTTCCATCAGATACTGCAGCTCATGTCACTCTGTCACTGCATCCCATTTCCCTCAGTCACTGCATCCCATTTAACTCAGTCACTGCATCCCATTTCACTCAGTCACTGCATCCCATTTCACTCAGTCACTGCATCTCCTTCGCCACAGTCACAGCATCCCACTTCAAGCAGTCACTGCTTCCCGTATCTCACAGACGCTGCATTCAATTTCCCACACTCACTGCATCCACAGTTCCCATCGTGACAGCATCTCCTTTCCCTCAGTCTCTGCAACGCATTTCACTCAGTGATTGCATCCCATTTCCCTCAGTCACTGCATCCCATTTCCGTCAGTCACTGCATCCCATTTCCCTCAGTCACTCCTTCCCAGTACCTCAGTCACTGCATCCCATTTCCCTCAATTACTGCATCACATTGCACTCAGGCACTGTATCCCATTTCCCTCAGTCACTGCACCCCAAGCCCGCTCGGGCACTGCATCACTATTCACTCAGTCACTGCATCCCATGTCCCACAGTAACTGCATCACATTTCCATCAGTCACTACATCTCATTTCACTAATTCACTGCATCCCATTTCACGCAGTCACTGCATCCCATTTCCCTCGGTCACAGCATCTCATTTCACTCGGTCACTGCATCCCATTTCCCTCAGTCATTGCATCCCAATTCTCTCAGTCACTGCATCTCATGTCCGTGTGACAGTGCATCCCATGTCCGTGTGTCACTGCATCCCATGTCCCTCAGTCACTGCATCACATGTCCCTCAGACACTGCATCTCATTTCACTCAGTCACTGCATCCCATTTCCCTCAGTCACTGCATCCCATGTCCCTCAGTCACTGCATCCCATGTCCCTCAGTCACTGCATCCCATGTCCCTCAGTCACTGCATCTCATTTCCGTCCAATTACTGCATCATATTTCCATCAAACAAGGCATCTCATTTCACTCAGTCACTGCATGTCATTTCACTCAGTCACTGCATCCCATTTCCCTCAGTCACTGCATCCCATGTCCTTCAGTCACTGCATCCCATGTCCCTCAGTCACTGCATCCCATGTCCCTCAGTCACTGCATCCCATTTCACTCTGTCACTGCATCTCATTTCCGTCAGTTACTGCATCATATTTCGATCAAACAAGGCATCTCATTTCACTGAGTCACTGCATCGCATTTCACTCAGTCAGTGCTTCCCATTTCACTCAGTCACTGCATCCCATTTCCCTCAGTCATTGCATGCCAATTCTCTCAGTCACTGCATCCCATGTCCGTGTGACAGTGCATCCCATGTCCGTGTGTCACTGCATCCCATGTCCCTCAGTCACTGCATCACATGTCCCTCAGACACTGCATCTCATTTCACTCAGTCACTGCATCCCATTTCCCTCAGTCACTGCATCCCATGTCCCTCAGTCACTGCATCTCATGTCCCTCAGTCACTGCATCCCATTTCACTCTGTCACTGCATCTCATTTCCGTCCAATTACTGCATCATATTTCCACCAAACAAGGCATCTCATTTCACTCAGTCACTGCATGTCATTTCACTCAGTCACTGCATCCCATTTCCCTCAGTCACTGCATCCCATGTCCTTCAGTCACTGCATCCCATGTCCTTCAGTCACTGCATCCCATGTCCCTCAGTCACTGCATCCCATGTCCCTCAGTCACTGCATCCCATGTCCCTCAGTCACTGCATCCCATGTCCCTCAGTCACTGCATCCCATTTCACTCTGTCACTGCATCTCATTTCCGTCAGTTACTGCATCATATTTCCATCAAACAAGGCATCTCATTTCACTGAGTCACTGCATCGCATTTCACTCAGTCAGTGCTTCCCATTTCACTCAGTCACTGCATCCCATTTCCCTCAGTCACTGCGTCCCATTTCACTCAGTGATGCGTCCAATTTCAGTCAGTGACTGCAACACATTTCGCTCAGAGACTGCATCCCATTTCACTCAGTGAATGCAACACATTTCGCTCAGAGACTGCATCCCATTTCACTCAGAGACTGCATCCCATTTCACTCAGTCACTGCATCCCATTTCACTCAGTCACTGCATCCCATTTCCCTCAGTCACTGCATCTCATTTCACTCAGGCACTGTATCCCATCTCCCTCACTCACTGCACCGCAAGTTCGCTCGGGCACTGCATCCCCATGAACTCAGTCACTCATTCCCACTACCTCAGTCACTGCATCCCATTTCGCTCAGGTACTGCATCACATTTCCATCAGACACTGCAGCTCACGTCACTCTGTCACTGCATCCCATTTCCCTCAGTCACTGCATCCCATTTCCCTCAGTCACTGCATCCCATTTCCCTCAGTCACTGCATCCCATTTCACTCAGTCACTGCATCACATTTCCCTCAGCCACTGCATCCCATTTCACTCAGTGACTGCATCACAGTTCACCCAGTGACTGCATCACAGTTCACTCAGTGACTGCATCACAGTTCACTCAGTGACTGAATCACAGTACACTCAGTGAGTGCATCATATTTCACTCAGTGACGGAATCACATTTCACTCAGTGACTGAATCACATTTCACTGAGTCACTGCATCCCGTTTCACACAGTCACTGCATCCCATTTCCCACCATCACAGCATCTTCTTTCCCACAGTCTCAGCATCTCATTTCAATCAGTGATTGCATCCTACTTCACAAAAATAGTGCATCCCATTTTGCTCAGTTACTGCATCTCATTTCACTCGGTCACTGCATCCCATTTCCCTCAGTCACTGCACCCCAAGCCCGCTCGGGCATGGATTCCCTATTAACTCAGTCGCTCCTTCCCAGTACCTCTGTCACTGCATCACATTTCCATCAGACAGTGCATCTCCTTTCACTCAGTCACTGCATCCCATTTCCCTCAGTCACGGCATCCCATTTCACTAAGACAGTGCATCCCATTTCTCTCAGCCACTGTATCCCATTTCCCTCAGTCACTGTACTCCAAGCCGGCTCGGGCACTGTATCCATATTAACTCAGTCAGTGCATCCCATTTCACTCAGTCACTGCATCGCTTTTCACTCTGTCACTGCATCTCATTTCCATCAGTTACTGCATCATATTTCCATCAAACAAGGCATCTCATTTCACTCAGTCACTGCATCGCATTTCACTCTGTCAGTGCTTCACATTTCACTTAGTCACTGCATCCCATTTCACTCAGTCACTGCATCTCCTTCACCACAGTCACTGCATCCCATTTCCATCAGTCACTGTTTCCCTTATCTCACAGACGCTGCATTCAATTTCCCACACTCACTGCATCCCATTTCCCATCGTCACAGCATCTCCTTTCCCTCAGTCACTGCATCTCATTTCACTCAGTCACTGCACCCCATTCTCTTGAGTCAATGCATCCCATTTCAATCAGTCACTGCAACCCATTTCACTCGTCACTGCCACCCATTTCGCTCAGTCACTGCATCCCATTTCACTCAGTCACTGCATCCCATTTCACTCAGTCACTGCATCACATTTCACTCAGTCACTGCATCACATTTCACTCAGTCACTGCATCACATTTCACTCAGTCACTGCATCCCATTTCCACCAGTTACTGCATCCCATTTCACTCAGCCACTGCATCCCATTTCACTGAGACAGTGCATCCCAATTCTCTCAGTCACTGCATCCCATGTCCCTGTGACAGTGCATCCCATGTCCGTGTGTCACTGCATCCCATGTCCCTCAGTCACTGCATCACATGTCCCTCAGTCACTGCATCTCATTTCACTCGGTCACTGCATCCCATTTCCCTCAGTCATTGCATCCCAATTCTCTCAGTCACTGCATCCCATGTCCGTGTGTCACTGCATCCCATGTCCCTCAGTCACTGCATCACATGTCCCTCAGTCACTGCATCACATGTCCCTCAGTCACTGCATCACATTTCCCTCAGTCACTGCATCCCATTTCCCTCAGCCACTGCATCCCATTTCACTCAGTGACTGCATCACAGTTCACTCAGTGACTGAATCACAGTACACTCAGTGAGTGCATCATATTTCACTCAGTGACGGAATCACATTTCACTCAGTGACTGAATCACATTTCACTGAGTCACTGCAGCCCATTTCACACAGTCACTGCATTCCATTTCCCATCGTCACAGCATCTCCTTTCCCACAGTCTCTGCATCTCATTTCAATCAGTGATTGCATCCTCCTTCCCAAAAATAGTGCATTCCATTTTGCTCAGTCACTGCATCTCATTTCACTCGCTCACTGCATCCCATTTCCCTTAGTCACTGCATCCCATTTCCCTCAGTCACTGCATCTCATTTCCGTCAGTTACTGCATCATATTTCCATCAAACAATGCATCTCATTTCACTCAGTCACTGCATCCCAATTCCCTCAGGTCACTGCATCCCATGTCCATGTGTCACTGCATCCCATGTCCGTGTGTCACTGCATCCCATGTCCGTCATTCACTGCATCCCATTTCCCTCAGTCACGGCATCCCATTTCCCTCAGTCACGGCATCCCATGTCCCTCAGTCACTGCATCCCATGTCCCTCAGTCACTGCATCCCATGTCCCTCAGTCACTGCATCCCATTTCACTCAGTCACTGCATCCCATTTCACTCAGTCACTGCATCCCATTTCCCTCAGCCACTGCATCCCATTTCACTCAGTGACTGCATCACAGTTCACTCAGTGACTGAATCACAGTACACTCAGTGAGTGCATCATATTTCACTCAGTGACGGAATCACATTTCACTCAGTGACTGAATCACATTTCACTGAGTCACTGCAGCCCATTTCACACAGTCACTGCATTCCATTTCCCATCGTCACAGCATCTCCTTTCCCACAGTCTCTGCATCTCATTTCAATCAGTGATTGCATCCTCCTTCCCAAAAATAGTGCATTCCATTTTGCTCAGTCACTGCATCTCATTTCACTCGCTCACTGCATCCCATTTCCCTTAGTCACTGCATCCCATTTCCCTCAGTCACTGCATCTCATTTCCGTCAGTTACTGCATCATATTTCCATCAAACAATGCATCTCATTTCACTCAGTCACTGCATCCCAATTCCCTCAGGTCACTGCATCCCATGTCCATGTGTCACTGCATCCCATGTCCGTGTGTCACTGCATCCCATGTCCCTCATTCACTGCATCCCATTTCCCTCAGTCACGGCATCCCATTTCCCTCAGTCACGGCATCCCATGTCCCTCAGTCACTGCATCCCATGTCCCTCAGTCACTGCATCCCATGTCCCTCAGTCACTGCATCCCATTTCACTCAGTCACTGCATCCCATTTCACTCAGTCACTGCATCTCATTTCACTCAGCCATTGCATCCAATTTCACTCAGTGACTGCATCACAGTTCACTCAGTGACTGAATCACAGTACACTCAGTGACTGAATCACAGTACACTCAGTGAGTGCGTCATATTTCACTCAGTGACGGAATCACATTTCACGCAGTCACTGCATCCCATTTCACGCAGTCACTGCATCCCATTTCACGCAGTCACTGCATCCCATTTCACGCAGTCACTGCATCCCATTTCACGCAGTCACTGCATCCCATTTCACTCAGTCACTGCATCACATTTCACTCAGTCACTGCATCACATTTCACTCAGTCACTGCATCCCAATTCACTCCATCACTGCATCTCCTTCTCCACAGTCACAGCATCCCATTTCCATCAGTCACTGGTTCCCGTATCTCACAGACACTGCATTCAATTTCCGACACTCACTGTATCCCATTTCCCAAAGACACAGCATCTCCTTTCCCACAGTCTCTGCATCTCATTTCAATCAGTGATTGCATACTACTTCCCAAAAATACTGCATCCCATTTCGCTCAGTCACTGCATCTCATTTCATTCGGTCACTGCATCCCATTTCCCTCGGTCAGTGCATCCTATTTCCCTCGGTCACTGCATCCTATTTCCCTCAGTCACTGCATCTCATTTCCGTCAGTCACTGCATCCCATTTCCCTCAGTCACTGCATCCCATTTCCAACAGTCACTGCATCGCATTTCACTCAGTCACTGCATCGCATTTCACTCAGTCACTGCATCGCATTTCACTCAGTCACTGCATCCCCTTTCACTCAGTGACTGCAACACATTTCACTCAGTGACTGCAACACATTTCACTCAGTGACTGCAACACATTTCACTCACTGACTGCATCCCATTTCACTCAGTCACTTCATCCCATTTCACTCAGACACTTCATCCCATTTCACTCAGTCACTGCATCCCATTTCCATCTGTCACTGCATCCCATTTCCGTCAGTCACTGCATCCCATTTCACTCAGTGATGCATCCCATTTCACTCAGTCACTGAATCCCATTGCACTCAGTCACTGCATCCCATTTGAAGCAGTCACTGCATCCCATTTCACTCAGTCACTGCATCCCATTTCACTCAATCACTGCATCTCCTTCACCACAGTCACTGCATCCCATTTTCATCACTCACTGTTCCCCGTATCTCACAGACGCTGCTTTCAATTTCCCACACTCACTGCATACCATTTCCCATAGTCTCAGCATCTCCTTTCCCTCAGTCACTGCATCTCATTTCACTCAGTCCCTGAATCCCATTCAACTCAGTGATGCATCACATTTCACTCAGAGACAGCAACAGATTTCACACAGTGACTGCAGCCCATTTCTCTCAGTCACTGCAACCCATTTCACGCAGTCACTGCAGCCCATTTCACTCAGTCACTGCATCTCATTTCCGTCAGTTATTGCATCATATTTTCATCAAACAATGCATCTCATTTCACTCAGTCACTGCAGCTCATGTCACTCTGTCACTGCATCCAATTTCCATCAGTCAGTGCATCTCATTTCACTCATTCACTGCATCGCATTTCACTCAGTCACTGCATCTCATTTCACTCAGTCACTGCATTGCATTTCACTCAGTCACTTCATCCAATTTCAATCAGTCACTACATCCCATTTCACTCAGTCACTACATCCCATTTCACTCAGTCACTGCATCTCATCTCACTCAGTGATGCATCCCATTTCACTCAGTGATGCATCCCATTTCACTCAGTGATGCATCCCATTTGAAGCAGTCACTGCATCCCATTTCACGCAGTCACTGCACCGCATTTCACGCAGTCACTGCACTGCATTTCACGCAGACACTGCATCCCATTTCACTCTGTCACTGCATCCCATTTCACTCAATCACTGCATCTCCTTCACCATAGTCACTGCATCCCATTTCCCACAGTCACAGCATATCCTTTCCCACAGTCTCTAGATCGCATTTCACTCAGTGATTGCATCCGACTTCCCAAAAATACTGAATCCCTTTTCCCTCAGTCACTGCATCTCATTTCACTCAGTCCCTGCATCTCATATCCCTCAGTCACTGCATCCCATTCAACTCAGTGATGCATCACATTTCACTCAGTGACTGCAACACATTTCACTCAGTGACTGCAACACATTTCACTCAGTCCCTGCATCTCATATCCCTCAGTCACTGCATCTCATTCAACTCAGTGATGCATCACATTTCACTCAGTGACTACAACAGATTTCACTCAGTGACTGCAGCCCATTTCTCTCAGTCACTGCAGCCCATTTCTCTCAGTCACTGCAGCCCATTTCAATCAGTAATGCATCCCATTTCACTCAGTGACTGCATCCCATTTCCCACAGACACTGCATCCCATTTCACTCAGTCACTGCATCCCATTTCCATCTGTCACTGCATCCCATTTCACGCAGTCACTGCATCGCATTTCACACAGTCACTGCATCGCATTTCACACAGTCACTGCATCGCATTTCACGCAGACACTGCATCCCATTTCACTCAGTCACTGCATCACATTTCACTCAGTCACTGCATCCCAGTTCACTCCATCACTGCATCTCCTTCACCACAGTCACAGCATCCCATTTCCATCAGTCACTGGTTCCCGTATCACACAGACGCTGCATTCAATTTCCGACACTCACTGTATCCCATTTCCCATAGACTCAGCAACTCCTTTCCCACAGTCTTTGCATCTCATTTCAATCAGTGATTGCATCCTACTTCCCAAAAATACTGCATCCCATTTCGCTCAGTCACTGCATCTCATTTCACTCGGTCACTGCATCCCATTTCCCTTGGTCACTGCATCCCATTTCCCTCAGTCACTGCATCTCATTTCCGTCAGTTACTGCATCATATTTCCATCAAACAATGCATCTCATTTCACTCAGTCACTGCAGCTCATGTCACTCTGTCACTGCATCCAATTTCCATCAGTCAGTGCATCTCATTTTACTCATTCACTGCATCGCATTTCACTCAGTCACTGCATTGCATTTCACTCAGTCACTGCATCACATTTCACTCAGTCACTGCATCCCATTTCAATCAGTCACTGCATCCCATTTCACTCAGTCACTGCATCCCATTTCACTCAGTCACTGCATCCCATTTGAAGCAGTCACTGCATCCCACTTCACGCAGTCACTGCACCGCAGTTCACGCAGTCACTGCACCGCATTTCACGCAGACACTGCATCCCATTTCACTCAATCACTGCATCTCCTTCACCATAGTCACTGCATCCCATTTTCATCACTCACTGTTCCCCGTATCTCACACACGCTGCATTCAATTTCCCACACTCACTGCATCCCATTTCCCACAGTCACAGCATCTCCTTTCCCACAGTCTCTGGATCGCATTTCACTCAGTGATTGCATCCAACTTCCCAAAAATACTGAATTCCTTTTCCCTCAGTCACTGCATCTCATTTCACTCAGTCCCTGCATCTCATATCCCTCAGTCACTGCATCCCATTCCACTCAGTGATGCATCACATTTCACTCAGTGACTGCAACACATTTCACTCAGTGACTGCATTTCATTTCACTCAGTCCCTGCATCTCATATCCATCAGTCACTGCATCCCATTCAACTCAGTGATGCATCACATTTCACTCAGTGACTACAACAGATTTCACTCAGTGACTGCAGCCCATTTCTCTCAATCACTGCAGCCCATTTCTCTCAGTCACTGCAGCCCATTTCCATCAGTAATGCATCCCATTTCACTCAGTGACTGCAACACATTTCACTCAGTGACTGCATCCCATTTCACTCAGTGACTGCATCCCATTTCACTCAGTGACTGCAACACATTTCACTCAGTCACTGCATCCCATTTCACTCAGTCACTGCATCCCATTTCACTCAGGCACTGCATCCCATTTCACTCAGGCACTGCATCCCATTTCCCTCAGTCAAAGCGTCCCAATTCCCTCAGTCAAAGCGTCCCATTTCCCTCAGTCAAAGCGTCCCATTTCCCTCAGTATTGTGTCCCATTTCACTCAGTCACTGCAGCCCATTTCAATCAGTAATGCATCCCATTTCACTCAGTGACTGCATCACATTTCACTCAGTGACTGCAGCCCATTTCTCTCAGTCACTGCAGCCCATTTCTCTAGTCACTGCAGCCCATTTCAATCAGTAATGCATCCCATTTCACTCAGTGACTGCATCCCATTTCCCGCAGACACTGCATCCCATTTCACTCAGTCACTGCATCCCATTTGAAGCAGTCACTGCATCCCATTTCACGCAGTCACTGCATCGCATTTCACGCAGTCACTGCATCGCATTTCACGCAGTCACTGCATCGCATTTCACTCAGTCACTGCATCACATTTCACTCAGTCACTGCATCCTATTTCACTCAATCACGGCATCTCCTTCACCACAGTCACTGCATCCCATTTCCATCAGTCACTGGTGCCCGTATCTCACAGACGCTGCATTCAATTTCCCACACTCACTGCATCCCATTTCCCCTCGACACAGCATCTCCTTTCCCTCATTCTCTGCATCTAATTTCAATCAGTGATTGCATCCTACTTCCCCCAAATACTGCATCCCATTTCCCTCAGTCACTGCATCTCATTTCAATCAGTCACTGCAACCCATTTACAACAGTCACTGCATCCGATTTCCCTCAGTCACTGCATCCCACTTCCCTCAGTCAGTGCATCCCATGTCCCTCACTCACTGCATCCCATGTCCCTCACTCACTGCATCCCATTTCACTAAGACAGTGCGTCTCATTTCTCTCAGCCACTGTATCCCATTTCCCTCAGTCACTGTACCCCAAGCCCGTTCGGGCACTGAATCCCTATTAACTCAGTCACTCCTTCCCAGGATCTCAGCCACTGCATCCCATGTCCCACAGCAACTGCATCGCAATTCCATCAGGCACTGCAGCTCATGTCACTCTGTCACTGCATTCAATTTCCATAAGTCACTGCATCTCATTTCACTCATTAACTGCATCCCATTTCACTCAGACACTGCATCCCATCTCACTCAGACACTGCATCCCATCTCACTCAGACACTGCATCCCATCTCACACAGCCACTGCATCCCATTTCACACAGCCACTGCATCCCATTTCACTCAATGCATCACTTTACACTCAGTCAGAGCATCCCATTACCATCCGTCACCGCGTCCCATTTCCTCATCACTGCATCTCCTTTCCACAGTCACTGCATCCCATTTCACTCAGTCACTGCATCCCATTTCACTCAGTCACTGCATCTCCTTTCCATCAGTCACTGCGTCCCATTTCACTCAGTCACTGCGTCCCATTTTCCATAGTCACTGCATCCCAATTACCAGTCACTGCATCCCATTTCCCTCAGTCACTGCATCACATTTCCCTCAGTCACTGCATCACATTCCTCTCAGTCACTGCATCCCATTGTCCTCAGTCACTGCATCCCATTGTCCTCATTCACTGCATCCGATTCCCCTCAGTCACTGCATCCCATTTCACTCAGTCACTGCATCCCATTTCACTCAGTCACTGCATCCCATTACCCTCAGTCACTGCATCCCATTACCCTCAGTCACTGCATCCCATTACCTTCAGTCGCAGGATCCCATTTCCAACAGACACTGCATCCCATTTCCGTCAGTCACTGCATACCATTTCCATCAGTCACTGCATCCCAGTTCACTCAGTCTCGGCATCTCATTTCCCTCAGTTACTGCATCCCATTTCCCTCAGTCACTGCTTCCCATTTCCCTCAGTCACTGCTTCCCATTTCCCTCAGTCACTGCATCTCCTTTCCACAGTCACGGCAATCCCATTTCACTCAGTCACTGCATCCGACGTCCCTCATTCACTGCATCCCACGTCCCTCAGTCACTGCATCCCATTTCACTCAGTCACTGCATCCCATTTCCCTCAGTCACTGCATCCCATTTCACTCAGTCACTGCATCACATTTCCCTCAGTCACTGCATCACATTTCCCTCAGTCACTGCATCCCATTTCACTCAGTCACTGCATCACATTTCCCTCAGCCACTGCATCCCATTTCACTCAGAGACTGCATCCCATTTCACTCAGTCACTGCATCACATTTCACTCAGACACTTCATCCCATTTCCCGAAGTCACTGCACCCCAAGCCCGCACGGGCACTGCATCCCTATTAACTCAGTCACTCCTTCCCAGTACCTCAGTCACTGCATCGCATTTCACTCAGTCACCGCCTCCCATTTCACTCAGTCACTGCATCCATTTCCATCAGTCACTGCATCCCATCATTCTCAGTCGCAGCATCCCATTTCCCACAGACACTGCATTTCCTTTCCCTAAGTCAGAGCATCTCATTTCCACCAGTCACTGCATCCCATTTCACACAGCCACTGCATCCCATTTCACACAGCCACTGCATCCCATTTCACACAGCCACTGCATCCGATTTCACTCAAAGCTTTTACACTCAGTCAGAGCATCCCATTTCCATCCGTCACCGCGTCCCATTTCCTCAGTCACTGCTTCTCCTTTGCACAGTCACGGCAATCCCATTTCAATCAGTCACTGCATCTCCTTTCCATCAGTCACTGCGTCCCATTTCACTCAGCCACAGCGTCCCAATTCCCAGTCACTGCATCCCATTTCCCTCAGTCACTGCATCACATTCCCCTCAGTCACTGAATCCCATTGTCCTCAGTCACTGCATCCCATTGTCCTCAGTCACTGCATCCCATTGCCCTCAGTCACTGCATCCCATTGCCCTCAGTCACTGCATCCCATTGCCCTCAGTCACTGCATCCCATTGCCCTCAGTCACTGCATCCCATTGCCCTCAGTCACTGCATCCCATTGCCCTCAGTCAGTGCATCCCATTGTCCTCAGTCAGTGCATCCCATTGTCCTCAGTCGCTGCATCCCATTGTCCTCAGTCACTGCATCCCATAGCCCTCAGTCACTGCATCCCATTGTCCTCAGTCACTGCATCCCATTGTCCACCCTAAGGAAGACAAACCCACGTAACATATCTAGTGACTTAAAACATACTCTATTGTTGCCCAAGGTGGAGAGCTGGATGAACACAGCAGGTCAAGCAGCATCAGAGAAGCAAGAAAGCTGATGTTTCGGAACGAGACCCTACTTCAGAAAATTGGCGCTGGAGAATCTGAGACAACAAGGTGTAGAGCCGGATGATACTGCTTGGCCTGCTGTGTTCATCCAGCTTTACACCTTCTTATCTCAGATTCTCCAGCATCTGCAGTTCCTCCTACCTCTATTGTTGCCCTTTCACTTTCCTGAACTAATATGAGCCAGTAGTTTTGTTTAGGCTCGTGTAATCTTACGCTTATTGGCCTGTACAAAATCCTGAATTAATTTTGATCGACTGACGGGAGGAGAGATGAATTTTTTAGAAATTTTTGTTTTCTACCAATTTGCAGAGGGCATCGTGGGCGATTGAAGGACAGTGTTATTATCCTCCAGGTCTGCGGACTGCATCATTACCAACTTGCCCATTTGCATATACATACAATATTCATTATGTACCAATGAAACATAATAAACCAATACTACGTACCAAAAACAACGCTCACATATCAATGGAAATTTAAATATTTATCATAGAGTTTGAAGAATTGAATTCAATGATACAAAGCAAAAACCAGTGAAGATGAGTGCAGTTGGTCAGCACTTTTGCCACTAAGTGGAGGTTGGCAGTTTGAGGCCACCCAGGAACAAGCAAGCTCTGTCTAACTCCAAGGGCAGCACGGTGGCTCAGTGGTTAGCACTGCTGACTCACAGCGCCAGGGACCCAGGTTCGATCCCACCGTTGCGTGATTTTCTGTGCGGAGTTTGTACATTCTGCCCATGCCTGCATGGGTTCCTGCTGGGTGCTCTGGTTTCCTCCCACAATCCAAAGATGTGCAGGCTCGGTGTATGGGCCATGCCAAACTTGCCCATTGTGTTTAGGGATGTGTAGATTAGGTGTGTTAGTCATGGGAAACGGACGGTTACTGAGGAAAGGGTCGGGGGATGAGTCAGGGTGAGATGCTCTTTGGAGCGTGGCCGTGGACTTCTTGGGTCAAAAGGGGCTTGTTTCCACACCGTAGGGATTCTATGATATGGAAGTATCTTTTGAAGTGGACATTCATGGGTATGCTGTAACAGAGACCTTGAAATACTGCACAACAAATATTTGGAACTAGACTGTCAATTCAGACATAGCATCAAAAAAGGTCATGGAACTTGTCACCGATATAAAGCAGGATTGATGAAAATCCAGCAGGAAATGGTGTCAAAAGGCACAGTATCTTTTATTCATCTCCAGTTATTTTGTCCAAGGCACTGGATGCTGGCAGGATTGAAACATTTAAGAAATGCTTCATAAATCACATATAAGGACCTGCACATCTTTGAACAATGGGAGGAAACTGCAGCACCTGGCAGAAGCCCCTCGCAGACGCGGGGAGGACATGTCAATTCCACACAGATAGTTCCCCAAGACTGGAATCTCAATTGGCTCCCCAGTGCATGAGCAACTCTAACCACTGAGCAACTACCTTGCCCAGAAGGGGTTTTATAAGCGCATACATTATTTCCATTAAGACAGATCCAATCCTCTATGACCAATCAAAATAACATCTTGTAGATATCATGACAACAATCATAAATGATTTTGAATAAGTAAATCAAAAAAATTGAAATAGTTTCCAAGCCGAAATACTAGATATGGTGCAGTTAAGATGAATAGCGCAACAACAAAAAGGCCATATTTTATGTGACGATCGGTAACACTTGAAAACTTGCAACAATTCGTCGCCAGTAGTGCTCTGAAGTGGCTTGATGGTGCACTCCTTCAGACACTGGAATGAAACTCCGAAGATCACAAATTCTCCTTCAATACCGTGTTGTAACAGTGACTGCATCAACCTGAGTTTATGGGCCTGACTGGAAACCCACACAACATGCATAAACAAAAAAATAATCTAAGGTGACAGGAGAAAAAAATGTATGTATGCAACGTCTTTGAAAAGCAATTATTTGTAGCGGCTGCAAGCCCAGAAGGAATCTCGTTTCGCAGATTATATTCATTTGCACTGCAGGTCATGCCAGTCAGAATCAGTTTTCGTTTCATGACAGACAACTAAAATGTCCATTACAATGAACGTTGGTTGATCAGAAGATTTTAAGTAAGGACTATGTCTTGTGTGAGCTGACGGCATTAGGGGATGGAGAAGGTACATGCACTGCTGGCATCTTGACACCATTGAATGAGCAAGCGTGGACGCAAAGGTTGTAACAGGTCACAATTGGACAGGCAATATCTTTTGAGCTACTTCCGAGCAGGCCTGTAATACTCTAAAGCTGTGCCAGACCCTCACTTCCTCCACCTTACGTACGCTGCCTTTTCTTTTTGACAAGAAGCACCTCTGTACCCGTCATCCAAGGCTCCTGAATCTTACCCCTTCTTATCTGTCTCAGACGAACAAATTTATACATCACTCGCAACAACTGCTCCTTGAACAGCCTCCACATGTCTGCTGCGCCCTTTCTGTGGAACAATTGCTCCCAATCTGTACTTCCCAACTCCTGTCTGATAGCATCATAGTTTCCTTGACCCCAGTGAAATATCTTCCCCTGGTAACTGCTCCTTTCACTTTCCATGGCTATGGTAAATGTGAGGCTCTTGCGGTCACTGTCGCCAAAGTGTTCTCCCACCACGAGATCTGACACCTGTCCTGGCTCATCGCCGAGCACCAAATCCAAAATGGCCTCCCCCCTCGGCCTGTCCACATACTGAGTCAGGAAACCCTCCTGAACACACCTGACAAAAACGGCTCCATCCAAACCATCTGCACTCAGGAGGTTTCAATCTATATTGGGAAAGTTGAAGTCACCCATAACAACAACCCTGATACGTTTGCACTTTTCAACAATCTGCCGGCCAATGAGTTCTTCGATCTCCCAACCGCTATTTGGGGTCCGTAGAAAACCCCCAGTGAAGTGACTGCTGCCTTGCTGTTCCGAACTTCCACCCACACTGGCTCAGTCGACAAACCTTCCTTGGCAACCTCAGCCCATACCACCACAGTAGACAAGTCCTCAAAGGTTCTTTCAGCCGCCGTTATACTGTCCTTGACCAACAAAGCCACACCTCCCCCTCTTTTACCACCTTCCCAGACCTTAATGAAAGATCTAAACACGAGAACCTGCAACATCCATTCCTGACCCTCCTCTATCCATGCCTCTGAAATGGCCACAACATCGAAGTCCCAGGTACCTATCCAAGCTGCAACCTCACCTACATTATTCCGGATACTCCCGGCATTAAAGTCGTCACACTTCAATCCAGCTTGCTGTCTGCCAGCACACTCCTGTGACAGTGAGGTCCTGACCATGTCCTCCCTACGCTCATCCTCCTGTGTACTGGGACTACACCTCAGTTTCCCATCCCCCTTCTGAGCTAGTTTAAATCCAACCGAATGGCACTAGCCAATTTCCCACCCAGGATATTCGTGCCCCTCTCATTCAAGTGGAGACCGTCCTGTTTGTACAGGTCCCACCTTCCCCAGAACGAGCCCCAATTGTCCATGTACCTGAAGCCCTCCCACCTGCACCATCCCTGCAGCCACGTCTTCAGCTGAAATCTCTCCCTGTTCTTTGCCTCGCTATCACGTGGTACGGGTGACAAACCAGAGATGACCACTCTGCTTGTTCTAGCTCTCGGCTTCCACCCTAGCTCCCTCAAATCCTGCCTGACATCCCTATCCCTCTTTCTACCTATGCCGTTGGTGCCTATGTATATCACGACTTGGGGCTGGTCAGCCTCTGCCCTCAGGACCCTAAACACACGATCCGAGACATCACAGACCCTGGCACCTGGTCGGCAACACACCAATCGTGAGTCTCTTTCGTTCCCGGCAAATCTTCTATCAGTCCCTCTAACTATTGAGTCCCCAATGACTATCACTCTCTTCCTATCCCCGCTCCACTTCTGTGCAAGAGGGACAGACTCTGTGCCAGAGACCTGCACCCTACTGCATACCCCTGCTAAGTCGTCCCCGGAACAGTATCCAAAATGGTATAGTTGTTTTTCAGGGGAGCTACCGCAGGGGATTTCAGGGGAACGACCACAGGGGAAGGTTGGTCAAGCTACACCGGGTAAATGTGCATTTTTGGCTGAAGAAACATGTGTTTCAATGTGAGCTAATGGAAGAAGCCATGGAGTCAAAGCTAAACATTTCGACAATAAGACAACCATTTTTAAAAGGAGCATACAGCGTGAAAAAGAAATGAGCTGCTTTAATATCCACTTAAAATTTATGTGGAATATCAGATGGAATTTTCTTATTGACTCCATTGCGCAATCATGTCGAGCTAAAAATGTTAACTGCATTAATTAATACTAACCAGAAACGGACTTTGTTGTAAATGGTTTGACGGTTTTCTGTATCTGGAACACCCCTTTTCCTTCTCCAACGAAGATCGTACCAACCTATGGTACCAAACTGTGAGTCAAACGGATGGGACAGGTAATCTTTAAATTTCTCATCAAAACAGTCTCACCTTGTCACAAGTGATTTATACTCATTATCTTTTCAGATGACGCATGTACATGTATATACATAAATATACATATTGCACTTTTATGCCTGAACCACTAACCGAGAGGATATTTTAAAAGAGTCTCTTCATATCTGCATGAAAGAGAAATCATCAAGGTCATAACTTTCATTTTAGGAATAACTCGAACATTCAAAGTACTCACAGTCAGTGTCCCATTTCCTTGACCAGTCAATTTGATGTGAATCTTTCTTCCAAGTGGAAACTATAACAGCAATTATATTTGAGAGTCAAACACTTCATTGCATCACCAATATTTCCTTGTCTGTTTGAAGCATAAGATAATGAAATAATCATGGACAGATTGGCCAACAGTGTAATTTAATGTGTGTTATGGCAACTCAAAATCACAACCATTGAAGTGATCTTTAAAAAGCTACAGTCATACAACAGAGCACTTTTTGAGATGCAGTGATGAACATACTTCCTGAGATGCAAATAATATATGCCAAATTAATTCCAAAGAATACCTTTACAATTAAAAAGAAGCTAAAAATCTCTTTACATTGCGAAGCTTGTCAGATTGCTATTAGTCAATGGAAATCGTTCAGAACAATTATTTATTCCCAGATGAAAAGGAAGTGTATACATTTCATGACAACAAAATGTGAGGCTGGATGAACACAGCAGGCCAAGCAGCATCTCAGGAGCACTTTTGTCCATCCAGCCTCACATTTTGTTGTCTTGGATTCTCCAGCATCTGCAGTTCCCATCATCTCGTATACATTTCATTTCCACATCTTATCCAAGAGAGAAAAAAAAAACACCTTCATGAATGCATTGTCAAACAAGAAGACTCACAAAAAAAGTCATTTGGCCCATTGAATATTCCTCCATCATTCGGTGAGATCATGGTTGATCTCATTACATGTATCATGACACAGCATTTCCACCAAACCCTCCTTATAGCTAATACATTCCGATTCAAGTAACATCCTGGTAAATCTCTGTTTCTGGGCCATGCCTTGTCTTTCTAAATATTTTTTCAGTCATCTACAAATTTAGCCACAGCACATGCACCGCTTTCCTCCAAGTCATTAATAAACAAGCACAAGAGCTTTGGTTCCTTCAGCGCGTTCCTTCATTTGGTTCCTTCATTTCTTACTGACAAGCCAACCCTGGCATCTCTGTCCATTTGTATCGGAGATAATGGGAACTGCAGATGCTTCAGAATCCAAGATAACAAAGTGTGGATCTGGATGAACACAGCAGGATGAACACACAGAAGTAGAAGGGTCTCGGCACAAAACGTCAGCTTTTACGCTCCTGAGATGCTGCTTGGCCTGCTGTGCTCATCCAGCTCCACACTTTGTTATCTCTGTCCATTTGCCTGTTCTTTCTATCGGACATGAATCATTGGCTATTTCGTTCCCAACACTTGTCCCCTAACAACCACCTCTCTGTGATACCCAGAGTGATGTATCTGTCAATTTCAATCTGCACCACAAACTCATTCACTTTGTTTCATACACTCCCTGCAATTCAATACAAGATCTTCAGTCTGGCATTTACAGCCACCCTTCTTATCTGCTGCAGCTGAAGTGAGACTCCTGACCATTTCCAAACTTTTTGTCCTATTACTTGCTCTGGAAACTTTGCTGAGCACTTACCAGCTTCTAACTTTTTCCACAATTTTCCATGCAACTGAGCTCACCCACTCCACACTTTTTATTTTAACGCCCTAGCCCCAGACCTAGCTCTGTATTTTGCGAGGATACTTGTCCCAATATGATTCTCGTCGAGCCTATAACACCAGAACGACTCCCTCCTTCCCCATACCGATGCCAATGTCCCATGAATTCAAACACATTTCTGCCATGCCACCATTTGAACAATGTACATCTATAATTATGTTCACACCGTGCCAAATTGCTCAGATAATAATCCAGAGATTATTACCATTCTGGTTCTGCTTTCTCACCTCAGCACCTCGGTGCTCATAATCCCTCAGGAGAACCTCTTTCCTCTTTCTTCCATATCAATGGTACCTGTGTGGACCACGATAGCTGGATTTCTACTCCTCCCACTTCAAGTTCCTTTGTAGCCGAGATGGAATCTCCTGAACCTGGGCACCAGGCAGGCAACACTACTTTCGAGACTCTCGATCCTGGTCACAACGAACAGTGTTCATTCCCCTAACTATACTACCTCTGATTATAACTACATTTCACTTTCTATTCCCTCTTCAATGTCCCCCTGTACCACAGTGCTACAGTCAGTTTACTCATCTTCCCTATACCCTGCACTCTCATCCACACAGGAAGAAAGAATCTCAAACCTGTTAGATAAGATCAAAGGCCAAGGTTCCTTCTGCACTACATCCTGAAACCTTCCACCTGCCCTGTTCTTTGTCATTGGCCACTGACCAAGTTTCAGCTAGTTAATCTAAGGTGTGTGACTGCCTCCTGAAGCACAGCATTCCCCAGTAACTGTCCCCAACATGATTTGTTGATTGGTAAAAACTGAGATTCCAGTTCATCAACCCTAAGCTGGAGTATGGGGCCTGACGACTCGCCCGTCATGTAGGTACAAATCATCATCTGGCGTGGCATCTCCATTTCAATTACTTCGCTCTTAATTTGATTTGAAAACATTCTGGTCTTTTAGTTTGTAGCCTGTAAATATTTCTCCGATTTACTTTCAACCTGAAAGCTACCGATAATAGATTCTTAAACCAGTAGCGATCACCAACCAATGAACCTGGTTCACCCTCTCGGTCCCTGATTCTGGCTTCAATTCACCCTGTCTCAAAAAAAATGCTTACGAACTATCAGGCAAAAAAAGCAAGCAAATGGCACCTCTTACCCTCTGCACTGACTTACCGGATTGCCACCAAGTTCCCCAAAATATATATTCACTAGGTGCATTTCACTCGAGATGTGATCTCTCCTTCCAGAACGTGCAAAGTATACTGATCCATAGCAATATACTACCTTCAAAACCTCAGCTCTAAGCTTATTACTTTTGAGTACATTCTCAATGCTTTCTCCAAGTCCAAACACAACACATTTACTGGTTTTCCTCTATTAATTCTCCTCCCAAAACTTCCTCCAAAAACCCAAACAAATTAGCCAGACATAATTTCTCTTTCATCAGGCTATGGTGATTCTGTTTGATTAGATTCTGATTTTCCAAATGTTCTGCTACAATTTTCTTCATAGTTGATTGCCACATATTTCCAACAATAGATGTTAGACTGGTTCGGTTGTAGTTATCTTCTTTTTGCCTCTCTCCTTTTTAAACAGGGATGTCACATCGGCAGTTTTCCAGCCCTCAGATGCTTCTCTGGAATCTAAACCTTTTTGGGAAATTACAGTCAAAGCAGACACCGACTCTGAAGCTCATTGTTTAGAATCTTAGAAAGTAAACCATCACGGCAAAGAGTCCAATCTGCTTTCACTCCATTAGATTGTCTACTGCTACTTTTCTCATGGTAGTGATGGTGTGGTAGTGATGTGTTTAATTCCTCCCTGTGTTCTTTAGTAATAAGGGGATCCTTGAAGTATCTTCCACTGTAAAGACTACCCTTTTCTCATTATCACTGATAATGGGAACTGCAGATGCTGGAGAATCCAAGATAACAAAGTGTGAAGCTGGATGAACACAGCAGGCCAAGCAGCATCTCAGGAGCACAAAAGCTGACGTTTCAGGCCTCGAACCTTTTCTCATTATCATTGTTTCTTGATTTAAAAATTAACCTGGCCGTTACAGCCTAGCATATGATTAATGGCATTACCTCTAAAACCTTCTTGGCTAAAGTGTTCAATAAATTGCTGCAACCTGAAAGAAGTAATTCTTCCCTGAATTAATGGGCAACCAATTTGAAAATGTGGCCTCTGGTCGTAAAATCTTTCACAAATGGGAGTAATCTCTACGGATATACACTATCAAGCCTCTTAAGAATCTTAAATGTTGAAAAAATAAGATTGTTTTCAATCTTAAAAACGCCAATGAACGTAGTCCCTGCCTGCCCAACTTTCCTAAGCATAGCAATCCCCTCCGTCATTTCCGAAATCAACCCAGTCAACATGAGGTGTACGGCCTCCGCAGCACTCGCTCTGTGGCTGTACATGACTTGTCAGTTACCATCTTGCTGCTACAACTCTACTTCTATTAACGATGCAGTCCTCTGTCCATCCGAACATACTACCGTTGAACACACGGGCTCTTTTCCTTCGAGACACCTTACGAGCTGTACCTTATCAAATGCTTTGTTGAAATCTCAATGTACTACATCAACTGGTGGTCCTTCATCAGTAATGTTTGTTTCCTTCTCAAAGCACTGTAGCAAGTTTGTCAAGTATTATTTCCCCGTTATGAAAGGATGTTCACTCTGTAGGATGTTATAGCACACTCAGTACCCTGTTATTTCATCTTTCATTGCCGGCATGAACATCTACCCAGGTTGACCTAAATTGGCAATACTTGCTTACTATTTTGTCCAAGTATCTTTGTAATAATGGTGTTATGTTCACCATCTTTCAATCCTCTGAGAATTTTCCACAATCTAAGGATTCTTGGAACATTATCATCAGTGTCTCCATTGTATCTGTCACTGCGCTGTTCAACATGAGAGGATACAACTCATCACACACCTTGGATATTTTCTCTACTGATTGGAGTCATGTTTGGAATTCTGTGCAGTGACATTCACTTTTAACAGTTTGCTAAATACTACCAGGAACAGAAATTGTCATCCAGCTGCAACTAAACTAAAGCTTTCAGCACAGAAGGAAGTCTTTCAATTCATTATGAACCCAATAACTCCTGAAAAGGGCAATACAATTTGCCTCAGTCCATAAATGTTCTTCCTCCAACATCCTGAGATGCATCATCTGTATTTCTTCAAATTTACCACAGATTCTGTTTCAATCATCCTTTCAGCAATACGCATGACAACAATTCGGCATTTTTAGTCCCCCTGTAGCCTCCGTTGCACATGTGCATTGTTAGATGATTATTTATTTGCGTGCCTGCTTTTTTGCTCGAATGGATAAAGGTAAATTTCTGTTCTTTTGTCATCAGAGCTATTGCCTCCTCACTCTCATCTTCCTTGTTTTATCCTGTGCTGGAATATTTAATTTGTTGACATATCTGAAATATGTTGTTGAATGGATCGGGTTTTGTAACATTGCATTCCCCATAGACCACCTACCGATGCTGTTGCTTGTTCTCACAGTTATTATCTTGCAGAGTGGAAAATGCAGTTTGAAAGCAATGGAACATTATCGATGAAGAAGTTGATGCATAAATTGCTGCGATCTTCCAAACTACAAACTCACCTTCAATTCTTTCTCGGTCAGAGCATTATGCCGGCGCAAATGAATCGTGTTCTCAATGGGACTTCCAAAACCATGGAATTGAATTTTCATGTTGATTTCTTCTTCCCTCTTCAGAAATGCAAAGTAGTATCGTGATGAAGCTTCCAAGGCGATGATTGTGTCCTTCAATGAACGGAAAAGTGACTTTTAGATTCACGGAAATATTTCACTACTTCTATAGACATGAAAGGCAAACATTCTCCCTGCATATGACCCAGTCTCATTTTATCGTATCTTTCTGATTTTACATGCCACGGGATAATCATTGCAGTGTAACAGAAATGTTGATCATGGAAATTTATCACTGTTTTCATAAATAATGGCAAATTTTCAACATCTTGCAATTGTATGAAGGCTCAGTCTCATCACACCTCGCCTGCTGCACAAAGACATTCTTACACTGCTTTCAATGTTAGGGCTGAAACAAAACACAATCATGACACAAATGCATCAACACACCACTTTCAACAGGATCTGATATCCTTGCCAGGCACTGGAGGGGTTGCGGAGACTGGTGAGTGGATAAAGTCATTCCTCTGTTCAAGCAGGAAAACAGGGACTTTCCAGGAAACTACAGACTGGTGAGTGTCTCATGTCTCAAAAGTATGGGCTAATAAGGGACAGCCAGCATGGTATTATGCAAGGCAGGTTATGTCTTACCAAGTCAGTTGAAGTTTTCACGGAGGTGACAAGGGTGATCAATTCGGATCGAACAGTTGATAACATATACATGGATTTTAAGAAGGTTTTCAATAAGGTCCCTCATGGTATGCTCATCCAGAAGATTAAGATCCATGAGATCCATGGTGACTTGGCCTGCCCATATAAGGCAGACGGTAGCGGTGGAAGGCTGACAAAGATAACACAGTATCGGGCTGGAGGAACACAGCAGACCAGGCAACATCAACAATGTCAGCTTTCCTGTTCCTCTGATGCTGCCTGACCTGCTGCGTTCCTCCAGCTCCACACTTGGTTAACTCTGATTCCAGCATCTGCAGTTCTTGCCGTCTCAGTGGTGGAAAGCTGTTTTTCTGGCTGCAGCTCAGTGACGAGTGGTGTTCCGCATCGATGTGATTTCTGCTGTTTGTGATATGTGTAAATGACTTGGTTGCAAATGCAGATGGGGGATCACTAAGTTTGCAGATGATATAAGGACCAGTGGACTTGTGGACAGCATGGAAGGTTGTCAAAGGACACAGCAAGATACAGACCAATTGCAAACACGAGCGGAGAAATGGCCGATGGAATTTAATCTGGGCAGGCATGAGGTGTTGCATTTTAGGAGACCAAGTGTTAAGGAAAGGGATACACAGTTAATGGCAGGACCCCAAACAGCAGTGATGTCCAGAGGGATCTTGGGGTCCTAGACCATAACTCCCTGACAGTAGCCAGACAAGTAGATAGGGTGGTCAAGAAGGCATCGCGCATGCTTGCCTTTATTCATAGGGGAACTCAGTGCAAGAGTCAGGATGTCACATTGCAGCTTTACAAGACTTTGGTGAGACCACACAGAGTATTGCATTCAATTCTGGCCACCACATTACACTAAGGACGTGCAAGCTTTGGACAGGGTGCAGAAGAGATTTACCAGCATGCTGACTGGAATAGAGGGTATGAACGAGAGGGAGAAGCTGGAAAAACTCTTCATTTTCTCTGGAGCAGTAGAAGCTGAGGGCAGGCTTGATAGAAGTCTATAAAATTAGGAGATACATAAATACAGCTAACGGTCAGAAAATTTCTCCCCCGGAGTTGAAGTGTCCACTATTAGGGGGCATGCATTTAAGCTGAGAGGGGGGAAGTTCAAAAGAGATGTGAGGGGCAAATATTTCACACTGAGCATGTTAAAAGTGTGGAATACAGTGCCCGGGGTGGTAGTGGATGCAGATACGATGAAAGCATTTTAAAGGGACTTTTAGTTAAGTGCGCGAATAGGTAAGGAATGGAGGACTATGGATCAAGGACAGGCAGAAGGGATTATTTCATTTGTTGTCATGTTTGGCCCAACATGGTGGGCCAAAGGGCACATTCCTGTTGCTGTCGTGTTCCAAGTTTTATGCTCACTTGTATCATGATTGCAAAAAGTAGGATTGGGAAGAATTTTTGAGAAGCGTTTGTGAACATTATTTCATGTAAGGACAAACGGGATAAGGATCAGGTGACACAGCACAAACAGATTTTGGAGCCCATGATGAATCATACGGACCTCACAAGCACCAATGATCAGAGGGATCTCAGGATCTTGATGTGCATGCGTGTTGATCCCCCAATGTAATAGACCAGGTCGTTGAAGTGGTTTGGAAGGCACATTGGATACTTGTCTTTATTAGACTTAATATTAAGTGATAGAGTTTCAGAATAGGCAGGGTATGTACAAAATGTTGGTTAGGCCCAACAGTGAAGTCAACGGTGAGAAAATACAGTGAGACTTGGGCAACGATCAGGCTTGGCCTGATAAAGGTTAAGTTACATTTGCGCCACACAAGTGCTAAGCAGCAATCAGCTCCAACAAGAGAGAATATGACCACATCAAAAAAATTCCATGTCCTTACCCTCACATCATCCTTACATTTATTTTTTTTTTAAACGTGCAAGTGCTATCCAAGCCATGCAAGGCTATGGGCCAGGTGTTGGAAATGAGGTTAGAACAATTCAGTGCTTGTCCTTGACTGTCACAGAATCCGTGAGCTGAAGAATGTATTTCTCCTGTATTGTAGACGACTCAGGTGCTTGGCTATCCACGAAACCAAGGTTAACACTGATCTAAAACTAAACTGGGTCAGTTATACAATCAGCAGTAGCCAGGTCCATGGTACAAACCACCCTGCTGTGGGACAGGGTCAGGCAAATCCAAGTGAGCGAACGTGGTTGGAGACTCATTCGTTGGGGGCATAGATTCTGTTGCCACATTTGAGACACCAGGGCTGCGTGTTGCATCCCTGCTGCCAAGGTCAAGGGCATCTCTGATTGGGTGCCAGAAATTCTTAAGGGGGAGGGTGAGCAGCCAGAGGCCACTGTGCACGTTGGTACCAATGACATAGGCAGAAAGAGGGATGACATCCTGCGGACTGTGTACAAGGAGTTAGCAAAGAGGCTGAAAGGCAGGACAGAGAGGGTAATAATTTATGGGTTACCACGAGTGCCACATGTTAGTGAGTTAAGTCAGAGAAAGATAGGTGAGATGAAAATGCATGGTTAAGGAGCTGGCACAGGGGGCTGGATTTCCGGTTCATGGATAATTGGGACCATTTCTGAGCAAGGGGTGACCTGTGGAAGAGGGATGGGAGGCAAGACGCTGTGAGCGGGACAGGGCTGCGGGGGCCGGTCCCCGTGAGCGGGACAGGGCTGCGGGGGCCGGTCCCCGTGAGCGGGACAGGGCTGCGGGGGCCGGTCCCCGTGAGCGGGACAGGGCTGCGGGGGCCGGTCCCCGTGAGCGGGACAGGGCTGCGGGGGCCGGTCCCCGTGAGCGGGACAGGGCTGCGGGGGCCGGTCCCCGTGAGCGGGACAGGGCTGCGGGGGCCGGTCCCCGTGAGCGGGACAGGGCTGCGGGGGCCGGTCCCCGTGAGCGGGACAGGGCTGCGGGGGCCGGTCCCCGTGAGCGGGACAGGGCTGCGGGGGCCGGTCCCCGTGAGCGGGACAGGGCTGCGGGGGCCGGTCCCCGTGAGCGGGACAGGGCTGCGGGGGCCGGTCCCCGTGAGCGGGACAGGGCTGCGGGGGCCGGTCCCCGTGAGCGGGACAGGGCTGCGGGGGCCGGTCCCCGTGAGCGGGACAGGGCTGCGGGGGCCGGTCCCCGTGAGCGGGACAGGGCTGCGGGGGCCGGTCCCCGTGAGCGGGACAGGGCTGCGGGGGCCGGTCCCCGTGAGCGGGACAGGGCTGCGGGGGCCGGTCCCCGTGAGCGGGACAGGGCTGCGGGGGCCGGTCCCCGTGAGCGGGACAGGGCTGCGGGGGCCGGTCCCCGTGAGCGGGACAGGGCTGCGGGGGCCGGTCCCCGTGAGCGGGACAGGGCTGCGGGGGCCGGTCCCCGTGAGCGGGACAGGGCTGCGGGGGCCGGTCCCCGTGAGCGGGACAGGGCTGCGGGGGCCGGTCCCCGTGAGCGGGACAGGGCTGCGGGGGCCGGTCCCCGTGAGCGGGACAGGGCTGCGGGGGCCGGTCCCCGTGAGCGGGACAGGGCTGCGGGGGCCGGTCCCCGTGAGCGGGACAGGGCTGCGGGGGCCGGTCCCCGTGAGCGGGACAGGGCTGCGGGGGCCGGTCCCCGTGAGCGGGACAGGGCTGCGGGGGCCGGTCCCCGTGAGCGGGACAGGGCTGCGGGGGCCGGTCCCCGTGAGCGGGACAGGGCTGCGGGGGCCGGTCCCCGTGAGCGGGACAGGGCTGCGGGGGCCGGTCCCCGTGAGCGGGACAGGGCTGCGGGGGCCGGTCCCCGTGAGCGGGACAGGGCTGCGGGGGCCGGTCCCCGTGAGCGGGACAGGGCTGCGGGGGCCGGTCCCCGTGAGCGGGACAGGGCTGCGGGGGCCGGTCCCCGTGAGCGGGACAGGGCTGCGGGGGCCGGTCCCCGTGAGCGGGTCAGGGCTGCGGGGGCCGGTCCCCGTGAGCGGGTCAGGGCTGCGGGGGCCGGTCCCCGTGAGCGGGACAGGGCTGCGGGGGAAGAGTCCCCGTGAGCGGGACAGGGCTGCGGGGGACAGTCCCCGTGAGCGGGTCAGGGCCGAGGATGCCAGTCGCCGTGAGCGGGTCAGGGCTGCGGAGGCCAGTCCATGTCAGCGGGACAGGGCTGCGGGGGACAGTGCCTGTGAGCGGGACAGGTCTGCGGAGGCCAGTCCCTGTGATCGGGTGAGGGCTGCGGTGGCAAATAGCTGTCAGGGGGTCAGGTCTGCGGGGGCCAGTCCCCGTGAGCGGGTCAGGGCTGCGGGGGCCAGTCCCCGTGAGCGGGTCAGGGCTGCGGGGGCCAGTCCCCGTCAGGGGGTCAGGGCTGCGGGGGCCAGTCCCCGTCAGGGGGTCAGGGCTGCGGGGGCCAGTCCCCGTCAGGGGGTCAGGGCTGCGGGGGCCAGTCCCCGTCAGGGGGTCAGGGCTGCGGGGGCCAGTCCCCGTCAGGGGGTCAGGGCTGCGGGGGCCAGTCCCCGTCAGGGGGTCAGGGCTGCGGGGGCCAGTCCCCGTCAGGGGGTCAGGGCTGCGGGGGCCAGTCCATGTCAGCGGGACAGGGCTGCGGGGGACAGTGCCTGTGAGCGGGACAGGTCTGCGGAGGCCAGTCCCTGTGATCGGGTGAGGGCTGCGGTGGCAAATAGCTGTCAGGGGGTCAGGTCTGCGGGGGCCAGTCCCCGTGAGCGGGTCAGGGCTGCGGGGGCCAGTCCCCGTCAGGGGGTCAGGGCTGCGGGGGCCAGTCCCCGTCAGGGGGTCAGGGCTGCGGGGGCCAGTCCCCGTCAGGGGGTCAGGGCTGCGGGGGCCAGTCCACGTCAGGGGGTCAGGGCTGCGGGGGCCAGTCCCCGTCAGGGGGTCAGGGCTGCGGGGGCCAGTCCCCGTCAGGGGGTCAGGGCTGCGGGGGCCAGTCCCCGTCAGGGGGTCAGGGCTGCGGGGGCCAGTCCCCGTCAGCGGGACAGGGCTGCGGGGGACAGTGCCTGTGATCGGGTGAGGGCTGCGGTGGCAAATAGCTGTCAGGGGGTCAGGGCTGCGGGGGCCAGTCCCCGTCAGGGGGTCAGGGCTGCGGGGGCCAGTCCCCGTCAGGGGGTCAGGGCTGCGGGGGCCAGTCCCCGTCAGGGGGTCAGGGCTGCGGGGGCCAGTCCCCGTCAGGGGGTCAGGGCTGCGGGGGCCAGTCCCCGTCAGGGGGTCAGGGCTGCGGGGGCCAGTCCCCGTCAGGGGGTCAGGGCTGCGGGGGCCAGTCCCCGTCAGGGGGTCAGGGCTGCGGGGGCCAGTCCCCGTCAGGGGGTCAGGGCTGCGGGGGCCAGTCCCCGTCAGGGGGTCAGGGCTGCGGGGGCCAGTCCCCGTCAGGGGGTCAGGGCTGCGGGGGCCAGTCCCCGTCAGGGGGTCAGGGCTGCGGGGGCCAGTCCCCGTCAGGGGGTCAGGGCTGCGGGGGCCAGTCCCCGTCAGGGGGTCAGGGCTGCGGGGGCCAGTCCCCGTCAGGGGGTCAGGGCTGCGGGGGCCAGTCCCCGTCAGGGGGTCAGGGCTGCGGGGGCCAGTCCCCGTCAGGGGGTCAGGGCTGCGGGGGCCAGTCCCCGTCAGGGGGTCAGGGCTGCGGGGGCCAGTCCCCGTCAGGGGGTCAGGGCTGCGGGGGCCAGTCCCCGTCAGGGGGTCAGGGCTGCGGGGGCCAGTCCCCGTCAGGGGGTCAGGGCTGCGGGGGCCAGTCCCCGTCAGGGGGTCAGGGCTGCGGGGGCCAGTCCCCGTCAGGGGGTCAGGGCTGCGGGGGCCAGTCCCCGTCAGGGGGTCAGGGCTGCGGGGGCCAGTCCCCGTCAGGGGGTCAGGGCTGCGGGGGCCAGTCCCCGTCAGGGGGTCAGGGCTGCGGGGGCCAGTCCCCGTCAGGGGGTCAGGGCTGCGGGGGCCAGTCCATGTCAGCGGGACAGGGCTGCGGGGGACAGTGCCTGTGAGCGGGACAGGTCTGCGGAGGCCAGTCCCTGTGATCGGGTGAGGGCTGCGGTGGCAAATAGCCGTCAGGGGGTCAGGTCTGCGGGGGCCAGTCCCCGTGAGCGGGTCAGGGCTGCGGGGGCCAGTCCCCGTGAGCGGGTCAGGGCTGCGGGGGCCAGTCCCCGTCAGGGGGTCAGGGCTGCGGGGGCCAGTCCCCGTCAGGGGGTCAGGGCTGCGGGGGCCAGTCCCCGTCAGGGGGTCAGGGCTGCGGGGGCCAGTCCCCGTCAGGGGGTCAGGGCTGCGGGGGCCAGTCCCCGTCAGGGGGTCAGGGCTGCGGGGGCCAGTCCCCGTCAGGGGGTCAGGGCTGCGGGGGCCAGTCCCCGTCAGGGGGTCAGGGCTGCGGGGGCCAGTCCCCGTCAGGGGGTCAGGGCTGCGGGGGACAGTCCCCGTCAGCGGGACAGGGCTGCGGGGGACAGTGCCTGTGAGCGGGACAGGTCTGCGGAGGCCAGTCCCTGTGATCGGGTCAGGGCTGCGGTGGCAAATAGCCGTCAGGGGGTCAGGGCTGCGGGGGCCAGTCCCCGTCAGGGGGTCAGGGCTGCGGGGGCCAGTCCCCGTCAGGGGGTCAGGGCTGCGGGGGCCAGTCCCCGTCAGGGGGTCAGGGCTGCGGGGGCCAGTCCCCGTCAGGGGGTCAGGGCTGCGGGGGCCAGTCCCCGTCAGGGGGTCAGGGCTGCGGGGGCCAGTCCCCGTCAGGGGGTCAGGGCTGCGGGGGCCAGTCCCCGTCAGGGGGTCAGGGCTGCGGGGGCCAGTCCCCGTCAGGGGGTCAGGGCTGCGGGGGCCAGTCCCCGTCAGGGGGTCAGGGCTGCGGGGGCCAGTCCCCGTCAGGGGGTCAGGGCTGCGGGGGCCAGTCCCCGTGAGCGGGTCAGGGCTGCGGGGGCCAGTCCCCGTGAGCGGGTCAGGGCTGCGGGGGCCAGTCCCCGTGAGCGGGCGAGGGCTGCGGTGGCAAATAGCTGTCAGCGGGACGGGGCTGCGGGGGCCATTCCCTGTGAGCGGGCGAGGGCTGCGGTGGCAAATAGCTGTCAGGGGGTCAGGGCTGCGGGGGCCAGTCCCTGTGAACGGGTCTGGGCTGCGGTGGCAAGTAGCTGTCAGGGGGTCAGGGCTGCGGGGGCCAGTCCCTGTGAGCGGGTCAGGGCTGCGGGGGACAGTCCCTGTGAGCGGGTCAGGGCAGCGGGGGCAAGTCCCTGTGAGCGGGTCAGGGCAGCGGGGGCCAGTCCCTGTGAGCGGCTCAGGGCTGCGGGGGCCAGTCCCTGTGAGCGGCTCAGGGCTGCGGGGGCCAGTCCCTGTGAGCGGCTCAGGGCTGCGGGAGACAGTCCCTGTGAGCGGCTCAGGGCTGCGGGAGACAGTCCCTGTGAGCGGCTCAGGGCTGCGGGAGACAGTCCCTGTGAGCGGCTCAGGGCTGCGGGAGACAGTCCCTGTGAGCGGCTCAGGGCTGCGGGAGACAGTCCCTGTGAGCGGCTCAGGGCTGCGGGAGACAGTCCCTGTGAGCGGCTCAGGGCTGCGGGAGACAGTCCCTGTGAGCGGCTCAGGGCTGCGGGAGACAGTCCCTGTGAGCGGCTCAGGGCTGCGGGAGACAGTCCCTGTGAGCGGCTCAGGGCTGCGGGAGACAGTCCCTGTGAGCGGCTCAGGGCTGCGGGAGACAGTCCCTGTGAGCGGCTCAGGGCTGCGGGAGACAGTCCCTGTGAGCGGCTCAGGGCTGCGGGAGACAGTCCCTGTGAGCGGCTCAGGGCTGCGGGAGACAGTCCCTGTGAGCGGCTCAGGGCTGCGGGAGACAGTCCCTGTGAGCGGCTCAGGGCTGCGGGAGACAGTCCCTGTGAGCGGCTCAGGGCTGCGGGAGACAGTCCCTGTGAGCGGCTCAGGGCTGCGGGAGACAGTCCCTGTGAGCGGCTCAGGGCTGCGGGAGACAGTCCCTGTGAGCGGCTCAGGGCTGCGGGAGACAGTCCCTGTGAGCGGCTCAGGGCTGCGGGAGACAGTCCCTGTGAGCGGCTCAGGGCTGCGGGAGACAGTCCCTGTGAGCGGCTCAGGGCTGCGGGAGACAGTCCCTGTGAGCGGCTCAGGGCTGCGGGAGACAGTCCCTGTGAGCGGCTCAGGGCTGCGGGAGACAGTCCCTGTGAGCGGCTCAGGGCTGCGGGAGACAGTCCCTGTGAGCGGCTCAGGGCTGCGGGAGACAGTCCCTGTGAGCGGCTCAGGGCTGCGGGAGACAGTCCCTGTGAGCGGCTCAGGGCTGCGGGAGACAGTCCCTGTGAGCGGCTCAGGGCTGCGGGAGACAGTCCCTGTGAGCGGCTCAGGGCTGCGGGAGACAGTCCCTGTGAGCGGCTCAGGGCTGCGGGAGACAGTCCCTGTGAGCGGCTCAGGGCTGCGGGAGACAGTCCCTGTGAGCGGCTCAGGGCTGCGGGAGACAGTCCCTGTGAGCGGCTCAGGGCTGCGGGAGACAGTCCCTGTGAGCGGCTCAGGGCTGCGGGAGACAGTCCCTGTGAGCGGCTCAGGGCTGCGGGAGACAGTCCCTGTGAGCGGCTCAGGGCTGCGGGAGACAGTCCCTGTGAGCGGCTCAGGGCTGCGGGAGACAGTCCCTGTGAGCGGCTCAGGGCTGCGGGAGACAGTCCCTGTGAGCGGCTCAGGGCTGCGGGAGACAGTCCCTGTGAGCGGCTCAGGGCTGCGGGAGACAGTCCCTGTGAGCGGCTCAGGGCTGCGGGAGACAGTCCCTGTGAGCGGCTCAGGGCTGCGGGAGACAGTCCCTGTGAGCGGCTCAGGGCTGCGGGAGACAGTCCCTGTGAGCGGCTCAGGGCTGCGGGAGACAGTCCCTGTGAGCGGCTCAGGGCTGCGGGAGACAGTCCCTGTGAGCGGCTCAGGGCTGCGGGAGACAGTCCCTGTGAGCGGCTCAGGGCTGCGGGAGACAGTCCCTGTGAGCGGCTCAGGGCTGCGGGAGACAGTCCCTGTGAGCGGCTCAGGGCTGCGGGAGACAGTCCCTGTGAGCGGCTCAGGGCTGCGGGAGACAGTCCCTGTGAGCGGCTCAGGGCTGCGGGAGACAGTCCCTGTGAGCGGCTCAGGGCTGCGGGAGACAGTCCCTGTGAGCGGCTCAGGGCTGCGGGAGACAGTCCCTGTGAGCGGCTCAGGGCTGCGGGAGACAGTCCCTGTGAGCGGCTCAGGGCTGCGGGAGACAGTCCCTGTGAGCGGCTCAGGGCTGCGGGAGACAGTCCCTGTGAGCGGCTCAGGGCTGCGGGAGACAGTCCCTGTGAGCGGCTCAGGGCTGCGGGAGACAGTCCCTGTGAGCGGCTCAGGGCTGCGGGAGACAGTCCCTGTGAGCGGCTCAGGGCTGCGGGAGACAGTCCCTGTGAGCGGCTCAGGGCTGCGGGAGACAGTCCCTGTGAGCGGCTCAGGGCTGCGGGAGACAGTCCCTGTGAGCGGCTCAGGGCTGCGGGAGACAGTCCCTGTGAGCGGCTCAGGGCTGCGGGAGACAGTCCCTGTGAGCGGCTCAGGGCTGCGGGAGACAGTCCCTGTGAGCGGCTCAGGGCTGCGGGAGACAGTCCCTGTGAGCGGCTCAGGGCTGCGGGAGACAGTCCCTGTGAGCGGCTCAGGGCTGCGGGAGACAGTCCCTGTGAGCGGCTCAGGGCTGCGGGAGACAGTCCCTGTGAGCGGCTCAGGGCTGCGGGAGACAGTCCCTGTGAGCGGCTCAGGGCTGCGGGAGACAGTCCCTGTGAGCGGCTCAGGGCTGCGGGAGACAGTCCCTGTGAGCGGCTCAGGGCTGCGGGAGACAGTCCCTGTGAGCGGCTCAGGGCTGCGGGAGACAGTCCCTGTGAGCGGCTCAGGGCTGCGGGAGACAGTCCCTGTGAGCGGCTCAGGGCTGCGGGAGACAGTCCCTGTGAGCGGCTCAGGGCTGCGGGAGACAGTCCCTGTGAGCGGCTCAGGGCTGCGGGAGACAGTCCCTGTGAGCGGCTCAGGGCTGCGGGAGACAGTCCCTGTGAGCGGCTCAGGGCTGCGGGAGACAGTCCCTGTGAGCGGCTCAGGGCTGCGGGAGACAGTCCCTGTGAGCGGCTCAGGGCTGCGGGAGACAGTCCCTGTGAGCGGCTCAGGGCTGCGGGAGACAGTCCCTGTGAGCGGCTCAGGGCTGCGGGAGACAGTCCCTGTGAGCGGCTCAGGGCTGCGGGAGACAGTCCCTGTGAGCGGCTCAGGGCTGCGGGAGACAGTCCCTGTGAGCGGCTCAGGGCTGCGGGAGACAGTCCCTGTGAGCGGCTCAGGGCTGCGGGAGACAGTCCCTGTGAGCGGCTCAGGGCTGCGGGAGACAGTCCCTGTGAGCGGCTCAGGGCTGCGGGAGACAGTCCCTGTGAGCGGCTCAGGGCTGCGGGAGACAGTCCCTGTGAGTGGGACACGGCTGCGGGGGCCAGTACGCTGTGTGCGGGACAGGGCTGCAAGGCCCAGGCCCTGTGAGCGGGACAGGGCTGCAGGGCCCAGGCCCTGTGAGCGGGACACGTCTGCTGGGGGCAGTACGCGGTGAGCGGGACAGGACTGCGGGGTGCAAGTCGCTGTGAGCGGGTCAGGGCTGCGGGGGCCAGTCCCTGTGAGCGGGTCAGGGCTGCTGGGGGCAGTACGCTGTGAGCGGGACAGTGCGCGGGACATGGCTGCGGGGCCAGTCCCTGTGAGCTCCAGCTCCAGTTCCCTCACGCGGTTTTCAAGGAGCTGGAGTTGGGTGCACTTCCCGCAGATGTAGTCAGCAGGGACACTAGTGGTGACCCTTACCTCCCACATTCTGCAGGAGGAGCATTCAACTGCCCTGACCTCCGTTCCCATTATTCTAAATTCCCAAAGAGACTGATTATAAATTAAGAATAAAAAATAAACTAGTTACCTTCTGTCGCACAGAAACTTTTTTTTTGCTTCGAGGAGGAGGATGGGTGGGAGACACTACCCGAGTAGTGTTTCGGGTAATGCAACCAACACAAATATATTCATATAAATATTATATATATGTAATATATAAAATATTATATGTATAAATATTATATACACAAATATAAATTAGTACATATATTTTCTCATTAGGTTTACCCACGCAACGAATTAAGTGACTATGTAGAGTGTTTAAAGGAGTTTAAATTGCTTCCTCCCTGTGCACAATGTCCACGAGCATTCATCAAATGCCACTTTAAACAGAAACACATGAGTTAACCACAATATTAGTGAAAACAATGCAAGGTCCAATGGCTGGAATATTGAACTCTCATGTTAATGAAATAATAACTTACAACTAGCAGCAGCTAACCACTATTTCACAATACACAGTTCGAATGAGAAACACTCCACTTTCCATAGTGGAGAACAAATTTAAAACAACCATTGATCCAACTTTGTCCACGAAGACATTCTACGAATTCGGGAAATGTTTTCTGTGTGGTGTATTCCTGATGAAGTTGATGCTAATAATGAAGCATCATTTCACTGAACTCTTGAACTTCCTGGTACGGTTACAGCCAGGAAACATACAGATTTATCACCAATGCAGCACAGCAGGACAAGAAATGAGAACTGTTACGATTCCAGCTGCTTCAGCAAGTGGAATAGTCAAACCCCAGAATAAAACCTGCCTCGCTCGATCTTTTTCCCCTTTGTCAAACCTTGTGGTCTTTCACTGAAACATAAGCACATCAGACTACAGGTTAGATTTTACCAATAAAACAGAAGTTTATTACATTGAAGAAATAAAATAAACCAAAATATCAAATATAGCAGTTTCAAAAATTCCAGAACACATTGCAAAAGAAAGTTACCCATGAGAACTTTCCCCTTGACTACTCACAAACTTAAGCTTAGCCTTCCTCAGTTTTTTCACAGTCTGCAGAATTCAAACAAAATACTCGGGGTCTGAAAGATTCACAAATAATAACCCTTACTCTGAGACAACTTATTCCTTTAACTGTTCTAAACAATCGCCTTTTCTGGAGAGACTGTGCTTAATTCTGAAGTCAATGCATAACAAACAGAGCTTGCAGTACAGAAACAGGCTCATGATGTTAGCTATGTTTCACACAAGACTCTTTCTACCCCTTTTTAACCCTACCATCCCCTTTACCTCATGTGCTCCTCTGGCTTCCTCTTAAAAGTATCTGTGCTATCATTTCAGCCACTCTTCCTGGTTCAAATTTTAACCACTTTCTGGGCAAAGTTGCTTCTCCTGAGTTTCCTGTTAGATTTATTAGTGGCTATGTAGCATCTATATTAATAAAACATTCTTCTATCTGGTCTCAAGAATGAAGCTCCAATAATAGAATTACGAGGTGTGAAGATTTGATAGAGTATAAAGCTTGTGCTCTTTCCCCAACATTTTCCACTGAGGAATGAACAAGGAGAGTTCAAGAGCATCCCTGTTACATCCATTGATCAGGAGACTAAAATATCCATTAAACATTCAGTAGGCATTCCACAGCAGTAACACTGATCATATTGTAGTATTCCTCAGAGAGTTTCATGACTGATTCACTGAGAAGCAATCTTGGCTGAGGTTTCTCAGTGGATATTATTCAGAATAAAGCAACGTGTTGCCTTCGGCTGTATTGGAAAGCTGCTGGTAATGGAACTGTTGAAAGCATTCACACCTTTTCTGGATCCATCTTTTATTCCTGTACTTATCTCATTGCTACACTTTTTGTGCTTTACAAAAGCATTTCCTTTGTCATTTAAAACAATGCAGTCTCTGTCTCTGTAACTTCTATCTCTGTCTAATTTTACATTGTTGCATTTTTCTTGATTCATTCACAAGATGAGGGCGTCACCGGTCAGGCAGCATTTATTGCCCATCCCTTATTGCCCGGAGGGCAGTTAAGAGTCAACCACATTGCTGTGGGTCTGGAGTCACATGTAGGGCAGACCAGGTAAGGAATGCAGTTTTCTTTCCTAAAGGACATCAGTGAACCTAGACAGGTTTTTCCAACAATCGACAATGGATTCACGGCCATCATTAGATTGTTAATTCCAAATATTTATTGAATTCAAATTCTACCATCTGCCGTGGTGGGTTTCGAACCCAGGTCCCCAAAACATTACTTGGGTTTCTGGATTAACAGTCCAGCGATAATATCACTAGACCATCACCCCTCCTCCAACTTTTAGCTGCCTAGGCCCGAATCTCTGGAATTCCCTTCCCATGCCCCTCCATTTTCACTCTTTCCTCCTGAAAGCTGCCTTTTTGGCAATACTTTATGTCACTTGTCCTAATAACTACCGATTTGTAATTAAATACACTCAGTGTGGATTTGTTCACGGGTGATCACGTCTGGGTAGTACAACAGCAAAATACTGCAAATGCTGGCAATCTAAAGTAAGACCAAAACACGCTGGAAATATTCAGCACAATGGACCTATCTTTGGACTTCTGATGGCAGGTTAATGAAACATTAATTCTGTTTCTCTGTCCACAGACGCTGCCAGACCTTCTGAGCAGTTCTGGGATTTTCTGATTTCATTTGTGTCTGATGAACTTGATTCTATATTTGAATTTCATGATTCATAGAATCCCTACAGGGTGCAAGCAGGCGATTCATCCCATCAAGTCAACACCAACCCTCCAAACAGCGTCCCAGCCAACACATCCCCTATCCTATCCCTGTAACCCTTCATCTCCAATGGCTAATCCACCTAATCTACACGTCCCTGCACACTATGGGTAATTTCGCATAGGCAATTTAGCATGGCCAATCCACCTACCCTCCACATCTTTGGACTGTGGAAGGAAACCAGAGCACCTGGAGGAAGCCCACACAGACATGGTGAGAGTGTGCAAACTCCGCACAGACAGTCTCCTGAGGCTGGAATCAAACCCTGATCCCTGGTGCTGTGAGTCAGCAGTTCTAACCACAGAGTCACTATGCCGCACCAATTTGAATTGGTGTTAAAGAGGGTCAAGGAGAGTAGAGCATTTGATGCAGCTTACGGAGGTTTCAAGGTGGCTTTGGACTAGTTCCCACATGATGAATTGGTCAAAACAGAAGGTGGTGATGGAATCTGAGGGAAAGTAGCAAATGGAACAAAATAAACTCAGTGACTGCAGACAAAGGGTAATGCTCACTGTAGTTGTAGTTGAAAGGTCATTTCTATTGGGATTCCACAGGGTTCAGTATTGGGTCCTTTCCCTTTCATGGTAGATAGCAAAGAAGCAAACTTAAGTGCAGGGGGCACCATTAAAAATTTGCAGATGATAGACTAAAAATGAGTGCATGGTTGATAAAGAGGAAGAAAGCTGCAGACTTGGAATATAGTAACAATGGGCTGATCGGTTAACAGAAAGGGACAAATAGAATTTAATCTGCCGGAATGTGCAGTAAGGCATTTGGGGAGGGCAAACTAGTCAATAGGATACACAATAAATGATACAATACTGATCAGCTTAGAGGCACAGCGTATGTTTCCAGATACTGGGGGGAGCAATGAGCAGCACATGGTTTGCAACTCTATCAGCTACAAGTTCCCCTCCAAGTCATACTCTCAACTCAACTGGGGTCAGAACCAAGTATAATCTATCCTAGAAATGGAGACTGTTCAGAGGGGCAAAGGAAATAAGCTATTTTTGTGAAAGGGTGTAGTCAGTGAAACTTCCAGAGCTGGAATGTCTGGGGAGAACCGTGTGGATTAGTAAAACACTGAGGAAGTCTAAACTCTCAGTTGTGTGAATGGTGAAGGAGGAAGACCCCACAATTTGAGGGACAGAAACTGAGCAGAAGCAGTTAAATCTAACATGCAGATTTGATAGAGAAAGAAAACCGCTCCAGATTGTTAAGTAACTGTAAAGTGACTGTTTTAGGGAGTACATGGGATGCTGTTTTGTTGTGTTTTGCAACCTTTCAAACTGTGTTATATAGTTAGTTTGGTTTGCTTTATTGTATTTTACTTTCTTTAGTGCAATGAACTGTTTTATTGTTGAAACCAAATGTGCAGCTTTGTGTGCTTATGTTTCAGTGAAAGGCTGCCACACTAAATTGAAGAAAAATTGATAATCAAGTCAGATTTCATTCTCGGATGTGGCCTGGCTTGTAACAACAGCAGCTGGAATCATAGCACCAGCAAAAGAAGAATAAATGAAAAAACTTTGTTGGGAGCAGACTGTATAGTTTTCGACATTGTAGAAGAGAAAGAGGACTAACAGAGGTGCTTCTGATCCGGAAGGGAAACAACCAATGATTCTGTTGTGCACATTATTTGCCCAAAGACAAGCATTGAATACAAGTTAATTGTGCCCTTGGGCACAGCACTATTTTAGTAGGATATGAAATTCCACTTTAGAATCCATTTTCACTCGCAAATATTGATGGGGAGCACTATTTAATAAAGTGAATTTCTTCAACATCTTCAGAGCTGCATGTTTATCATTCGTACACATGGGAAATCTCAAATTCATTTTGCAGTTACATGAAAATAATGTACAAGGAAAGGAATTTAAACTCAGTATTTTGCACTTCAATTGAGCACAGGCCTTACTCATAAAAATCTCATCTCCTGAATCCCTCTCCAGAATTGATTGACAATGGATACTATATTCATTACAGACAGTATAGGAGATTTTCCATGTTGTAGCCCATTCCGAAATCTAGGCAAAGCTTCTTGGCGCCTCGCTGCAGGAGTTAAAGATCTGGGGAAATTGCTACATCTTACATCCCTGCCTAGGGGATGCTTCAACATCGTTTCCTAAGATAACCACATGTCCATATACATGTTTTCATATTGGGGAGGTCTAAACAGGACACAAACGCCTCCAAGGGTATGCCAGCTGACGCCTACATTGAAAGCGTAATACTGAGAATGCTGGAAATCTGAAATAACAGCAAGCACTGGAGAAACTCAACAGGCCTGGCAGAATCTATGGAGAGAAAAAGGCCGAATTTTACTGTCAGCTATACATCAGTGAGTAATACTATTTATTTCAGAGGAAAGGTAACCGGACCTGAAGCCTTAACTTTGATTTCTCTTCACAAATGCTGCCCAGACCGGCTGAGCTTTTTCAGCAACTTCTGTTTTTTGTCTCTTATTTACAGCATCCACAGTTCTTTTGGTTTTTAACACTATTTATTTCTTGAGTTGTAAGGTTTTTGGATTTAAGTTCTTGCCCACTGAGGTGAAAGCTATATCTAGCCCATGTAGTATGGTAGTAAAGGGATGGTGCACTGACTGTGGGGCTGCCTTATGGATGTGTGGTTAAACATTAAACATTCAGTAGGCATTCCACAGCAGTAACACTGATCATATTGTAGTATTCCTCAGAGAGTTTCATGGCTGATTCACTGAGAAGCAATCTTGGCTGAGGTTTCTCAGTGCATATTATTCAGAATAAAGCAACATGTTGTCTTCGGCTGTATTGGAAAGCTGCTGGTAATGGAACTGTTGAAAGCATTCACACCTTTTCTGGATCCATCTTTTATTCCTGTACTTATCTCATTGCTACACTTTTTGCGCTTTACAAAAGCATTTCCTTTGTCATTTAAAACAATGCAGTCTTTGTCTCTGTAACTTCTCTCTCTTGTTTAGAACAGTTAAAGTATTTTGTTAGAATTCTGCAGACTATGAAAAAACTGAGGAAGGCTAAGCTTTAAGTTTGTGAGTAGTCAAGGGGAAAGTTCTCATGGGTAACTTTCTTTTGCAATGTGTTCTGAAATTTTTGAAACTGCTATATTTGATATTTTGGTTTATTTTATTTCTTCAATGTAATAAACTTCTGTTTTATTGGTAAAATCTAATCTGTAGTCTGATGTGCTTATGTTTCAGTGAAAGACCACAAGGTTTGACAAAGGGGAAAAAGATCTAGCGAGGCAGGTTTTATTCTGGGGTTTGACTATTCCACTTGCTGAAGCAGCTGGAATCGTAACAATTCTCATTTCCTATCCTGCTGTGCTGCATTGGTGATAAATCTGTACCTTTGTTTGCTCTCCCAGGTGGAAGTTAAAAAAATCACATGGTATTCTTTAGAGGAAAAACAGGTGAGATCTCACTGGAATCAACATTGCTAAAAGTGATTATCAGGTCATTATCACATTACAGTTTGTGGGAGCTCATGCAAGTAAATTTACTGTTTGTAGGAACTTATGTAAATACATTCTCTATGTTACAGCAGTGACTACACTTTGTCTGTTTCAAAGCACTTTGGTTTGTCCTTATTGGGGAATATCAATCAAGTCTGAATCCTATTTATATGTGTTTGGAACTAGGTCAGTGAGTTATAAATGTTCCGTTTAATTTTATGCTTAAAGCAATGATTAATTAACTACCGGATTATCCATTCCCCTTTCCCAATTTAACATAGAAACAGAGAAAATTGGACTGGGAGTAGGCCATTCAGTTCTTGAGCCTGCTCCACCATTAAATATGAGCATACCTGCTCATTCCTGTTCCTGCTTTCTCCCCATATTCTTTGATCTCTTTAGCTCGAAGAACAATATCTAACTCTGTCTTAAAAATATTCAATGATAGAAAATTCCACTGGCTCACCATTCTCTTGGCGAAGACATTTCTCCTCATCTTCGTTCTACTGTGTATCCTTAGTCTGTGACCTTTGGTTCTGCAATCTCCAGTCATTAGGAACACCCTTCTTCACTTCCCCTCTCTGATACTCTCCAGCTCCACGCTGTGTTACCTCTGGCTCCAGCATCTGCAGTTCTTGCTATCTCTGAATGAGGACAGTCCAAAGAGAGTGTGTTAAGTGATATCGATGGGTTAAATGAGCAGGCAAAATATTTGGTAGATGACGTGTAATGTTTGAAAATGTGAGGTTGTCCAGTTTGGCAGGAAGTGTGGAGAAGCAGATTATTCAAATGGAGAGTGTCTGCAGAATGCCATGTTTCAGGGTGCTCTGGATGTCACTGTGCATGAATCACAAAACGTTATCATGTAGCTACAGCAAGTCTTGGGGAAGGGAAATGGGATGTTGGCTGTTATTGGAAGGAGGTTGAAAAATAAAAAGAAGGATGACTTGCTGCAGCTATACGGGGCATTACTCGGTACAGTTTCCACTGTTCTTCCTGAAAGAAAATATACTTGCGCTGAAAGCAGTTCAGACAAGGTTTTCTAGGCTGAATCCTGGGATAAATGGCATACAGCTGGATGAACACAGTAGACCAAGCAGCATCACAAGAGCAGGAAGGCTGACGTTTCAGGCCGAGACCGTTTTCTGATGAAGGGTCTAGGCCTGAAACATCAGTCTTCCTGCTCCTACGATGCTGCTTTGCCTGCTGTGTTCATCCAGCTCTACACCTTGTTATATCGGATTCTCCAGCATCTGTAGTTCCTATTATCCCTGGGATAAATGGATTGTCTTACAAGGAAAGTTGGAGCAGGTTGGGCTTATACTCATTGGAATTTAGAAGCACAAGAAGTCCCCTTGTTGGAATCTAAAGGACTTTAAGTGAGTGTGACTGGGTGGATGCCGAGATAAGGATTCCCCTCATGCAAGAATCTGAAAACAGGCAGCACAGACATAAAACGGGGAGTTTCCCATTTTGGATGGAGGGGAAGATAAGTTTTTTTTGTCTCCAAGGGTCATTACTCTTAGTAATTATCTCTCCCAGACAGCAGTCAAGGCTGTGTCATTGATATTCAAGGTTTGCTTAGAGAGATGTTTCCTCTAATAAGGGAGACAAGGGATACTGAGGGGGTCAGGAAGGAAATTGGAGTTCAGGCCACCACCAGATCATCCATGATCTTACTGACCGGAAGAGTTGAATAACCAACTCTTGCTGCCATTTCTTGTGATTTTATGGTTTTATTTCATCTCCCATCAGCTCACTGGCAGACAGATGAAACAGGAAACCCCAGATTATTAGGTTATTTAAAATGGTTAGTTGGATTTGCTCCAGCAATAATCCAGTGCAAACAGTGATTTAATTAAACCAAACATCTGTAATTCACTGGCTCAGTCCCAACAGAGTCTAACAGAATACTCCTCAAGTTATTAACTTTTGCATTTAAGACAGAGAGGTCATTGGAAACAGTTATATCATTGTGATTAATTGCTAAAGTTGGCAGATGAAATCAAATATTCAATAGATCAATGCTACAAATTCTCCCTTAGGTTGTCAAGTACAAGCAGAGCTTTTAAACCAGTGCATAGACCATATGCCATCATCATAAACACACTGGGTAACAGGCATGCCATCAGAATAATTAATGCAGTGCACAATCTGCCCATAATTTTACTCCAATACTTCCATTACCACATTCAGTCAAATGTATCCCACAAAGGAAGAACAAAAATGGGGTAATATTTTTGTACTGAGTAGTAATAGCTGGCATTTACAAAGCTTCCCAAGCCACACACATATCTCATTTGAGTTTAGATAGCTGAAAGGCACCTATGTGCCTTTCATTCCACAGGACATCTCAAACAGCCGTGCAGCCAATGAATTAAAATTAAAGCGTCAGGTAGAATTTAATATGTGCAACAGGGGTCTCAGTCCCCAGATCTGGAGAACAGACAGAAGTTCAGGCACCTCTACTGGGGAAACCTGCTGTATAAAGTGCCCATCAGGCAATGAAGTGGACACCATCGACACGCCCAAGGACGCTGTGAGTGGAAATATTGTCCTTGAGGGCTGCCAGCCAATGGGATCTTGGTAGCTCTCTACTGCCCATCAGCACCATTGGAAGAAGTGGCAGATGTTGGTGCTGCACCCACCTGAGTCCAAATATCAACAAGGAAATCCCAGGCCAATGGGGAGTCAGGGTATGGTGATGGTTGGACTTGGTAGGGACAGTGGTTATCTGTGGTATCACTTCCTTATGCTGGTAATGTACATCAGGCACTGGGTGCGCTTGGGCGAGGAATCTCCAGAGTCTGTTAGACTTGCTTTTTGGACACCCACATACCGACTCTCCGATGGAATTAATTATCCCTGGCCACTATGTTTCCTTTAACCAATATCTTTAAAGCAAACTAACCATCATGATCACACTGTTGTTAATGAGGAATTGTTGTCCATGACTTGGCTACATTACAACAACAACTACACTTCAAAAGTCATTAATTACCTGGAACATGCTATGAAACAGCCTGAGGTTGTGAAAGCAGCTATATAAATACATAGATTTATTCTTTAGCCACTGGTCCACTTGTTGTCGAGATGGGTACCAGTATCAGAAGCAAGGTAGCAGAAGATAAATATTTGAGGCCCATTGGTCAACTTCAATATTTAAACTTTGTAAGAAACCCTTAACAGAGGTCACAGATTTGACGTAATCAACAAAATCTGCAGGGAGGGAATGTGAGGTGGTTGGTTTTCAACAAAGTTATTATGAACTAGAATTAACTGCCTTAATGTTTTAAATTTACTTTATTTATTTATTCACAGGGTATGGGCATCGCTGGTAGGACCAACAATTACTCCCCATCCCTAATTTCCCTGGAGAAGATGGTAGTGAGCTGCTTTCCTGAACATCACGGGTAGAGACACTCACAGAGCTACTGCGAAGGGAGTTCCGGGATTTTAACCCAGTGACAGTGAAGGAACAGAGATAAATTTCCAAGTCAGATTGGTGACAGGCTTGGAGGGGAACTTGCAGGTGGTGGTGTTCCCATATATCTGCTGCTCTTCTCCTTCTAGATATATAAGGTGCAACTTGGAAGGTGCAGTCTAAGGAGTCTTGGCAAGTTGCTGCAGGGCATCTTGTAGCAGGTACAAGCCACTGTCTCTGTGGCGATGGTGAAGAGAGTGAATGTTTGCAATGGTTGACGAGGTGCCAATCAAGTGGGGTGCTTTGTGCTGGATAGTGTCGAGCTTCCTGGGTGTTGTTGGAACCGCACCCATCCAGGCAAGTGGAGAATATTACTTTACTTTCCTGATTTATTGTTAGCTGATGGCGTTGAGGATGTGGATTGTCTGCTCTAGAATACCCAGCCTCTGACTTGTGCTTGGAACCATGGTATTTATTCATCCAGTTCAATTTCTAGTTACCAATAGTCACTAAGTTGTTGGTAGTGGGGGTTGAATGTGTCACTGTATATCAAGGGGAAAAACTTAGATTTTGTCTTGCCATTTATCAGCCCAAGTCTGAATGTTTTACTTGGTCTTGTTGCATTTGACCATGGACTGTTTCCATACCCAAGGAGTCACGAATGGTGCTGAACATTGTACAACCATTAGCGAACATCCCCACTTCTGACCATATGAGGGAGGGAAGGTGATTGATGAAGCAGCGGAAGATGGTTGGGTCTAGGATACTACCCCGAACGTAATGAAAGCTGATTTTATCATAACTGTCACTGGAATTGGGCAAACACACAAAAAGAATAAAACAGCAGGGCTCTGGGGTCAGAACAGCACATGTGGGTCTAATTACACAGCTCATATAAAGAGCCAGCAGTGCATGATGGGCTGAATAGCTTCCTGTTGTGCTGCATCATTCTATTCTATAGGTAAACCTGCTTCTGATATAAATTCTTAGTTTGTCCGGGTGGATGAACCAATTAATCTCTTAGACGAACATCTACCTTGTCGTTGCCCGGCACTGTGGGCCTTCACCTTTCACTGTGATTTTGTAATCTTCTTTAAAATCTACTTTATGATTGAAGATAAAGTTGTCTTCCCTATTTCCTGTCTGACACTTCACATGGAACATTTACAATATCTTTAGCAACTGAGGTATCGTATCTTCCTACCAATTTTCCTTTGGCTCCAGTCCAGATTGTACAAGCTCAGCTAAGTTTACAGCTTTCCCCCCACTCTCAGCCTGCTCCAGGCAATTCATCACATCCAATACTGGGCTGCACAATTAAGTTACATTAGCAGTGGATATTCCCATATGGTCTGAGTGAGACAACCAAGGAAAAGATGCATAGTGCACTGCCTCACAATCTTGTCAGAAATAACATGGTGCCCAACCCATCCATAGGGGATAATCGATGTCCAGCAACAGCCTATTGGAGGCATGAGGTTTCCCTGTGATGAACCTTTGCTAATTGGCTGAAAAGGCCAATCCTTCAGAAGCAAGTTCGAGCACAGGAGGCACATGAACCTGCCAAGTGATGTTGTGGATTGCTATTTGTGCCAGGCTGTAGTAGCCACTGGTCATCATGGTGCTGTGTGCCAGCTCACACATCGTACCATTATCATCCTCTCTGGTTTAAACATCTTGTTTCAAGAGACAATGCAGCACTCACTTGGCCAGGGGCAGGGGCAGTAATCTGTAGGCCCCAGTGTCACACGTGGCCTAGGACCCCAGCCCAAGCACAGCAGGCTCCCCGCAACCCACACCCAGTTAATTAGCCCCTGATATACCTCAGTGTCCTGGGACCTGCCCTCAGTCCAGGCCAGCAGTATCAGCATGGACTTTCTTAACCAAGTGTGTGAAGTGGAGCTTGGACTTGTAACCTTCTGAATTAGAGTCAAAAGTGTTACAGACTGAGCCACAGCTAACAATAAGGCCAACAGCTGTCATTAATAAATTCTGCCTTAGCACCACACCTCTCAGTCATCAATCACTGAACGAATTATGTTGGAGGATTGGTTTACTAGCTCAATTAATGGGCTGAATTTTACAGTCCACATCTTCTAGACAGCATATTTTTGGAGGGAAGCAATTTCCAAAAGATATGTCAAGTGGCTAGTCCATTGCCTTCCCACCCATCCCAACCTGGTCCCCATCTTATTGGTGGAGGTTTGAGGGTGGGCAGGGTGGTCAGTGAGGACCCAATAGACTACCTGCTCTTAGACCTACTGAAGCCCTTCAGTGGCCAACTGTAACTTGACTCAGGCCCTCCATCCTTTCTATACTGGCCATCCAGGTCCCCTTGGAGAGGGAGCTCGCAATGTCCAACAATACTCTCAGTGCCTTTAGAGAGAGGTGGGCACTGCAGGGGAGATGCTGCTTTATCTCCCCCAAAAACTCCATTCTGCTTTTGTTCCTTCCCTTGCTCCCTACCTCCACACTTGTTGATAGTTTGCATTTTCCTCAATGGCCTCGGCAATGTAAACATCTAAATGTAAACATCTTTTACTAGTGGTGGTTACTGTTTAAAAAGGAAAACAAAACAAAAGTTAAAGTGATTTGGTGGTGGAAAAATCACTCAGCCGTGGGTGATAGTACTTCTGAGCATAAAAATATACACTGATCAGGAGTAGGGTCAGCAAGCTGTTTATCACCAGCTTTGGTGAAAAGGAAAGGAGGAAGAAGATTACTTCTTGTACCCTGTATGCAACAGAGGCCATTTCCCCCTACTTTATGAACTTGTCCACCCAACCTGCTTCCTACATTCCCATCTGGCCTTCAAAATCCAACAAGTCCGCCCTCTCCCCACTTACACCGCTGACGGACTCATCGCCCAGGCTAGCCTCCCTGATCTCTCTCCATCCATAACTCTTTCAGAGAATGTCTCCAGTGTGAAAACAGGCCCTTCCGCCCAACATGTCCACACTGACCCTCAGAGCAACCCACCCAGACCCATCCCCAATAACACACCTAGTCTACACATCCCTGAACACTACGGGCAATTTAGTATGGCCAATCCACCAAGCCTGCACATCTTTGGACTGTAGGAGGAAACCGGAGCACCCAGAGGAAACCCACGCAGACACAGGGAGAATGTGCAAACTCCGCACAGACAGTCGCCTGAGGGTGGAATCAAACATGGGTCCTTGGCGCTGTGAGGCAGCAATGCTAACCACTGTGCCACTGTGCCACTCACTAAGGCCAACTCAGGATCTAACAACCCCGGGATCCCAGTTCGGTGGACAACAAACAGTTCTGCTGGGACTAGCATATCTACCAGGTCATTGTCCAGCAACTCCTGAGGAGTGAAAGCCCAATGCCACATTATACAGGCCCCTGGCAGTGGAATACAGTCACCGGACTGCCTCATTTCATGGTGGTCCATTCATGAATCATTTTCAGTATCCACGTTTTCCTATTGTTCACATTCTAATGCCCATTGAAACACGGAGTGACCATTCGATCCCGGTGTCTGACTGATTGGTACTTTAACATCATCTGTGTTAACTAGTTCAATATCTTTGAAAACTCTTACCTGACAGATAACCTCAGTCTTGAAAATATCACCTGCTGCAGCGTTTCGAAGGAGAAGCTTCCAGAATTCCACTGCCCTCGGTGCAACTGAAGAAAACAATGAAACCTCTTTCTCCCCTGTCACTGGTCTCTGTTGTCATTTGCGGATTTGTAACTAAGTTTCAATCCGCTTTGAGAGGATCGTGGCAACAAGGACCTCGCAGGAGATTGGCTGATAATTGCAACTGAAACAGATCCCAAGGAAAACACGGCATCTTTACTGAAAGATCTTTAAGGAGCCAGCCAGCCTAGTGTGTGACAGAGCTAAAGGGAAAACAGCGCAGACCATTCAAAATACAATCGCTTCTCATGATTGCAGAGTTCTTGTATCAGACGAATGAGCTTCAAGGGCTTGCAAAGGCTTTTGTCATTGCTGGCATACCTCAAATGGCAATAAGATAAGCTTCTAAAGTAGAAATCACCACTAACGCCTTCGATGTACATAAACACATAACGAAGTCTTGGTGCTCGACAGTCTTCATCTTGAAGATGAGAGTAATCCGGCCTATTTGTATATCAAGTGTAGTTCAAGACCTTCATTTTGATATTGTGTTTGACTGATTACAACATGATGAAACACCATTCAACAGCGCATAATTCAGTAAAATTATGATTCCTATCAAAACTGTTGAGTCGGCAGGATCATATTACATTCATATATTGAGAGGCGCTGCCAGCATAAATGTTAAATAGGACACACTATTCAAAGAAAAAAAAATTGAGAAGTCGCTTTGGTGTGACCTCGAGCAGACTGTAGCTTGCCCTTGTAGCACTTAGTCTTTCAGTGTACAATCTGGCCTGCATTTCAGAACATCTCATTCAGTCATCAACTGATATTGGATTCTGACTCACAAATGATTTGAAAGTGTTTCAAAGTCTAAAAAGTGCTGCAGATACTAAATAATGAAAAGGAAGCTCGGGATTTATGCGCGCGTAAGTGCAACAATGTGCTGTAGCATTTGAATTTGCCGTTCCACTCAACAAAAAGTTAATAATATTGCAGAACTCCCATCTCCCTTAGGCAGTGGAACTGCTTTGGCATTGAAAAGATCAAGTTAAACATTTCTACAGATAAGTTTCAAGATATTTCTGCACAAGAATTGACTCTCCCAGGATTCAATATTTATGCTTTACATCATGATGTGCATTATGTAACAACAACATATCACGAGAATGGAACTGGAATAAAAAGGGGAATGTCAAACTAAAGACACGGTATTAGGAGATTTGCCTGCATGCTGTTTATTGACTGGAACAAGCATGATGGGCTGATTGGCCTCCACCTGTCAAGCCAAAGGCAGTGATTTTAGGAGGTTTGCCCTGGTCTTGCTCATTGACAGGCACAGTCATGGTGGGCTAACTCAACATTTATGATACAAATGGAGGCCAATGATTCCACATGTCTAAAAGTGTGGTCAGAAAGGTCAGCTTGAAAAGAAGTAATTTGGATAATCGGAGATTTGGAGAGAGAATTCCAAAGCTTGCGTGCCAGAGAGCTGAAGGCACCAGTGGTTTGTTGATTGAAGGGAATTACACCCTTAATCTTGATATAGATACAGAACAAGTGCAGAAAGAGCTAAGTCGGGACACCATCAGATCACATGGAACTGTCAGGCTCCAGATAGCATCTCCTTCCTTCCCGCCAGCAAAACCTGTCGCTGTTCACACAGGAGAGTGTCAATCCCACATTACTACATGGTGGATCAAAGTGAAAGTGAGGCATAAGATGGCAGAAATGGAGGAATGGGGCATTATGGGAAGCTTGCAGGCTTAGATGAGGAAAGTGAAGTGGGGAAGACCAAGGCATTTAATGGATTTAAGTGCACAGACAAGAATTTTAAACTGGGGGCCTGGGAACCAAGTCAGGAAAAGCAGGTATGTTCAATGGGAGGTACCAGGAATGGGATAAATACAGGAAGCAGAAGTTTGGAAGCATACGACAGAGGGTAAAGGACAGGAGATCAGCTGCAGGGGCATAAGAGTCATCAAATCTGGAGATAAGGAGAGGGCTTCAGAGGCAGATAGCCTGAGGCAGCTGACATTACAGAGATATAAACAGAATAAATTACATTGTAGAGCCTGAACTACTCTAAAACTGAGCATTATTTGTGATTTAGTGATAATGGGAACTGCTGATGCTGTAGAATCCAAGATAACAAAGTGTGGAGCTGGATGAACACAGCAGGCCAAGCAGCATCTCAGGAGCACAAAAGCTGACGTTTCGGGCCTAGGCCCTTCAGAGATCTTTGATGTACTCTGAAGTCATGAAAGGTGCTACATGAATGCAAGTTCTGTCTTTCTTGAGGCCTCAAGGTTCAATTGGTTTATACTTTGTGTTTCGATCCCAACAGATGTCATTACTAGACAACTTGACGTCCAGTCCCTGTACACCTGCATTCCGCATGGAGATGGCCTCAAGGCCCTCCGCTTCTTCCTGTCCCGCAGGCCAGACCAGTCCCCCTCCACCGACACTCTCATCCGCCTAGCTGAACTCGTCCTCACACTCAACAACTTCTCTTTTGACTCCTCCCACTTCCTACAGACTAAGGGGGTGGCCATGGGCACCCGCATGGGCCCCAGCTATGTCTGCCTCTTTGTAGGTTACGTGGAACAGTCCCTCTTCCGCACCTACACAGGCCCCAAACCCCACCTCTTCCTCCGGTACATTGATGACTGTATCGGCGCCGCCTCTTGCTCCCCAGAGGAGCTCGAACAGTTCATCCACTTCACCAACACCTTCCACCCCAACCTTCAGTTCACCTGGGCCATCTCCAGCACATCCCTCACCTTCCTGGACCTCTCAGTCTCCATCTCAGGCAACCAGCTTGTAACTGATGTCCATTTCAAGCCCACCGACTCCCACAGCTACCGAGAATACACCTCCTCCCACCCACCCTCCTGCAAAAATTCCATCCCCTATTCCCAATTCCTCCGCCTCCGCCGCATCTGCTCCCACGATAAGACATTCCACTCCCGCACATCCCAGATGTCCAAGTTCTTTAAGGACCGCAACTTTCCCCCCACGGTGATCGAGAACGCCCTTGACCGCGTCTCCCGCATTTCCCGCGACACATCCCTCACACCCCGCCCCCGCCACAACCGCCCCAAGAGGATCCCCCTCGTTCTCACACACCACCCTACCAACCTCCGGATACAACGCATTATCCTCCGACACTTCCGCCATTTACAATCCGACCCCACCACCCAAGACATTTTTCCATCCCCTCCCCTGTCTGCTTTCCGGAGAGACCACTCTCTCCGTGACTCCCTTGCTCGTTCCACACTGCCCTCCAACCCCACCACACCCGGCACCTTCCCCTGCAACCGCAGGAAATGCTACACTTGTCCCCACACCTCCTCCCTCACCCCCATCCCAGGCCCCAAGATGACATTCCACATCAAGCAGAGGTTCACCTGCACATCTGCCAATGTGGTATATTGCATCCACTGTACCCGGTGCGGCTTCCTCTACATTGGGGAAACCAAGCGGAGGCTTGGGGACCGCTTTGCAGAACACCTCCGCTCAGTTCGCAAAAAACAACTGCACCTCCCAGTCGCAAACCATTTCCACTCCCCCTCCCATTCTCTTGATGACATGTCCATCATGGGCCTCCTGCACTGCCACAATGATGCCACCCGAAGGTTGCAGGAACAGCAACTCATATTCCGCCTGGGAACCCTGCAGCCATATGGTATCAATGTGGACTTCACCAGTTTCAAAATCTCCCCTTCCCCTACTGCATCCCTCAACCAGCCCAGTTCGTCCCCTCCCCCCACTGCACCACACAACCAGCCCAGCTCTTCCCCCCCACCCACTGCATCCCAAAACCAGTCCAACCTGACTCTGCCTCCCTAACCGGTTCTTCCTCTCACCCATCCCTTCCTCCCACCCCAAGCCGCACCCCCCGCTACCTACTAACCTCATCCCACCTCCTTGACCTGTCCGTCTTCCCTGAACTGACCTATCCCCTCCCTACCTCCCCACCTACACTCTCTCCACCTATCTTCTTTACTCTCCATCTTCGGTCCGCCTCCCCCTCTCTCCCTATTTATTCCAGTTCCCTCCCCCCATCCCCCTCTCTGATGAAGGGTCTCGGCCCGAAACGTCAGCTTTTGTGCTCCTGAGATGCTGCTTGGCCTGCTGTGTTCATCCAGCCTCACATTTTATTATCTTGGAATCTCCAGCATCTGCAGTTCCCATTTTCTCTCATTACTAGACAACCCTGACTGATCCAGACTGAAATCTGGTTTGCCAGATCATTTTTTGTTTTGTTTTTAACTAAGTGGTCTCTTGCTGAAGTAAAGTAAAATGTTGCAAAGTTTATTTTAACAATAAAACAGGAGTTTACAATGCAAAAGAAATGAAGTTAAATGGGTAAATCAATCTACTTACACATAATACAAATTCAAGAGTTTTAAACACACAGTAAAAATAGAATCCTATAGTCCCAAAATACTCCTTTATAATATTAAACATATCCCTACAGTACTTAACAACACCCTTCTGCATTATTCAAACCAGAATCTCTTCCCAAATAACTTGGTAGGTTAAAATAACTGTGTCTCGAAGTCCAATACTGGAACCTCTGATAGATAATTCCTGGAACTGTCATACACCTGAGGCTAAGTAAACTCAGCTTCAAGTCCTCTTCACGGTTTTATCCCAACATTTCTGGAGTGGGACTCTCAGTACCTCCTCCCTCCAAGATAATCAAGTTTACTGTATTCCTTTCTCAGATGCATGGCTCTACACATGCATCTCCATGCAAGAAATGCCCAAAAATAAAGTAAAACTGAAATAAAAACCTCTTCCTTCTAAGCTATAGATCCCTTAAGCTGAAAAGAAACTGCCTGAGTCTCAAAATTTCGAATGAAAACCTTGAGGTACAATTATCTACAATGCCAGGTTGTAAAATAATAAAATAAAATAAGAACAAATCACACTGTCAAAGTAGCCCTCACAAACTGTTTTAAACAAATCACCATGGCTACAGAAATACTTACAAGTTAATTATTAACTTCAAACACACAGAAGATCCACATGTTACTCACTTAAAAGTTCAAAACCCAAACTAAAAAGAGATGATATTTTAAATATTAATCAGAAAGTTTATATCACACTTTGTTTCTTGTCTCTAAGTGACTTTCCTTTTGAATCTTATATTCCACCACAACTTAGATGTCCTTATGTAAACAGAAATAAATCTGCAAAAAATATCGATCAACAGGAGCTTGTGATTGGAGGATTTGTGGTGCTGCAGAGATTCCCTGCAGCTTGAATATAAACAGCTATTAAATCCCTCGTGTCAGAGACAGCAGCCAAGTAAAATCAATGAACAACAAGTAAGGTCAATGATAAATGTGCACTGTATGCTTGGGCATGGATCTTTTATCTTCAGGTTTAGTGCTGAAAAATAGTGTCAGAAACTTTCTCCCTCCTCACAAAACAGCTACAAAATGTTAATAGGCTCAGTACGACAAATTTTCTGGGGCAGGCTGGATAAATCAAAGACGTTTTATCTCTCCATCATTAATTACAAGTTTGCGACACTGTTTCAGCAAGTGAAGTGAAATTAATGGCAAGTTTCAAAAGTTCTCCTTTGTTATCAACCTCTTGCCTAGTTTAGAGTGAATCCAAAATGGAACCACTGTTCAATAAAGAGAATGGGTGACTGGGGTCCCCTAGAATGGAACAAACAGCATCACAATTCACTCTGGGTCAGGTTTATCTGTCAAGTCAATGTCAGCTGTTAAGAATTGAACCCAATTCCCAGGGTGACTTTTCTAAGAGTGTGTCCTCTTCGAGTCCACAGGATTAATGCCTGACTCACTACATCCCATTTCAATACAGCCTGTTAGAGCTACACAGTCATAGAGATGTACAGCGTGGAAACAAAACCTTCGGTTCAACTTGTCCATGCTGACCAGAGATCCTAAATTAATCTAGTCCCGTTTGCAAACATTTGTCCCATATCCCTCTAAACCCTTCCTATTCATTTACGCATCCTGATGCCTTTTAAGTGTTGTAATTGTACCAGCCTCCACCACTTCCTCTGGCAGTTCACTCGATGCATGCATCACCCTCTGCATGAAAAGGTTGCTCCTTCGGTCCTTTTGAAATCTTTCCCCTCTCATCTTAAACCTATACCCTCTGAAACCTATAAACCTCTGTAAGATCAACCCTGTGCCACCAGCTTCTTCGGTCAAGCATTTGGTCACACCTTTATCTTCATCCATCATCCTCTTCAACTCAGCATCCAATTTTGTTTGCTTACGCCACTGCATAATGGAGTACATCCATGTTTAAATTTGTGGTTGTGTTCCTGAAAATGGTGACAATAAATTAGACAACATTATAATTCTTACAGAGGACTCATCCAGCACAGTGGATTTAGTATCCGGTGCCAGGCAAACCACTGGCAACGTTCCGCAACATATTGCACACAAATGACCAAAAGGATTGCCTTTATGGCTATGACAATAAAGAGAAACAGAGAGCAGGAGGGAAAGTGGAGTTGAAATGTAAGATCAGCCTTGGTCACTATTCAGCAGGAATTCAGGTCCTAGGCGCAATATTGTCTACTCCTGCTCCTATTTATTGTGTTATTTTATCCCTGGGACTGGAAATTATGAGATGAATGATAATCTTTTGTGACCATTCTTCTCATATCTCTAAAATACAGTTTCTCATCTGATTTTCTTCATTTATAATAACTTATAGAACACTAAATCGAAAAAATTACATGGATATCATTTGATGTTGACATAAATTGAGAGCAACATATTGCATTTAGGTACAGCCTGCCTTTCATGTCGGACGACACCTCAAAGTGCTTCAAGGGAGTATGGGCAGCTAAAAACGGATGCTCAGCCAAAAACAGTGATATCGGGATAGGTGATCAAAAACTTAGTAAAGCAAGAGGGTGACTAACAAAAGTGACAGGCAAAGATATTTAGGGTCTTAAGAACTTAAGACTCAGGTAGCTGAAAACGTGGCCACCTGTGATGGAAGTTTGGGACTGTCAGGAGGCCAGGTTAAGAGGAGTGCAGAGAACTTAGAGGTTAATCGTGTTGGAGGATATTAGAAAGGGAAAAGGGAGAGAAAGGTCATGAAGTCATTTTAAAACAAAGACTATAATTTCATGTATTTTAGTTCTGTCTGACGGAAGAAGTGGTGACAGTATTCATAGGAGGATGTTGTTTTAGACTCAGTGACAGCGTGAAATACTAAAACGTATAGAGGATGTTTTATTCAGTGCAGACTGGATTTCTGTCACCCTGTCACCGTCCCCAGCTATGATCAGCTTCACCAATTCCACCTTTCTCTTTCCCACTCCAATAAACCTTTGCATTTGTCTGAGAAAGCAATTAGAATCCAACACACAGGATAATCCGTGATAACGGGAACTGCAGATGCTGGAGAATCCAAGATAATAAAATGTGAGATAATGGGAACTGCAGATGCTGGAGATTCCAAGATAATAAAATGTGAGGCTGGATGAACACAGCAGGCCAAGCAGCATCTCAGGAGCACAAAAGCTGACGTTTCGGGCCTAGACCCTTCCTCTCTGATGAAGGGTCTAGGCCCGAAACGTCAGCTTTTGTGCTCCTGAGATGCTGCTTGGCCTGCTGTGTTCATCCAGCCTCACATTTTATTATCTTATAATAAAATGTGAGGCTGGATGAACACAGCAGGCCCAGCAGCATCTCAGGAGCACAAAAGCTTTTGTGCTCCTGAGATGCTGCTGGGTCTGCTGTGTTCATCCAGCCTCATATTTTATTATCTTACACAGGATAATCCCTTGCTATTTGCAGCAGGTTTTGTCCATTTCTCAAAACACTTAAACAGCATCAAATTTTGGTTTCCACTCTTGTGAATATTGTTTGAAACACTGATATTAAATATTATTTCTCTATCACAAATCTTATTTTTAACGCCGACATTCATTTTTGCATCTCTGTTTAATGATGAGACAATACCGGAGTATAAAGGGAGTGGGTGTTAAGGAACATGTGTTATGCAAATAATCAAGAAATGAAGTACAAAACATGATTACTGCTGAACAGTACAGAGCTGTGACGCTGAAGATATGCAACTTGTGCCCATCAGGACAAATGCAAGAATACCACTTTTTGAATGATCATAGCAATTTATACCACAGGAAGAAAAGGAGTGCTGATTGACTGGCAAGTCAACTCTGACTTGTCAAGATGCTGAAATGGAGACAGCAGTAGATAACAATAGGCTCCTTGAGCCTCTGAATAATTCAATAAAGGAATCTTTCATTTGCAGAAAATGTTTCCTTGCATGTGGATGTATGCTGCTTCTAGGAAGCATATTGAATCACATTAAGAGGTCGGCTGATTATCTTGTCTCCAGTAATGTACAAAGTCGGGTTGGATCTGAATTAGATCCAGCATTTCTTTGGGTTTTGTTTTGATTGATGTAAATTGTTATGGTTCTTTGAAATTTGTCATTCTCGCAGTTGCTGTGCTGAGTTTAACTGAAAGGAATGGCATCATGTCTCTCTGTTCAGCAGTATTAACAGGTATTATCCTGCTACCTTCAGATGAAAGAGTGGGAACTGCAGCGATTCTGGAAAAGGAAGAGAAAATTAATTTCTAATCATTGAAACAGCTCCAAAATTAACGATAATGAATTAAAACCTGAAAGAACTGAGGACGTTGCAAGTCAGAAACAAAAACAGAAATTACTGGAGCTGCTCAACAGGTCTGGCATATCTGAGGATCGGTCACTACACCCAAAATGGGATTTCTCTCCACAGATGTTGCCAGACCTGCTGAGCTTTTCCAGCAATTTCTGATTGTGTTTCCAAAATTAAGGAGCATGTTCTCAGTTGAATTGCAAAACAATATTGAAGGTGGTATTCTTCCTAATTTGATTATTCATGAGGGTGTCTTCAAAATTCAAATGATAAGCTAACCACTCCAGACCACGTGGTTAAATGGCTCCAGTGTACAATTGTGCCAAAGGTGCAGGTTTAATTGCTGCAGCTCTTATCAGGGCTCTCAGGGTCTATCTTTTTGTCTTGCCCTTCAACGGTAACATGGGGTAAGAAATGATGAGCAACTTTTGGTGAATGAAGATGCTGCTTCGACAGACGACCGTGCATGTCATCGTGTTGTATTCACCAAGTGTCATAACCTGCTGCGGACCATTTTCCTTCACATGCATTTGAACTGGTATTGCTTTGAATTGGCTTGTTATTGCAAATGGAAGCACTGATTAAATATTTAAAAGTTTTAACAACGTCATTTTACATCCCACCACCCTGCCTCCACAGGCAGGTTTGGGACCCAATTTTAACTTTATGAAAGTGGATGCTTTTTGACTGGCTAAAATTGGGCCCATAAAGGTGCTATAAATCAAGTGGGAGGTGTTGGCCTGTTGGTATTATCGCTAGACTGTTAATCCAGAGACCTAGGTAATGTTTTGGAGACCTGGGCATTGCAGATGGTGGAATTTGAATGGAATGAGAAAAAAATCTGGTGTTAAGGGTCTAATAGTGACCATGAAACTGTTGGGGAGAAACCACCTGGTTCACTAATCTCTTTTAGGGAAAAGAAACTGCTACTCTGGCCTGCATGTGACTCCAGACCCACACAATATTGCTGACTTTCAACTGCCCTCTCGGCAGTAAATGCTGGCTAGCCAGTGCGGTGAAATTTTAAAAAGTAACAGTGCAATTTTATACATTCTAATAGGGTCATTCACCATCAACACAAGTTTCGCAGAGCAATTGCTTAATGTGGGCCAGATATTCAATGTTGCTGACATTGGGTCAAATTGTACTATAGTGCAGCCAAATCCTCGGAAAGCTTGTAACTAGTTTATCCAAGGCAATTGTGTTCAGAGTGAAATTCAGCTTGGATCAGATATTCTGTCCAAAACCAGATTGCCAATTTACAATCATTTATTAAATCAGGGTATTTCACAATTTGTTCTGAAATACAATGTGAAGCATATTGAATAGGTCTACTTTTCGGCACATCGATCTGGCGCTTACAGTGCACAGATGTCCCTCAGTGAAGCTGCAGATCGCTCATAATACGAAAGGGAACTTTAGTCGCACAGAACAAATGACTGGGGGCCTGGTGGGAGTTTAACTTTTTTTCCATGTTCATGGATTGTGGGTGTTCCTGGCATGTATTGCACATCCCAAGTTTCCTTGGGCTCGATGGCTTGCTAGGCCATTTGAGAGATAGCAAGAATTGCAGATGCTGCAGTCAGAGACAACACAGTATGAAGCTGGAGGGACACAGCAGGCCAGGCAGCGTCAGAGGAGCAGGAAAGTTGATGCTTCAAATCGGGACCCTTCCTCATAAATGTCCATTTCTGAGGAAGGGTCCTGACTTGAAACGTCAACTTCCCTGCTTCACTGATGCTGCGTAGCCTGCTGTGGACTATTTCAGAGGCAAGTTATGAGTCAACTACACTGTGGCATGTATGGAGTCACATAAAGACAGACTAGACTCGAGAACAAGGGCAGATTTCCTTCCCTAAAGTGCATTCATGAATCAGGGCTTTCATGACAATCAATATAGCATCACAACTTCAATTCCAGATTTTTACTGATGAAATTTATTCATTGAGCAAATTTAAATTTCACCAAATACCATTGTATGATTTGAGCCTATACTCCTTGGGCATGAATCTGGGCGTCTGGATTAGGTAAAGTCACCAGACCCCAGAGCAGCTGAAGGCTGGTTTCTCATTAGAGAAAGATGACTGGTGCTGGTTTACCCTGAGGGTCACCCCACCTCAGCTGAGGAGCAAGGTTGAGAAGGTCAGACTTTCAATGTGACCTCAGCCAAGGTGGGGATTGAACCTGAGCTGTTGGCATCACTCTGCATTGGCAAACTAGCCATCCAGCCAACTGAGCTAACTAACCCCTAATATTAGCTCCGAACAACATTATCATTTAACTAACACCTCCCCTTAAAGAAGAACCAAAAGAACTGCAGATGCTGGAAATCAGAAACTAAAACGGAAATTGTTGGAAAAGCTCAGCGTGTCTGGCAGCAGCTGTAGGGAGAAATCAGAGTTAACGTTTCGGGTCCAGTGGCCCTTCCTCAGAAGGGTCATTTGGAGTTAGCTGGTCAAAGCTGGTCAGCCATGGTGGGCTGAAGGGCCTGTTTCGATGCTGTATGACTCTTTAACTTGATAGAAACATGCAAGACCCTGAGGGGGCTTGACATGATTGAATTGGAGAGGATGTTTCTTCTTGTGGAAGAACCTAGAATAAGGGGTCACTGTTCAAAATTAAGGGGTTGCCGATTTATGTCAGAGCTGAGGTTAAAGTAGCATTCCTGTCTCTGAAATTAAAGATTGTTGACTCAAATCCCACTTCAGATTGACAGTGTAATCTCAGCTGATACTGATGTAGTGCTGCACTGTTGGAGGGGCCATCTTTTAATGAAAGGTTAGGAAAGGTTTAGACGGATACCAAACACAGGCAAATGGGACCGGTTAAGTTTGGGACACCTGATCAGTACAGATGATTGGGACTGAAGGTCCTGATTCTGTGCTGTATGACTCTATGAATCTATGACTGAAGAGCTAACTAGGTGTGTGCATGAGGGCAATGCATTTGATACAGTCTACTTGGGCATCAGCAAAGCTTTTGACAAGATCCCCCATTTGAAGACTGTTAGAACAGGAAACAGTCCATGGGATCCGAGGACACATGTGCACAGGAAATCATAACTCATGTAATTTGATTGAGTTTTTTAAAGTAGTAATCAAGAGCATTGATTAAGGCAGAAAGATGGACGCATACGGGCTTCAGTAAGGCGTTCAAGAAGGTTCCTCACGGTAGTCCAAGAGGGAAGTTAAATCACACGGAGCACAGGGAGAGCTAGCCATAGAACATAGAACATTACAGCACAGTACAGGCCCTTCGGCCCTCGATCTTGTGCCGACCTGTCATGCCGATCTCAAGCCCATCTACCTGCACTATTCCATGTACGCCCATATGCTTATCCAATGGCGACTTAAATGTACCTAAAGTTGGCAAATCTACGACCGTTGCAGGCAAAGCGTTCCATTCCCTTACTACTCTCTGAGTAAAGAAACTACCTCTGACATCTGTCCTATATCTTTCACCCCTCAATTTAAAGCTATGCCCCCTCGTGTTCGCCGTCACCATCCGAGGAAAAAGGCTCTCCCTATCCACCCTATCTAACCTTCTGATTATTTTATATGTCTCAATTAAGTCACCTCTCAACCTTCTTCTCTCTAACGAAAACAGCCTCAAGTCCCTCAGCCATTCATTCTAAGACCTTCCCTCTATACCAGGCAACATCCTAGTAAATCCCCTCTGCACCCTTTTCAAAGCTTCCACATCCTTCTTATAATGCGGTGACCAGAACTGTACACAATACTCCAAGTGCGGCCGCACCAGAGTTTTGTACAGCTTCACCATAACCTCTTGGTTCCGGAACTCGATCCCTCTATTAATCAAAGCTAAAACACTGTAGGCCTTCTTAACAGCCCTGTCACCCTGGGTGGCAACTTTCAAGGATCTGTGTTCATGGACACCAAGATCTCTCTGCTCATCTATACTACTAAGCATCTTACCATTAGCCCTGTACTTTGCCTTCTGGTTACTCCTACCAAAGTGCATCACCTCACACTTGTCTGCATTAAACTCCATTTGCCACCTCTCAGACCAGCTCTGCAGCTTATCTATGTCCCTCTGCAACCAATCCTTTGTCACTATCCACAAGTCCACCGATCTTAGTGTCGTCTGCAAATTTACTAACCCATCCTTCTACGCCCTCATCCAGGTCATTTATAAAAATGACAAACAGCAGTGGACCCAACACCCACCCTTGCGGTACACCACCAGTAACTGGTCTCCAGGATGAACGTTTCCCATCAACTACCACCCTCTGTCTTCTTTCAGCAAGCTAATTTCCGATCCAAACTGCTATATCTCCCACAATTCCATTCCTCTGCATTTTGTACAATAGTCTGTTATGGGGAATCTTATCGAACGCCTTGCTGAAATCCATATACTCCATATCAACCGGTTTACTCTCATCCACCTGTTTGGTCACCTTCTCAAAGAACTCAATAAGGTTTGTGAAGCACGACCTTCCCTTCACAAAACCGTGCTGACTATCCCGAATCAATTTATTCTTTTCTAGATGATTGTAAATCCTATCCCATTTCACCTTTTTCAACACTTTACCGACAAGTGAGGTAAGGCTCACTGGCCGATAATTACCAGGGTTGTCTCTACTCCCCTTCTTGAACAGGGGAACCACAATTGCTATCCTCCAGTCATCTGGCACTATTCCTGTAGACAATGATGAGTTAAAGATCAATGCCAAAGGCTCGGCAATCTCCTCCCTGGATTCTCAGAGGATCCGAGGATAAATCCCATCCGGCCCAGGGGACATAGCTATCTTCACCCTCTGGAGGATTTCAAATACCTCTTCCTTGTGAACCTCAATCCCACCTAGTCCAGTAGACTGTTTGTCTGTATTCTCCTCGACAACATTGTGGTTTTCCAGAGTGAATACTGTTGAAAAATATTCATTTAGCGCTTCCCCTATCTCATCTGACTCCACACACAACTTACCACTCCTATCCTTGATTGGGCCTCATCTTACTTTTGTCATTCTTTTATTCCTTAAATACCGATAGAAAGCCTGAGGGTTTACCCTGATCCTATCCACCAACAACTTCTCATGTCTCCTCCTGGATCTTCTGCGCTCTCTCTTTCGGTCTTTCCTGGCTACCTTGTAACCCTCAATCACCCTAACTGAGCCTTCACATGTGAAAGTAACAGAAGCCGCCTTCTTCCTCTTGACCAGAGATTCCACTTCCTTCGTAAACCACGGCTCCCGCACCCTACAGCTTACTGCCTGCCTGACAGGTACATACTTATCTAGGACACACAGGAGCTTTTCCTTGAATAAGCTCCACATTTCTATTGTGCCCATCCACTGCAGTTTCCTTCCCCATCCTATGCTCCCTAAATCTTGCATAATCTCTTTGTAATTGCCTTTCCGCCAGCTATAACTCTTGCCCAGTGGTGTACACCTATCCCTTTCCATCACTGAAGTAAACATAACAGAATTGTGATCGCTATCACCAAGGTGATCAACGACTTTGAAATCTAATACCTGGCCAGGATCATCACCCAGTACTGATGTGGTCACTGCACCCCAATTCCATCAGTCAATACATCCCATTTCACTCAGTCACTGCATCCCACTTCCCTCAGTCACTGCATCCCATTTCACTCAGTCACTGTATCCCGTTTCTCACTGAGGCTGCATTCAATTTCCGTCAATCACTGCATCCCATTTCCGTCAGTCAAGGCATCCCAATTCCTATAGTCACTGCATCCCATTTCCCTCAGTCACTGCATCCCATGTCCCTCAGTCACTGCATCCCATTTCACTCAGTCACTGCATTCCATTTCCTCAGTCACTGCATCTCCTTTCCACAGTCACGGCAATCCCATTTCACTCAGCCACTGCATCCCATTTCCCTCAATCACTTCATCCCATTTCCTCAGTCACTGCATCTCCTTTCCACAGTCACGGCAATCCCATTTCACTCAGTCACTGCATCCCGTTTCACTCAGTCACTGCATCCCATTTCACAGAGTCACTGCATCTCCTTTCCATCAGTCACTGCGTCCCATTTCACTCAGTCACTGCGTCCCATTTCCATCAGTCACTGCATCGCATTTCCCACTGTCACTGCATCCCATTTCCCAGTCACTGCATCCCATTTCCCTCAGTCACTGCATCCGATTTCCCTCAGTCACTGCATCCCATTGCCCTCAGTCACTGCATCCCATTTCACTCAGTCACTGCATCGCATTAACTTCAGTCGCAGGATCCAATTTCAAACAGACACTGCATCACATTTCCGTCAGTCACTGCACCCCAAGCCCGCTCAGGCACTGCATCCCTATTAACTCAGTCACTCCTTCCCACTACCTCAGTCACTGCATCGCATTTCCATCAGTCACTGCATCCCATTACCCTCAGTCACTGCATCCCATTACCCTCAGTCGCAGCATCCCATTTCCCACAGACACTGCATTTCCTTTCCCTAAGTCACTGCATCTCATTTCCACCAGTCACTGCATCCCATTTCACACCCCACTGCATCTCATTTCACTCATTCACTGCATCCCATTTCACGCAGTCACTGCATCCCATTTCACTCAGTCACTGCATCCCATTTCACTCAGTCACTGCATCCCATTCCACTCAGTCACTGCATCCCATTTCAATCAGTCAGTGCATCACATTTCACTCAGGCACTGTATCCCATTTCCCTAAGTCACTGCACCCCAAGCCCGCTCGGGCACTGCATCCCTATTAATTCAGTCACTCCTTCCCCGTACCTCAGTCACTGCATCGCATTTCACTCAGCCACTGCATCCCAGTTCACACAGTCACCGCATCCCAGTTCACACAGCCACTGCATCCCAGTTCACACAGCCACTGCATCTCCTTTCCTCAGTCACTGCATCCCATTTTACTCAGTCACTGCAGGCCATTTCCCTCAGTCACTGCATCCCATTACCATCAGTCACTACATCCCATTACCCTCAGTCACTGCATCACAGCACGCTCAGTCACAGCATCCCATTTCCAACAGTCACTGCATCCCATTACCCTCAGTCACTGCATCCCATTTCCCATAGTAACTGCATCTCCTTTCCTCAGTCACTGTATCCCATTTCACTCAGTCACTGCATCTCCTTTACCTCAGTCACTGCATCCCTTTGCCAACAGTCAATGCAATCCATTTCAAACAGTCACTGCATCCCGTTTCAAAGAGTCACTGCATCCCATTTTACTCAGCCACTGAATCCCATTTCCCTCAGTCACTGCATCCCACATCACTCAATCACTGCAGGCCATTTCACTCATTGACTGCATCCCATTTCACTCTGACACTGCATCCCATTTCCCTCAGTCACTGCATCTCATTTCACTCAGGCACCGTATCCCATTTCCCTCACTCACTGCACCCCAAGTCCGCTCGGGCACTGCATCCCCATGAACTCAGTCACTCCTTCCCAGTACCTCAGTCACTGCATCCCATTTCCCTCAGTCACTGCATCCCATTTCACTCAGTCACTGCATCCCATTGTCCTCAGTCACTGCATCCCATTGTCCTCATTCACTGCATCCCATTGTCCTCAGTCACTGCATCCTATTTCACTCAGTAACTGCATCCCATTACCCTCAGTCACTGCATTCCATTTCACTCAGCCATTGCAACCCATTACCCTCAGTCACTGCATCCCATTAACTTCAGTCGCAGGGTCCCATTTCAAACAGACACTGCATCCCATTTCCGTCAGTGACTGCATACCATTTCCATCAGTCACTGCATCCCAGTTCACTCAGTCTCGGCATCTCATTTCCCTCAGTCACTGCATCCCATTTCCCTCAGTCACTGCATCCCATTTCCACAGTCACGGCAATCCCATTTCACTCAGTCACTGCATCCCATTTCCCTCAATCACTTCATCCCATTTCCTCAGTCACTGCATCTCCTTTCCACAGTCACGGCAATCCCATTTCACTCAGTCACTGCATCCCGTTTCACTCAGTCACTGCATCGCATTTCACTCAGTCCCTGCATCGCATTTCACTCAGTCACTGCATCCCATTTCACAGAGTCACTGCATCTCCTTTCCATCAGTCACTGCGTCCCATTTCACTCAGTCACTGCGTCCCATTTCCATCAGTCACTGCATCGCATTTCCCACTGTCACTGCATCCCATTGCCCTCAGTCACTGCATCCCATTTCACTCAGTCACTGCATCCCATTTCACTCAGTCACTGCATCCCATTACCCTCAGTCACTGCATCTCATTTCACTCAGTCACTGCATCCCATTTCCCTCAGTCACTGCATCCCATTTCCCTCAGTCACTGCATCCCATTTCCCACAGACACTGCATTTCCATTCCTTAAGTCACTGCATCCCATTTCACTCAGTCACTGCACCCCAAGCCCGCTCAGGCACTGCATCCCTATTAACTCAGTCACTCCTTCCCACTACCTCAGTCACTGCATCCATTTCCATCAGTCACTGCATCCCATTACCCTCAGTCACTGCATCCCATTACCCTCAGTCGCAGCATCCCATTTCCCACAGACACTGCATTTCCTTTCCCTAAGTCACTGCATCTCATTTCCACCAGTCACTGCATCCCATTTCAGTCCCCACTGCATATCATTTCACTCATTCACTGCATCCCATTTCACGCAGTCACTGCATCCCATTTCACTCAGTCACTGCATCCCATTTCACTCAGTCACTGCATCCCATTCCACACAGTCACTGCATCCCATTCCACTCAGTCACTGCATCCCATTTCAATCAGTCAGTGCATCACATTTCACTCAGGCACTGTATCCCATTTCCCTAAGTCACTGCATCCCAAGCCCGCTCGGGCACTGCATCCCCTGAGTCACAGTATGCCATTTCCCACAGTCACTGCATCTCCTTTCCCTCAGTCACTGCATCCCTTTGCAAACAGTCAATGCAATCCATTTCCAACAGTCACTGCATCCCGTTTCAAAGAGTCACTGCATCCCATTTAACTCAGCCACTGAATCCCATTTCCCTCAGTCACTGCATCCCACATCACTCAATCACTGCAGGCCATTTCACTCTGACACTGCGTCCCATTTCCCTCAGTCACTGCACCTCATTTCACTCAGTCACTGCATCCCATTTCACGCAGTCACTACATCACATTTCACTCAGTCACTGCATCGTATTTTACTCAGTCACTGCATCCCATTTCACTCAATCACTGCATCTCCTTCAACATAGTCAGTGCATCCCATTTCCATCACTCACTGTTTCCCTTATCTCACAGACGCTGCATTCAATATCCCACACTCACGGCATCCCATTTCCCATCCTCACAGCATCTCCTTTCCCTCAGTCTCTGCATCGCAATTCACTCAGTGATTGCATCCCATTTCCCTCAGTCACTGCATCTCATTTTACTCGGTCAGTGCATCCCATTTCACTCAGTCACTGCATCACATTTCACTCAGTCACTGCATCACATTTCATTCAGTCACTGCATCACATTTCACTCAGTCACTGCATCACATTTCACTCAGTCACTGCATCCCATTTACTCAATCACTGCATCTCCTTCACCACAGTCACTGCATCACATTTCCATCAGTCACTGTTTACCGTATCTCACAGACGATGAATTCAATTTCCCACACTCACTGCATCCCCTTTCACTCTGTCACTGCATCCCATTTCACGCAGTCACTGCATCCCATTTCACGCAGTCACTGCATCCCATTTCCATCAGTCACTGTTTCCCGTATCTCACAGACAGTGCATTCAATGCTTCTCATTTCACACAGTCACTGCAGCTCATGTCGCTCTGTCACTGCATCTAATTTCCATCAGTCAGTGCATCTCATTTCACTCAGTCAGTGCATCGCATTTCACTCAGTCACTCCTTCCCAGTACCTCAGTCACTGCATCCCATTTCCCTCAGTCACTGCATCACATTTCAATCAGACACTGCATCTCATTTCACTCAGTCACTGCACCTCATGTCACTCTGTCACTGCATCCAATTTCCATCAGTCACTGCATCCCATTTCACTCAGTGATGCATCCCATTTCACTCAGTGACTGCATCCCAATTCACTCAGTGACAGAATCACATTTCACTCAGTCACTGCATCGCATTTCACGCAGTCACTGCATCTCCTTCAACTCAGTTACTGCATCCCATTTCCATCAGTCACTGTTTCTCGTATCTCACAGACGCTGCATTCAATTTCCCACACTCAGTGCATCCCATTTCCCACAGTCACAGGATCTCCTTGTCCTCAGTCTCATCAACTCATTTCACTCAGTGATTGCTTCCTTCTTCCCACAAATACTGCACCCCATTTCCCTCAGTCACTGCATCCCATTTCCGTCAGTCACTGCATCTCATTTCACTCGGTCAGTGCATCCCATTTCCCTCAGTCACTACATCCGATTTCACTCAGTCACTGCATCCCATTTCACTCAGTCACTGCATCCCATTTCCCTCAGTGATGCATCACATTTCACTCAGCGACTGCATCCCATTTCACTCAGTGACTAAATCACATTTCACTCAGTCACTGCATCCGATTTCACTCAGTCACTGCATCCCATTTCAAGCAGTCACTGCATCACATTTCACTCAGTCACTGCATCACATTTCCATCAGTCACAGTTTCCCGTATCTCACAGACGATGCATTCAATTTCCCACACTCACTGCATCCCATTTCCCATAGTCACAGCATCTCATTTCCCTCAGTCTCTGCATCGCATTTCACTCCATGATTGCATCCTCCTTCCTACAAATACTGCATCCCATGTCCCTCAGTCACTGCATCCCATTTCCCTCAGTCACTGCATCGCATTTCACTCAGTCACTGCATCGCATTTCACTCAATCACTGCATCCCATTTCCCTGAGTCACTGCATCCCATTTCCCTCAGTCACTGCATCCCATTTCCCTCAGTCACTGCGTCCCATTTCCCTCAGTCACTGCATCCCATTTCACACAATCACTGCATCCCATTTCACTCAGACACTGCATCTCATTTCCCTCAGTCACTGCATCCCATTTCCCTCAGTCACTGCATCCCATTTCCATCAGGTACTGCATCTCCCTCACCACAGTCACTGCATCCCATTTCACGCAGTCACTACAGCACATTTCACTCAGTCACTGCATCGCAATTCACTCATTGATTGCATCCCATTTCCCTCAGTCACTGCATCTCATTTCACTCGGTCAGTGCATCCCATTTCACGCAGTCACTGCATCCCATTTCACGCAGTCACTGCATCCCATTTCACGCAGTCACTGCATCCCATTTCACTCAGTCACTGCATCCCCTTCACCACAGTCACTGCATCCCATTTCCATCAGTCACTGTTTCCCGTATCTCACAGACAGTGCATTCAATGCTTCTCATTTCACTCAGTCACTGCAGCTCATGTCGCTCTGCCACTGCATCTAATTTCCATCAGTCAGTGCAGCTCATTTCACTCAGTCAGTGCATCTCATTTCACTCAGTCAGTGCATCTCATTTCACTCAGTCAGTGCATCGCATTTAACTCAGTCACTCCTTCCCAGTACCTCAGTCACTGCATCACATTTCAATCAGACACTGCATCTCATTTCACTCAGTCACTGCACCTCATGTCACTCTGTCACTGCATCCCATTTCCATCAGTCACTGTTTCCCGTATCTCACAGACGCTGCATTCAATTTCACACACTCAGTGCATCCCATTTCCCATAATGACAGGATCTCCTTGCCCTCAGTGTCATCAACTCATTTCACTCAGTGATTGCTTCCTTCTTCCCACAAATACTGCACCCCATTTCCCTCAGTCACTGCATCCCATTTCCGTCAGTCACTGCATCTCATTTCACTCGGTCAGTGCATCCTATTTCCCACAGTCACTACATCCGATTTCACTCAGTCACTGCATCCCATTTCGCTCAGTCACTGCATCCCATTTCCCTCAGTGATGCATCCCATTTCCCTCAGTCAATGTATCAGATTTGCATCAGTCACTGCATCCCATTTGCATCAGTCACTGCATCCCATTTCACACAATCACAGCATCCCATTTCACTCAGACACTGCATCTCATTTCCTTCAGTCACTGCGTCCCATTTCCCTCAGTCACTGCGTCCCATTTCCATCAGTCACTGCATCACATTTCCGTCAATCACTGCATCCCATTCCCGTCAGTCAAGGCAGCCCATTTTCGTGTGTCACTGCATTCCAATTCACTCAGTCACTGCATCGCATTTCCCACAGTCACTGCATCCCATTTCCATCAGTCATTGCAACCCATTTTCCCTCAGTCACTGCATCCCATTTCTCTCAGCCACTGTATCCCATTTCCCTCAGTCACTGTACTCCAAGCCCACTCAGGCACTGCTTCCCCATTAACTCAGTCACTCCTTCCCAGGACCTCAGTCACTGCATCCCATGTCCCACAAAAACTGCATCCCATTTCCATCAGGCACTGCAGGTCATGTCACTCTGTCACTGCATTCAATTTTCATCAGTCACTGCATCTCATTTCACTTATTAACTGCATCCCATTTCAATCAGACTCTGCATCCCATTTCACTCAGTCACTGCATCCCATTCCACTCAGTCACTGCATCCCATTCCATTCAGTCACTGCATCCCATTTCACTCAGTCAGTGCATCACATTTCACTCAGGCACTGTATCCCATTTCCCTAAGTCACTGCACCGCAAGCCCGCTCGGGCACTGCATCCCTATTAATTCAGTCACTCCTTCCCAGTACCTGAGTCACTGCATCGCATTTCACTCAGCCACTGCATCCCAGTTAACACAGTCACCGCATCCCAGTTCACACAGCCACTGCATCCCATTTCAAACAGTCACTGCATCTCATTTCACTCATTCAATGCTTCACATTCCACTCAGTCACCGCTTCCCATTTCCCACAGTCACTGCATCTCCTTTCCTCAGTCACTGCATCCCATTTCACTCAGTCACTGCAGGCCATTTCCCTCAGTCACTGCATCCCATTACCATCAGTCACTACATCCCATTACCCTCAGTCACTGCATCACAGTACGCTCAGTCACAGCATCCCATTACCCTCAGACACTGTATCCCATTTCCATCAGTCACTGCATACCATTTCCATCAGTCACTGCATCTCATTTCACTCAGTCACTGAATCCCATTTCCCTGAGTCACTGCATCCCATTTCCCTCAGTCACTGCATCCCACTTCCTTCAGTCAGTGCATCCCATTTCACTCAGTCACTGCATCCCATTTCACTCAGTCACTGCAACCTATTTCACTCAGTCACTGCATCCCATTTCGTTCAGTCACTGCATCCCATTTCCGTCAGTCACTCCATCCCATTTCCCTCAGTCGCAGCATCCCATTTCCCACAGACGCTGCATTTCCTTTCCTTAAGTCACTGCATCCCATTTCACTCAGTCACTGCACCCCAAGCCCGCTCGGGCACTGCATCCCTATTAATTCAGTCACTCCTTCCCAGTACCTCAGTCACTGCATCGCATTTCACTCAGTCACTGCATCCCTTTTCACTCAGTCACTGCATCCGTTTCCATCAGTCACTGCATCCCATTACCCTCAGTCGCAGCATCCCACTTCCCACAGGCATTGCATTTCCTTTCCCTAAGTCTCTGCATCTCATTTCCACCAGTCACTGCATCCCATTTCACTCCCCACTGCATCCCATTTCACTCAGCCACTGCATCCCATTTCACTCAGCCACTGCATCCCAGTTCACATAGTCACCGCATCCCAGTTCACACAGTCACCACATCCCAGTTCACACAGTCACCGCATCCCAGTTCCGTCAGTCACTGCATCCCATTTCCATCAGTCACTGTATCCGATTTCAATCAGTCACTGCGCGCATTTCACTCAGTCGCTGCATCCCATTCCACTCAGTCACTGCATCCCATTTCACTCAGTCAGTGCATCACATTTCACTCAGGCACTGTATCCCATTTCCCTAAGTCACTGCACCCCAAGCCCGTTCGGGCACTGCATCCCTATTAATTCAGTCACTCCTTCCCAGTACCCGAGTCACTGTATCGCATTTCACTCAGCCACTGCATCCCAGTTCACACAGTCACCGCATCCCAGTTCACACAGCCACTGCATCCCATTTCAAACAGTTACTGCATCTCATTTCACTCATTCAATGCTTCACATTCCATTCAGTCACCGCTTCCCATTCCCCACAGTCACTGCATCTCCTTTCCTCAGTCATTGCATCCCATTTCACTCAGTCACTGCAGGCCATTTCCCTCAGTCACTACATCCCATTACCCTGAGTCACTGCATCACAGTACGCTCAGTCACAGCATCCCATTTCCCTCAGACACTGCATCCCATTTCCATCAGTCACTGCATCCCATTACCCTCAGTCACTGCATCCCATTTCTCTCAGCCACTGTATCCCATTTCCCTGAGTCACTGTACTCCAAGCCCGCTCAGGCACTGCATCCCTATTAACTCAGTCACTCCTTCCCAGGACCTCAGTCACTGCATCCCATGTCCCACAGTAACTGCATCCCATTTCCATCAGGCACTGCAGCTCACGTCACTCTGTCACTGCATTCAATTTCCATCAGTCACTGCATCTCATTTCACTCATTAACTGCATCCCATTTCAATCAGACACTGCATCCCATTTCACTCAGACACTGCATCCCATCTGACTCAGACACTGCATCCCATCTGACTCAGACACTGCAACCCATCTCACTCAGTCACTGCATCCCATTTCCCTCAGTCACTGCATCCCATTTACATCAGTCACTGGTTCCCGTATCTCACAGACGCTGCATTCAATTTCCGACACTCACTGTATCCCATTTCCCACTGCATCTCATTTCAATCAGTGATTGCATCCTACTTCCCACAAATACTGCATCCCATTTCGCTCAGTCACTGCATCTCATTTCACTTGGTCACTGCATCCCATTTCCCTCAGTCACTGCAACCCATTTCCATCAGTCAATGTATCCCATTTGCATCAGTCACTGCATCACATTTCACTCAGTCACTGCATCCCATTTCACTCAATCACTTCATCCCATTTCCCTGAGTCACTGCATCCCATTTCCCTGAGTCACTGCATCCCATTCCCCTGAGTCTCTGCATCCCATTTCCATCAGTCACTGCATCCCATTTCCCTCAGTCACTGCATCCCATTTCACACAATCACTGCATCCCATTTCACTCAGACACTGCATCTCATTTCCCTCAGTCACTGCATCCCATTTCCCTCAGTCACTGCATCCCATTTCCATCAGTCACTGCATCACATTTCCATCAATCACTGCATCCCATTTCCGCCAGCCAACGCATCCCATTTCCGTGTGTCACTGCATCCCAATTCACTCAGTCACTGCATCGCATTTCGCACAGTCACTGCATCCCATTTCCATCTGTCACTATATCCCATTTCCATCAGTCATTGCAACCCATTTTCCCTCAGTCACTGCATCCCATTTCACTCAGTCACTGCATCTCATTTCCCTCAGTCACTGCATCCCATTTCCCTCAGTCACTGCATGCCATTTCCCTCAGTCACTGCATCCCATTTCACTCAGTCACTGCATCTCATTTCCCTCAGTCACTGCATCCCATTTCCCTCAGTCACTGCATCCCATTTCCGTCAGTCACTGCATCCCATTACACTCAGTCAGTGCATCCCATTTCGCTCAGTCACTGCATCCCATTTCATTCTGTCACTGCATCCCCTTTCACTCAGTCACTGCATCAGAGTTCACTCTGTCACTGCATCACATTTCACGCAGTCACTGCATCCCATTTCACACAGTCACTGCATCCCATTTCCCACAGTCACAGCATCGCATTTCACTCAGTCACTGCACCACATTTCACTCAGTCACTACCACCCATTTCAGTCAGTCACTCAGTCTCTGCATCTCCTTTACCTCAGTCACTGCATCCCATTCCACTCAGTCACTGCATCTCCTTTCCCTCAGTCACTGCATCACATTTCACTCAGTCGGAGGACCCCATCTCCCTCCGTCACTGCATCCCATTTCCCTCAGTCACTGCAACCTTTTCCTATAGTCACTGCAACCCAATTCCCACAGTCACTGCATCCCATTTCCTTCCGTCACAGCATCCCATTTCAGTCAGTCACTGCACCACATTTCACTCAGTCACAGCCTCCCACTTCACTCAGTCACTGCCTCCCACTTCACTCAGTCACTGCCTCCCACTTCACTCAGTCACTGCCTCCCATTTCAGTCACTCACTACCTCCCATTTCAGTCAGTCACTGCATCCGATTTCCCTCAGTCACTGCATCCCACTGCTCTCAGTCACTGCATCCCATTTCACTCAGTCACTGCATCGCATTTCACTTTGTCACCACCTCCCATTTCTCTCAGTCACTGCATCTCCTTTCCCTCAGTCACTGCATCACATTTCACTCAGTCACAGAATCACATTTCCCTCAGTCACAGAATCACATTTCCCTCAGTCACAGCATCACATTTCCCTCAGTCACAGCATCACATTTAACGGAGACAGGAATCCTATTCAAATGAGATGGTGAATCAATTTCCATCAGTCACCACACCCTATTCCCCACAGTCACGGCATCACATTTCACTCAGGCACTGCATCCCATTTCACTCAGGCACTGCATCCCATTACCCTCAGGCACGGCATCCCATTTCACTCGGGCACTGCATCCCATTTCACTCGGGCACTGCGGCCCATTTCACTCGGGCACTGCGGCCCATTTCACTCGGGCACTGCGGCCCATTTCACTCGGGCACTGAAGCCCATTTCACTCGTGCACTGAAGCCCAATTCACTCGGGCACTGAAGCCCATTTCACTCGGGCACTGCAACCCATTTCGTACACTCACTGCAACCCATTTCCCACATTCACTGCAACCCATTTCCCACAATCACTGCATCCCCTTTCCCTCAGACACTGCATCGCATTTCACTCAGTGACTGCGTGTCATTGCCCTCAGTTACTGCATGTCATTTCCCTCAGTGACTGCATCCCATTTCACTCAGTCACTGCGCCACATTTCACTCAGTCACTGCACCACATTTCACTCAGTCACTGCCTCCCACTTCACTCAGTCACTGCATCCCACTTCACTCAGTCACTGCATCCCACTTCACTCAGTCACTGCCTCCCATTTCAGTCAGTCACTGCATTCCATTTCAGTCAGTCACTTCATTCCATTTCCCTCAGTCACTGCATCCGATTTCCCTCAGTCACTGCATCCCACTTCACTCAGTCACTGCATCCCATTTCACACAGCCAGTGCATCCTATTTCACGCAGCCAGTGCATCCCATTTCACTCAGCCAGTGCATCACATTTCACTCAGTCACTGCATCACATTTCACTCAGTCACTGCATCTCATTTCGCTCAGTCACTGCATCTCATTTCGTTAAGTCACTGCATCCCATTTCAGTCAGTCAATCCCTCCCATTTCAGTCAGTCACTGCATCTCCTTTCCCTCAGTCACTACATCTCCTTTCCCTCAGTCACTGCATCTCCTTTCCCTCAGTCACGGCACCTCCTGTCCCTCAGTCACTGCATCCCATTTCACTCAGTCAATGCTTCCCATTTCAATCAGTCACTGCATTCCGTTTCACTCAGTCACTGCCTCCCACTTCACTCAGTCACTGCCTCCCAAATTCAGTCAGTCACTGCCTCCCATTTCAGTCAGTCACGACCTCCCATTTCAGTCAGTCACTGCATCTCATTTCCCACAGTTACTGCATCTACTTTCCCTCAGTCACGGCACCTCCTGTCCCTCAGTCACTGCATCCCATTTCCCTCAGTCACAGCATCCCATTTCATTCAGTCACTGCATCCCATTTCACTCAGTCACTGCATCCCATTTCACTCAGTCACTGCTTCCCATTTCACTCAGTCACTGCTTCCCATTTCACTCAGTCACTGCATTCAATTTCCATCAGTCACGGCATCCCATTTCACTCAGTCACTGGATTCAATTTCCATCAGTCACTGCAATGCATTCCACTCTGTTACTGCATCCCATTTCACTCAGTCACTGCATTCCAATTCTCTCAGTCACTACAACCCATTTCCCACAGTCATTGCAGCCAATTTCACTCTCTCACTGCATTCAATTTCCATCCGTCAGTGCATTCAATTTCCGTCAGTCACTGCATCGCATTTCACTCAGTCAGGGCAACCTATTTCACTCAGTCAGGGCATCCTATTTCACTCAGTCAGGGCATCCTATTTCCTTCAGTCACTGCATCCAATTTCACGCAGTCACTGCATCCCATTTCACACAGTCACTGCATCACATTTCACACAGTCACTGCATCACATTTCACACAGTCACTGCATCACATTTCACACAGTCACTGCATCACATTTCACTCAGTCACTGCATCACATTTCACTCAGTCACTGCATCTCCTTTCCATCAGTCACTGCATCTCACTTCACTCATTCGCTGCATCCCATTTCACGCAGTCACTGCATCCCATTTCACTCAGTCACTGCATCCCATTTCACTCAGTCACTGCGTCCCATTTCACTCAGTCACTGCGTCCCATTTCACTCAGTCACTGCATTCAATTTCCATCAGTCACGGCATCCCATTTCACTCAGTCACTGGATTCAATTTCCATCAGTCACTGCAATGCATTCCACTCTGTTACTGCATCCCATTTCACTCAGTCACTGCATTCCAATTCTCTCAGTCACTACAACCCATTTCCCACAGTCATTGCAGCCAATTTCACTCTCTCACTGCATTCAATTTCCATCCGTCAGTGCATTCAATTTCCGTCAGTCACTGCATCGCATTTCACTCAGTCAGGGCAACCTATTTCACTCAGTCAGGGCATCCTATTTCACTCAGTCAGGGCATCCTATTTCCTTCAGTCACTGCATCCAATTTCACGCAGTCACTGCATCCCATTTCACACAGTCACTGCATCACATTTCACACAGTCACTGCATCACATTTCACACAGTCACTGCATCACATTTCACACAGTCACTGCATCACATTTCACTCAGTCACTGCATCACATTTCACTCAGTCACTGCATCTCCTTTCCATCAGTCACTGCATCTCACTTCACTCATTCGCTGCATCCCATTTCACGCAGTCACTGCATCACATTTCACGCAGTCACTGCATCCCGTTTCACTCCGTCACTGCATCCCGTTTCTCAACTGATGCTGCATTAAAGTTCCGTCCGGTACTGCATCCCATTTCCCTCAGTCACTGCACCCCATTTCCCTCAGTCACTGCATCCCATTTCCCTCAGTCACTGCATCCCATTTCACTCAGGCACTGCATCCCATTTCTCTCAGTCACTACATCCCATTTCCCACAGTCATTGCATCCAATTTCACACAGTCACCGCACCCAATTCCCCACAGTCACGGCATCACATTACAGTCAGTCACTGCATCCCATTTCATCCAGTCACTGCATCGCATTTGACTCAGTCACTGCATCCCATTTGACTCAGTCACTGCATCCCATTTAACTGAGACAGTGCATCTCACTGAACTGAGACAGTGCATCCCATTGCCCTCAGTCACAGCATTCCATTTCCAAGTCACTGCATCTCCATTCCCTCAATCACTGCATCCCACTTCACTCAGTCACTGCATCCCATTTCACACAGCCAGTGCATCCTATTTCACGCAGCCAGTGCATCCCAATTCACTCAGCCACTGCATCACATTTCACTCAGTCACTGCATCACATTTCACTCAGTCACTGCATCTCATTTCGCTCAGTCACTGCATCTCATTTCGTTAAGTCACTGCATCCCATTTCAGTCAGTCAATCCCTCCCATTTCAGTCAGTCACTGCATCTCCTTTCCCTCAGTCACTACATCTCCTTTCCCTCAGTCACTGCATCTCCTTTCCCTCAGTCACTGCATCTCCTTTCCCTCAGTCACGGCACCTCCTGTCCCTCAGTCACTGCATCCCATTTCACTCAGTCACTGCATCCCATTTCAATCAGTCACTGCATTCCGTTTCACTCAGTCACTGCCTCCCACTTCACTCAGTCACTGCCTCCCAAATTCAGTCAGTCACTGCCTCCCATTTCAGTCAGTCACGACCTCCCATTTCAGTCAGTCACTGCATCTCATTTCCCACAGTTACTGCATCTACTTTCCCTCAGTCACGGCACCTCCTGTCCCTCAGTCACTGCATCCCATTTCCCTCAGTCACAGCATCCCATTTCATTCAGTCACTGCATCCCATTTCACTCAGTCACTGCATCCCATTTCACTCAGTCACTGCATCCCATTTCACTCAGTCACTGCGTCCCATTTCACTCAGTCACTGCATTCAATTTCCATCAGTCACGGCATCCCATTTCACTCAGTCACTGGATTCAATTTCCATCAGTCACTGCAATGCATTCCACTCTGTTACTGCATCCCATTTCACTCAGTCACTGCATTCCAATTCTCTCAGTCACTACAACCCATTTCCCACAGTCATTGCAGCCAATTTCACTCTCTCACTGCATTCAATTTCCATCCGTCAGTGCATTCAATTTCCGTCAGTCACTGCATCGCATTTCACTCAGTCAGGGCAACCTATTTCACTCAGTCAGGGCATCCGATTTCACTCAGTCAGGGCATCCTAATTCCTTCAGTCACTGCATCCAATTTCACGCAGTCACTGCATCCCATTTCACACAGACACTGCATCACATTTCACACAGTCACTGCATCACATTTCACACAGTCACTGCATCACATTTCACTCAGTCACTGCATCACATTTCACTCAGTCACTGCATCTCCTTTCCATCAGTCACTGCATCTCCTTTCCATCAGTCACTGCATCTCACTTCACTCATTCGCTGCATCCCATTTCACGCAGTGACTGCATCACATTTCACGCAGTCACTGCATCCCGTTTCACTCCGTCACTGCATCCCGTTTCTCAACTGACGCTGCATTCAAGTTCCGTCCGGTACTGCATCCATTTCCCTCAGTCACTGCACCCCATTTCCATCAGTCACTGCATCCCATTTCCCTCAGTCACTGCATCCCATTTCACTCAGGCACTGCATCCCATTTCTCTCAGTCACTACATCCCATTTCCCACAGTCATTGCATCCAATTTCACACAGTCACCGCACCCAATTCCCCACAGTCACGGCATCACATTACATTCAGTCACTGCATCCCATTTCATCCAGTCACTGCATCGCATTTGACTCAGTCACTGCATCCCATTTGACTCAGTAACTGCATCCCATTTAACTGAGACAGTGCATCTCACTGAACTGAGACAGTGCATCCCATTGCCCTCAGTCACAGCATTCCATTTCCAAGTCACTGCATCTCCATTCCCTCAATCACTGCATCCCATTTCACTCAGTCACTGCATGTCATTTCACACATTGACTGCATCCCATTACCGTCAGTCTCAGCACCCCATTTCACTCAGTCACTGCATCCCAATTCACTCAGTCACTGCATCCCAATTCACTCAGTCACTGCATCCCATTTCACTCAGTCTCAGCACCCCATTTCACTCAGTCACTCCATGTCCCTTCCTCAGTCACAGCATCGCATTTCACTCAGTCACTGCATCACATTTCCGTCAGTCACTGCATCTCATTTCACTCGGTCAGTGCATCCCATTTCCCTCAGTCACTGCATCCGATTTCACTCAGTGACTGCATCCCATTTCACCCAGTCACTGCATCCCATTGTACTCGGTGATGCAGCCCATTTCACTCAGCGACTGCATTCCATTTCACTCAGTGACTAAATCACATTTCACTCAGTCAGTGCATTCGATTTCACTCAGTCACTGAATCACATTTCACTCAGTCACTGCATCCCATTTCACTCAATCACTGCATCTCTTTCACCACAGTCACTGCATCACATTTCCATCAGTCACTGTTTCCCGTATCTCACAGACGTTGCATTCAATTTCCCACACTCACTGCATCCCATTTCCCTCAGTCTCTGCATCTCCTTGACCTCAGTCACTGCATCACATTTCATTCAGTCACTGCACCACATTTCACTCAGTCACTGCATCCCACTTCACTCAGTCACTGCCTCCCATTTCAGTCAGTCACTGCATTCCATTTCAGTCAGTCACTTCATTCCATTTCCCTCAGTCACTGCATCCGATTTCCCTCAGTCACTGCATCCCACTTCACTCAGTCACTGCACCCCATTTTCCACAGTCACTGTATCCCACTTCACTCAGACACTGCATCCCATTTCACTCAGTCACTGAATCCCATTTCCCACAGTCACTGCATCCCATTTCTCTCAGTCACTACATCCCATTTCCCACAGTCACTGCATCCCATTTCACTCAGTCACTGCATCCCATTTAATGGAGAGAATGAATCCTCTTCAACTGAGACAGCAAATCCATTTCCATCAGTCACCGCGCAATATTCCCCACAGTCACGGCATCACATTACCCTCAGTCACTGCGTCCCATTACACTCAGTCACTGCGTCCCATTTCCCTCTGTCACTGCATCCCATTTCCCTCAGTCACTGCATCCCATTTCCCTCAGTCACTGCATCCCATTTCATCCAGTCACTGCATCCCATTTCATCCAGTCACAGCAACCCATTTCACTCAGTCACAGCAACCCATTTCACTCAGTCACTGCATCCCTTTTCACTCAGTCACTGCATCCCATTTGACTGAGACAGAGAATCTCATTGAACTGAGACAGTGCATCCCATTACCCTCAGTCACAGCAATCCATTTCCCTCAGTAATGGCAACTCCTGTCCCTCAGTCACTGCATCCCATTACCCTATGTCACTGTGTCCCATTTCACTCAGTCACATAATCCCATTACCCTCAGTCACTGCATCCCATTTCACTCAGACACTGCATCCCATTTCACACAGACACTGCATCCCATTTCACTCAGACACTGCATCCCATTTCACTCAGACACTGCATCCCATTTCACTCAGACACTGCATCCCATTTCACTCAGTCACTGCATCCCTTTTCACTCAATCACTGCATCCTTTTTCACTCAGTGATTGCATCCCATTACACTCATTCACTGTGTCCCATTTCCCTCAGTCACTGCGTCCCTTTTCCCACAGTCAGTGCAAACATTTCTCACAGTCACTGCAACCCATTTCCCACAGTCACTGCATCTCCTTTCACTCAGTCACTGCATCTCCTTTCCCTCAGTCATGGCACCTCCTGTCCCTCAGTCACGTCACCTCCTGTCCCTCAGTCACGTCACCTCCTGTCCCTCAGTCACTGCATCCCATTATCACTCAGTCACTGCATCCCATTTCCATTACTCACTGCATCCCATTATCACTCAGTCACTGCATCCCATTTCACTCAGTCACTGCATCCCATTTAACGGAGACAGTGAATCCTGTTGAACTGAGACAGTGAATCAATTTCCATCAGTCACCATACCCTACTCCCCACAGTCCCGGCACCCCATCTCAAACAGTCAGTGCATCCCATTTCCCATAGTCACTGCATGTCCTTTCCTTAGTCACTGCATCGCATTTCACTCAGTCACTGCATCGCATTACCCTCAGTCCCCACACCCTATTCCCCACAGTCACGGCATCCCATTTCCCACAGTCACTGCATCGCATTTCATTCAGTCACTGCATCGCATTTCAAGCAGTCACTGCATCGCATTTCACTCAGTCCCCACAACCTATTCCCCACAGTCACGGCATCACATTTCACTCAGGCACTGCAGCCCATTTCACTCAGACACTGCAGCCCATTTCACTCAGGCACTGCAGCCCATTTCACTCAGGCACTGCAGCCCATTTCACTCAGGCACTGCAGCCCATTTCCATCAGTTACTGCGACACATTTCTCACAGTCACTGCGACACATTTGCCACAGTCACTGCAACCCATTTGCCACAGTCACTGCATCTCCTTTCCTTCAGTCACTGCGTCTCATTACCCTCAGTCACTGCACCACATTTCACTCAGTCACTGCATCCCACTGCTCTCAGTCACTGCCTCCCACTTCATTCAGTCACTGCCTCCCAAATTCAGTCACTCACTCCCTCCCATTTCACTCAGTCACTGAATCCCATTTCACTCAGTCACTGCATCCCATTTCACACAGTCACTACATCCCATTTCACTCAATCACTGCATCCCATTTCACTCAGTCACTGCATCCCATTTCACTCAGTCACTGCATCCCATTTCACTCAGGCACTGCATCCCATTTCACTCAGGCACTGCGGCCCATTTCACTCAGGCACTGCGGCCCATTTCACTCAGGCACTGCGGCCCATTTCACTCAGGCACTGCGGCCCATTTCACTCAGGCACTGCGGCCCATTTCACTCAGGCACTGCGGCCCATTACACTCAGTCACTGCATCCCACTTCACTCAGTCACTGCCTCCCATTTCAGTCAGTCACTGCATTCCATTTCAGTCAGTCACTTCATTCCATTTCCCTCAGTCACTGCATCCGATTTCCCTCAGTCACTGCATCCCACTTCACTCAGTCACTGCACCCCATTTCCCACAGTCACTGTATCCCACTTCACTCAGACACTGCATCCCATTTCCCTCAGTCACTGCATCCCATTTCGCTCAGTCACTGCATCCCATTTCATCCAGTCACTGCATCCCATTTCATCCAGTCACTGCATCCCATTTCATCCAGTCACAGCAACCCATTTCACTCAGTCACAGCAACCCATTTCACTCAGTCACTGCATCCCTTTTCACTCAGTCACTGCATCCCATTTGACTGAGACAGAGAATCTCATTGAACTGAGACAGTGCATCCCATTACCCTCAGTCACAGCAATCCATTTCCCTCAGTAATAGCAACTCCTGTCCCTCAGTCACTGCATCCCATTACCCTATGTCACTGTGTCCCATTTCACTCAGTCACATTATCCCATTACCCTCAGACACTGCATCCCATTTCACACAGACACTGCATCCCATTTCACTCAGACACTGCATCCCATTTCACTCAGACACTGCATCCCATTTCACTCAGACACTGCATCCCATTTCACTCAGACACTGCATCCCATTTCACTCAGACACTGCATCCCATTTCACTCAGTCACTGCACCCCTTTTCACTCAATCACTGCATCCTTTTTCACTCAGTGATTGCATCCCATTACACTCATTCACTGTGTCCCATTTCCCTCAGTCACTGCGTCCCTTTTCCCACAGTCAGTGCAAACATTTCTCACAGTCACTGCAACCCATTTCCCACAGTCACTGCATCTCCTTTCACTCAGTCACTGCATCTCCTTTCCCTCAGTCATGGCACCTCCTGTCCCTCAGTCTCGTCACCTCCTGTCCCTCAGTCACTGCATCCCATTATCACTCAGTCACTGCATCCCATTTCCATTACTCACTGCATCCCATTATCACTCAGTCACTGCATCCCATTTCACTCAGTCACTGCATCCCATTTAACGGAGACAGTGAATCCTGTTGAACTGAGACAGTGAATCAATTTCCATCAGTCACCATACCCTACTCCCCACAGTCCCGGCACCCCATCTCAAACAGTCAGTGCATCCCATTTCCCATAGTCACTGCATGTCCTTTCCTTAGTCACTGCATCGCATTTCACTCAGTCACTGCATCGCATTACCCTCAGTCCCCACACCCTATTCCCCACAGTCACGGCATCCCATTTCCCACAGTCACTGCATCGCATTTCATTCAGTCACTGCATCGCATTTCAAGCAGTCACTGCATCGCATTTCACTCAGTCCCCACAACCTATTCCCCACAGTCACGGCATCACATTTCACTCAGGCACTGCAGCCCATTTCACTCAGACACTGCAGCCCATTTCACTCAGGCACTGCAGCCCATTTCACTCAGGCACTGCAGCCCATTTCACTCAGGCACTGCAGCCCATTTCCATCAGTTACTGCGACACATTTCTCACAGTCACTGCGACACATTTGCCACAGTCACTGCAACCCATTTGCCACAGTCACTGCATCTCCTTTCCTTCAGTCACTGCATCGCATTTCACTCAGTCACTGCGTCTCATTACCCTCAGTCACTGCACCACATTTCACTCAGTCACTGCATCCCACTGCTCTCAGTCACTGCCTCCCACTTCATTCAGTCACTGCCTCCCAAATTCAGTCACTCACTCCCTCCCATTTCACTCAGTCACTGAATCCCATTTCACTCAGTCACTGCATCCCATTTCACTCAGTCACTACATCCCATTTCACTCAATCACTACATCCCATTTCACTCAGTCACTGCATCCCATTTCACTCAGTCACTGCATCCCATTTCACTCAGGCACTGCATCCCATTTCACTCAGGCACTGCGGCCCATTTCACTCAGGCACTGCGGCCCATTTCACTCAGGCACTGCGGCCCATTTCACTCAGGCACTGCGGCCCATTACACTCAGTCACTGCACCACATTTCACTCAGTCACTGCATCCCATTGCTCTCAGTCACTGCCTCCCAAATTCAGTCACTCACTCCCTCCCATTTCACTCAGTCAGTGCATCCCATTTCACTCAGTCACTGCATCCCATTTCACTCAGTCACTGCATCCCATTTCACTCAATCACGACATCCCATTTCACTCAGTCACTGCATCCCATTTCACTCAGTCACCGCATCGCATTTCACTCAGTCACCGCATCCCATTACCCTCAGGCACTGCATTCCATTTCACTCAGGCACTGCGGCCCATTTCACTCAGCCACTGCGGCCCATTTCACTCAGCCACTGCGGCCCATTTCACTCAGGCACTGCGGCCCATTTGACTCAGGCACTGCGGCCCATTTCACTCAGGCACTGCAGCCCATTTCACTCAGGCACTGCAGCCCATTTCAATCAGTCACTGCATCCCATTTCCCACAGTCACTGCAACCCATTTCCCCCAGTCACTGCGTCTCATTACCCTCAGTCAGTGCATTTCATTTCCCTCAGTGACTGCATCCCATTTCACTCAGTGACTGCATCGCATTTCACTCAGTCACTGCATCACATTTCACTCAGTCACTGCACCACATTTCACTCAGTCACTGCACCACGTTTCACCCAGTCACTGCCTCCCATTTCAATCACTCACTGCCTCCCACTTCACTCAGTCACTGCCTCCCATTTCAGTCAGTCTCTCTCTCCCATTTCACTCAGTCACAACTCCCAAATTCAGTCAGTCACTCCCTCCCATTTCAGTCAGTCAGTGCATCTCCTTTCCTTTCAGTCACTGCATCACATTTCACTCAGTCTGAGCACCCCATCTCACTCAGTCAGTGCATCCCATTTCCCATAGTCACTGCATGTCCTTTCCTTAGTCACTGCATCACATTACACTCAGTCACTGCGTCCCATTTCCCTCAGTCACTGCAACACATTTCCCACAGTCACTGCATTGCATTTCACTCAGTCACTGCATCGCATTACCCTCAGTCCCCACACCCTATTCCCCACAGTCACTGCATCCAATTTCACTCACTCACTGCATCCCATTTCACTCTGTCACTGCATCCCATTACCCTCAGGCACTGCAGCCCATTTCACTCAGACACTGCAGCCCGTTTCACTCAGGCACTGCAGCCCATTTCACTCAGGCACTGCAGCCCATTTCACTCAGGCACTGCAGCCCATTTCCCTCAGTCACTGCATCCCATTTCCCACAGTCAATGCAACCCATTTGCCACAGTCACTGCATCTCCTTTGCCTCAGTCACTGCATCGCATTTCACTCAGTCACTGTGTCTCATTACCCTCAGTCACTGCGTCTCATTACCCTCAGTCAGTGCATCTGATTTCACTCAGTGACCTCATCCCATTTCACTCAGTCACTGCATCCCTTTTCACTCAGTCACTGCATCCCTTTTCACTCAGTCACTGCCTCCCTTTTCCCACAGTCACTGCATCTCCTTTCCCTCAGTCACTGCATCACATTTCACTAAGTCACAGAATCACATTTCCCTCAGTCACAGAATCACATTTCCCTCAGACACAGCATCACATTTCCCTCAGTCACAGCTTCACATTTAACGGAGACAGTGAATTCTATTCAAATGAGATGGTGAATCAATTTCCATCAGTCACCACACCCTATTCCCCACAGTCACGGCATCACATTTCACTCAGGCACTGCATCCCATTTCACTCAGGCACTGCATCCCATTTCACTCAGTCACTGCAACCCATTACCCTCAGGCACTGCATCCCATTTCACTCGGGCACTGCGGCACATTTAACTCGGGCACTGCAGCCCATTTCACTCGGGCACTGAAACCCATTTCACTCAGGCACTGCATCGCATTTCACTCAGTCACTGCATCCCATTTCACTCAGTCACTGCATCCCATTTCACTCAGTCACTGCATCCCATTTCCCTCAATCACTGCATCCCATTTCCCTCAATCACTGCAACCCATTTCGCACACTCACTGCAACCCATTTCCCACATTCACTGCAACCCATTTCCCACATTCACTGCAACCCATTTCCCACAATCACTGCATCTCCTTTCCCTCAGTCACTGCATCGCATTTCACTCAGTCACTGCATCCCATTTCACTCAGTCACTGCATCGCATTTCCCTCAGTCACTGCGTCTCATTACCCTCAGTCTTTGCATGTCATTTTACTCAGTGAATGCATCCCATTTCACTCAGTGACTGCATCCCATTGACCTCAGTCACTGCATCCCATGTCACTCAGTCACTGCATCCCATGTCACTCAGTCACTGCATCCCATGTCACTCAGTCTCAGCACCCCATTTCACTCAGTCACTCCACGTCCCTTCCTCAGTCACAGCATCGCATTTCACTCAGTCACTGCATCACATTTCCGTCAGTCACTGCATCTCATTTCACTCGGTCAGTGCATCCCATTTCCCTCAGTCACTGCATCCGATTTCACTCAGTGACTGCATCCCATTTCACCCAGTCACTGCATCCCATTGTACTCGGTGATGCAGCCCATTTCACTCAGCGACTGCATTCCATTTCACTCAGTGACTAAATCACATTTCACTCAGTCAGTGCATTCGATTTCACTCAGTCACTGAATCACATTTCACTCAGTCACTGCATCCCATTTCACTCAATCACTGCATCTCTTTCACCACAGTCACTGCATCACATTTCCATCAGTCACTGTTTCCCGTATCTCACAGACGTTGCATTCAATTTCCCACACTCACTGCATCCCATTTCCCTCAGTCTCTGCATCTCCTTGACCTCAGTCACTGCATCACATTTCATTCAGTCACTGCACCACATTTCACTCAGTCACTGCATCCCACTTCACTCAGTCACTGCCTCCCATTTCAGTCAGTCACTGCATTCCATTTCAGTCAGTCACTTCATTCCATTTCCCTCAGTCACTGCATCCGATTTCCCTCAGTCACTGCATCCCATTTCTCTCAGTCACTACATCCCATTTCCCACAGTCACTGCAGCCCATTTCACTCAGTCACTGCATCCCATTTAATGGAGAGAGTGAATCCTCTTCAACTGAGACAGCAAATCCATTTCCATCAGTCACCGCGCAATATTCCCCACAGTCACGGCATCACATTACCCTCAGTCACTGCGTCCCATTACACTCAGTCACTGCGTCCCATTTCCCTCTGTCACTGCATCCCATTTCCCTCAGTCACTGCATCCCATTTCCCTCAGTCACTGCATCCCATTTCCCTCAGTCACTGCATCCCATTTCCCTCAGTCACTGCATCCCATTTCATCCAGTCACTGCATCCCATTTCATCCAGTCACAGCAACCCATTTCACTCAGTCACTGCATCCCTTTTCACTCAGTCACTGCATCCCATTTGACTGAGACAGAGAATCTCATTGAACTGAGACAGTGCATCCCATTACCCTCAGTCACAGCAATCCATTTCCCTCAGTAATGGCAACTCCTGTCCCTCAGTCACTGCATCCCATTACCCTATGTCACTGTGTCCCATTTCACTCAGTCACATAATCCCATTACCCTCAGTCACTGCATCCCATTTCACTCAGACACTGCATCCCATTTCACACAGACACTGCATCCCATTTCACTCAGACACTGCATCCCATTTCACTCAGACACTGCATCCCATTTCACTCAGTCACTGCATCCCTTTTCACTCAATCACTGCATCCTTTTTCACTCAGTGATTGCATCCCATTACACTCATTCACTGTGTCCCATTTCCCTCAGTCACTGCGTCCCTTTTCCCACAGTCAGTGCAAACATTTCTCACAGTCACTGCAACCCATTTCCCACAGTCACTGCATCTCCTTTCACTCAGTCACTGCATCTCCTTTCCCTCAGTCATGGCACCTCCTGTCCCTCAGTCACGTCACCTCCTGTCCCTCAGTCACTGCATCCCATTATCACTCAGTCACTGCATCCCATTTCCATTACTCACTGCATCCCATTATCACTCAGTCACTGCATCCCATTTCACTCAGTCACTGCATCCCATTTAACGGAGGCAGTGAATCCTGTTGAACTGAGACAGTGAATCAATTTCCATCAGTCACCATACCCTACTCCCCACAGTCCCGGCATCCCATCTCAAACAGTCAGTGCATCCCATTTCCCATAGTCACTGCATGTCCTTTCCTTAGTCACTGCATCGCATTTCACTCAGTCACTGCATCGCATTACCCTCAGTCCCCACACCCTATTCCCCACAGTCACGGCATCCCATTTCCCACAGTCACTGCATCGCATTTCATTCAGTCACTGCATCGCATTTCAAGCAGTCACTGCATCGCATTTCAAGCAGTCACTGCATCGCATTTCACTCAGTCCCCACAACCTATTCCCCACAGTCACGGCATCACATTTCACTCAGGCACTGCAGCCCATTTCACTCAGACACTGCAGCCCATTTCACTCAGGCACTGCAGCCCATTTCACTCAGGCACTGCAGCCCATTTCCATCAGTTACTGCGACACATTTCTCACAGTCACTGCAACACATTTGCCACAGTCACTGCAACCCATTTGCCACAGTCACTGCATCTCCTTTCCTTCAGTCACTGCGTCTCATTACCCTCAGTCACTGCACCACATTTCACTCAGTCACTGCATCCCACTGCTCTCAGTCACTGCCTCCCACTTCATTCAGTCACTGCCTCCCAAATTCAGTCACTCACTCCCTCCCATTTCACTCAGTCACTGAATCCCATTTCACTCAGTCACTGCATCCCATTTCACTCAGTCACTGCATCCCATTTCACTCAGTCACTACATCCCATTTCACTCAATCACTACATCCCATTTCACTCAGTCACTGCATCCCATTTCACTCAGTCACTGCATCCCATTTCACTCAGTCACTGCATCCCATTTCACTCAGGCACTGCATCCCATTTCACTCAGGCACTGCGGCCCATTTCACTCAGGCACTGCGGCCCATTTCACTCAGGCACTGCGGCCCATTACACTCAGTCACTGCACCACATTTCACTCAGTCACTGCATCCCATTGCTCTCAGTCACTGCCTCCCAAATTCAGTCACTCACTCCCTCCCATTTCACTCAGTCAGTGCATCCCATTTCACTCAGTCACTGCATCCCATTTCACTCAGTCACTGCATCCCATTTCACTCAGTCACTGCATCCCATTTCACTCAGTCACCGCATCGCATTTCACTCAGTCACCGCATCCCATTACCCTCAGGCACTGCATTCCATTTCACTCAGGCACTGCGGCCCATTTCACTCAGCCACTGCGGCCCATTTCACTCAGGCACTGCGGCCCATTTGACTCAGGCACTGCGGCCCATTTCACTCAGGCACTGCAGCACATTTCACTCAGGCACTGCAGCCCATTTCAATCAGTCACTGCATCCCATTTCCCACAGTCACTGCAACCCATTTCCCCCAGTCACTGCGTCTCATTACCCTCAGTCAGTGCATTTCATTTCCCTCAGTGACTGCATCCCATTTCACTCAGTGACTGCATCGCATTTCACTCAGTCACTGCATCACATTTCACTCAGTCACTGCACCACATTTCACTCAGTCACTGCACCACGTTTCACCCAGTCACTGCCTCCCATTTCAATCACTCACTGCCTCCCACTTCACTCAGTCACTGCCTCCCATTTCAGTCAGTCACTCCCTCCCATTTCAGTCAGTCAGTGCATCTCCTTTCCTTTCAGTCACTGCATCACATTTCACTCAGTCTGAGCACCCCATCTCACTCAGTCAGTGCATCCCATTTCCCATAGTCACTGCATGTCCTTTCCTTAGTCACTGCATCGCATTACACTCAGTCACTGCGTCCCATTTCCCTCAGTCACTGCAACACATTTCCCACAGTCACTGCATTGCATTTCACTCAGTCACTGCATCGCATTACCCTCAGTCCCCACACCCTATTCCCCACAGTCACTGCATCCAATTTCACTCACTCACTGCATCCCATTTCACTCTGTCACTGCATCCCATTACCCTCAGGCACTGCAGCCCATTTCACTCAGACACTGCAGCCCGTTTCACTCAGGCACTGCAGCCCATTTCACTCAGGCACTGCAGCCCATTTCCCTCAGTCACTGCATCCCATTTCCCACAGTCAATGCAACCCATTTGCCACAGTCACTGCATCTCCTTTGCCTCAGTCACTGCATCGCATTTCACTCAGTCACTGTGTCTCATTACCCTCAGTCACTGCGTCTCATTACCCTCAGTCAGTGCATCTGATTTCACTCAGTGACCTCATCCCATTTCACTCAGTCACTGCATCCCTTTTCACTCAGTCACTGCCTCCCTTTTCCCACAGTCACTGCATCTCCTTTCCCTCAGTCACTGCATCACATTTCACTAAGTCACAGAATCACATTTCCCTCAGTCACAGAATCACATTTCCCTCAGACACAGCATCACATTTCCCTCAGTCACAGCTTCACATTTAACGGAGACAGTGAATTCTATTCAAATGAGATGGTGAATCAATTTCCATCAGTCACCACACCCTATTCCCCACAGTCACGGCATCACATTTCACTCAGGCACTGCATCCCATTTCACTCAGGCACTGCATCCCATTTCACTCAGTCACTGCAACCCATTACCCTCAGGCACTGCATCCCATTTCACTCGGGCACTGCGGCACATTTAACTCGGGCACTGCAGCCCATTTCACTCGGGCACTGAAACCCATTTCACTCAGGCACTGCATCGCATTTCACTCAGTCACTGCATCCCATTTCACTCAGTCACTGCATCCCATTTCACTCAGTCACTGCATCCCATTTCCCTCAATCACTGCAACCCATTTCGCACACTCACTGCAACCCATTTCCCACATTCACTGCAACCCATTTCCCACATTCACTGCAACCCATTTCCCACAATCACTGCATCTCCTTTCCCTCAGTCACTGCATCGCATTTCACTCAGTCACTGCATCCCATTTCACTCAGTCACTGCATCGCATTTCCCTCAGTCACTGCGTCTCATTACCCTCAGTCTTTGCATGTCATTTTACTCAGTGAATGCATCCCATTTCACTCAGTGACTGCATCCCATTGACCTCAGTCACTGCATCCCATGTCACTCAGTCACTGCATCCCATGTCACTCAGTCACTGCATCCCATGTCACTCAGTCACTGCATCCCATTTCACTCAGTCACTGCATCCCATTTCCCACAGTCACTGCAATCCATTTCCCACTTTCACTGCAACCCATTTCCCACAGTCACTGCATCGCTTTTCACTCAGTCACTGCACCACATTTCACTCAGTCACTGCCTCCTACTTCACTCAGTCACTGCCTCCCACTTTACTCAGTCACTGCATCCCATTTCCATCAGTCACTGCATCCCATTTCCCTCAGTCACTGCATCCCATTTCACACAATCACTGCATCCCATTTCACTCAGACACTGCATCTCATTTCACTCAGTCACTGCATCCCATTTCCCTCAGTCACTGCATCCCATTTCCATCAGTCACTGCATCACATTTCCATCAGTCACTGCATCCCATTTCCGTGTGTCACTGCATCCCAATTCACTCAGTCACTGCATCACATTTCCCACAGTCACTGCATCCCATTTCCATCTGTCACTATATCCCATTTCCATCAGTCATTGCAACCCATTTTCCCTCAGTCACTGCATCTCATTTCCCTCAGTCACTGCATCCCATTTCATTCAGTGACTGCATCACATTTCACTCAGTCACTGCATCCCATTTCGCTCAGTCACTGCATCTCATTTCCCTCAGTCACTGCATCCCATTTCACGCAGTCACTGCATGCCATTTCCGTCAGTCACTGCATCCCATTTCACTCAGTCACTGCATCCCATTTCACTCAGTCACTGCATCCCATTTCATTCTGTCACTGCATCCCCTTTCACTCTGTCAGTGCATCAGAGTTCACTCTGTCACTGCATCACATTTCACGCAGTCACTGCATCCCATTTCACACAGTCACTGCATCCAATTTCCATCAGTCAGTGCATCTCATTTCACTCAGTCACTGCATCGCATTTCACTCAGTCACTCCTTCCCATTTCCTCAGTCACTGCATCCCATTTCCCTCAGTCTCTGCATCTGCTTTACCTCAGTCACTGCATCGCATTTCACTCAGTCACTGCATCCCATTTCCCACAGTCACAGCATCGCATTTCACTCAGTCACTGCACCATATTTCACTCAGTCACTACCACCCATTTCAGTCAGTTACTGCATCTCCTTTCCCTCAGTCACTGCATCACATTTCACTCAGTCACTGCATCACATTTCACTCAGTCACTGCATCACATTTCACTCAGTCTGAGCACTCCATCTCCCTCAGTCACTGCATCCCATTTCCCTCAGTCACTGCAACCTTTTCCTATAGTCACTGCAACCCAATTCCCACAGTCACTGCATCCCATTTCCCTCCGTCACAGCACCACATTTCACTCAGTCACAGCCTCCCACTTCACTCAGTCACCGCCTCCCATTTCAGTCACTCACTACCGCCCATTTCAGTCAGTCACTGCATCCCATTTCACTCAGTCACTTCATCCGATTTCCCTCAGTCACTGCATCCCACTGCTGTCAGTCACTGCATGTCATTTCCCTCAGTGACTGCATCCCATTTCACTCAGTGACTGCATCCCATTTCACTCAGTCACTGCATCCCATTTCACTCAGTCACTGCATCCCATTTCACTCAGTCACTGCATCCCATTACACTCAGTCACTGCATCCCATGTCACTCAGTCACTGCATCCCATGTCACTCAGTCACTGCATCCCATTTCACTCAGTCACTGCATCCCATTTCACTCAGTCACTGCATCCCACTTCACTCAGTCACTGACTCCCACTTCACTCTGTCACTGACTCCCATTTCAGTCACTCACTACCTCCCATTTCAGTCAGTCACTGCATCCCATTTCCCTCAGTCACTGCATCCGATTTCCCTCAGTCACTGCATCCCACTGCTCTCAGTCACTGCATCCCATTTCACTCAGTCACTGCATCGCATTTCACTGAGTCACCACCTCCCATTTCTCTCAGTCACTGCATCTCCTTTCCCTCAGTCACTGCATCACATTTCACTCAGTCACAGAATCACATATCCCTCAGTCACAGAATCACATTTCCCTCAGTCACAGCATCACATTTAACGGAGACAGTGAATCCTATCCAAATGAGATGGTGAATCAATTTCCATCAGTCACCACACCCTATTCCCCACAGTCACGGCATCACATTTCACTCAGGCACGGCATCACATTTCACTCAGGCACTACAACCCATTTCGCTCAGGCACTGCATCCCATTTCACTCAGTCACTGCATCCCATTACCCTCAGGCACGGCATCCCATTTCACTCGGGCACGGCATCCCATTTCACTCGGGCACGGCATCCCATTTCACTCGGGCACTGCATCCCATTTCACTCGGGCACTGAAGCCCATTTCACTCGGGCACTGAAGCCCATTTCACACGGGCACTGCAGCCAATTTCACTCGGGCACTGCAGCCCATTTCACTCAGTCACTGCATCCCATTTCCCTCAATCACTGCAACCCATTTCGCACACTCACTGCAACCCATTTCCCACATTCACTGCAACCCATTTCCCACAATCACTGCATCTCCTTTCCCTCAGTCACTGCATCGCATTTCACTCAGTCACTGCATCGCATTTCCCTCAGTGACTGCATCCCATTTCCCTCAGTCACTGCATGCCATTTCCCTCAGTCACTGCATCGCATTTCACTCAGTCGCTGCATCGCATTTCCCTCAGTCACTGCAACCCATGTCACTCAGTCACTGCATCCCATTTCCCACAGTCACAGCATCGCATTTCACTCAGTCACTGCGTCTCATTACCCTCAGTCACTGCATGTCATTTCCCTCAGTGACTGCATCCCATTTCACTCAGAGACTGCATCCCATTTCACTCAGTGAATGCATCCCATTTCACTCAGTCACTGCACCACATTTCACTCAGTCACTGCACCACATTTCACTCAGTCACTGCACCACATTTCACTCAGTCACTGCCTCCCACTTCACTCAGTCACTGCATCCCACTTCACTCAGTCACTGCCTCCCATTTCAGTCAGTCACTGCATTCCATTTCAGTCAGTCACTTCATCCCACTTCACTCAGTCACTGCATCCCATTTCAAGCAGCCAGTGCATCCTATTTCACGCAGCCAGTGCATCCCATTTCACTCAGCCACTGCATCACATTTCACTCAGTCAGTGCATCTCATTTCGCTCAGTCACTGCATCTCATTTCGTTAAGTCACTGCATCCCATTTCAGTCAGTCAATCCCTCCCATTTCAGTCAGTCACTGCATCTCCTTTCCCTCAGTCACTGCATCTCCTTTCCCTCAGTCACTGCATCTCCTTTCCCTCAGTCACGGCACCTCCTGTCCCTCGGTCACGGCACCTCCTGTCCCTCAGTCACTGCATCCCATTTAACGGAGACAGTGAATCCTGTTCAAGTGAGACGTGAATCAATTTCCATCAGTCACCACACCCTATTCCCCACAGTCACAGCATCACATTTCACTCAGGCACTGCATCCCATTTCACTCAGTCACTACATCCCATTTCACTCAGTCACTGCATCCCATTGCCCTCAGTCACTGCATCCCATTGCCCTCAGGCATGGCATCCCATTTCACTCAGTCACAGCTTCCCATTTCACTCAGACACAGCATCCCATTTCCGTCAGTCACTGCAACTCAGTTCCCTCAGTCACTGCATCTCATTTCCCTCAGTCACTGCATCCCATTTCCATTAGTCACTGCATCCCATTATCACTCAGTCACTGCATCATATTTAACGGAGACAGTGAATCCTATTCAAATGAGACGGTGAATCAATTTCCTTCAGTCACCACACCCTATTCCCCATAGTCACGGCATCACATTTCACTCAGGCACGGCATCCCATTTCACTCGGGCACTGTGGCCCATTTCACTCGGGCACTGCGGCCCATTTCACTCGGGCACTGCGGCCCATTTCACTCAGACAGTGCATCTCATTTCACTCAGTCACTGCATCCCATGTCACTCAGTCACTGCATCCCATGTCCCTCAGTCACTGCATCCCATGTCCCTCAGTCACTGCATCCCATGTCAATCAGTCACTGCATCCCATTTCACTCAGTCACTGCATCCCATTTCACTCAATCACGGCATCCCATTTCCCATAGTCACAGCATCTCCTTTCACTCAGTGACTGAATCGCATTTCACTCACTCAATGCTTCCCATGTCCCTCAGTCACTGCATCCCATGTCCCTCACTCACTGCATCCCATTTCCCTCAGTCACTGCATCTCATTTCACTCAGTCACTGTGTCTCATTACCCTCAGTCACTGCGTCTCATTACCCTCAGTCAGTGCATCTGATTTCACTCAGTGACCTCATCCCATTTCACTCAGTCACTGCATCCCTTTTCACTCAGTCACTGCATCCCTTTTCACTCAGTCACTGCCTCCCTTTTCCCACAGTCACTGCATCTCCTTTCCCTCAGTCACTGCATCACATTTCACTAAGTCACAGAATCACATTTCCCTCAGTCACAGAATCACATTTCCCTCAGACACAGCATCACATTTCCCTCAGTCACAGCTTCACATTTAACGGAGACAGTGAATTCTATTCAAATGAGATGGTGAATCAATTTCCATCAGTCACCACACCCTATTCCCCACAGTCACGGCATCACATTTCACTCAGGCACTGCATCCCATTTCACTCAGGCACTGCATCCCATTTCACTCAGTCACTGCAACCCATTACCCTCAGGCACTGCATCCCATTTCACTCGGGCACTGCGGCACATTTAACTCGGGCACTGCAGCCCATTTCACTCGGGCACTGAAACCCATTTCACTCAGGCACTGCATCGCATTTCACTCAGTCACTGCATCCCATTTCACTCAGTCACTGCATCCCATTTCACTCAGTCACTGCATCCCATTTCACTCAGTCACTGCATCCCATTTCCCTCAATCACTGCAACCCATTTCGCACACTCACTGCAACCCATTTCCCACATTCACTGCAACCCATTTCCCACATTCACTGCAACCCATTTCCCACAATCACTGCATCTCCTTTCCCTCAGTCACTGCATCCCATTTCACTCAGTCACTGCATCGCATTTCCCTCAGTCACTGCGTCTCATTACCCTCAGTCTTTGCATGTCATTTTACTCAGTGAATGCATCCCATTTCACTCAGTGACTGCATCCCATTGACCTCAGTCACTGCATCCCATGTCACTCAGTCACTGCATCCCATGTCACTCAGTCACTGCATCCCATTTCACTCAGTCACTGCATCCCATTTCCCACAGTCACTGCAATCCATTTCCCACTTTCACTGCAACCCATTTCCCACAGTCACTGCATCGCTTTTCACTCAGTCACTGCACCACATTTCACTCAGTCACTGCCTCCTACTTCACTCAGTCACTGCCTCCCACTTTACTCAGTCACTGCATCCCATTTCCATCAGTCACTGCATCCCATTTCCCTCAGTCACTGCATCCCATTTCACACAATCACTGCATCCCATTTCACTCAGACACTGCATCTCATTTCCCTCAGTCACTGCATCCCATTTCCCTCAGTCACTGCATCCCATTTCCATCAGTCACTGCATCACATTTCCATCAGTCACTGCATCCCATTTCCGTGTGTCACTGCATCCCAATTCACTCAGTCACTGCATCACATTTCCCACAGTCACTGCATCCCATTTCCATCTGTCACTATATCCCATTTCCATCAGTCATTGCAACCCATTTTCCCTCAGTCACTGCATCCCATTTCCCTCAGTCACTGCATCTCATTTCCCTCAGTCACTGCATCCCATTTCATTCAGTGACTGCATCACATTTCACTCAGTCACTGCATCCCATTTCGCTCAGTCACTGCATCCCATTTCACGCAGTCACTGCATGCCATTTCCGTCAGTCACTGCATCCCATTTCACTCAGTCACTGCATCCCATTTCATTCTGTCACTGCATCCCCTTTCACTCTGTCAGTGCATCAGAGTTCACTCTGTCACTGCATCACATTTCACGCAGTCACTGCATCCCATTTCACACAGTCACTGCATCCAATTTCCATCAGTCAGTGCATCTCATTTCACTCAGTCACTGCATCGCATTTCACTCAGTCACTCCTTCCCATTTCCTCAGTCACTGCATCCCATTTCCCTCAGTCTCTGCATCTGCTTTACCTCAGTCACTGCATCGCATTTCACTCAGTCACTGCATCCCATTTCCCACAGTCACAGCATCGCATTTCACTCAGTCACTGCACCATATTTCACTCAGTCACTACCACCCATTTCAGTCAGTTACTGCATCTCCTTTCCCTCAGTCACTGCATCACATTTCACTCAGTCACTGCATCACATTTCACTCAGTCACTGCATCACATTTCACTCAGTCTGAGCACTCCATCTCCCTCAGTCACTGCATCCCATTTCCCTCAGTCACTGCAACCTTTTCCTATAGTCACTGCAACCCAATTCCCACAGTCACTGCATCCCATTTCCCTCCGTCACAGCACCACATTTCACTCAGTCACAGCCTCCCACTTCACTCAGTCACCGCCTCCCATTTCAGTCACTCACTACCGCCCATTTCAGTCAGTCACTGCATCCCATTTCACTCAGTCACTTCATCCGATTTCCCTCAGTCACTGCATCCCACTGCTGTCAGTCACTGCATGTCATTTCCCTCAGTGACTGCATCCCATTTCACTCAGTGACTGCATCCCATTTCACTCAGTCACTGCATCCCATTTCACTCAGTCACTGCATCCCATTTCACTCAGTCACTGCATCCCATTACACTCAGTCACTGCATCCCATGTCACTCAGTCACTGCATCCCATTTCACTCAGTCACTGCATCCCATTTCACTCAGTCACTGCATCCCACTTCACTCAGTCACTGACTCCCACTTCACTCTGTCACTGCCTCCCATTTCAGTCACTCACTACCTCCCATTTCAGTCAGTCACTGCATCCCATTTCCCTCAGTCACTGCATCCGATTTCCCTCAGTCACTGCATCCCACTGCTCTCAGTCACTGCATCCCATTTCACTCAGTCACTGCATCGCATTTCACTGAGTCACCACCTCCCATTTCTCTCAGTCACTGCATCTCCTTTCCCTCAGTCACTGCATCACATTTCACTCAGTCACAGAATCACATATCCCTCAGTCACAGAATCACATTTCCCTCAGTCACAGCATCACATTTAACGGAGACAGTGAATCCTATCCAAATGAGATGGTGAATCAATTTCCATCAGTCACCACACCCTATTCCCCACAGTCACGGCATCACATTTCACTCAGGCACGGCATCACATTTCACTCAGGCACTACAACCCATTTCGCTCAGGCACTGCATCCCATTTCACTCAGTCACTGCATCCCATTACCCTCAGGCACGGCATCCCATTTCACTCGGGCACGGCATCCCATTTCACTCGGGCACGGCATCCCATTTCACTCGGGCACTGCATCCCATTTCACTCGGGCACTGAAGCCCATTTCACTCGGGCACTGAAGCCCATTTCACACGGGCACTGCAGCCAATTTCACTCAGGCACTGCAGCCCATTTCACTCAGTCACTGCATCCCATTTCCCTCAATCACTGCAACCCATTTCGCACACTCACTGCAACCCATTTCCCACATTCACTGCAACCCATTTCCCACAATCACTGCATCTCCTTTCCCTCAGTCACTGCATCGCATTTCACTCAGTCACTGCATCGCATTTCCCTCAGTGACTGCATCCCATTTCCCTCAGTCACTGCATGCCATTTCCCTCAGTCACTGCATCGCATTTCACTCAGTCGCTGCATCGCATTTCCCTCAGTCACTGCAACCCATGTCACTCAGTCACTGCATCCCATTTCCCACAGTCACAGCATCGCATTTCACTCAGTCACTGCGTCTCATTACCCTCAGTCACTGCATGTCATTTCCCTCAGTGACTGCATCCCATTTCACTCAGAGACTGCATCCCATTTCACTCAGTGAATGCATCCCATTTCACTCAGTCACTGCACCACATTTCACTCAGTCACTGCACCACATTTCACTCAGTCACTGCCTCCCACTTCACTCAGTCACTGCATCCCACTTCACTCAGTCACTGCCTCCCATTTCAGTCAGTCACTGCATTCCATTTCAGTCAGTCACTTCATCCCACTTCACTCAGTCACTGCATCCCATTTCAAGCAGCCAGTGCATCCTATTTCACGCAGCCAGTGCATCCCATTTCACTCAGCCACTGCATCACATTTCACTCAGTCAGTGCATCTCATTTCGCTCAGTCACTGCATCTCATTTCGTTAAGTCACTGCATCCCATTTCAGTCAGTCAATCCCTCCCATTTCAGTCAGTCACTGCATCTCCTTTCCCTCAGTCACTGCATCTCCTTTCCCTCAGTCACTGCATCTCCTTTCCCTCAGTCACGGCACCTCCTGTCCCTCGGTCACGGCACCTCCTGTCCCTCAGTCACTGCATCCCATTTAACGGAGACAGTGAATCCTGTTCAAGTGAGACGTGAATCAATTTCCATCAGTCACCACACCCTATTCCCCACAGTCACAGCATCACATTTCACTCAGGCACTGCATCCCATTTCACTCAGTCACTACATCCCATTTCACTCAGTCACTGCATCCCATTGCCCTCAGTCACTGCATCCCATTGCCCTCAGGCATGGCATCCCATTTCACTCAGTCACAGCTTCCCATTTCACTCAGACACAGCATCCCATTTCCGTCAGTCACTGCAACTCAGTTCCCTCAGTCACTGCATCTCATTTCCCTCAGTCACTGCATCCCATTTCCATTAGTCACTGCATCCCATTATCACTCAGTCACTGCATCATATTTAACGGAGACAGTGAATCCTATTCAAATGAGACGGTGAATCAATTTCCTTCAGTCACCACACCCTATTCCCCATAGTCACGGCATCACATTTCACTCAGGCACGGCATCCCATTTCACTCGGGCACTGTGGCCCATTTCACTCGGGCACTGCGGCCCATTTCACTCAGACAGTGCATCTCATTTCACTCAGTCACTGCATCCCATGTCACTCAGTCACTGCATCCCATGTCCCTCAGTCACTGCATCCCATGTCCCTCAGTCACTGCATCCCATGTCAATCAGTCACTGCATCCCATTTCACTCAGTCACTGCATCCCATTTCACTCAATCACGGCATCCCATTTCCCATAGTCACAGCATCTCCTTTCACTCAGTGACTGAATCGCATTTCACTCACTCAATGCTTCCCATGTCCCTCAGTCACTGCATCCCATGTCCCTCACTCACTGCATCCCATTTCCCTCAGTCACTGCATCTCATTTCACTCGGTCACTGCATCTCATTTCGCTCAGGCACTGTATCCCATTTCCCTCAGTCACTGCACCCCAAGCCCGCTCGGGCACTGATTCCCTATTAACTCAGTCACTCCTTCCCAGTACCTCTGTCACTGCAGCTCATGTCACTCTGTCACAGCATCACATTTCCATCAGACAGTGCATCTCCTTTCACTCAGTCACTGCATCCCATTTCCCTCAGTCACGGCATCCCATTTCCCTCAGTCACGGCATCCCATTTCCCACAGTCACTGCATCCCATTTCACGCAGTCACTGCATCCCATTTCCCTCAGACACTGCATCTCATTTCACTCGGTCAGTGCATCCCATTTCACTCAATCACTGCATCACATTTCACTCAGTCACTGCATCACATTTCACTCAGTCACTGCATCCCATTTACTCAATCACTGCATCTCCTTCACCACAGTCACTGCATCACATTTCTTTCATTCACTGTTTCCCATATCTCACAGACGATGAATTCAATTTCCCACACTCACTGCATCCCATTTCCCTCAGTCACTGCATCCCATTTCCATCAGTCACTGCATCCCATTTCACTCAGTGGCTGCATCCCATTTCACTCAGTCACTGCATCCCATGTCATTCAGTCACTGCATCACATTTCACTCAGTCACTGCATCACATTTCACTCAGTCAGTGCATCTCATTTCGCTCAGTCACTGCATCTCATTTCGTTAAGTCACTGCATCCCATTTCAGTCAGTCCATCCCTCCCATTTCAGTCAGTCACTGCATCTCCTTTCCCTCAGTCACTACATCTCCTTTCCCTCAGTCACTACATCTCCTTTCCCTCAGTCACTGCATCTCCTTTCCCTCAGTCACTACATCTCCTTTCCCTCAGTCACTGCATCTCCTTTCCCTCAGTCACTGCATCTCCTTTCCCTCAGTCACGGCACCTCCTGTCCCTCAGTCACGGCACCTCCTGTCCCTCAGTCACTGCATCCCATTCAACGGAGACAGTGAATCCTATTCAAGTGAGACATGAATCAATTTCCATCAGTCACCACACCCTATTCCCCACAGTCACAGCATCACATTTCACTCAGGCACTGCATCCCATTTCACTCAGTCACTACATCCCATTTAACTCAGTCACTGCATCCCATTACCCTCAGTCACTGCATCCCATTGCCCTCAGGCATGGTATCCCATTTCACTCAGTCACAGCTTCCCATTTCACTCAGTCACAGCATCCCATTACCCTCAGTCACAGCATTCCATTTCCCACAGTCACAGCATCCCAATTCCCACAGTCACAGCATCCCATTTCCCCACAGTCACTGCATCTCATTTCCGTCAGTCACTGCAACTCATTTCCCTCAGTCACTGCTTCTCATTTCACTCAGTCACTGCAGCTCATGTCGCTGTGTCACTGCATCCAATTTCAATCAGACAGTGCATCTCATTTCACTCAGTCACTGCATCCCATTTGCCTCAGTCACTGCATCCCATTTGCCTCAGTCACGGCATCCCATTTCCCTCAGTCACGGCATCCCATGTCCCTCAGTCACTGCATCCCATTTCACTCAGTGACTGAATCACATTTCACTCAGTTAGTGCTTCCCATTTCCCTCAGTCACTGCTTCCCATGTCCCTCAGTCACTGCATCCCATTTCACTCAATCACTGCATCCCATTTCACTCAGTCACTGTATCCCATTTCCTTCAGTCACTGCATCTCCTTCACCACAGTCACTGCATCCCATTTCCATCAGTCACTGTTTCCCGTATCTCACAGATGATGAATTCAATTTCCCACACTCACTGCATCCCATTTCCCTCAGTCACTGCATCACATTTCCTTCAGACACTGCAGCTCATGTCACTCTGTCACTGCATCCAATTTACATCAGTCACTGCATCACATTTCACGCAGTCACTGCATCCCAATTCCATCAGTCACTGCATCGCATTTCACGCAGTCACTGCATCCCAATTCCCTCAGTCACTGCATCCCATGTCCGTGTGTCACTGCATCCCACGTCCGTGTGTCACTGCATCCCATGTCCCTCAGTCACTGCATCCCATGTCCCTCAGTGACTGCATCACATTTCACTCAGTCACTGCATCATATTGCACTCAGTGACTGCATCGCATTTCACTCAGTCACTGCATCCCATTTCACGCAGTCACTGCATCCCAATTGCATCAGTCACTGCATCCCATGCCCGTGTGTCACTGCATCCCATGTCCGTGTGTCACTGCATCCCATGTCCCTCAGTCACTGCATCCCATGTCCCTCAGTCACTGCATCCCATTTCACTCTGTCACTGCATCTCATTTTCGTCAGTTACTGCATCATATTTCCATCAAACAAGGCATCTCATTTCACTCAGTCACTGCATCGCATTTCCCTCAGGTCACTGCGTCCCATTTCACTCAGTCACTGCATCCCATTTCCCTCAGTCACTGCGTCCCATTTCACTCAGTGATGCGTCCAATTTCAGTCAGTGACTGCAACACATTTCGCTCAGAGACTGCATCCCATTTCACTCAGTGACTGCAACACATTTCGCTCAGAGACTGCATCCCATTTCACTCAGAGACTGCATCCCATTTCACTCAGAGACTGCATCCCATTTCACTCAGAGACTGCATCGCATTTCACGCAGTCACTGCATCCCATTTCACTCAGTCACTGCATCTCCTTCAACACAGTTACTGCATCTCATTTCCATCAGTCACTGTTTCCCGTATCTCACACACGCTGCATTCAATTTCCCACACTCACTGCATACCATTTCCCATAGTCACAGCATCTCCTTTCCCTCAGTCTCTGCATCGCATTTCACTCAGTGATTGCATCCTACTTCCCAAAAATACTGAATCCCTTTTCCCTCAGTCAGTGCATCTCATTTCACTCAGTCCCTGCATCCCATTCAACTCAGTGATGCATCACATTTCACTCAGAGACAGCAACAGATTTCACTCAGTGACTGCAGCCCATTTCTCTCAGTCACTGCAGCCCATTTCACGCAGTCACTGCAGCCCATTTCACTCAGTCACTCCATCTCATTTCATTCAGTCACTGCATCTCATTTCACTCAGTCACTGCATCTCATTTCATTCAGCCACTGCATCCCATTTCACTCAGTAACTGCATCACAGTTCACTCAGTGAATCAATCACAGTACACTCAGTGAGTGCATCATATTTCACTCAGTGACGGAATCACATTTCACTCAGTGACTAAATCACATTATACTCAGTCACTGCGTCCCATTTCACGTCGTCACTGCATCCCATTTCACGCAGTCACTGCATCGCATTTCACGCAGTCACTGCATCCCATTTCCCTCAGTCACAGCATCTCATTTCACTCGGTCACTGCATCCCATTTCCCTCAGTCATTGCATCCCAATTCTCTCAGTCACTGCATCCCATGTCCGTGTGACAGTGCATCCCATGTCCTTGTGTCACTGCATCCCATGTCCCTCAGTCACTGCATCACATGTCCCTCAGACACTGCATCTCATTTCCCTCAGTCACTGCATCCCATTTCCCTCAGTCACTGCATCCCATGTCCCTCAGTCACTGCATCCCATGTCCCTCAGTCACTGCATCCCATTTCACTCTGTCACTGCATCTCATTTTCGTCAGTTACTGCATCATATTTCCATCAAACAAGGCATCTCATTTCACTCAGTCACTGCATCGCATTTCCCTCAGGTCACTGCGTCCCATTTCACTCAGTCACTGCATCCCATTTCCCTCAGTCACTGCGTCCCATTTCACTCAGTGATGCGTCCAATTTCAGTCAGTGACTGCAACACATTTCGCTCAGAGACTGCATCCCATTTCACTCAGTGACTGCAACACATTTCGCTCAGAGACTGCATCCCATTTCACTCAGAGACTGCATCCCATTTCACTCAGAGACTGCATCCCATTTCACTCAGAGACTGCATCGCATTTCACGCAGTCACTGCATCCCATTTCACTCAGTCACTGCATCTCCTTCAACACAGTTACTGCATCTCATTTCCATCAGTCACTGTTTCCCGTATCTCACACACGCTGCATTCAATTTCCCACACTCACTGCATACCATTTCCCATAGTCACAGCATCTCCTTTCCCTCAGTCTCTGCATCGCATTTCACTCAGTGATTGCATCCTACTTCCCAAAAATACTGAATCCCTTTTCCCTCAGTCAGTGCATCTCATTTCACTCAGTCCCTGCATCCCATTCAACTCAGTGATGCATCACATTTCACTCAGAGACAGCAACAGATTTCACTCAGTGACTGCAGCCCATTTCTCTCAGTCACTGCAGCCCATTTCACGCAGTCACTGCAGCCCATTTCACTCAGTCACTCCATCTCATTTCATTCAGTCACTGCATCTCATTTCACTCAGTCACTGCATCTCATTTCATTCAGCCACTGCATCCCATTTCACTCAGTAACTGCATCACAGTTCACTCAGTGAATCAATCACAGTACACTCAGTGAGTGCATCATATTTCACTCAGTGACGGAATCACATTTCACTCAGTGACTAAATCACATTATACTCAGTCACTGCGTCCCATTTCACGTCGTCACTGCATCCCATTTCACGCAGTCACTGCATCGCATTTCACGCAGTCACTGCATCCCATTTCCCTCAGTCACAGCATCTCATTTCACTCGGTCACTGCATCCCATTTCCCTCAGTCATTGCATCCCAATTCTCTCAGTCACTGCATCCCATGTCCGTGTGACAGTGCATCCCATGTCCTTGTGTCACTGCATCCCATGTCCCTCAGTCACTGCATCACATGTCCCTCAGACACTGCATCTCATTTCCCTCAGTCACTGCATCCCATTTCCCTCAGTCACTGCATCCCATGTCCCTCAGTCACTGCATCCCATGTCCCTCAGTCACTGCATCCCATGTCCCTCAGTCACTGCATCCCATTTCACTCTGTCACTGCATCTCATTTTCGTCAGTTACTGCATCATATTTCCATCAAACAAGGCATCTCATTTCACTCAGTCACTGCATCGCATTTCCCTCAGGTCACAGCGTCCCATTTCATTCAGTCACTGCATCCCATTTCCCTCAGTCACTGCGTCCCATTTCACTCAGTGATGCGTCCAATTTCAGTCAGTGACTGCAACACATTTCGCTCAGAGACTGCATCCCATTTCACTCAGTGACTGCAACACATTTCGCTCAGAGACTGCATCCCATTTCACTCAGAGACTGCATCCCATTTCACTCAGAGACTGCATCGCATTTCACGCAGTCACTGCATCCCATTTCACTCAGTCACTGCATCTCCTTCAACACAGTTACTGCATCTCATTTCCATCAGTCACTGTTTCCCGTATCTCACACACGCTGCATTCAATTTCCCACACTCACTGCATACCATTTCCCATAGTCACAGCATCTCCTTTCCCTCAGTCTCTGCATCGCATTTCACTCAGTGATTGTATCCTACTTCCCAAAAATACTGAATCCCTTTTCCCTCAGTCAGTGCATCTCATTTCACTCAGTCCCTGCATCCCATTCAACTCAGTGATGCATCACATTTCACTCAGAGACAGCAACAGATTTCACTCAGTGACTGCAGCCCATTTCTCTCAGTCACTGCAGCCCATTTCACGCAGTCACTGCAGCCCATTTCACTCAGTCACTCCATCTCATTTCATTCAGTCACTGCATCTCATTTCACTCAGTCACTGCATCTCATTTCATTCAGCCACTGCATCCCATTTCACTCAGTAACTGCATCACAGTTCACTCAGTGAATCAATCACAGTGCACTCAGTGAGTGCATCATATTTCACTCAGTGACGGAATCACATTTCACTCAGCGACTAAATCACATTACACTCAGTCACTGCGTCCCATTTCACGTCGTCACTGCATCCCATTTCACGCAGTCACTGCATCGCATTTCACGCAGTCACTGCATCGCATTTCACGCAGTCACTGCATCACATTTCACTCAGTCGCTGCATCACATTTCACTCAGTCGCTGCATCCCCTTCACCACAGTCACTGCATCCCTTTCCATCAGTCACTGGTTTCGAATCTCACAGACAGTGCATTCTAAGCTTCTCATTTCACTCAGTCACTGCAGCTCATGTCGCTCTGTCACTGCATCCAATTTCCATCAGTCAGTGCATCCCATTTCACTCAGTCACTGCATCGCATTTCACTCAGTCACTCCTTCCCAGTACCTCAGTCACTGCATCCCATGCCCCACAGTAACTGCATCACATTTCCATCAGTCACTACATCTCATTTCACTAATTCACTACATCTCATTTCACTAATTCACTGCATCCCATTTCACGCAGTCACTGCATCCCATTTCCCTCAGTCACTGCATCACATTTCACTCGGTCACTGCATCCCATTTCACTAAGACAGTGCATCCCATTTCTCTCAGCCACTGTATCCCATTTCCCTCAGTCACTGTACTCCAAGCCAGCTCGGGCACTGCATCCCTATTAACTCAGTCACTGCATCGCTTTTCACTCAGTCACTGCATCTCATTTCCATCAGTTACTGCATCATATTTCCATCAAACAAGGCATCTCATTTCACTCAGTCACTGCATCGCATTTCACTCTGTCAGTGCTTCCCATTTCACTTAGTCACTGCATCCCATTTCCGTCAGTCACTGCATCCCATTTCCCTCAGTCACTCCTTCCCAGTACCTCAGTCACTGCATCCTATTTCCCTCAATTACTGCATCACATTGCACTCAGGCACTGTATCCCATTTCCCTCAGTCACTGCACCCCAAGCCCGCTCGGGCACTGCATCACTATTCACTCAGCCACTGCATCCCATTTCACTCAGTGACTGCATCACAGTTCACACAGTGACTGAATCACAGTTCACTCAGTGACTGAATCACAGTTCACTCAGTGACTGAATCACAGTACACTCAGTGACTGAATCACAGTACACTCAGTGAGTGCATCATATTTCACTCAGTGACGGAATCACCTTTCACTCAGTGAGTGAATCACATTTCACTGAGTCACTGCATCCCATTTCACGCAGTCACTGCATCCCATTGCACTCAGTCACTGCATCCCATTGCACTCAGTCACTGCATCCCATTGCACTCAGTCACTGCATCCCATTGCACTCAGTCACTGCATCCCATTGCACTCAGTCACTGCATCCCATTACACTCAGTCACTGCATCCCATTACACTCAGTCACTTCATCCCATTACACTCAGTCACTGCATCACATTTCACTCAGTCACTGCATCCCAATTCACTCCATCACTGCACCTCCCTCACCTCAGTCACCGCATCCCATTTCGATCAGTCACTGCATCCCATTTCCACCAGTTACTGCATCCCATTTCACTCAGCCACTGCATCCCATTTCACTAAGACAGTGCATCCCATTTCTTTCAGCCACTGTATTCCATTTCCCTCAGTCACTGTACTCCAAGCCGGCTCGGGCACTGCATCCCTATTAACTCAGTCACTGCATCCCATTTCACTCAGTCACTGCATCCCATTTCACTCTGTCACTGCATCTCATTTTCGTCAGTTACTGCATCATATTTCCATCAAACAAGGCATCTCATTTCACTCAGTCACTGCATCGCATTTCCCTCAGGTCACTGCGTCCCATTTCACTCAGTCACTGCATCCCATTTCCCTCAGTCACTGCGTCCCATTTCACTCAGTGATGCGTCCAATTTCAGTCAGTGACTGCAACACATTTCGCTCAGAGACTGCATCCCATTTCACTCAGAGACTGCATCCCATTTCACTCAGAGACTGCATCCCATTTCACTCAGAGACTGCATCGCATTTCACGCAGTCACTGCATCCCATTTCACTCAGTCACTGCATCTCCTTCAACACAGTTACTGCATCCCATTTCCATCAGTCACTGTTTCCCGTATCTCACACACGCTGCATTCAATTTCCCACACTCAGTGCATCCCATTTCCCATAGTCACACCATCTCCTTGCCCTCAGTCTCATCATCTCATTTCACTCAGTGATTGCATCCTTCTTCCCACAAATACTGCATCCCATTTCACACAGTCACTGCATCCCATTTCACTCAGTCACTGCATCCCATTTCCCTCAGTCACTGCATCTCATTTCACTAAGGCACTGTATCCCATCTCCCTCACTCACTGCACCGCAAGTCCGCTCGGGCACTGCATCCCCATGAACTCAGTCACTCATTCCCACTACCTCAGTCACTGCATCCCATTTCCCTCAGGTACTGCATCACATTTCCATCAGTCACTGCAGCCCATTTCTCTCAGTCACTGCAGCCCATTTCAATCAGCAATGCATCCCATTTCACTCAGTGACTGCAACACATTTCACTCAGTGATTGCATCCCATTTCACTCAGTCACTGCATCCCATTTCACTCAGGCACTGCATCCCATTTCACTCAGGCACTGCATCCCATTTCCCTCAGTCAAAGCGTCCCAATTCCCTCAGTCAAAGCGTCCCAATTCCCTCAGTCAAAGCGTCCCATTTCACTCAGTCACTGCATCCCATTTGACTCAGTCACTGCATCACATTTCACTCAGACACTGCATCACATTTCACACAGTCACTGCATCCCATTTCACTCAGTCACTGCATCACCTTCACCATAGTCACTGCATTCCATTTCCATCAGTCACTGTTTCCCGTATCTCACAGGCGCTGCATTCAATTTCCCACACTCACTGCATCCCATTTCCCATAGTCAGAGCATCTCCTTTCCTTCAGTCTCTGGATCGCATTTCACTCAGTCAGTGCTTCCCATGTCACTCAGTCACTGCATCCCATGTCACTCAGTCACTGCATCCCATTTCACTCAGTCACTGCATCCCATTTCCCTCAGTCACTGCATCTCATTTCACTAAGGCACTGTATCCCATCTCCCTCACTCACTGCACCGCAAGTCCGCTCGGGCACTGCATCCCCATGAACTCAGTCACTCATTCCCACTACCTCAGTCACTGCATCCCATTTCCCTCAGGTACTGCATCACATTTCCATCAGACACTGCAGCTCATGTCACTCTGTCACTGCATCACATTTCCCTCAGCCACTGCATCCCATTTCACTCAGTGACTGCATCACAGTTCACTCAGTGACTGCATCACAGTTCACTCAGTGACTGAATCACAGTACACTCAGTGAGTGATTCATATTTCACTCAGTGACGGAATCACATTTCACTCAGTGACTGAATCACATGTCACTGAGTCACTGCATCCCATTTCACACAGTCACTGCATCCCATTTCCCATCGTCACAGCATCTCCTTTCCCACAGTCTCTGCATCTCATTTCAATCAGTGATTGCATCCTACTTCCCAAAAATAGTGCATCCCATTTCGCTCAGTCACTGCATCTCATTTCACTCGGTCACTGCATCCCATTTCCCTCAGTCACTGCATCCCATTTCCCTCAGTCACTGCATCCCACGTCCCACAGTCACTGCATCCCACGTCCCACAGTCACTGCATCCCATTCCACTCAGTCACTGCATCCGATTTCACTCAGTCAGTGCGTCACATTTCACTCAGGCACTATATCCCATTTCCCTAAGTCACTGCACCCCAAGCCCGCACGGGCACTGCATCCCTATTAACTCAGTCACTCCTTCCCAGTACCTCAGTCACTGCATCGCATTTCACTCAGTCACTACATCCCATCACCCTCAGTCGCAGCATCCCATTTCCCACAGACACTGCATTTCCTTTCCCTAAGTCAGTGCATCTCATTTCCACCAGTCACTGCATCCCATTTCACACAGCCACTGCATCCCATTTCACACAGCCACGGCATCCCATTTCACTCAAAGCTTCACTTTACACTCAGTCAGAGCATCCCATTTCCATCCGTCACCGCGTCCCATTTCCTCAGTCACTGCTTCTCCTTTCCACAGTCACGGCAATCCCATTTCACTCAGTCACTGCATCCCATTTCAATCAGTCACTGCATCTCCTTTCCATCAGTCACTGCGTCCCATTTCACTCAGTCACTGCGTCCCATTTCACTCAGTCACTGCGTCCCATTTCACTCAGTCACTGCGTCCCAATTCCCAGTCACTGCATCCCATTTCCCTCAGTCACTGCATCACATTCCCCTCAGTCACTGCATCCCATTGTCCTCAGTCACTGCATCCCATTGTCCTCATTCGCTGCATCCCATTTCACTCAGTCACTGCATCCCATTACCCTCAGTCACTGCATCACATTTCAATCAGTCACTGCATCCCATTTCACTCAGTCACTGCATCCCATTACCCTCAGACACTGCATCCCATTACCCTCAGTCACTGCATCCCATTACCTTCAGTCGCAGGATCCCATTTCCAACAGACACTGCATACCATTTCCTTCAGTCACTGCATCCCAGTTAACTCAGTCTCGGCATCTCATTTCCCTCAGTCACTGCATCCCATTTCCCTCAGTCACTGCATCCCATGTCCCTCAGTCACTGCATCCCACGTCCCTCAGTCACTGCATCCCATTTCACTCAGTCACTGCATCCCATTTCCCTCAGTCAGTGCATCCCATGTCCCTCAGTCACTGCATCCCATGTCCCACAGTCACTGCATGTCATTTCACTCAATCACTGCATCCCATTTCACTCAGTCAGTGCGTCCCTTTTCGGTCAGGCACTGTCTCGCATTTCCCTCAGTCACTGCACCCCAAGCCCGCTCGGGCACTGATTCCTTATTAACTCAGTCACTCCTTCCCAGTACCTCTGTCACTGCATCCCATGTCCCTCAGTCACTGCATCCCATGTCCCTCAGTCACTGCATCTCATTTCACTCAGTCACTGCATCACATTTCACTCAATCACTGCATCCCATGTCCCACATTCACTGCATCGCATTTCTATCAGCCACTGTTTCCCCTATCTCTCAGACGCTGTATTCAATTTCCCACACTCACTGCATGCATTCCCTTCAGTCACTGCATCCCATGTCCCTCAGTCACTGCATCCCATTTCCCTCAGTCACTGCATCTCATTTCACTCAGTCACTGCATCTCATTTCACTCAGTCACTGCGTCTCATTTCACTCAGTCACTGCGTCTCATTTCACTCAGCCACTGCATCACAGTTCACTCAGTGACTGAATCATAGTTCACTCAGTGACTGAATCACAGTTCACTCAGTCACTGCATCCCATTGTCCTCAGTCACTGCATCCCTTTTCCATCAGTCAGTGCATCCCATTTCCCACAGTCACTGAATCTCCGTTCCTCAATCACTGCATGTCATTTCACTCAGTCTCTGCAGCCCATTTCACCTCAGTCACTGCATCCCATTACCATCAGTCACTACATCCCATTACCCTCAGTCACTGCATCCCAGTACGCTCAGTCACAGCATCCCATTTCCCTCAGACACTGCATCCCATTTCCCTCAGACACTGCATCTGATTTCCATCAGTCACTGCATCCCATTTCCCTCAGTCATTGCATCCCATTTCCCACAGTCATTGCATCTCCTATCCCTCATTCACTGCATTCCATTAACCACAGTCACTGCATCGCGTTACCCTCAGTCACTGCATCACATTACCCTCAGCCAGAGCATCCCATTTCCCACATTCACTGCATCTCCTTTCCCTCAGTCAATGCTTCACATTCCACTGAGTCACTGCATCCCATTCCACAGTGTCACAGCATCCCATTTCACTCAGTGACTGCAACCCATTACCCTCAGTCACTGCATCCCATTTCACTCAGTCACTGCATCCTATTAACTTCAGTCGCAGGATCCCATTTCAAACAGACACTGCATCCCATTTCCCTCAGTCACTGCATCCCATTTCCCTCAGTCACTGCATCTCATTTCACTAAGGCACTGTATCCCATCTCCCTCACTCACTGCACCGCAAGTCCGCTCGGGCACTGCATCCCCATGAACTCAGTCACTCATTCCCACTACCTCAGTCACTGCATCCCATTTCCCTCAGGTACTGCATCACATTTCCATCAGTCACTGCAGCCCATTTCTCTCAGTCACTGCAGCCCATTTCAATCAGCAATGCATCCCATTTCACTCAGTGACTGCAACACATTTCACTCAGTGATTGCATCCCATTTCACTCAGTCACTGCATCCCATTTCACTCAGGCACTGCATCCCATTTCACTCAGGCACTGCATCCCATTTCCCTCAGTCAAAGCGTCCCAATTCCCTCAGTCAAAGCGTCCCAATTCCCTCAGTCAAAGCGTCCCATTTCACTCAGTCACTGCATCCCATTTGACTCAGTCACTGCATCACATTTCACTCAGACACTGCATCACATTTCACACAGTCACTGCATCCCATTTCACTCAGTCACTGCATCACCTTCACCATAGTCACTGCATTCCATTTCCATCAGTCACTGTTTCCCGTATCTCACAGGCGCTGCATTCAATTTCCCACACTCACTGCATCCCATTTCCCATAGTCAGAGCATCTCCTTTCCTTCAGTCTCTGGATCGCATTTCACTCAGTCAGTGCTTCCCATGTCACTCAGTCACTGCATCCCATGTCACTCAGTCACTGCATCCCATTTCACTCAGTCACTGCATCCCATTTCCCTCAGTCACTGCATCTCATTTCACTAAGGCACTGTATCCCATCTCCCTCACTCACTGCACCGCAAGTCCGCTCGGGCACTGCATCCCCATGAACTCAGTCACTCATTCCCACTACCTCAGTCACTGCATCCCATTTCCCTCAGGTACTGCATCACATTTCCATCAGACACTGCAGCTCATGTCACTCTGTCACTGCATCACATTTCCCTCAGCCACTGCATCCCATTTCACTCAGTGACTGCATCACAGTTCACTCAGTGACTGCATCACAGTTCACTCAGTGACTGAATCACAGTACACTCAGTGAGTGATTCATATTTCACTCAGTGACGGAATCACATTTCACTCAGTGACTGAATCACATGTCACTGAGTCACTGCATCCCATTTCACACAGTCACTGCATCCCATTTCCCATCGTCACAGCATCTCCTTTCCCACAGTCTCTGCATCTCATTTCAATCAGTGATTGCATCCTACTTCCCAAAAATAGTGCATCCCATTTCGCTCAGTCACTGCATCTCATTTCACTCGGTCACTGCATCCCATTTCCCTCAGTCACTGCATCCCATTTCCCTCAGTCACTGCATCCCACGTCCCACAGTCACTGCATCCCACGTCCCACAGTCACTGCATCCCATTCCACTCAGTCACTGCATCCGATTTCACTCAGTCAGTGCGTCACATTTCACTCAGGCACTATATCCCATTTCCCTAAGTCACTGCACCCCAAGCCCGCACGGGCACTGCATCCCTATTAACTCAGTCACTCCTTCCCAGTACCTCAGTCACTGCATCGCATTTCACTCAGTCACTACATCCCATCACCCTCAGTCGCAGCATCCCATTTCCCACAGACACTGCATTTCCTTTCCCTAAGTCAGTGCATCTCATTTCCACCAGTCACTGCATCCCATTTCACACAGCCACTGCATCCCATTTCACACAGCCACGGCATCCCATTTCACTCAAAGCTTCACTTTACACTCAGTCAGAGCATCCCATTTCCATCCGTCACCGCGTCCCATTTCCTCAGTCACTGCTTCTCCTTTCCACAGTCACGGCAATCCCATTTCACTCAGTCACTGCATCCCATTTCAATCAGTCACTGCATCTCCTTTCCATCAGTCACTGCGTCCCATTTCACTCAGTCACTGCGTCCCATTTCACTCAGTCACTGCGTCCCATTTCACTCAGTCACTGCGTCCCAATTCCCAGTCACTGCATCCCATTTCCCTCAGTCACTGCATCACATTCCCCTCAGTCACTGCATCCCATTGTCCTCAGTCACTGCATCCCATTGTCCTCATTCGCTGCATCCCATTTCACTCAGTCACTGCATCCCATTACCCTCAGTCACTGCATCACATTTCAATCAGTCACTGCATCCCATTTCACTCAGTCACTGCATCCCATTACCCTCAGACACTGCATCCCATTACCCTCAGTCACTGCATCCCATTACCTTCAGTCGCAGGATCCCATTTCCAACAGACACTGCATACCATTTCCTTCAGTCACTGCATCCCAGTTAACTCAGTCTCGGCATCTCATTTCCCTCAGTCACTGCATCCCATTTCCCTCAGTCACTGCATCCCATGTCCCTCAGTCACTGCATCCCACGTCCCTCAGTCACTGCATCCCATTTCACTCAGTCACTGCATCCCATTTCCCTCAGTCAGTGCATCCCATGTCCCTCAGTCACTGCATCCCATGTCCCACAGTCACTGCATGTCATTTCACTCAATCACTGCATCCCATTTCACTCAGTCAGTGCGTCCCTTTTCGGTCAGGCACTGTCTCGCATTTCCCTCAGTCACTGCACCCCAAGCCCGCTCGGGCACTGATTCCTTATTAACTCAGTCACTCCTTCCCAGTACCTCTGTCACTGCATCCCATGTCCCTCAGTCACTGCATCCCATGTCCCTCAGTCACTGCATCTCATTTCACTCAGTCACTGCATCACATTTCACTCAATCACTGCATCCCATGTCCCACATTCACTGCATCGCATTTCTATCAGCCACTGTTTCCCCTATCTCTCAGACGCTGTATTCAATTTCCCACACTCACTGCATGCATTCCCTTCAGTCACTGCATCCCATGTCCCTCAGTCACTGCATCCCATTTCCCTCAGTCACTGCATCTCATTTCACTCAGTCACTGCATCTCATTTCACTCAGTCACTGCGTCTCATTTCACTCAGTCACTGCGTCTCATTTCACTCAGCCACTGCATCACAGTTCACTCAGTGACTGAATCATAGTTCACTCAGTGACTGAATCACAGTTCACTCAGTCACTGCATCCCATTGTCCTCAGTCACTGCATCCCTTTTCCATCAGTCAGTGCATCCCATTTCCCACAGTCACTGAATCTCCGTTCCTCAATCACTGCATGTCATTTCACTCAGTCTCTGCAGCCCATTTCACCTCAGTCACTGCATCCCATTACCATCAGTCACTACATCCCATTACCCTCAGTCACTGCATCCCAGTACGCTCAGTCACAGCATCCCATTTCCCTCAGACACTGCATCCCATTTCCCTCAGACACTGCATCTGATTTCCATCAGTCACTGCATCCGATTTCCCTCAGTCATTGCATCCCATTTCCCACAGTCATTGCATCTCCTATCCCTCATTCACTGCATTCCATTAACCACAGTCACTGCATCGCGTTACCCTCAGTCACTGCATCACATTACCCTCAGCCAGAGCATCCCATTTCCCACATTCACTGCATCTCCTTTCCCTCAGTCAATGCTTCACATTCCACTGAGTCACTGCATCCCATTCCACAGTGTCACAGCATCCCATTTCACTCAGTGACTGCAACCCATTACCCTCAGTCACTGCATCCCATTTCACTCAGTCACTGCATCCTATTAACTTCAGTCGCAGGATCCCATTTCAAACAGACACTGCATCCCATTTCCCTCAGTCACTGCATCCCATTTCCCTCAGTCACTGCATCCCATTTCCATCAGTCACTGCATCCCATTTCCATCAGTCTTGGCATCTCATTTCCCTCAGTCACTGCATCCCATTTCCCTCAGTCACTGCAGCCCGTTTCCCTCAGTCACTGCATCGCATTTCACTCAGTCACTGCATCACATTTCACTCAGTCACTGCATCACATTTCACTCAATCACTGCATCCCATGTCCCACATTCACTGCATCCCATTTCCATCAGCCACTGTTTCCCCTATCTCTCAGACGCTGTATTCAATTTCCCACACTCACTGCATGCATTCCCCTCAGTCACTGCATCCCATGTCCCTCAGTCACTGCATCCCATATCCCTCAGTCAGTGCATCCCATGTCCCTCAGTCACTGCATCCCATTTCCGTCAGTCACCGCATCCCATTTCCCTCAGTCACTGCATACCATTTCCATCAGTCACTGCATCCCAGTTCACTCAGTCTTGGCATCTCATTTCCCTCAGTCACTGCATCCCATTTCCCTCAGTCACTGCATCCCATTTCCCTCAGTCACTGCATCCCATTTCCCTCAGTCACTGCATCACATTTCACTCAATCACTGCATCCCATGTCCCACATTCACTGCATCCCATTTCTATCAGTCACTGTTTCCCGTATCTCTCAGACGCTGTATTCAATTTCCCACACTCACTGCATCCCATTCCCCTCAGTCACTGCATCCCATTACCCTGAGTCACAGTATGCCATTTCCCACAGTCACTGCATCCCATGTCCCTCAGTCACTGGATCCCATGTCCCTCAGTCACTGCATCCCATGTCCCTCAGTCACTGCATCCCATGTCACTCAGTCACTGCATCCCATTGTCCTCAGTCACTGCATCCCACTTCATTCAGTCACTGCATCTCATTTCACTCACGGACTGCATCCCATTTCCGTCAGTCACTGCATCCCATTTCCCTCAGACACTGCATCCCATTTCCAACAGTCACTGCATCGCATTTCACTCAGTCACTGCATCGCATTTCACTCAGTCACTGCATCCCCTTTCACTCAGTGACTGCAACACATTTCACTCACAGACTGCATCCCATTTTCCTCAGTCACTGCATCTCATTTCACTCAGTCACTGCATCCCATTTCACTCAATCACTGCATCCCATTTCCAACAGTCACTGCAGCCCATTTCACTCAGTCACTGTATCACATTTCACTCCGTCACTGCATCACATTTCACTCAATCACTGCATCACATTTCACTCAATCACTGCATCCCATTTTCATCAGTCACTGTTTCCCGTATCTCTCAGACGCTGCATTCAATTTCCCAGACTCACTGCATCCCATTTCCCTCAGTCACTGCATCACATTTTCCTCAGTCACTGCATCACATTTCCCTCAGTCACTGCATCACATTTCCCTCAGTCACTGTTTCCCGTATCTCTCAGACGCTGTATTCAGTTTCCCACACTCACTGCATCCCATTCCCCACAGTCACTGCATCCCATTACCCTGAGTCACAGTATGCCATTTCCCACAGTCACTGCATCTCCTTTCCCTCAGTCACTGCATCCCATGTCCCTCAGTCACTGCATCCCATGTCCCTCAGTCACTGCATCCCATGTCCCTCAGTCACTGCATCCCATTTCCCTCAGTTACTGCGTCACATTTCCATCAGACACTGCAGCTCATGTCGCTCAGTCACTGCATCCCATTTCCATCAGTCACTGCTGCTCATGTCACTCTGTCACTGCATCACATTTCCATCAGACACTGCATCTCATTTCACTCATTCACTGCATCCCATTTCACGCAGTTACTGCATCCCATTCCACTCTGTCACTGCATCCGATTTCACTCAGTCAGTGCGTCACATTTCACTCAGGCACTGTATCCCAGTTCCCTAAGTCACTGCACCCCAAGCCCGCACGGGCACTGCATCCCTATTAACTCAGTCACTCCTTCCCAGTACCTCAATCACTGCATCGCATTTCACTCAGTCACCGCCTCCCATTTCACTCAGTCACTGCATCCATTTCCATCAGTCACTGCATCCCATCACCCTCAGTCGCAGCATCCCATTTCCCACAGACACTGCATTTCCTTTCCCTAAGTCAGAGCATCTCATTTCCACCAGTCACTGCATCCCATTCCACACAGCCACTGCATCCCATTTCACACAGCCACTGCATCCCATTTCACTCAAAGCTTCACTTTACACTCAGTCAGAGCATCCCATTTCCATCCGTCACCGCGTCCCATTTCCTCAGTCACTGCTTCTCCTTTCCACAGTCACGGCAATCCCATTTCAATCAGTCACTGCATCTCCTTTCCATCAGTCACTGCGTCCCATTTCACTCAGCCACAGCGTCCCAATTCCCAGTCACTGCATCCCATTGCCCTCACTCACTGCCTCCCATTGCCCTCAGTCACTGCATCCCATTGTCCTCAGTAGCTGCATCCCATTGTCCTCAGTCGCTGCATCCCATTGTCCTCAGTCACTGCATCCCATTGCCCTCAGTCACTGCATCCCATTGCCCTCAGTCACTGCATCCCATTGTCCTCAGTCACTGCATCCCATTGTCCACCCTAAGGAAGACAAACCCACGTAACATATCTAGTGACTTAAAACATACTCTATTGTTGCCCAAGGTGGAGAGCTGGATGAACACAGCAGGTCAAGCAGCATCAGAGAAGCAAGAAAGCTGATGTTTCGGAACGAGACCCTACTTCAGAAAATTGGCGCTGGAGAATCTGAGACAACAAGGTGTAGAGCCGGATGATACTGCTTGGCCTGCTGTGTTCATCCAGCTTTACACCTTCTTATCTCAGATTCTCCAGCATCTGCAGTTCCTACTACCTCTGTTGTTGCCCTTTCACTTTCCTGAACTAATATGAGCCAGTAGTTTTGTTTAGGCTCGTGTAATCTTACGCTTATTGGCCTGTACAAAATCCTGAATTAATTTTGATCGACTGACGGGAGGAGAGATGAATTTTTTAGAAATTTTTGTTTTCTACCAATTTGCAGAGGGCATCGTGGGCGATTGAAGGACAGTGTTATTATCCTCCAGGTCTGCGGACTGCATCATTACCAACTTGCCCATTTGCATATACATACAATATTCATTATGTACCAATGAAACATAATAAACCAATACTACGTACTAAAAACAACGCTCACATATCAATGGAAATTTAAATATTTATCATAGAGTTTGAAGAATTGAATTCAATGATACAAAGCAAAAACCAGTGAAGATGAGTGCAGTTGGTCAGCACTTTTGCCACTAAGTGGAGGTTGGCAGTTTGAGGCCACCCAGGAACAAGCAAGCTCTGTCTAACTCCAAGGGCAGCATGGTGGCTCAGTGGTTAGCACTGCTGACTCACAGCGCCAGGGACCCAGGTTCGATCCCACCGTTGGACGATTTTCTGTGCGGAGTTTGTACATTCTGCCCATGCCTGCATGGGTTCCTGCTGGGTGCTCTGGTTTCCTCCCACAGTCCAAAGATGTGCAGGCTCGGTGTATGGGCCATGCCAAACTTGCCCATTGTGTTTAGGGATGTGTAGATTAGGTGTGTTAGTCATGGGAAACGTACGGTTACTGAGGAAAGGGTCGGGGGATGAGTCAGGGTGAGATGCTCTTTGGAGCGTGGCCGTGGACTTCTTGGGTCAAAAGGGGCTTGTTTCCACACCGTAGGGATTCTATGATATGGAAGTATCTTTTGAAGTGGACATTCATGGGTATGCTGTAACAGAGACCTTGAAATACTGCACAACAAATATTTGGAACTAGACTGTCAATTCAGACATAGCATCAAAAAAGGTCATGGAACTTGTCACCGATATAAAGCAGGATTGATGAAAATCCAGCAGGAAATGGTGTCAAAAGGCTCAGTATCTTTTATTCATCTCCAGTTATTTTGTCCAAGGCACTGGATGCTGGCAGGATTGAAACATTTAAGAAATGCTTCACAAATCACATATAAGGACCTGCACATCTTTGAACAATGGGAGGAAACTGCAGCACCTGGCAGAAGCCCCTCGCAGACGCGGGGAGGACGTGTCAATTCCACACAGATCGTTACCCAAGACTGGAATCTCAATTGGCTCCCCAGTGCATGAGCAGCTCTAACCACTGAGCAACTACCTTGCCCAGAAGGGCTTTTATAAGCGCATACATTATTTCCATTAAGACAGATCCAATCCTCTATGTCCAATCAAAATAACATATTGTAGATATCATGACAACAATCATAAATGATTTTGAATAAGTAAATCAAAAAAATTGAAATAGTTTCCAAGCCGAAATACTAGATATGGTGCAGTTAAGATGAATAGCGCAACAACAAAAAGGCCATATTTTATGTGACCATCGGTAACACTTGAAAACTTGCAACAATTCGTCGCCAGTAGTGCTCTGAAGTGGCTTGATGGTGCACTCCTTCAGACATTGGAATGAAACTCCAAAGATCACAAATTCTCCTTCAATACCGTGTTGTAACAGTGACTGCATCAACCTGAGTTTATGGGCCTGACTGGAAACCCACACAACATGCATAAACAAAAAAATAATCTAAGGTGACAGGAGAAAAAAATGTATGTATGCAACGTCTTTGAAAAGCAATTATTTGTAGCGGCTGCAAGCCCATAAGGAATCTCGTTTCGCAGATTATATTCATTTGCACTGCAGGTCATGCCAGTCAGAATCAGTTTTTGTTTCATGACAGACAACTAAAATGTCCATTACAATGAACGTTGGTTGATCAGAAGATTTTAAGTAAGGACTATGTCTTGTGTGAGCTGACGGCATTAGGGGATGGAGAAGGTACATGCACTGCTGGCATCTTGACACCATTGAATGAGCAAGCGTGGACGCAAAGGTTGTAACAGGTAACAATTGTACAGGCAATATCTTTTGAGCTCCTTCCGAGCAGGCCTGTAATACTCTAAAGCTGTGCCAGACCCTCACTTCCTCCACCTTACGTACGCTGCCTTTTCTTTTTGACAAGAAGCACCTCTGTACCCGTCATCCAAGGCTCCTGAATCTTACCCCTTCTTATCTGTCTCAGACGAACAAATTTATACATCACTCGCAACAACTGCTCCTTGAACAGCCTCCACATGTCTGCTGCGCCCTTTCTGTGGAACAATTGCTCCCAATCTGTACTTCCCAACTCCTGTCTGATAGCAGCATAGTTTCCTTGACCCCAGTGAAATATCTTCCCCTGGTAACTGCTCCTTTCACTTTCCATGGCTATGGTAAATGTGAGGCTCTTGCGGTCACTGTCGCCAAAGTGTTCTCCCACCACGAGATCTGACACCTGTCCTGGCTCATCGCCGAGCACCAAATCCAAAATGGCCTCCCCCCTCGGCCTGTCCACATACTGAGTCAGGAAACCCTCCTGAACACACCTGACAAAAACGGCTCCATCCAAACCATCTGCACTCAGGAGGTTTCAATCTATATTGGGAAAGTTGAAGTCACCCATAACAACAACCCTGATACGTTTGCACTTTTCAACAATCTGCCGGCCAATGAGTTCTTCGATCTCCCAACCGCTATTTGGGGTCCGTAGAAAACCCCCAGTGAAGTGACTGCTGCCTTGCTGTTCCGAACGTCCACCCACACTGGCTCAGTCGACAAACCTTCCTTGGCAACCTCAGCCCATACCACCACAGTGGACAAGTCCTCAAAGGTTCTTTCAGCCGCCGTTATACTGTCCTTGACCAACAAAGCCACACCTCCCCCTCTTTTACCACCTTCCCAGACCTTAATGAAAGATCTAAACACGAGAACCTGCAACATCCATTCCTGACCCTCCTCTATCCATGCCTCCGAAATGGCCACAACATCGAAGTCCCAGGTACCTATCCAAGCTGCAACCTCACCTACATTATTCCGGATACTCCCGGCATTAAAGTCGTCACACTTCAATCCAGCTTGCTGTCTGCCAGCACACTCCTGTGACAGTGAGGTCCTGACCATGTCCTCCCTACGCTCATCCTCCTGTGTACTGGGACTACACCTCAGTTTCCCATCCCCCTTCTGAGCTAGTTTAAATCCAACCGAATGGCACTAGCCAATTTCCCACCCAGGGTATTCGTGCCCCTCTCATTCAAGTGGAGACCGTCCTGTTTGTACAGGTCCCACCTTCCCCAGAACGAGCCCCAATTGTCCATGTACCTGAAGCCCTCCCACCTGCACCATCCCTGCAGCCACGTCTTCAGCTGAAATCTCTCCCTGTTCTTTGCCTCGCTATCATGTGGTACGGGTGACAAACCAGAGATGACCACTCTGCTTGTTCTAGCTCTCGGCTTCCACCCTAGCTCCCTCAAATCCTGCCTGACATCCCTATCCCTCTTTCTACCTATGCCGTTGGTGCCTATGTATATCACGACTTGGGGCTGGTCAGCCTCTCCCCTCAGGACCCTAAACACACGATCCGAGACATCACAGACCCTGGCACCTGGTCGGCAACACACCAATCGTGAGTCTCTTTCGTTCCCGGCAAATCTTCTATCAGTCCCTCTAACTATTGAGTCCCCAATGACTATCACTCTCTTCCTATCCCCGCTCCCCTTCTGTGCAAGAGGGACAGACTCTGTGCCAGAGACCTGCACCCTACTGCATACCCCTGCGAAGTCTTCCCCGGAACAGTATCCAAAATGGTATAGTTGTTTTTCAGGGGAGCGACCGCAGGGGATTTCAGGGGAACGACCACAGGGGAAGGTTGGTCAAGCTACACCGGGTAAATGTGCATTTTTGGCTGAAGAAACATGTGTTTCAATGTGAGCTAATGGAAGAAGCCATGGAGTCAAAGCTTAACATTTCGACAATAAGACAACCATTCTTAAAAGCAGCATACAGCGTGAAAAAGAAATGAGCTGCTTTAATATCCACTTAAAATTTATGTGGAATATCAGATGGAATTTTCTTATTGACTCCATTGTGCAATCATGTCGAGCTAAAAATGTTAACTGCATTAATTAATACTAACCAGAAACGGACTTTGTTGTAAATGGTTTGACGGTTTTCTGTATCTGGAACATCCATTTTCCTTCTCCAACGAAGATCGTACCAACCTATGGTACCAAACTGTGAGTCAAACGGATGGGACACGTAATCTTTAAATTTCTCATCAAAACAGTCTAATCGTATGGTTCTGTGCAATAAAAGAGAAAGAATAAACATGTTTCCAACAATTTTGCTGATGTTTATGAACAGAATGCTCAAATTCAAAAAGTTTGGGCTGGCATGTCTGCTTCCTCCAGCCTGTTTAAACTGTTCCATTCAATGTGAAATTTGTCATAAGTTTTAGCACACAGGTCTATGTGATCTGCGCCACCACCTTCTATTAGTCATACATGCTTTCCCCCTCTTCCTGTAATACATTCCTTGAAGTGTTCAATGAGATTTTGATTTTAAATCTTATTGTCATATTCTTTTGATTCTCAAGCATCAATGAATCTGATGTTGCCGCCATTCCATGCAGTGCACAGCACGTCAAACAGGAGTCTTACTCTTGCCATGAGCACTGAGGTAGAATGGGGTCACAACTGTCTCATAGTTCAGAATGAAATTCTACATATAGGGCTATGAAGAGTCATGCAGTTAATTTTATTTGATATGCTATTTCTTCTCTTCACAAATATGCTGGATTTAAAGTGATCTTCACCCTCATTTAAAATGAATTCAATATCCAACCATCTGTAAAACTAGCATATCCAAATTTTAATTTGAGTTCAGTGTTACACAAATATATGACTTTTTTAAAAATTATTTTCGAGTCAACATTAACATTTCATTCCCTGACAACGGGTGAACTTACTTTTAAACTCCAATTTTCCTTCGGTATTAATGGAGAGGTGAGCCTTTTTGCAAGCACCGAAAGGCTGGACCAGTTTATGCTAAAACTTATGGAACTGTAAGTTTCACAAATATGTTCCTATTAAACACTAATTCCTATTGAAGCAGTATGAAGCTAAATTCATTCAACTGGACAGCAAAAACGGTCAAGATTTTAAAAGCAAGCAACTATTTTGAAGTCACTCTTCGAACTAAATTCCATCTTGGTGTCTGAGAGTCCATAGGTTCCTCACTCTCAACGAACCATTCAACTGTCATGCAATTACTGAAACACACAGACAAAAAACATCAATGTTAACAGTCACTAAGATTTTGAGAGTGATTTGGAATTCGTACTCAATACCCCCTGGGGAAAATCTGTTCCAATCTGGATAGTACTCACTTATCACCATCCCACCTACCTTCCCTACCACATCCTCCCCCTCAAAACTATTTGTTTCTGAGCTCCCTTCCACCCTCCATTTCTCAGGAAGGGTCCTGACCCAAAACCTCAACTTTCCTCAGCCTCTGATGCTGCCTGCCCTGCTGTGTTCCTCCAGCTCCACAATGTGTTATCTCAGACACCAACATTGGCAGTTCTTACTCTCTGGATAACTCATTCTCACCTTGTCACAAGTGATTTATACTCATTATCTTTTCAGATGACGCATGTACATGTATATACATAAATATACATATTGCACTTTTATGCCTGAACCACTAACCTAGAGGATATTTTAAAAGAGTCTCTTCATATCTGCATGAAAGAGAAATCATCAAGGTCATAACTTTCATTTTAGGAATAACTCGAACATTCAAAGTACTCACAGTCAGTGTCCCATTTCCTTGACCAGTCAATTTGATGTGAATCTTTCTTCCAAGTGGAAACTATAACAGCAATTATATTTGAGAGTCAAACACTTCATTGCATCACCAATATTTCCTTGTCTGTTTGAAGCATAAGATAATGAAATAATCATGGACAGATTGGCCAACAGTGTAATTTAATGTGTGTTATGGCAACTCAAAATCACAACCATTGAAGTGATCTTTAAAAAGCTACTGTCATACAACAGAGCACTTTTTGAGATGCAGTGATGAACATACTTCCTGAGATGCAAATAATATATGCCAAATTAATTCCAAAGAATACCTTTACAATTAAAAAGAAGCAAAAAATCTCTTTACATTGCGAAGCTTGTCAGATTGCTATAAGTCAATGGAAATCGTTCAGAACAATTATTTATTCCCAGATGAAAAGGAAGTGTATACATTTCATGACAACAAAATGTGAGGCTGGATGAACACAGCAGGCCAAGCAGCATCTCAGGAGCACTTTTGTGCTCCTGAGATGCTGCTTGGCCGGCTGTGTTCATCCAGCCTCACATTTTGTTGTCTTGGATTCTCCAGCATCTGCAGTTCCCATCATCTCGTATACATTTCATTTCCACATCTTATCCAAGAGAGAAAAAAAAAACACCTTCATGAATGCATTGTCAAACAAGAAGACTCACAAAAAAAGTCATTTGGCCCATTGAATATTCCTCCATCATTCGGTGAGATCATGGTTGATCTCATTACATGTATCATGACACAGCATTTCCACCAAACCCTCCTTATAGCTAATACATTCCGATTCAAGTAACATCCTGGTAAATCTCTGTTTCTGGGCCATGCCTTGTCTTTCTAAATATTTTTTCAGTCATCTACAAATTTAGCCACAGCACATGCACCGCTTTCCTCCAAGTCATTAATAAACAAGCACAAGAGCTTTGGTTCCTTCAGCGCGTTCCTTCATTTGGTTCCTTCATTTCTTACTGACAAGCCAACCCTGGCATCTCTGTCCATTTGTATCGGAGATAATGGGAACTGCAGATGCTTCAGAATCCAAGATAACAAAGTGTGGATCTGGATGAACACAGCAGGATGAACACACAGAAGTAGAAGGGTCTCGGCACAAAACGTCAGCTTTTACGCTCCTGAGATGCTGCTTGGCCTGCTGTGCTCATCCAGCTCCACACTTTGTTATCTCTGTTCATTTGCCTGTTCTTTCTATCGGACATGAATCATTGGCTATTTCGTTCCCAACACTTGTCCCCTAACAACCACCTCTCTGTGATACCCAGAGTGATGTATCTGTCAATTTCAATCTGCACCACAAACTCATTCACTTTGTTTCATGCACTCCCTGCAATTCAATACAAGATCTTCAGTCTGGCATTTACAGCCACCCTTCTTATCTGCTGCAGCTGAAGTGAGACTCCTGACCATTTCCAAACTTTTTGTCCTATTACTTGCTCTGGAAACTTTGCTGAGCACTTACCAGCTTCTAACTTTTTCCACAATTTTCCATGCAACTGAGCTCACCCACTCCACACTTTTTATTTTAACGCCCTAGCCCCAGACCTAGCTCTGTATTTTGCGAGGATACTTGTCCCAATATGATTCTCGTCGAGCCTATAACACCAGAACGACTCCCTCCTTCCCCATACCGATGCCAATGTCCCATGAATTCAAACACATTTCTGCCATGCCACCATTTGAACAATGTACATCTATAATTATGTTCACACCGTGCCAAATTGCTCAGATAATAATCCAGAGATTATTACCATTCTGGTTCTGCTTTCTCACCTCAGCACCTCGGTGCTCATAATCCCTCAGGAGAACCTCTTTCCTCTTTCTTCCATATCAATGGTACCTGTGTGGACCACGATAGCTGGATTTCTACTCCTCCCACTTCAAGTTCCTTTGTAGCCGAGATGGAATCTCCTGAACCTGGGCACCAGGCAGGCAACACTACTTTCGAGACTCTCGATCCTGGTCACAACGAACAGTGTTCATTCCCCAAACTATACTACCTCTGATTATAACTACATTTCACTTTTTATTCCCTCTTCAATGTCCCCCTGTACCACAGTGCTACAGTCAGTTTACTCATCTTCCCTATACCCTGCACTCTCATCCACACAGGAAGAAAGAATCTCAAACCTGTTAGATAAGATCAAAGGCCAAGGTTCCTTCTGCACTACATCCTGAAACCTTCCACCTGCCCTGTTCTTTGTCATTGGCCACTGACCAAGTTTCAGCTAGTTAATCTAAGGTGTGTGACTGCCTCCTGAAGCACAGCATTCCCCAGTAACTGTCCCCCACATGATGTGTTGATTGGTAAAAACTGAGATTCCAGTTCATCAACCCTAAGCTGGAGTATGGGGCCTGACCACTCGCCCGTCATGTAGGTACAAATCATCATCTGGCCTGGCATCTCCATTTCAATTACTTCGATCTTAATTTGATTTGAAAACATTCTGGTCTTTTAGTTTGTAGCCTGTAAATATTTCTCCGATTTACTTGCAATCTGAAAGCTACCGATAATAGATTCTTAAACCAGTAGCGATCACCAACCAATGAACCTGGTTCACCCTCTCGGTCCCTGATTCTGGCTTCAATTCACCCTGTCTCAAAAAAAATGCTTACGAACTATCAGGCAAAAAAAGCAAGCAAATGGCACCTCTTACCCTCTGCACTGACTTACCGGATTGCCACCAAGTTCCCCAAAATATATATTCACTAGGTGCATTTCACTCGAGATGTGATCTCTCCTTCCAGAACGTGCAAAGTATACTGATCCATAGCAATATACTACCTTCAAAACCTCAGCTCTTAGCTTATTACTTTTGAGTACATTCTCAATGCTTTCTCCAAGTCCAAACACAACACATTTACTGGTTTTCCTCTGTTAATTCTCCTCCCAAAACTTCCTCCAAAAACCAAAACAAATTAGCCAGACATAATTTCTCTTTCATCAGGCTATGGTGATTCTGTTTGATTAGATTCTGATTTTCCAAATGTTCTGCTACAATTTTCTTCATAGTTGATTGCCACATATTTCCAACAATAGATGTTAGGCTTGTTTGGTTGTCGTTATCTTCTTTTTGCCTCTCTCCTTTTTAAACAGGGATGTCACATCAGCAGTTTTCCAGCCCTCAGATGCTTCTCTGGAATCTAAACCTTTTTGGGAAATTACAATCAATGCATATACCGACTCTGAAGCTCATTGTTTAGAATCTTAGAAAGTAAACCATCACGGCAAAGAGTCCAATCTGCTTTCACTCCATTAGATTGTCTACTGCTACTTTTCTCATGGTAGTGATGGTGTGGTAGTGATGTGTTTAATTCCTCCCTGTGTTCTTTAGTAATAAGGGGATCCTTGAAGTATCTTCCACTGTAAAGACTACCCTTTTCTCATTATCACTGATAATGGGAACTGCAGATGCTGGAGAATCCAAGATAACAAAGTGTGAAGCTGGATGAACACAGCAGGCCAAGCAGCATCTCAGGAGCACAAAAGCTGACGTTTCAGGCCTCGACCCTTTTCTCATTATCATTGTTTCTTGATTTAAAAATTAACCTGGCCGTTACAGCCTAGCATATGATTAATGGCATTACCTCTGAAACCTTCTTGGCTAAAGTGTTCAATAAATTGCTGCAACCTGAAAGAAGTAATTCTTCCCTGAATTCATGGGCAACCAATTTGAAAATGTGGCCTCTGGTCGTAAAATCTTTCACAAATGGGAGTAATCTCTACGGATATACACTATCAAGCCTCTTAAGAATCTTAAATGTTGAAAAAATAAGATTGTTTTCAATCTTAAAAACGCCAATGAACGTAGTCCCTGCCTGCCCAACTTTCCTAAGCATAGCAATCCCCTCCGCCATTTCCGAAATCAACCCAGTCAACATGAGGTGTACGGCCTCCGCAGCATTCGCTCTGTGGCTGTACATGACTTGTCAGTTACCATCTTGCTGCTACAACTCTACTTCTATTAACGATGCAGTCCTCTGTCCATCCGAACATACTACCGTTGAACACACGGGCTCTTTTCCTTCGAGACACCTTACGAGCTGTACCTTATCAAATGCTTTGTTGAAATCTCAATGTACGACATCAACTGGTGGTCCTTCGTCAGTAATGTTTGTTTCCTTCTCAAAGCACTGTAGCAAGTTTGTCAAGTATTATTTCCCCGTTATGGAAGGATGTTCACTCTGTAGGATGTTACAGCACACTCAGTACCCTGTTATTTCATCTTTCATTGCCGGCATGAACATCTACCCAGGTTGACCTAAATTGGCAATACTTGCTTACTATTTTGTCCAAGTATCTTTGTAACAATGGTGTTATGTTCACCATCTTTCAATCCTCTGCGAATTTTCCACAATCTAAGGATTCTTGGAACATTATCATCAGTGCCTCCATTGTATCTGTCGCTGCGCTGTTCAACATGAGAGGATACAACTCATCACACACCTTGGATATTTTCTCTCCTGATTGGAGTCATGTTTGGAATTCTGTGCAGTGACATTCACTTTTAACAGTTTGCTAAATACTACCAGGAACAGAAATTGTCATCCAGCTGCAACTAAACTAAAGCTTTCAGCACAGAAGGAAGTGTTTCAATTCATTATGAACCTAATAACTCCTGAAAAGGGCAATACAATTTGCCTCAGTCCATAAATGTTCTTCCTCCAACATCCTGAGATGCATCATCTGTATTTCTTCAAATTTACCACAGATTCTGTTTCAATCATCCTTTCAGCAATACGCATGACAACAATTCGGCATTTTTAGTCCCCCTGTAGCCTCCGTTGCACATGTGCATTGTTAGATGATTATTTATTTGTGTGCCTGCTTTTTTGCTCGAATGGATAAAGGTAAATTTCTGTTCTTTTGTCATCAGAGCTATTGCCTCCTCACTCTCATCTTCCTTGTTTTATCCTGTGCTGGAATATTTAATTTGTTGACATATCTGAAATATGTTGTTGAATGGATCGGGTTTTGTAACATTGCATTCCCCATAGACCACCTACCGATGCTGTTGCTTGTTCTCACAGTTATTATCTTGCAGAGTGGAAAATGCAGTTTGAAAGCAATGGAACATTATCGATGAAGAAGTTGATGCATAAATTGCTGCGATCTTCCAAACTACAAACTCACCTTCAATTCTTTCTCGGTCAGAGCATTATGCCGGCGCAAATGAATCGTGTTCTCAATGGGACTTCCAAAACCATGGAATTGAATTTTCATGTTGATTTCTTCTTCCCTCTTCAGAAATGCAAAGTAGTATCGTGATGAAGCTTCCAAGGCGATGATTGTGTCCTTCAATGAACGGAAAAGTGACTTTTAGATTCACGGAAATATTTCACTACTTCTATAGACATGAAAGGCAAACATTCTCCCTGCATATGACCCAGTCTCATTTTATCGTATCTTTCTGATTTTACATGCCACGGGATAATCATTGCAGTGTAACAGAAATGTTGATCATGGAAATTTATCACTGTTTTCATAAATAATGGCAAATTTTCAACATCTTGCAATTGTATGAAGGCTCAGTCTCATCACACCTCGCCTGCTGCACAAAGACATTCTTACACTGCTTTCAATGTTAGGGCTGAAACAAAACACAATCATGACACAAATGCATCAACACACCACTTTCAACAGGATCTGATATCCTTGCCAGGCACTGGAGGGTTTGCGGAGACTGGTGAGTGGATAAAGTCATTCTTCTGTTCAAGCAGGAAAACAGGGACTTTCCAGGAAACTACAGACTGGTGAGTGTCTCATGTCTCAAAAGTATGGGCTAATAAGGGACAGCCAGCATGGTATTATGCAAGGCAGGTTATGTCTTACCAAGTCAGTTGAAGTTTTCACGGAGGTGACAAGGGTGATCAATTCGGATCGAACAGTTGATAACATATACATGGATTTTACGAAGGTTTTCAATAAGGTCCCTCATGGTATGCTCATCCAGAAGATTAAGATCCATGAGATCCATGGTGACTTGGCCTGCCCATATAAGGCAGACGGTAGCGGTGGAAGGCTGACAAAGATAACACAGTATAGGGCTGGAGGAACACAGCAGGCCAGGCAACATCAACAATGTCAGCTTTCCTGTTCCTCTGATGCTGCCTGACCTGCTGCGTTCCTCCAGCTCCACACTTGGTTAACTCTGATTCCAGCATCTGCAGTTCTTGCCGTCTCAGTGGTGGAAAGCTGTTTTTCTGGCTGCAGCTCAGTGACGAGTGGTGTTCCGCATCGATGTGATTTCTGCTGTTTGTGATATGTGTAAATGACTTGGTTGCAAATGCAGATGGGGGATCACTAAGTTTGCAGATGATATAAGGACCAGTGGACTTGTGGACAGCATGGAAGGTTGTCAAAGGACACAGCAAGATACAGACCAATTGCAAACACGAGCGGAGAAATGGCCGATGGAATTTAATCTGGGCAGGCATGAGGTGTTGCATTTTAGGAGACCAAGTGTTAAGGAAAGGGATACACAGTTAATGGCAGGACCCCAAACAGCAGTGATGTCCAGAGGGATCTTGGGGTCCTAGACCATAACTCCCTGACAGTAGCCACACAAGTAGATAGGGTGGTCAAGAAGGCATAGCGCATGCTTGCCTTTATTCATAGGGGAACTCAGCGCAAGAGTCAGGATGTCACATTGCAGCTTTACAAGACTTTGGTGAGACCACACAGAGTATTGCATTCAATTCTGGCCACCACATTACACTAAGGACGTGCAGGCTTTGGACAGGGTGCAGAAGAGATTTACCAGCATGCTGACTGGAATAGAGGGTATGAACGAGAGGGAGAAGCTGGAAAAACTCTTCATTTTCTCTGGCGCAGTAGAAGCTGAGGGCAGGCTTGATAGAAGTCTATAAAATTAGGAGATACATAAATACAGCTAACGGTCAGAAAATTTCTCCCCCGGAGTTGAAGTGTCCACTATTAGGGGGCATGCATTTAAGCTGAGAGGGGGGAAGTTCAAAAGAGATGTGAGGGGCAAATATTTCACACTGAGCATGTTAAAAGTGTGGAATACAGTGCCCGGGGTGGTAGTGGATGCAGATACGATGAAAGCATTTTAAAGGGACTTTTAGTTAAGTGCGCGAATAGGTAAGGAATGGAGGACTATGGATCAAGGACAGGCAGCAGGGATTATTTCATTTGTTGTCATGTTTGGCCCAACATGGTGGGCCAAAGGGCACATTCCTGTTGCTGTCGTGTTCCAAGTTTTATGCTCACTTGTATCACGATTACAAAAAGTAGGATTGGGAAGAATTTTTGAGAAGCGTTTGTGAACATTATTTCATGTAAGGACAAACGGGATAAGGATCAGGTGACACAGCACAAACAGATTTTGGAGCCCATGATGAATCAGAGGGACCTCACAAGCACCAATGATCAGAGGGATCTCAGGATCTTGATGTGCATGCCTGTTGATCCCCCAATGTAATGGACCAGGTCGTTGAAGTGGTTTGGAAGGCACATTGGATACTTGTCTTTATTAGACTTAATATTAAGTGATAGAGTTTCAGAATAGGCAGGGTATGTACAAAATGTTGGTTAGGCCCAACAGTGAAGTCAACGGTGAGAAAATACAGTGAGACTTTGACAACGATCAGGCTTGGCCTGATAAAGGTTAAGTTACATTTGCGCCACACAAGTGCTAAGCAGCAATCAGCTCCAACAAGAGAGAATATGACCACATCAAAAAAATTCCATGTCCTTACCCTCACATCATCCTTACATTTATTTTTTTTTTAAACGTGCAAGTGCTATCCAAGCCATGCAAGGCTATGGGCCAGGTGTTGGAAATGAGGTTAGAACAATTCAGTGCTTGTCCTTGACTGTCACAGAATCCGTGAGCTGAAGAATGTACTTCTCCTGTATTGTAGACGACTCAGGTGCTTGGCTATCCACGAAACCAAGGTTAACACTGATCTAAAACTAAACTGGGTCAGTTATACAATGAGCAGTAGCCAGGTCCATGGTACAAACCACCCTGCTGTGGGACAGGGTCAGGCAAATCCAAGTGAGCGAATGTGGTTGGAGACTCATTCGTTGGGGGCATAGATTCTGTTGCCACATTTGAGACACCAGGGCTGCGTGTTGCATCCCTGCTGCCAAGGTCAAGGGCATCTCTGATTGGGTGCCAGAAATTCTTAAGCGGGAGGGTGAGCAGCCAGAGGCCACTGTGCACGTTGGTACCAATGACATAGGCAGAAAGAGGGATGACATCCTGCGGACTGTGTACAAGGAGTTAGCAAAGAGGCTGAAAGGCAGGACCGAGAGGGTAATAATTTATGGGTTACCACGAGTGCCACATGTTCGTGAGTTAAGTCAGAGAAAGATAGGTGAGATGAAAATGCATGGTTAAGGAGCTGGCACAGGGGGCTGGATTTCCGGTTCATGGATAATTGGGACCATTTCTGAGCAAGGGGTGACCTGTGTAAGAGGGATGGGAGGCAAGACGCTGTGAGCGGGTCAGGGCTGCGGGGGACAGTCCCTGTGAGCGGCTCAGGGCTGCGGGGGACGGTCCCTGAGAGCGGGTCAGGCTGCGGGGGCCGGTCCCTGTGAGCGGGTCAGGGCTGCGGGGGCAGGTCCCTGTGAGCGGGTCAGGGCTGCGGGGGCCGGTCCCTGTGAGCGGGTCAGGGCTGCGGGGGCCGGTCCCTGTGAGCGCGACAGGGCTGCGGGGGGAAAGTCGCTGAGAGCGGGTCAGGGCTGCAGGGGGCAAGTCGCTGTGAGCGGGTAAGGCCTGCGGGGGGCAAGTCGCTGTGAGCGGGTAAGGGCTGCGGGGGGCAAGTCGCTGTGAGCGGGAGAGGGCTGCAGGGGGCAAATCCCTGTCAGCACGACAGGGCTGCGAGGGCCAGTCCCTGTGAGCGGGACAGGGCTGCGGGGGCCTGTCCCCTGAGCGGGACATGGATGCGGGGGCCAGTCCCTGTGAGCGGGACAGGGCTGCGGGGGCCAGTCCATGTCAGCGGGTCAGGGCTGCGGGGACCAGTCCCTGTGAGCGGGTCAGGGCTGCGGGGACCAGTCCCTGTCAGGGGGTCAGGGCTGCGGGGGCCAGTCCCTGTGAGCGGGTCAGGGCTGCGGGGGCCAGTCCCTGTGAGCGGGTCAGGGCTGCGGGGGCAAATAGCTGTCAGGGGGTCAGGGCTGCGGGGGCCAGTCCCTGTGAACGGGTCTGGGCTGCGGTGGCAAATAGCTGTCAGGGGGTCAGGGCTGCGGGGGCCAGTCCCTGTGAGCGGGTCAGGGCTGCGGGGGACAGTCCCTGTGAGCGGGTCAGGGCTGCGGGGGACAGTCCCTGTGAGCGGGTCAGGGCTGCGGGGGACAGTCCCTGTGAGCGGGTCAGGGCTGCGGGGGACAGTCCCTGTGAGCGGGTCAGGGCTGCGGGGGACAGTCCCTGTGAGCGGGTCAGGGTAGCGGGGGGAAGTCCCTGTGAGCGGGTCAGGGCAGCGGGGGCAAGTCCCTGTGAGCGGGTCAGGGCAGCGGGGGCCAGTCCCTGTGAGCGGGTCAGGGCTGCGGGGGACAGTCCCTGTGATCGGGTCATGGCTGCGGGGGTCAGTCCCTGTGGCGGGACAGGGCTGCGGGGGCCAGTCCATGTCAGCGGGTGAGGGCTGCGGTGGCAAATAGCTGTCAGGGGGTCAGGGCTGCGGGGGCCAGTCCCTGTGAGCGGGTCAGGGCTGCGGGGGCCAGACCCTGTCAGCGGGTCAGGGCTGCGGGGGCAAATCGCTGTGAGCGGGTCAGGGGTGCGGTGGCAAATAGCTGTCAGCGGGTCAGTGGTGCGGGGGACAGTCCCTGTGAGCGGGACAGGGCTGCGGGGGACAGTCCCTGTGAGCGGCTCAGGGCTGCGGGGGACAGTCCCTGTGAGCGGGACAGGGCTGCGGGGGCAAATCGCTGTCAGCGGGTCAGGGCTGCGGAGGCCAGTCCCTTTGAGCGGGTCAGGGCTGCGGGGGCAAATCGCTGTGAGCGCGTCAGGGGTGCGGTGGCAAATAGCTGTCAGCGGGTCAGTGGTGCGGGGGACAGTCCCTGTGAGCGGGACAGGGCTGCGGTGGCAAATAGCTGTCAGCGGGTCAGGGGTGCGGGGGACAGTCCCTGTGAGCGGGACAGGGCTTCGGTGGCAATTAGCTGTCAGCGGGTCAGGGGTGCGGGGGACAGTCCCTGCGAGCGGGTCAGGGGTGCGGGGGACAGTCCCTGTGACCGGCTCAGGGCTGCGGGGGACAGTCCCTGTGAGCGGCTCAGGGCTGCGGGGGACAGTCCCTGTGAGCGGGTCAGGGCTGCGGGGGACAGTCCCTGTGAGCGGGTCAGGGCTGCGGGGGTCAGTCCCTGTGGCGGGACAGGGCTGCGGGGGCCAGTCCATGTCAGCGGGACAGGGCTGCGGGGGACAGTGCCTGTGATCGGGTCATGGCTGCGGGGGTCAGTCCCTGTGGCGGGACAGGGCTGCGGGGGCCAGTCCATGTCAGCGGGACAGGGCTGCGGGGGACAGTGCCTGTGAGCGGGTGAGGGCTGCGGGGGACAGTCCCTGTGAGCGGGTGAGGGCTGCGGTGGCAAATAGCTGTCAGGGGGTCAGGGCTGCGGGGGCCAGTCCCTGTGAGCGGGTCAGGGCTGCGGGGGCCAGACCCTTGAGCGGGTCACGGCTGCGGGGGACAGTCCCTGTGAGCGGGTCACGGCTGCGGGGGACAGTCCCTGTGAGCGGGTCAGGGCTGCGGGGGACAGTCCCTGTGAGCGGGTCAGGGCTGCGGGGGACAGTCCCTGTGAGCGGGTCAGGGCTGCGGGGGACAGTCCCTGTGAGCGGCTCAGGGCTGCGGGGGACAGTCCCTGTGAGCGGGACAGGGCTGCGGGGGCAAATCGCTGTCAGCGGGTCAGGGCTGCGGAGGCCAGTCCCTTTGAGCGGGTCAGGGCTGCGGGGGCAAATCGCTGTGAGCGGGTCAGGGGTGCGGTGGCAAATAGCTGTCAGCGGGTCAGTGGTGCGGGGGACAGTCCCTGTGAGCGGGACAGGGCTGCGGTGGCAAATAGCTGTCAGCGGGTCAGGGGTGCGGGGGACAGTCCCTGTGAGCGGCTCAGGGCTGCGGGGGACAGTCCCTGTGAGCGGCTCAGGGCTGCGGGGGACAGTCCCTGTGAGCGGCTCAGGGCTGCGGGGGACAGTCCCTGTGAGCGGGTCAGGGCTGCGGGGGACAGTCCCTGTGAGCGGCTCAGGGCTGCGGGGGACAGTCCCTGTGAGCGGCTCAGGGCTGCGGGGGACAGTCCCTGTGAGCGGCTCAGGGCTGCGGGGGACAGTCCCTGTGAGCGGGTCAGGGCTGCGGGGGACAGTCCCTGTGAGCGGGTCAGGGCTGCGGGGGACAGTCCCTGTGAGCGGGTCAGGGCTGCGGGGAACAGTCCCTGTGAGCGGGTCAGGGCTGCGGAGGACAGTCCCTGTGAGCGGGACAGGGCTGCGGGGGCAAATCGCTGTCAGCGGGTCAGGGCTGCGGAGGCCAGTCCCTTTGAGCGGGTCAGGGCTGCGGGGGCAAATCGCTGTCAGCGGGTCAGGGGTGCGGTGGCAAATAGCTGTCAGCGGGTCAGTGGTGCGGGGGACAGTCCCTGTGAGCGGGACAGGGCTGCGGTGGCAAATAGCTGTCAGCGGGTCAGGGGTGCGGGGGACAGTCCCTGTGAGCGGGACAGGGCTTCGGTGGCAATTAGCTGTCAGCGGGTCAGGGGTGCGGGGGACAGTCCCTGCGAGCGGGTCAGGGGTGCGGGGGACAGTCCCTGTGACCGGCTCAGGGCAGCGGGGGACAGTCCCTGTGAGCGGGTCAGGGCTGCGGGGGACAGTCCCTGTGACCGGCTCAGGGCTGCAGGGGACAGTCCCTGTGAGCGGGTCAGGGCTGCGGAGGACAGTCCCTGTGAGCGCGTCAGGGCTGCGGGGGGCAAGTCGTTGTGAGCGCGACAGGGCTGCGGGGGGCAAGTCGTTGTGAGCGGGTTAGGGCTGCGGGGGGCAAGTCGCTGTGAGCGGGAGAGGGCTGCAGGGGGCAAATCCCTGTCAGCACGACAGGGCTGCGAGGGCCAGTCCCTGTGAGCGGGACAGGGCTGCGGGGGCCTGTCCCCTGAGCGGGACATGGATGCGGGGGCCAGTCCCTGTGAGCGGGACAGGGCTGCGGGGGCCAGTCCATGTCAGCGGGTCAGGGCTGCGGGGACCAGTCCCTGTGAGCGGGTCAGGGCTGCGGGGACCAGTCCCTGTCAGGGGGTCAGGGCTGCGGGGGCCAGTCCCTGTGAGCGGGTCAGGGCTGCGGGGGCCAGTCCCTGTGAGCGGGTCAGGGCTGCGGGGGCAAATAGCTGTCAGGGGGTCAGGGCTGCGGGGGCCAGTCCCTGTGAACGGGTCTGGGCTGCGGTGGCAAATAGCTGTCAGGGGGTCAGGGCTGCGGGGGCCAGTCCCTGTGAGCGGGTCAGGGCTGCGGGGGACAGTCCCTGTGAGCGGGTCAGGGCTGCGGGGGACAGTCCCTGTGAGCGGGTCAGGGCTGCGGGGGACAGTCCCTGTGAGCGGGTCAGGGCTGCGGGGGACAGTCCCTGTGAGCGGGTCAGGGCTGCGGGGGACAGTCCCTGTGAGCGGGTCAGGGTAGCGGGGGGAAGTCCCTGTGAGCGGGTCAGGGCAGCGGGGGCAAGTCCCTGTGAGCGGGTCAGGGCAGCGGGGGCCAGTCCCTGTGAGCGGGTCAGGGCTGCGGGGGACAGTCCCTGTGATCGGGTCATGGCTGCGGGGGTCAGTCCCTGTGGCGGGACAGGGCTGCGGGGGCCAGTCCATGTCAGCGGGTGAGGGCTGCGGTGGCAAATAGCTGTCAGGGGGTCAGGGCTGCGGGGGCCAGTCCCTGTGAGCGGGTCAGGGCTGCGGGGGCCAGACCCTGTCAGCGGGTCAGGGCTGCGGGGGCAAATCGCTGTGAGCGGGTCAGGGGTGCGGTGGCAAATAGCTGTCAGCGGGTCAGTGGTGCGGGGGACAGTCCCTGTGAGCGGGACAGGGCTGCGGGGGACAGTCCCTGTGAGCGGCTCAGGGCTGCGGGGGACAGTCCCTGTGAGCGGGACAGGGCTGCGGGGGCAAATCGCTGTCAGCGGGTCAGGGCTGCGGAGGCCAGTCCCTTTGAGCGGGTCAGGGCTGCGGGGGCAAATCGCTGTGAGCGCGTCAGGGGTGCGGTGGCAAATAGCTGTCAGCGGGTCAGTGGTGCGGGGGACAGTCCCTGTGAGCGGGACAGGGCTGCGGTGGCAAATAGCTGTCAGCGGGTCAGGGGTGCGGGGGACAGTCCCTGTGAGCGGGACAGGGCTTCGGTGGCAATTAGCTGTCAGCGGGTCAGGGGTGCGGGGGACAGTCCCTGCGAGCGGGTCAGGGGTGCGGGGGACAGTCCCTGTGACCGGCTCAGGGCTGCGGGGGACAGTCCCTGTGAGCGGCTCAGGGCTGCGGGGGACAGTCCCTGTGAGCGGGTCAGGGCTGCGGGGGACAGTCCCTGTGAGCGGGTCAGGGCTGCGGGGGTCAGTCCCTGTGGCGGGACAGGGCTGCGGGGGCCAGTCCATGTCAGCGGGACAGGGCTGCGGGGGACAGTGCCTGTGATCGGGTCATGGCTGCGGGGGTCAGTCCCTGTGGCGGGACAGGGCTGCGGGGGCCAGTCCATGTCAGCGGGACAGGGCTGCGGGGGACAGTGCCTGTGAGCGGGTGAGGGCTGCGGGGGACAGTCCCTGTGAGCGGGTGAGGGCTGCGGTGGCAAATAGCTGTCAGGGGGTCAGGGCTGCGGGGGCCAGTCCCTGTGAGCGGGTCAGGGCTGCGGGGGCCAGACCCTTGAGCGGGTCACGGCTGCGGGGGACAGTCCCTGTGAGCGGGTCACGGCTGCGGGGGACAGTCCCTGTGAGCGGGTCAGGGCTGCGGGGGACAGTCCCTGTGAGCGGGTCAGGGCTGCGGGGGACAGTCCCTGTGAGCGGGTCAGGGCTGCGGGGGACAGTCCCTGTGAGCGGCTCAGGGCTGCGGGGGACAGTCCCTGTGAGCGGGACAGGGCTGCGGGGGCAAATCGCTGTCAGCGGGTCAGGGCTGCGGAGGCCAGTCCCTTTGAGCGGGTCAGGGCTGCGGGGGCAAATCGCTGTGAGCGGGTCAGGGGTGCGGTGGCAAATAGCTGTCAGCGGGTCAGTGGTGCGGGGGACAGTCCCTGTGAGCGGGACAGGGCTGCGGTGGCAAATAGCTGTCAGCGGGTCAGGGGTGCGGGGGACAGTCCCTGTGAGCGGCTCAGGGCTGCGGGGGACAGTCCCTGTGAGCGGCTCAGGGCTGCGGGGGACAGTCCCTGTGAGCGGCTCAGGGCTGCGGGGGACAGTCCCTGTGAGCGGGTCAGGGCTGCGGGGGACAGTCCCTGTGAGCGGCTCAGGGCTGCGGGGGACAGTCCCTGTGAGCGGCTCAGGGCTGCGGGGGACAGTCCCTGTGAGCGGCTCAGGGCTGCGGGGGACAGTCCCTGTGAGCGGGTCAGGGCTGCGGGGGACAGTCCCTGTGAGCGGGTCAGGGCTGCGGGGGACAGTCCCTGTGAGCGGGTCAGGGCTGCGGGGGACAGTCCCTGTGAGCGGGTCAGGGCTGCGGGGAACAGTCCCTGTGAGCGGGTCAGGGCTGCGGAGGACAGTCCCTGTGAGCGGGACAGGGCTGCGGGGGCAAATCGCTGTCAGCGGGTCAGGGCTGCGGAGGCCAGTCCCTTTGAGCGGGTCAGGGCTGCGGGGGCAAATCGCTGTCAGCGGGTCAGGGGTGCGGTGGCAAATAGCTGTCAGCGGGTCAGTGGTGCGGGGGACAGTCCCTGTGAGCGGGACAGGGCTGCGGTGGCAAATAGCTGTCAGCGGGTCAGGGGTGCGGGGGACAGTCCCTGTGAGCGGGACAGGGCTTCGGTGGCAATTAGCTGTCAGCGGGTCAGGGGTGCGGGGGACAGTCCCTGCGAGCGGGTCAGGGGTGCGGGGGACAGTCCCTGTGACCGGCTCAGGGCAGCGGGGGACAGTCCCTGTGAGCGGGTCAGGGCTGCGGGGGACAGTCCCTGTGACCGGCTCAGGGCTGCAGGGGACAGTCCCTGTGAGCGGGTCAGGGCTGCGGAGGACAGTCCCTGTGAGCGCGTCAGGGCTGCGGGGGGCAAGTCGTTGTGAGCGCGACAGGGCTGCGGGGGGCAAGTCGTTGTGAGCGGCTTAGGGCTGCGGGGGACAGTCCCTGTGAGCGGGTCAGGGCTGCGGTGGCAAATAGCTGTCAGCGGGTCAGGACTGCAGGGGGCCAGTCCCGGTGCGCGGGTCAGGGCTGCGGGGGCCAGTCCCTGTCAGCGGGACAGTACTGCGGAGTAAATCGCTGTGAGCGGGTCGGGACTGCAGGGGGCAAGTTGCTGTGAGCGGGTCAGGGCTGCGGGACCCAGTCCCTGTGAGCGGGTCAGGGCTGCGGGACCCAGTCCCTGTCAGAGGGTCAGGGCTGCAGGGGCAAGTCGCTGTGAGCGGGTCAGGGCTTCGGGGCCCAGGCCGCTGTGAGCGGGTCAGGCCTGCGGGGCCCGGTCCCTGGAAACGGGTCAGGGCAGCGGCGGCAAGCCGCTTCGAGCGGGTTAGGGCGGTGGGGGCAGACCGCTGCGAGCGGGTCTGGGCTGCGGGGGCAATACGCTGTGAGCGGGACAGCGCTGATGGGGCCAAGTCGCTGCGAGCGGGAGAGGGTGCCGGGGCCCAGTCCAGTGCGCGGGACAGGGCTGCGGGGCCCAGGCCGCTGTGAGCGGGTCAAGGCGGCGGGACCCAGTCCCTCCAGCGGGTGAGGAGGGCGGGGGCAGGTCGCTGCGAGCGGTTCAGGGCGGCGGGGGCCCGTCCCTGTGAGCGGGACACGGCTGCGGGGAGGCAATACCATGTGAGCGGGACAGGGCTGCGGGGCCCAGTCCGCTGTGAGCGGGACACGGCTGCGTGGGCCAGTCCCTGTGAGCGGGACACGGCTGCAGGGGGCAATACGCTGTGAGCGGGACAGGGCTGCGGAACCCAGTCCCTGTGAGCGGGTCAGGGCTTCTCGGCCCAGGCCGCTGTGAGCGGCTCACGGCTGCGGGGCCCAGTCCCTGTCAGCGGGTCAGGGCGGCGGGGGCAGGCCGCTGTGAGCGGGTCAAGGCGCAGGGGTCAGGCCGCTGTGAGCGGGACAGGGCTGCGGGGCCCAGGCCACGGTGAGTGGGTCAGGGAGCAGGGGGCAAGCCGCTGTGAGCGGGTCAGGGCGGCGGGGCCCAGGCCGCTGCGAGCGGGTCAGGGCGCCGGGGCCCAGTCCCTGCCAGCGGGTCAGGACTGAGGGGGCAGGCCGCTGTGAGCGGGTCAGGACTGCAGGGGGCAATACGCTGTGAGCGGGTCAGGGCTTCGGGGCCCAGGCCGCTGTTAGCAAGTCAGGGCGGCGGGGCCTGGTCCCTGTCAGGGCGACAGGGCTGCGGGGGCCAGTCCGGGAGCGGGTCAGGGCTGCGGGGGACAGTCCCTGTGACTGGGACAGGGCTGCGGGGGGCATTACGCAGTCAGCGGGACACGGCTGCGGGGGGTCAGTCACTGTGAGCGAGACAGGACTGCGGGGGGCAAGTCGCTGTGAGCGGGACACGGCGCGGGGGCCCGTCCCTGTGAGCGGGTCAGGGCGGCGGGGGCAGGCCGCTGCGAGCGGGTCAGGGCGGCGGGGCCCAGGCCGCAGCAAGCGGGTCAGGGCAGCGGAGCCAGAGTCCCTGTCAGCGGGTCAGGGCTGCGGGGGCTAGTCCCTGTGAGCGGGACAGGGCGGCGGGGGGCAATACGCTATTAGCGGAACAGGGCTGCGGGGGCAGGACGCTGTGAGCGGGACAGGGCTGCGGGGCCCAGTGCCTGTGAGCAGATCAGGGCTGTGGGGGCCAGTCCCTGTGAGCGGAACACGGCTGCGGGGGGCAGTACGCTGTGAGCGGGTCAGGGCTGCGGGGCCCAGGCCGCGGTGAGTGGGTCAGGGCGGCGGGGGCAGGCCGCTGCGAGCCTGTCAGGGCAGCGGGGGCAGGCCGCTGTGAGCGGGTCAGTGCTTCGGGGCCCAGGCCACTGCGAGCGGGTCAGGGCGGCGGGGCCAGGGTCTCTGTCAGGGCGACAGGGCTGCCGGGGCCAGTCCGGGAGCGGGTCAGGGATGCGGGGGACAGTCCCTGTGAGGGGGTCAGGGCTGTGGGGACCAGACCCTGTAAGCGGGACACGGCTGCGGGGGGCAGTACAATGTGAGCGGGACACGGCTGCGGGGGGGCGTACGCTGTGACTGGGACAGGGCTGCAGGGCCCAGTCCCTGCGAGCGGGTCAGGGCTGCAGGGCCCAGTCCCTGCGAGCGGGTCAGGGCTGCAGGGCCCAGTCCCTGCGAGCGGGTCAGGGCTGCAGGGCCCAGTCCCTGCGAGCGGGTCAGGGCTGCAGGGGGGCAGTGCGCTGTGAGCGGGACAGGACTGCTGAGGGCCAGTCCCTGTTAGTGAGCCACAGCTACGGGGGGCAGTCCCTGTGAGCGGGTCAGGGCTGCGGGGGCCAGTTTCTGTGAGCAGGACACGGCTGCGGGGGGCAGTACGCTGTGAGCAGGTCAGGGGGGCGGGGGCCAGACCCTGTGAGCGGGACAGGGCTGCAGGGCGGCAGTGCGCTGTGAGCGGGACATGGCTGCAGGGTCAGTACGCTGTGAGCGGGTCAGGGCTCCGAGGGCCAGACCCTGGAAGCGGGACAGGATTGCTGGGGACAAGTCCCTGCGAGCGGGTCAGGGCTGCAGGGCCCAGTCCCTGCGAGCGGGTCAGGGCTGCAGGGCCCAGTCCCTGCGAGCGGGTCAGGGCTGCAGGGCCCAGTCCCTGCGAGCGGGCCAGGGCTGCAGGGCCCCGTCCCTGCGAGCGGGCCAGGGCTGCAGGGCCCCGTCCCTGCGAGCGGGCCAGGGCTGCAGGGCCCCGTCCCTGCGAGCGGGCCAGGGCTGCAGGGCCCCGTCCCTGCGAGCGGGCCAGGGCTGCAGGGCCCCGTCCCTGCGAGCGGGCCAGGGCTGCAGGGCCCAGTCCCTGCGAGCGGGCCAGGGCTGCAGGGCCCAGTCCCTGCGAGCGGGCCAGGGCTGCAGGGCCCAGTCCCTGCGAGCGGGCCAGGGCTGCAGGGCCCAGTCCCTGCGAGCGGGCCAGGGCTGCAGGGCCCAGTCCCTGCGAGCGGGCCAGGGCTGCAGGGCCCAGTCCCTGCGAGCGGGCCAGGGCTGCAGGGCCCAGTCCCTGCGAGCGGGTCAGGGCTGCAGGGGGGCAGTGCGCTGTGAGCGGGTCAGGGCTGCAGGGGGGCAGTGCGCTGTGAGCGGGACAGGACTGCTGAGGGCCAGTCCCTGTTAGTGAGCCACAGCTACGGGGGGCAGTCGCTGTGAGCAGATCAGGGCTTTTGGGCCAGTTTCTGTGAGCAGGACACGGCTGCGGGGGGCAGTACGCTGTGAGCAGGTCAGGGCTGCGGGCGCCAGTCGCTGTGAGCGGGACATGGCTGCAGGGTCAGTACGCTGTGAGCGGGTCAGGGCTCCGAGGGCCAGACCCTGTAAGCGGGACACGGCTGCCGGGGGCAGTACGCTGTGAGCGGGACAGGACTGCTGGGGACAAGTCACTGTGAGCAGGACACGGCTGCGGGGGGCAGTACGCTGTGAGCGGGTCAGGACTGCGGGCGCCCGTCCCTCTGAGCGGGACACGGCTGCGGGGGGCAATACCATGTGAGCGGGACAGGGCTGCGGCTCCAATCCGCTGTGAGTAGGACAGGGCTGCTGGGCCCAGTCCCTGTCAGCGGGACAAGGCTGCGGGGGCCATTCCCTGGCTGCGGGACAGGACTGCGGGGGACAAGTCGCTGTGACCGGGTCATGGCTGCAAGGGCCAGTCCCTGTGAGCGGGTCAGAGCTGCGGGGGCAAGTCACGATGAGCGGGTCAGGGCTGCTGGGGCAAGTCACGATGAGCGCTCAGGGCTACGGGCTCCAGTCCCTGTGAGTGGGACACGGCTGCGGGGGCCAGTACGCTGTGTGCGGGACAGGGCTGCAGGGCCCAGGCCCTGTGAGCGGGACACGTCTGCGGGGTGCAAGTCGCTGTGAGCGGGTCAGGGCTGCGGGGGCCAGTCCCTGTGAGTGGGACACGGCTGCGGGGGCCAGTACGCTGTGTGCGGGACAGGGCTGCAGGGCCCAGGCCCTGTGAGCGGGACAGGGCTGCGGGGCCCAGTCCGCTGTGAGCGGGACACGGCTGCGGGGGGCCGTACGCTGGGACTGGGACAGGGCTGCAGGGCCCAGTCCCTGTGAGCGGGTCAGGGCTGCAGGGCCCAGTCCCTGTGAGCGGGTCAGAGCTGCAGGGCCCAGTCCCTGTGAGCGGGTCAGAGCTGCAGGGCCCAGTCCCTGTGAGCAGGTCAGGGCTGCGGGGGGCAGTACGCTGTGAGCGGGTCAGGGCTGCGGGCGCCCGTCCCTCTGAGCGGGACACGGCTGCGGGGGGCAATACCATGTGAGCGGGACAGGGCTGCGGCTTCAATCCGCTGTGAGTAGGACAGGGCTGCTGGGCCCAGTCCCTGGCTGCGGGACAAGGCTCCTGGGGCCAGTCCCTGGCTGCGGGACAGGGCTGCAGGGCCCAGACCCTGTGAGCGGGACAGGGCTGCAGGGGGGCAGTGCGCTGTGAGCGGGACAGGACTGCTGAGGGCCAGTCCCTGTTAGTGAGCCACAGCTACGGGGGGCAGTCCCTGTGAGCGGGTCAGGGCTGCGGGGGCCAGTCGCTGTGAGCAGATCAGGGCTTTTGGGCCAGTTTCTGTGAGCAGGACACGGCTGCGGGGGGCAGTACGCTGTGAGCAGGTCAGGGCTGCGGGGGCAAGTCCCTGTTAGTGGGTCAGGGCTGCGGGCGCCAGTCGCTGTGAGCGGGACATGGCTGCAGGGTCAGTACGCTGTGAGCGGGTCAGGGCTCCTAGGGCCAGACCCTGTAAGCGGGACACGGCTGCCGGGGGCAGTACGCTGTGAGCGGGACAGGACTGCTGGGGACAAGTCACTGTGAGCAGGACACGGCTGCGGGGGGCAGTACGCTGTGAGCGGGTCAGGGCTGCGGGCGCCCGTCCCTCTGAGCGGGACACGGCTGCGGGGGGCAATACCATGTGAGCGGGACAGGGCTGCGGGGGCCAGTCCCTGGCTGCGGGACAGGACTGCGGGGGACAAGTCGCTGTGACCGGGTCATGGCTGCAAGGGCCAGTCCCTGTGAGCGGGTCAGAGCTGCGGGGGCAAGTCACGATGAGCGGGTCAGGGCTGCGGGCTCCAGTCCCTGTGAGTGGGACACGGCTGCGGGGGCCAGTACGCTGTGTGCGGGACAGGGCTGCAGGGCCCAGGCCCTGTGAGCGGGACACGTCTGCGGGGGGCAGTACGCGGTGAGCGGGACAGGACTGCGGGGTGCAAGTCGCTGTGAGCGGGTCAGGGCTGCGGGGGCCAGTCCCTGCTAGCGGGTCATGGCTGCGGGGGCAGGTCCCTGTCAGCGGGTCAGGGCTGCTGGGGGCAGTACGCTGTGAGCGGGACAGTGCGCGGGACATGGCTGCGGGGCCAGTCCCTGTGAGCTCCAGCTCCAGTTCCCTAACGCGGTTTTCAAGGAGCTGGAGTTGGGTGCACTTCCCGCAGATGTCGTCAGCAGGGACACTCGTGGTGACCCTTACCTCCCACATTCTGCAGGAGGAGCATTCAACTGCCCTGACCTCCGTTCCCATTATTCTAAATTCCCAAAGAGACTGATTATAAATTAAGAATAAAAAATAAACTAGTTACCTTCTGTCGCACAGAAACTTTTTTTTTGCTTCGAGGAGGAGGATGGGTGGGAGACACTACCCGAGTAGTGTTTCGGGTAATGCAACCAACACAAATATATTCATATAAATATTATATATATGTAATATATAAAATATTATATGTATAAATATTATATACACAAGTATAAATTAGTACATATATTTTCTCATTAGGTTTACCCACGCAACGAATTAAGTGACTATGTAGAGTGTTTAAAGGAGTTTAAATTGCTTCCTCCCTGTGCACAATGTCCACGAGCATTCATCAAATGCCACTTTAAACAGAAACACATGAGTTAACCACAATATTAGTGAAAACAATGCAAGGTCCAATGGCTGGAATATTGAACTCTCATGTTAATGAAATAATAACTTACAACTAGCAGCAGCTAACCACTATTTCACAATACACAGTTCGAATGAGAAACACTCCACTTTCCATAGTGGAGAACAAATTTAAAACAACCATTGATCCAACTTTGTCCACGAAGACATTCTACGAATTCGGGAAATGTTTTCTGTGTGGTGTATTCCTGATGAAGTTGATGCTAATAATGAAGCATCATTTCACTGAACTCTTGAACTTCCTGGTACGGTTACAGCCAGGAAACATACAGATTTATCACCAATGCAGCACAGCAGGACAAGAAATGAGAACTGTTACGATTCCAGCTGCTTCAGCAAGTGGAATAGTCAAACCCCAGAATAAAACCTGCCTCGCTCGATCTTTTTCCCCTTTGTCAAACCTTGTGGTCTTTCACTGAAACATAAGCACATCAGACTACAGGTTAGATTTTACCAATAAAACAGAAGTTTATTACATTGAAGAAATAAAATAAACCAAAATATCAAATATAGCAGTTTCAAAAATTCCAGAACACATTGCAAAAGAAAGTTACCCATGAGAACTTTCCCCTTGACTACTCACAAACTTAAGCTTAGCCTTCCTCAGTTTTTTCACAGTCTGCAGAATTCAAACAAAATACTCGGGGTCTGAAAGATTCACAAATAATAACCCTTACTCTGAGACAACTTATTCCTTTAACTGTTCTAAACAATCGCCTTTTCTGGAGAGACTGTGCTTAATTCTGAAGTCAATGCATAACAAACAGAGCTTGCAGTACAGAAACAGGCTCATGATGTTAGCTATGTTTCACACAAGACTCTTTCTACCCCTTTTTAACCCTACCATCCCCTTTACCTCATGTGCTCCTCTGGCTTCCTCTTAAAAGTATCTGTGCTATCATTTCAGCCACTCTTCCTGGTTCAAATTTTAACCACTTTCTGGGCAAAGTTGCTTCTCCTGAGTTTCCTGTTAGATTTATTAGTGGCTATGTAGCATCTATATTAATAAAACATTCTTCTATCTGGTCTCAAGAATGAAGCTCCAATAATAGAATTACGAGGTGTGAAGATTTGATAGAGTATAAAGCTTGTGCTCTTTCCCCAACATTTTCCACTGAGGAATGAACAAGGAGAGTTCAAGAGCATCCCTGTTACATCCATTGATCAGGAGACTAAAATATCCATTAAACATTCAGTAGGCATTCCACAGCAGTAACACTGATCATATTGTAGTATTCCTCAGAGAGTTTCATGACTGATTCACTGAGAAGCAATCTTGGCTGAGGTTTCTCAGTGGATATTATTCAGAATAAAGCAACGTGTTGCCTTCGGCTGTATTGGAAAGCTGCTGGTAATGGAACTGTTGAAAGCATTCACACCTTTTCTGGATCCATCTTTTATTCCTGTACTTATCTCATTGCTACACTTTTTGTGCTTTACAAAAGCATTTCCTTTGTCATTTAAAACAATGCAGTCTCTGTCTCTGTAACTTCTATCTCTGTCTAATTTTACATTGTTGCATTTTTCTTGATTCATTCACAAGATGAGGGCGTCACCGGTCAGGCAGCATTTATTGCCCATCCCTTATTGCCCGGAGGGCAGTTAAGAGTCAACCACATTGCTGTGGGTCTGGAGTCACATGTAGGGCAGACCAGGTAAGGAATGCAGTTTTCTTTCCTAAAGGACATCAGTGAACCTAGACAGGTTTTTCCAACAATCGACAATGGATTCACGGCCATCATTAGATTGTTAATTCCAAATATTTATTGAATTCAAATTCTACCATCTGCCGTGGTGGGTTTCGAACCCAGGTCCCCAAAACATTACTTGGGTTTCTGGATTAACAGTCCAGCGATAATATCACTAGACCATCACCCCTCCTCCAACTTTTAGCTGCCTAGGCCCGAATCTCTGGAATTCCCTTCCCATGCCCCTCCATTTTCACTCTTTCCTCCTGAAAGCTGCCTTTTTGGCAATACTTTATGTCACTTGTCCTAATAACTACCGATTTGTAATTAAATACACTCAGTGTGGATTTGTTCACGGGTGATCACGTCTGGGTAGTACAACAGCAAAATACTGCAAATGCTGGCAATCTAAAGTAAGACCAAAACACGCTGGAAATATTCAGCACAATGGACCTATCTTTGGACTTCTGATGGCAGGTTAATGAAACATTAATTCTGTTTCTCTGTCCACAGACGCTGCCAGACCTTCTGAGCAGTTCTGGGATTTTCTGATTTCATTTGTGTCTGATGAACTTGATTCTATATTTGAATTTCATGATTCATAGAATCCCTACAGGGTGCAAGCAGGCGATTCATCCCATCAAGTCAACACCAACCCTCCAAACAGCGTCCCAGCCAACACATCCCCTATCCTATCCCTGTAACCCTTCATCTCCAATGGCTAATCCACCTAATCTACACGTCCCTGCACACTATGGGTAATTTCGCATAGGCAATTTAGCATGGCCAATCCACCTACCCTCCACATCTTTGGACTGTGGAAGGAAACCAGAGCACCTGGAGGAAGCCCACACAGACATGGTGAGAGTGTGCAAACTCCGCACAGACAGTCTCCTGAGGCTGGAATCAAACCCTGATCCCTGGTGCTGTGAGTCAGCAGTTCTAACCACAGAGTCACTATGCCGCACCAATTTGAATTGGTGTTAAAGAGGGTCAAGGAGAGTAGAGCATTTGATGCAGCTTACGGAGGTTTCAAGGTGGCTTTGGACTAGTTCCCACATGATGAATTGGTCAAAACAGAAGGTGGTGATGGAATCTGAGGGAAAGTAGCAAATGGAACAAAATAAACTCAGTGACTGCAGACAAAGGGTAATGCTCACTGTAGTTGTAGTTGAAAGGTCATTTCTATTGGGATTCCACAGGGTTCAGTATTGGGTCCTTTCCCTTTCATGGTAGATAGCAAAGAAGCAAACTTAAGTGCAGGGGGCACCATTAAAAATTTGCAGATGATAGACTAAAAATGAGTGCATGGTTGATAAAGAGGAAGAAAGCTGCAGACTTGGAATATAGTAACAATGGGCTGATCGGTTAACAGAAAGGGACAAATAGAATTTAATCTGCCGGAATGTGCAGTAAGGCATTTGGGGAGGGCAAACTAGTCAATAGGATACACAATAAATGATACAATACTGATCAGCTTAGAGGCACAGCGTATGTTTCCAGATACTGGGGGGAGCAATGAGCAGCACATGGTTTGCAACTCTATCAGCTACAAGTTCCCCTCCAAGTCATACTCTCAACTCAACTGGGGTCAGAACCAAGTATAATCTATCCTAGAAATGGAGACTGTTCAGAGGGGCAAAGGAAATAAGCTATTTTTGTGAAAGGGTGTAGTCAGTGAAACTTCCAGAGCTGGAATGTCTGGGGAGAACCGTGTGGATTAGTAAAACACTGAGGAAGTCTAAACTCTCAGTTGTGTGAATGGTGAAGGAGGAAGACCCCACAATTTGAGGGACAGAAACTGAGCAGAAGCAGTTAAATCTAACATGCAGATTTGATAGAGAAAGAAAACCGCTCCAGATTGTTAAGTAACTGTAAAGTGACTGTTTTAGGGAGTACATGGGATGCTGTTTTGTTGTGTTTTGCAACCTTTCAAACTGTGTTATATAGTTAGTTTGGTTTGCTTTATTGTATTTTACTTTCTTTAGTGCAATGAACTGTTTTATTGTTGAAACCAAATGTGCAGCTTTGTGTGCTTATGTTTCAGTGAAAGGCTGCCACACTAAATTGAAGAAAAATTGATAATCAAGTCAGATTTCATTCTCGGATGTGGCCTGGCTTGTAACAACAGCAGCTGGAATCATAGCACCAGCAAAAGAAGAATAAATGAAAAAACTTTGTTGGGAGCAGACTGTATAGTTTTCGACATTGTAGAAGAGAAAGAGGACTAACAGAGGTGCTTCTGATCCGGAAGGGAAACAACCAATGATTCTGTTGTGCACATTATTTGCCCAAAGACAAGCATTGAATACAAGTTAATTGTGCCCTTGGGCACAGCACTATTTTAGTAGGATATGAAATTTCACTTTAGAATCCATTTTCACTCGCAAATATTGATGGGGAGCACTATTTAATAAAGTGAATTTCTTCAACATCTTCAGAGCTGCATGTTTATCATTCGTACACATGGGAAATCTCAAATTCATTTTGCAGTTACATGAAAATAATGTACAAGGAAAGGAATTTAAACTCAGTATTTTGCACTTCAATTGAGCACAGGCCTTACTCATAAAAATCTCATCTCCTGAATCCCTCTCCAGAATTGATTAACAATGGATACTATATTCATTACAGACAGTATAGGAGATTTTCCGTGTTGTAGCCCATTCCGAAATCTAGGCAAAGCTTCTTGGCACCTCGCTGCAGGAGTTAAAGATCTGGGGAAATTGCTACATCTTACATCCCTGCCTAGGGGATGCTTCAACATCATTTCCTAAGATAACCACATGTCCATATACATGTTTTCATATTGGGGAGGTCTAAACAGGACACAAACACCTCCAAGGGTATGCCAGCTGACGCCTACATTGAAAGCGTAATACTGAGAATGCTGGAAATCTGAAATAACAGCAAGCGCTGGAGAAACTCAACAGGCCTGGCAGAATTTATGGAGAGAAAAAGGCCGAATTTTACTGTCAGCTATACATCAGTGACTAATACTATTTATTTCAGAGGAAAGGTGACCGGACCTGAAGCCTTAACTTTGATTTCTCTTCACAAATGCTGCCCAGACCGGCTGAGCTTTTTCAGCAACTTCTGTTTTTTGTCTCTTATTTACAGCATCCACAGTTCTTTTGGTTTTTAACACTATTTATTTCTTGAGTTGTAAGGTTTTTGGATTTAAGTTCTTGCCCACTGAGGTGAAAGCTATATCTAGCCCATGTAGTATGGTAGTAAAGGGATGGTGCACTGACTGTGGGGCTGCCTTATGGATGTGTGGTTAAACATTAAACATTCAGTAGGCATTCCACAGCAGTAACACTGATCATATTGTAGTATTCCTCAGAGAGTTTCATGACTGATTCACTGAGAAGCAATCTTGGCTGAGGTTTCAGAATAAAGCAACATGTTGTCTTCGGCTGTATTGGAAAGCTGCTGGTAATGGAACTGTTGAAAGCATTCACACCTTTTCTGGATCCATCTTTTATTCCTGTACTTATCTCATTGCTACACTTTTTGCGCTTTACAAAAGCATTTCCTTTGTCATTTAAAACAATGCAGTCTCTGTCTCTGTAACTTCTATCTCTTGTTTAGAACAGTTAAAGTATTTTGTTAGAATTCTGCAGACTATGAAAATACTGAGGAAGGCTAAGCTTTAAGTTTGAGAGTAGTCAAGGGGAAAGTTCTCATGGGTAACTTTCTTTTGCAATGTGTTCTGAAATTTTTGAAACTGCTATATTTGATATTTTGGTTTATTTTATTTCTTCAATGTAATAAACTTCTGTTTTATTGGTAAAATCTAATCTGTAGTCTGATGTGCTTATGTTTCAGTGAAAGACCACAAGGTTTGACAAAGGGGAAAAAGATCTAGCGAGGCAGGTTTTATTCTGGGGTTTGACTATTCCACTTGCTGAAGCAGCTGGAATCGTAACAATTCTCATTTCTTGTCCTGCTGTGCTGCATTGGTGATAAATCTGTACCTTTGTTTGCTCTCCCAGGTGGAAGTAAAAAAAATCACATGGTATTCTTTAGAGGAAAAACAGGTGAGATCTCACTGGAATCAACATTGCTAAAAGTGATTATCAGGTCATTATCACATTACAGTTTGTGGGAGCTCATGCAAGTAAATTTACTGTTTGTAGGAACTTATGTAAATACATTCTCTATGTTACAGCAGTGACTACACTTTGTCTGTTTCAAAGCACTTTGGTTTGTCCTTATTGGGGAATATCAATCAAGTCTGAATCCTATTTATGTGTGTTTGGAACTAGGTCAGTGAGTTATAAATGTTCAGTTTAATTTTATGCTTAAAGCAATAATTAATTAACTACCGGATTATCCATTCCCCTTTCCCAATTTAACATAGAAACAGAGAAAATTGGACTGGGAGTAGGCCATTCAGTTCTTGAGCCTGCTCCACCATAAAATATGAGCATGCCTGCTCATTCCTGTTCCTGCTTTCTCCCCATATTCTTTGATCTCTTTAGCTCGAAGAACAATATCTAACTCTGTCTTAAAAATATTCAATGATAGAAAATTCCACTGGCTCACCATTCTCTTGGCGAAGACATTTCTCCTCATCTTCGTTCTACTGTGCATCCTTAGTCTGTGACCTTTGGTTCTGCAATCTCCACTCATGAGGAACACCCTTCTTCACTTACCCTCTCTGATACTCTCCAGCTGTGTGACTTGAATCCACAACCTTTTGACTCAATGGTGATATTTCTACTAAGCCAATACAGTAACAATGGAATCTGTCATGTACCTTCACATCACAGCTATTTCTTTTCTCCATGACTTCATCTTGATTGGCAGCTTGTAAACAGTCAGCACCATACAATACTAGCATAGTAAGTGGCTCCTTACACTCAGAATAGAGAATCTCGAATGAGGATGCAAGTAGATGCCTTAAAGTGGATGCTCCAACTGGAATCTACAAGATACAGTGCAGTAACGCAACAACATTTCTTCAAAGGTTTCTCCAGAACCCACAACATCTACCAACCAGCAGGGCAAGGACAGCAGGCACATGGGGGCATCACTTCTCAGTTTCCCTCCAATCTTCGGATGTACACACAATCCTGACATGAAAATGTTGCCATTCCATCATCTTTACTGATTGAGAATTCTGCAGCTCCCTCCTTATCATCGCTTTGGGAATACTGTGGTTTTGGAAGGCAGCTCAGGAGCATCTGCTCATGAGCAATTAATGCTGGCCCCGTATCAGTGATGCCCACATTCAATAAATAAATAATATTTTAAAAAGAGGCATTCAGAATGAATCACCTCTCTTGCCACCCACTTTGCCAATTGTGTTTCTAGGCCAACCCAAGCAGCACAATGAAAGCAAGATGCTCTGAGGCAGGAGGAATGAAGTAGTTTAAAATGGGAAATATTTGCAGTGGTGCAGAGAAAAGACTGGCAAGTGGGGCAGATCAGAAATCTCTTTCCGCCAGTCACCCCAGGCATAATGGATTGAATGGACTCATTCTGTGCTGTACAATTTTATGATTTTAACCATTGTGGAAAGTGGTTGGCAAAGCACAAAGCCATCTATACAAAGTCTAAGTGCTTCAACAAGCAGCTAGGCTGCCACGTTACTTTCTGATTTATTGTGCAATTCCATTTCTTTGGTTTAATAGCTTTTTTAAAAAATAAATCTGTATGTACTTACAATGTGTTCTGCAAAACCCACAGCAATTGCTATTCGCCTTCCTTGAAGTTATAAGCAGTTTTACGACAAGGTACGAGAGGCAAGCAAAATCAATAAGGCCATACAAAGCAACCAATTCTGTTCAGGCCAGCATTCATTTCCTCAATCTGAATACACCTTTTACTTTCCCTCACCATGATACAGTACATTCCACATGCACCCACAAAAAAACTATTCATTTCCTGAGTTAGATGCTATAACACTTAAAAGACACTTAGAATCGTACATGAACAGGAAAGATTTGGAGAGTTATGGACCAGGAGCAGGCAGGTGGGACTAGTTTAGCTCGAAAATATGTTTGGCACGGGCTGATTTGACTGAAGAGTCTGTTTCCATGCTGTATGATTCTATGACTCTGTTTCTCAAGCAGTTCTCAGAAATATTATAAAAAGATTGAATCTAAAATGAGAAGAACAAAAGGTACTCATATACTCCTTTTTCCTCTCTCCAAGTTTAATAAGTGACACCCACAAAAAAAGAGTCACAATTTTGGCTATTTGATCTGAGCTTACAAGCTAAGAGATTCTGGACAGCAGCAGGAAGAGGGGTCAACCTATGTGCAGTTGGATGATGGATGTTAGAACGGAATATAGGAACATGTCATTTGAGAGCAACAGAAAGCCATTCAGCCCTTGAACTCTGCTCCACCATCCAGTGGCTGATCTGCTTGTGGACTCAAGCCCCTCTGTCCCTTTTCCCCAAGCCCTCGTCTCCCACATCTATCAAAAAACCATCTAACTCAACCTAGAATAAAGTCAATGGTACAGCCGCCAATACTTTTTGGGGAAGAGAATTCCACAGACCCATACCCCTCTGATGGAAATCCTCCTCGTCTCCATCATAGAAAGAAGACCTCCTGTTCTTAAATTGTACCCCCTTTTTTGAGATTCCCTCACGAGAGGAAACATTTTCCCTGTACACAATGTATCAAGTCCCCTCAGGATTTTATATATTGCCATAGGATCAATTCTCATTCTTCTAAGTTCCAACTGGTACAGATCCAACCTTTCCTCACAGGAGAACCCTATCTTCCCAGGAACAGGTCACAGAGTGGTGTCACAGAATGGCTGCCAACAAACCACAACCGATGTATGAGGGTGGCATAAGACAGACAGAATTGGCACACCATGACAGCAGGTCTCCTGGCAGGAGCGGATACAAGCAGCAGCTTAATAAGAAGGTGCACTCACTATCTACTGGCAAGTTTCTGAAAATTTGCTCCGAGTGAGTGAATGAGAGCAGGCTGCACAGTGTGGTGTTTACACCATTTTCCTTTCACTCACTATACAGATCAATCATTGGATATGAACCCTTTGAAGAGCAGGTGTGCATGCTGGAATGGATAGAGATAGAGGAAGCTGATGTGCTGAAAATTTTGTCAAACATTAAGATTGACAAGTCGCCAGGCCAGGACCAGATTTGTCCTCGGCTGCTTTGGGAAGCGAGAAATGCAATTGCTTCGCCACTTGCGAAGATCTTTGCATCCTCGCTCTCCACTGGAGTCGTACCTGAGGACTGGAGAGAGGCAAATGTAATTCCTCTCTTCAAGAAAGGAAATAGGGAAATCCCCGGCAATTATAGACCAGTAAGTCTCACGTCTGTCGTCTGCAAGGTGTTAGAAAGGATTCTGAGGGATAAGATTTATGACCATCTGGAAGAGCATGGCTTGATCAAATACAGTCAACACGGCTTTGTGAGGGGTAGGTCATGCCTTACAAACCTTATCGAGTTTTTTGAGGATGTGACTAGAAAGGTTGATGAGGGTCGAGCTGTGGATGTGGTGTATATGGATTTCAGTAAGGCATTTGATAAGGTTCCCCATGGTAGGCTCATTCAGAAGGTCAGGAGGAATGGGATACAGGGGAACTTAGCTGCTTGGATACAGAATTGGCTGGCCAACAGAAGACAGCGAGTGGTAGTAGAAGGAAAAGATTCTGCCTGGAAGTCAGTGGTGAGTGGGGTTCCACAGGGCTCTGTCCTTGGGCCTCTACTGTTTGTAATTTTTATTAATGACTTGGATGAGGGGATTGAAGGATGGGTCAGCAAGTTTGCAGACGACACAAAGGTCGGAGGTGTCGTTGACAGTGTAGAGGGCTGTTGTAGGCTGCAGCGGGACATTGACAGGATGCAGAGATGGGCTGAGAGGTGGCAGATTGAGTTCAACCTGGATAAATGCGAGGTGATGCATTTTGGAAGGTCGAATTTGAAAGCTGAGTACAGGATTAACGATAGGATTCTTGGCAGTGTGGAGGAACAGAGGGATCTTGGTGTGCAGATACATAGATCCCTTAAAATGGCCACCCAAGTGGACAGGGTTGTTAAGAAAGCATATGGTGTTTTGGCTTTCATTAACAGGGGGATTGAGTTTAAGAGTCGTGAGATCTTGTTGCAGCTCTATAAAACTTTGGTTAGACCGCACTTGGAATACTGCGTCCAGTTCTGGGCGCCCTATTATAGGAAAGATGTGGACGCTTTGGAGAGGGTTCAGAGGAGGTTTACCAGGATGCTGCCTGGACTGGAGGGCTTATCTTATGAAGAGAGGTTGACTGAGCTCGGTCTCTTTTCATTGGAGAAAAGGAGGAGGAGAGGAGATCTAATTGAGGTATACAAGATAATGAGAGGCATAGATAGAGTTGATAGCCAGAGGCTATTTCCCAGGGCAGAAATGGCTAGCACGAGGGGTCATAGTTTTAAGCTGGTTGGTGGAAAGTATAGAGGGGATGTCAGAGGCAGGTTCTTTACGCAGAGAGTTGTGAGAGCATGGAATGCGTTGCCAGCAGCAGTTGTGGAAGCAAGGTCATTGGGGTCATTTAAGAGACTGCTGGACATGTATATGGTCACAGAAATTTGAGGGTGCATACATGAGGATCAATGGTCGGCACAACATTGTGGGCTGAAGGGCCTGTTCTGTGCTGTACTGTTCTATGTTCTATGTTCTATGTTCTATATTAGCTGCAGCTCAGTGGGTTTCACTCCAACCGTTAAGACAGAATGTCATTGTTCAAGTCAGGATCTATAGACCTGAGAAGAAAATCTAGGCTAACATACCCAGTGGTCCATTGTTGGAGGTGCTGACCTTTGGATGATACCATTCGAACCAACACTCTACCCATTGAAATTGTGGCTTCAGGTGTCTAGTTGTTAAATACTCGTATTCCCTCTCAGGTAATGTAATGCCTCTGTTGTCAAGCAGAGTTATCCTGGTGTTTTGGTCAATACTAAGCTCTGAACTGATATTACTGAAGGGGTTTTCTGGTCACTGTGATGTTGCCGTTTGTGAGATCTCACTGTGCACAAATGGACTGCCGTGTTTCCACATTACGACAGTGACTCCAATTCTCAACTATTCTCTTGGCCAGAAGTTGTTTGGGATATCCTAAAGCTGTGAAATGCACAATGTTAAGAAAGAAAGCCTTCTCTTTCTTCCCTTTCATGGCCTCAGGACATTCCAAAGCACTTTACAGCCAATGAAGTATTTTGGCAGTCATCAGTTGGTAATACAGAACTTGAAAAATATACATTTTAGAACATAGAACATAGAACATAGAACAGTACAGCACAGAACAGGCCCTTCAGCCCACAATGTTGTGCCGACCATTGATCCTCATGGATGCACCCTCAAATTTCTGTGACCATATGCATGTCCAGCAGTCTCTTAAATGACCCCAATGACCTTGCTTCCACAACTGCTGCCGGCAACGCATTCCATGCTCTCACAACTCTCTGCGTAAAGAACCTGCCTCTGACATCCCCTCTATACTTTCCACCAACCAGCTTAAAACTATGACCCCTCGTGCTAGCCATTTCTGCCCTGGGAAATAGTCTCTGGCTATCGACTCTATCTATGCCTCTCATTATCTTGTATACCTCAATTAGGTCCCCTCTCCTCCTCCTTTTCTCCAATGAAAAGAGACCGAGCTCAGTCAACCTCTCTTCATAAGATAAGCCCTCCAGTCCAGGCAGCATCCTGGTAAACCTCCTCTGAACCCTCTCCAAAGCATCCACATCTTTCCTATAATAGGGCGCCCAGAACTGGACGCAGTTTATCCTTTTCATCTTGCACTTATTGGGGCAATTTGCAAGAAGTGAAGGGAAAAGCTGTACACAAAGAGAGTGCTGATTCATTTGGAAGTGGAACCACATCAATATTTAGGAACAGGTACAGCAAATGGTTGAAGTAAAGATGAATAAAGCAATTACAGTGGACTCTGAGGTGTTTCCACAGGGAAAACACCAGGACTCACTTCTTATTTACTATAATAGTTGATCCTTTTACATTGTATTTGATGTGAATTGTCCTGTTAAGTGCAAGTTGAAAAACTGGAGCAAAATATGCCTTTTCTCAGCAGTATTCATATTTTGGAAGTGTAGTCACTATTGCAATGTCAGGAAATGCAGCAGTCAATTTAGGCACAGCAAGCTGCTACAGTTAACAAAGCAACAGTGAGAAAAATTCATTCCCTCCACCAGTGATGGGAAGTAGCAGCTGTGCACATCATCTACAAAATCCCCTGCATAAATTCACCAAGGCTCTTCAGAAACCAACACTTTCATAAATACTACCATCTAGAAGGATAAGGGCAGCAAATTTATGGGAATACCACCACCTGCAAGTTGCCCTCCAAGCCATGGTTCAAGAAGGCAGCTCACCAACACCTTGTCAAGGGCAGCTATGAGTGGGCAATAAATACTGGCCAGCCAGCAGCAGCTCCATTCTAAGAATGAATACAAAAAAACCCCAGGTAATTTATTCAGTGCCAGTTCTTCCTTTCTTTAATGACTATTTAAAGTCTCTATTGATGGTATAACTAAAGCAGCACAAGCCCTTGTTTCCAACTGCTGCATCAAACACACAGAGTTCAAAACGTGCAACCAGAATTAATGACTGAACAGGCAGCCAAGTCAATATTTAGGAATAGGTTAAGCAAGTGGTCAAAGTAAGGATGAATAAAGCATTCACTGGAACAGAGTGGGCACATGGGATTAAGACTCATGTCCATGTAGAGGGTAAAATCTTTATACAAAAACGTTGGTTAGAGTGAGTGGCAACTGTTTGCCTTTATTCACGTCTTTAATGGATTCTAAGGCATGTCTCAGAAACTGATACTGCAATAACAAGTAGATAGTAGCAAGGGGAAGAGGTAGGTTTTCATCAGACTGATGCTCTATGTCATTAGCGAAACTTCTGGAAGAGCTTTACATTCTACTTCAATATTCAAAGGGGAGACCAAAACCTCTCCAAAGTAACGCCACTGATTATATCAAATGATTATATCAAATATCACAAGGTACACACACACACACACACACACACACACACACACACACACACACACACACACACAGTATCCATATTGTAATTTCCACGTCATTTTCATTGTGATTGTGTTGAAGGTCAAAAGGCATGGAATTGTCACAGCAAACCTCAAACTGCTGAAGTCTGGCAGAAATCCAAGAATCATCCCAACTGAAATAAAATGCACCTTTCAATCTGTAAAGACATGTTACAGCACAGGAGTTGACACAGGTGCAGTTGGAATTTTGAGTTTTATCATTAAGAGAATAAAAATGTCTCATCATTTTAATTTGTCATACCAACTTGCAGAGAAATCATGTACTACACATCTGGCACGATAGTAAAATAACAGTGGGACACATAGATGCTCTACAATAGCGATAACAAGGTGTACAGCTGGATGTACACAGCAGGCCAAGCAATATCAGAGGAGCAGGAAGGCTGATGTTTCAAGCCAAAACCCTTCTTCAGAAATCTTTGACATGATTTTGGAGTATCGTGGAAATTTGCAGCAATGGAAGGAGAGCATTTGGCCCAGCGCATCTTTGCCAGCCAAATTAAAACGATCAAGTTGAATCCTGTTTTCCAGCTCTTGGCCCTCTACATTAATGTTAGTTCAAATACAGATCCAAGTTATTTTTAAACTCTAGCAGCTTTTATGTCTTCAGTTGCAAAACTTTATGGACCCTCTCGACACTCTAAATATTTTGTCTCATCCTCTCCTAAAAACACTGCTTCGTGTTTTTGGCTGCCAACTAAGTGACCACAGTCTCAGCCAAGAAACCAATCAGTCAGTACCTTGTATTATCATGAGAGGTGGAGACAGAACACTGGGCTTAGCCAGGATCTGTACTTCCATTAGCATTGCACACACCACACAGAGTTCCCAATTTAATAAAGAAACGTTCTAATTATGTGGATTATGCTGGCAAAGTCACCATTTTATTGCCCATTTTTATGAACTATTTGCTATCCTACTTCAGAAGGCAAGTAAGGGTCAACTGCCTCAGGGCTGAATGACACAAGACTCTGGGTTCCCCACCTCTTTGACTAAAAGCACAGAGGTGGGGAAGTCTGCCAAGCTCTGCAACCATCTGATGGGTTGATTGCTCCGCTTATACATGAAGATGTCCTGCCTCAGAGAGATTCAGGCCAGTAAGAGATTGGCAGCATTCCAGCACTGTACCAGCAGCACCACCAGAAGACGTGATCATTACTGGTATTGCACTTGGGACTTAGACAATTGTTCCAGATTCAGCTCACCAAGTGAGAAGAATTGGTAGGCCCTAGTGAGGATATGTTGGGGAGTTGGGGTGTTGTCAGAATTTTGAAGACTGGTGATAAGCAAGGCATTACATATGATCCTCTAATGGGAGCATGGGCTAATTTAGAAGAGACAGTCACCATCTGCCACCCCACCCTCAAACCCAGCCCCAACACAGCTACCTGCTGGGTATTTGGCGTTAGGCCTCTCCAGCCATTTAAATCCCAATGATACCGCACCCTCCCACCTCGACTTATTGTCTAATAACAACAGCATGTATGCATCTTGCATTGGTAAAAGTAAAATGTCTCACAATATTTCATAGGAGGAATGATCTAATCAAACGTGACACTGGCGATATCAACACAGGTAACCGCTCTGGTATTTTATAACCAATAATGTAAAGGAGAACATGGTCGGGGGGGGGGGGGGTGGTGGTAAAGGAGTGGTGAGGTTTATGGAAGAAATTCCAGAGCTTAAGGCATTGTCAGCTGAAGGCATGGTCACCAATTATGGAGCACCAATAGACACGAAGACAGACTTTGTGAAGCATGGAGATTTTCATTATCTGTCCCAAGGAAAATAGCATCATCATCACAGATATGATCATTATTGGTAAACATTGATACAGTGTTGCATTCAGTCAGTGAACTTAGAGAACCAATAGAGAGAAATCCAACAAATGCACAGGCCACGCATTCAAAATCTAAACTCAACAGGGATCATGAGGTCAAAGGGAGAGTCAACCCACAAAAGGTTCTCAACACCAGAGAATAAGCCAGAAAATTACAAATCAAAGTACTGTGTGTGACATGATAAATCAGTAAGAAACTATTTTTAAAAGGGACATGGTGTCTTCTCCTGAAAGACTTCCACTGCATCCAACAATTGGAGTCTTGTAGAACACAACTACAGCAGCTCTTCATAACTGGATAGCAGAGCAGCGCATCTCCAGACTATGACAGAATCTCATCCTGGCAAATAATGCTTTTAGTTTATTCCATCATCCTTAATCACAATATGTTTTACTCATGTAGGAGCAAGTCACATCAAAATAAATTAACATTTTCCCACGATTTACTCACAGTGTACCCTTCAAATCCCATTATTCTTTTATTTTTAACAAAATATCTGGAGTGAAGCTTTAGGCAAATATAGAACTGAATAAGATTCCCCCTCCCACATTGTGGCGTACATTATCAAGTTTCCAGTTAAGCGATACATAAATGTTTCAGAAATCCTCACTGTGCCTTGTTCGGAAAGGGTTGCCTTTTCCTCCTCCTTGCAGCCAGGATAGCTGGGAGAGACATCACTCCTGCGTCTCAGACAATCTTTCCGAAAATACTGTTATTACTACATCATAGATCAGCCAGCTCGAGGTCTCCCCCGTTTAATCCTGGTTAATTTTAGAATTGAAATCTATCAATTAAAGCGTCTCCCAGCAAAACTGCTTCTAATTACCAGATCTGCAGCATCTATTGCTTTGTCATCAACAGGCACTTGTCAGCCCATCAATCAATGGGTTAAATTTAAAATAGCCCCGGTTGTTTGGGGCGTGCGAGCCAGTGAGCATCCGGCAGTAAGGGAACAGCGTCAGAGGGCTGCAAGCTAACGCGGTCCGAATCGTGTTGCCAAACCACTGCCCGGGTGTGGAGTCACTGCATTTGTCACATCCAAGTCCCCCCTCACGTCTCTAGGCTCTCTTTGCAACACAGCAACAACAACCTGCACAGAGTGGGTCAAACAAGATCTCCAGTTTGCACTTCCTCAGAAGCGAGACTCTGAGCTATTACCTTCTTGACAGCTTTCCACTAGAATTAGCTGTTTAACCATCTTAGTCACTGGCCTGATATTCTCTGGTCGGGCACTTTTTTTGCCGAAACAGAACAGTGCAAACCTCCAGAACCACCTTTCCCCTTATACGAACTGATTCTGTGCGTTGTATCTCAACCGTGGATTCGCTCCAAACCATCTGCAATCTCTTGCCCGGTTGAGAGGGAATCTAGGATTCCCAGTATTGACCTTATCTATCCTCAACGTCCAATCTGCGCTGTTAGGAGCAGAAAGCGCCGGCTTGTGAAGCTAAGGGATGCAGGGGAGCTGTCTGAGGGAGAGAGAACGCACTATTCAGGCTAATGCTACATTCCCACCGATTGCACTGTATCAAGAGTCACTAACAGCATCGGTCAAGATAGGAGAGCCCATATTGAACAACAGACCAAACTCCCTCCCCTCCTACTCCACAATAACAGGACATTTGCAAAACACACACACACAAAAAAAACGCAGGCACATTCACATCAGCCAATGGAACGGTGTGTAAAGGGTACTCACTCGCTTTGCCTTGTTTCGGCCTTTGCAACAGCTTCTGCATTGCAGCTACATCTTCGGTTTTGACAGCTTGCAGTAATTCCTGATCTTTCTCCATGGCTTGTTGATGTGTGTGTGTGTGTGTGTGTGTGTGTGTGTTTATGTGCGTGTTTTTATATCCGATGCATCTTAGGTTTTAGGAGCTGAAGCGAGAGAGAGACACACACACACAGAGGGAGGAAGACTATGCCTGGCAGAGTGTGTGCACAGAGGCAGGGACAGGAGGAGAGCTACCGATGGGTGAAAGGCATAGACAGCCTCGTCTCTTGTATCACAAACCAAAACAGCTCTCTCTCTCCTAAAATAATAAAATGTGAGGCTGGATGAGCACAGCAGGCCAAGCAGCATCTCAGGAGCACAAAAGCTGACGTTTCGGGCCTCGACCCTTCATCAGAGAGGGGGACGGGGAGAGGGAACTGGAATAAATAGGGAGAGAGGGGGAGGCGGACCGAAGGTGGAGAGGAGAGAAAAGGTCAGTCCAGGGAAGACGGACAGGTCAAGGAGGTGGGATGAGGTTAGTAGGTAGATGGGGGTGCGGCTTGGGGTGGGAGGAAGGGATGGCTGAGAGGAAGAACAGGTTAGGGAGGCAGAGACAGGTTGGACTGGTTTTGGGATGCAGTGGGTGGGGGCGAAGAGCTGGGCTGGGCTGGTTGTGAGGTGCAGTGGGGGGAGGGGACGAACTGGGCTGGTTTAGGGATGCTAAATCTCCCCTTCCCCCACCGCATCCCTAAACCAGCCCAGCTCTTCCCCCCCACCCACTGCACCTCACAACCAGCCCAGCTCTTCCCCCCCACCCACTGCATCCCAAAACCAGTCCAACCTGTCTCTGCCTCCCTAACCGGTTCTTCCTCTCACCCATCCCTTCCTCCCCCCGACAAGCCGCACCTCCATCGACCTACTAACCTCATCCCACCTCCTTGACCTGTCCGTCTTCCCTGGACTGACCTATCCCCTCCCTACCTATCTTCTTTACTCTCCATCTTCGGTCCGCCTCCCCCTCTCTCCCTGTTTATTCCAGTTCCCTCTCCCCATCCCCCTCTCTGATGAAGGGTCTAGGCCCGAAACGTCAGCTTTTGTGCTCCTGAGATGCTGCTTGGCCTGCTGTGTTCATCCAGCCTCACATTTTATTATCTTGGAATTCTCCAGCATCTGCAGTTCCCATTATCTCAGCTCTCTCTCCCCTTCCCCACCCCGGATTATTGCAAATAAAAAGGACAACACAAAATTCTCCTTGCTGTCCTCCCCCGAGAGCCTGGTGGCTGCACTAAGTACACAGCGGCGATTCCATGGTTCTTCAGTCCGTCCTCACCCCCATCGCGTTTCGCAGCCGCTGCCTCACGCTCTCTCTCTCTCTCCACAAGAGCTGAGATCTGCTTTCAATGCTCCTACCCTGCCGCATGGCGGAGGAAGATTGTACAGGAGCCAAATCATCACATCCCTCTCATACCAAATAGGACAGATCCTGGGCCAAGGCAGGTTTATTTCTGGAAGCGCTCTTAAAGGAAACCCCTACCAAAGAGTGCGTGTTGGGGGTGGGGTGCGGTGGGGTGGGAAAGGGGTGGAACTAATCCTTTTAAAATCTCTGGTTTGTAACCATTTTCTGAAAATAACACCGCTTTGCTTTCTAACATCCCGCTAATCCTTCCCACCATTGCAATATCTGTATTTATTGGTCGATAGACAAGAATTGAACTGGTGAAACTGCACATTTAAACATTATGCTCGTCACAATATTAACTGATGGAAATGGATGCTGTAACTTCAACTTGGCCGGGACTGTTCCAAACTCTCTATCATCCTGGATTAAGAACTGCAAGGTGATGCAGCGTTGGTACCTGGTCCCTTTTCACTGGGGGTTGCCAACCTGCTGTCTCAGGAGTCAGCATAACATTTGGCGATTGCAATTTTACGCTGCAAATAGCGCCAATTTGAAAATAATACCGGCGTCTCCGGAAGTGAATTAAACTTGGACAAGAAGCAAATGCGGCTTCCATCAATCATTCCACCCGCCACCACAGCCCTCTCCCACTTCTTACGCCCCTTCAATTATACTTAACACACAAATACAGCTCAATTCCGATTAGCACGTCTCGTTATTTTTTCACTCCCTTCCCCGCCATGTTAACCAGTTATCACTGAGCACCCTGGCTGGTTCCTTATCTGGTCAATCCATAATTGTACATCCCATCTGTGGTCTGGGATCAAGCTAGTTATTTGGGAATTATCTCCACACCTGTCTGAAAGGCAGTGTCTTGTTCTCCCTGGGTTATTTTTAATCTGGAAGCAATGCTAATGATGCTGTCTGACTTGGGGTCATGCTTGTCATCAAGATTTGTATGTGCACTCTGCGCAGGGTGGCAATTAACTCGGAAATGTTTTCACCTAGCGGCTGAATGGCTCTAAGTGTCTGCACCCCTCTCATGTGCGTAAATTATCACCGACATGTAAATCTCTGACGGTTCTAATTTGGGATACCACATTATCAATGAGTTATTTTCCGTGTCTTAAGATCCAATAACGTCAGTATCCACTTGCCCACATCATTTGGATGCTTGAGATAGTCGCAGGTAACAGAGAAGGTTGAAAAGGACAAAGATGCTGTTGTGCTGTGCATGGGCTATCCAAAAGCATTTTGTACAATTTTTGAAGAAAATCTCAGAATGAAAGGGATCCAAAATTGTCTGAGGGATAAGAAAGAGAGTGTAATATAACAAAGTGTGTAGCTGGATGAACACAGCAGGCCAAGCAGCATCTCAGGAGCACCAAAGCTGACGTCAGCTGCTGTGCTCCTGAGATGCTGCTCAGCCTGCTGTGTTCATCCAGCTACACACTTTGTTATCCTGGATTCTCCAGCATCTGCAGTTCCCATTATCTCTGATCACAAGAAAGAGAGTGTGATGGGTGTTTTTCTGATTGAGAGGATGTTTGTTGTGGAGTTCCCCCGAGGCTGGTATTGAGACCCTTGCTTTCCTGATACGGACATAAATGATCTAGGCTTGGGTGTGCAGGGGACAACATTGTACTGTGCAGATGACACAAAACTCCAATGTACTGCGACCTGTTATGAGACATAGAGTCATAGAAATGTACAGCACAGTCGTTGGTCCATTTCATGGGCGCCATTAGACTTTCATTCCTGGGTGTTGTTTTTAAATTGAAATTGGATTCAAACATGCGTCATGGTGAAAGTTGATTCTGATTACCTGAATCTCCGGATTACTAGTCCAGTGATGTTGTCACAACGCCTCCATTTATGAGAATGATTCTCAGGGATGAGAAACTCAGTTATGAGGATTTTTTCAAGGTACTGGGACTGCTTTCCTTGGAAACTTGATAGAAACTTTCCAAAACCATGAGTGCTCAGGAGAAAGCAGATAGGAATAAAATGCTTCAGAGATAGTAGGAACTGCAGATGCTGGGGAATCTGAGATAACAAGGTGCTGAGCTGGATGAACGCAGCAGGCCCAGCTGCATCAGAGGAGCAGGAAGGCTGACATTTCAGGCCTAGACCCTTCTTCATTTTTCTGAAGAAAGTTCAGAAAGCTCTTCATCCAGTTCTACACCTTGTTATCTAGGAATAAAATGTTCCCACTCCTAAAATGAATCTAGAACCAGAGGGCACAGTTTCAAAGATGCTAACAAAAGAAGCAAATGGGCAGTGAGAAAAAATACTTTATTCAGCCAGTGAGTGATCTGGGCCTGGAATCCACTGCCCGGAAATGTGGTGGTGGCAGATTCGGCGAAGGCACGCAAGAGGGATGGTTACTTAAACAGAAAAAAAAATACATGCAGGGTTTTTGGAAAAAGGTAGAAGATTGGCCTTAAATTAGAGTGCTCAGAGAGCTTGGCAAGTATGATGGGCTGAATGTCTTCCTTCTGCGTTGTAGCAATTCTGCGTTTCTGCCAGGTTCACTCTTCTGTTGTGGGCAGTGATGGATGGCATTTTTGCAGGCAATCACGTAGGTGCTGGATTTTGTACATGACGGTTAGAATTTAACACCCCTCTCTTGATGCGGGGTTTGAGCTGGAGAGTGTAAGTACGGACCTGACTGTCTTTCAAGTTTTACCCTGATGCAGTCTCGATTGGGAAGGCTGGTAAATGGTCTTTACTCCCCTGAGTGGGCAATTAATAACTTAGGCTGAACAAATATCAAACAAAAAGTTTGAGAAGTAAAACTCTTAATTATAGAATCCCTACAGTGTACAATCAGACCCTTTGACCCAACATTGACCTTTGCAGCATTCCACCCACACCCATTCCACTATAACCCACCTAAGCCACACATACCTGGACACTCTTAGCAACTTAGCATGGCCAAGCCATCTAACCTGCACATCTTTGGACTGTGGGAGGAAACTGGAGCACCCAGAGGAAACCCATGCAGACATATACAGAATGTGCAAACTCCACACAGACAGTCACCTGAGGTTGGAATTGAACCTGGGTCCCTGGAGCTGTGAGGCAGCAGTGCTAACCGTTGATCCGCCATGCCATATTAGTAGCGATGGCAAACAGATAGCACCTGACTACCTTTTCTTACAACCTCCTGATTCCCTGGCCAGAAAACCTCTCCCACGACTCCAATTTGTTCATGACTCACGAATAGCATTGGATTAATTGCAGTACCAGCATCAGCCACCCTTCCTTGTGGCACCACCTGCAATGGCGAGACACTAGTCTCTGTTTGGCCAGCATCTCTCAGTGAGTGGGGTTTTAGCCACAGACTGCCCCCGAATGGTAAGTGCTCGGTTGGCACTTCATTCACTGGAACTTTCCTGACAAGGTAACCTGGGGTTTCTGTCAGTTCTCCAAGTGCTAGGTATAATCCCTGTCATCTGATTCACATTCTGATGGAAGTATGCGTAATGCTGCTTGGATGCTAATGGTATATGTTTTGACCTCAGTATTCCAGTTACAATCCTCTCTTAATCCAGTGCAGTGAGGATAGAGATATCACCAACTACTTACAGGTTAGATGCAAGTGGATTTCCGCTGACTCTTGTAAAAGTGTTTCGTGGTTTTCAGAGCTGTTTAAGCCAGCTGAAATCTCTCAGGAATGGGGAAGCATTCCCTGACTGTGAGGATACTGCACAAGTCAACAACAGGGCTACAGTAGTGGCTATCCCCTCAGACAAGCATGACTGAGAGAATGGACAGAAATCACACAGAGCAGGACAGGTGACTGGAATAAGGTGAATGATGAAGGAGACAACGATTCTCAGTGGGATACCTGAATCTCCAGAGTCTGAATGGAGCCATTTTTCCCGTCGTGAAGAACTGTGCGTGAGCTTTCACCTTAGTACAGACATCCTCACTGGAATTGATCACTTCTGAAACTGTAAGTACAACCTCCAAGCAGGGTCACAAGGTCATGGCCAGAGGATGGGAAGATTCCAGGCTGGCCCAAAGATTACTTGCAAAATTTTCCAGCTTGTCATTTTTCCTGTTCCCATAAGGACCTGTAATGGGAATCAAAATTACATGAAAATCAAGTACATTTCAGTTTTCCTTGTCAGAAAGCAGCAGGATACTGAACAGAAGACTTTGTAATAATTCTTCAATATTCTGCCCTGCCATCCTCATTTGAACAACTTGAAGTAATGAGGAGGTGACAAGAGCCTTTGTTTGATGACGTGGTCCATATGGGAGTGTGTATTACACACTCAGAGGGGCTAAATAAAGTACCACAGGAAATGTAATGGTGCAGACCACTGGAGTAGTTCAATGTTGTTTCTGCTGCCTGGAGCACTCTGGGGCAGTCCTGCAGTACAGAGAAGGGCCGGTGTCATCATGATTCTTGATAGTCTCCAACCTTGGCATCATGAGGGTACGCTGTCGCTGCCAGTGATAGGGCACCAGCTGAGAAAAAGGAGGAGTTGGAAGCAGTGAGGAGGTAACCATTGCAGCTTTTTTGTTGCCAGACTTTCTGTGATCCACTCGACCAACTGTAATACAGGTAAATGTAAGCTCAAATTCCACTAACAAGGCTGAACCTTCCCTCTCCTTGGCTGTTGACTACCACTGCACCACTTGTCTACAAACAACAGTAAATGCCATCACAATATCGATATTTCAAAACAATAATGTTGAACAATCTATGCCATAATGCATGCAAATATCAACTGCCCTCATTTATTTCCTTCATACCAGTATTACAGGTGCCTTTTTCTTGCTTAATGCTCCCACAGAGTGCGATCCCTGTGACTGTGGCACTGCAGGTGAAAGCTGATGATTTTTATTGTGTTTATCCTGAGTAACTCTCGCTCCAGAAGGGCCCACCCAGGACTGTACCACAACAGCAAGGTGTGGCAGAAATCAGGGCTGGCTGGCTGACCAGCAATGTTAGCAAGGGAACTAACAAGGCAAAGGATTGGCAATAAGGGAAGGGCACTTGCAGACAGGTGGTTCATGACCCATTGCATCACTGCCACTTCTTGCTGTGACTGTCACCCCCACCACCCACCCCACCACCCAGCCCTGGGCAGCAGTGCTGGAAATGCACTGCACTTTGAGCACTGGAATTGCTGGGCATGATGACATGAGTCTGACCTTGCAGCCATTTCATTGGCTTCTGCTTTTTCTGGAGCAGAGATACCAGTCATGACTCAATCTGTAACTGTTTTTATCAGGTTGGCCACAACTCAGTGCTGTAGTGGATGGGTTCCAAACACTGCGCCAGATTGAAGCCAGAGTCTTTCATGCTCCGTGACATTAATGGCAGGCTTTCTAACCTGTCAATGCACCAATCCTTCTTCTGTCGGCCACCCCATCCCCATTGCAGTTCTCATCTGAATCCCCTGTAGCTGAAATGGAGTGTGACTTCATCCTCTGGTGAACTGGCTCCAATTCCTTGAGACCTCACTGCAGGTCACTCATGCTCAGTGTCCGAAATGAGGAATAACTGGTTGAGGGACAGAGTGGTTGAGGAAAGAAATTCCAGTGTTAGTACCTTGGCAGCTCACAGCAATGCCACCTGTGAGCTAACTACAACTTGAAATGTTCAGGAATGAGTCAGTGTAAGACTGTAGATAGCTCTGAAAACTAGGAGACTGGAGGGGATTACAGAGATTAGGGGAGGGATTCAAGACCGTGGAGGGATTTGAAACCGAAACTAGAGTTTATTAATTAATATTAAAATTGAGGATTTGCTGAACTTGGATTTGATGCAGGTCAAGGGGCACAGGATGTGCTATGAACGGTTAACACCAACAGCAGAAGACCCTGATTTTATCGAGAATAGAAAGCGGGAGGTGCGCAGGGTGCATTGGAATAATTAAGTGCAAAGGGACCAATAGCAAGAAAGTCTGTTTCAGCAACAAATCAACTGGGATTGGAACAAAGGAAGATGTTACAACAGCATTCGTTTGATCGTTCTTTGTGAAAGGGGTGGGGAGCGGTTGTGAGGAAAGAAGGGGTGAGGGCAGGACATTTCCATAATTCTTCTTTCTTTGAATTAGAGTTTCTTTATTTAGTTTTACTGTCTTCTGTCCCTGTAGAGAGCACTGGGTTAATGGCAGGAAATGTACAAGGAGAAGTCCCCTCAGTGACAGCCAACTGTGTGAGAGCTATTAAAAGAGGAATTACTAAATAATGGTTACTAAATCTGGAGAACCATGATTTTGTTTACTAATGAGATTTATCAGCTCTGGTTTCTTTCAGTTGACAGCAAGAGGTTTGTTGATGAATCTCTAACATTCACAGCTTTGACTTTCAACCAACTTTCCACAAGGGATGGGGGGGGGGTGGGGTTCGTGAATGGAAGGAGCTGCCAACAGATGTGGTCGAGGCAGATAAAATTGCTGTATTTAAAAGACGTTTGGACAGGTACACAATTATGAAAGGTTTAGACGGAGACCAAACACAGGCAAATGGGACCGGTTAAGTTTGGGACACCTAATCAGTCCAGATGATTGGGACTGAAGGTCCTGATTCTGTGCTGTATGACTCTATGAATCTATGACTGAAGAGCTAACTAGTTGTGTGCATGAGGGGAATGCATTTGATACAGTCTACTTGGGCATCAGCAAAGCTTTTGACAAGATCCCCCATTTGAAGACTGTTAGAACAGGAAACAGTCCATGGGATCCGAGGACACATGTGCACAGGAAATCATAACTCATGTAATTTGATTGAGTTTTTTAAAGTAGTAATCAAGAGCATTGATTAAGGCAGAAAGATGGACGCATACGGGCTTCAGTAAGGCGTTCAAGAAGGTTCCTCACGGTAGTCCAAGAGGGAAGTTAAATCACACGGAGCACAGGGAGAGCTAGCCAAGGAACATGGAACATTACAGCACAGTACAGGCCCTTCGGCCCTTGATCTTGTGCCGACCTGTCATGCCGATCTCAAGCCCATCGAACCTGCACTATTCCATGTACTCCCATATGCTTATCCAATGGCGAGTTAAATGTACCTAAAGTTGGCAAATCTACGACTGTTGCAGGCAAAGCGTTCCATTCCCTTACTACTCTCTGAGTAAAGAAACTACCTCTGACATCTGTCCTATGTCTTTCACCCCTCAATTTAAAGCTATTCCCCCTCGTGTTCGCCGTCACCATCCGAGGAAAAAGGCTCTCCCTGTCCACCCTATCTAACCCTCTGATTATTTTATATGTCTCAATTAAGTCACCTCTCAACCTTCTTCTCTCTAATGAAAACCGCCTCAAGTCCCTCAGCCATTCATTCTAAGGCCTTCCCTCTATACCAGGCAACATCCTAGTAAATCTCCTCTGCACCCTTTTCAAAGCTTCCACATCCTTCTTATAATGCGGTGACCAGAACTGTACACAATACTCCAAGTGCGGCCGCACCAGAGTTTTGTACAGCTTCACCATAACCTCTTGGTTCCGGAACTCGATCCCTCTATTACTCAAAGCTAAAACACTGTATGCCTTCTTAACAGCCCTGTCACCCTGGGTGGCAACTTTCAAGGATCTGTGTTCATGGACAACAAGATCTCTCCGCTCATCTATACTACGAAGCATCTTACCATTAGCCCTGTACTTTGCCTTCTGGTTACTCCTACCAAAGTGCATCACCTCACACTTGTCTGCATTAAACTCCATTTGCCACCTCTCAGACCAGCTCTGCAGCTGATCTATGTGCCTCTGCAACCAATCCTTTGTCACTATCCACAAGTCCACCGATCTTCGTGTCACCTGCAAATTTACTAACCCATCCTTCTACGCCCTCATCCAGGTCATTTATAAAAATGACAAACAGCAGTGGACCCAACACCCACCCTTGCGGTACACCACCAGTAACCGGTCTCCAGGATGAACGTTTCCCATCAACTACCACCCTCTGTCTTCTTTCAGCAAGCTAATTTCCGATCCAAACTGCTATATCTCCCACAATTCCATTCCTCTGCATTTTGTACAATAGTCTGTTATGGGGAACCTTATCGAACGCCTTGCTGAAATCCATATACTCCACATCAACCGGTTTACTCTCATCCACCTGTTTGGTCACCTTCTCAAAGAACTCAATAAGGTTTGTGAAGCACGACCTTCCCTTCACAAAACCGTGCTGACTATCCCGAATCAATTTATTCTTTTCTAGATGATTGTAAATCCTATCCCATATAACCTTTTCCAACACTTTACCAACAACTGAGGTAAGGCTCACTGGCCGATAATTACCAGGGTTGTCTCTACTCCCCTTCTTGAACAGGGGAACCACAATTGCTATCCTCCAGTCATCTGGCACTATTCCTGTAGACAATGATGAGTTAAAGATCAATGTCAAAGGCTCGGCAATCTCCTCCCTGGATTCTCAGAGGATCCGAGGATAAATCCCATCCGGCCCAGGGGACATAGCTATCTTCACCCTCTGTAGGATTTCAAAAACCTCTTCCTTGTGAACCTCAATCCCACTTAGTCCAGTAGCCTGTATGTCTGTATTCTCCTCGACAACATTGTGGTTTTCAAGAGTGAATACTGTTGAAAAATATTCATTTAGCGCTTCCCCTATCTCATCTGACTCCACACACCACTTACCACTACTATCCTTGATTGGGCCTCATCTTACTTTTGTCATTCTTTTGTTCCTTAAATACCGATAGAAAGCCTGAGGGTTTACCCTGATCCTATCCGCCAACAACTTCTCATGTCTCCTCCTGGATCTTCTGAGCTCTCTCTTTCGGTCTTTCCTGGCTACCTTGTAACCCTCAATCACCCTAACTGAGCTTTCACATCTGAAAGTAACAGAAGCCTTCTGCCTCCTCTTGACCAGAGATTCCACTTCCTTCGTAAACCACGGCTCCCGCACCCTACAGCTTACTCCTTGCCTGACAGGTACATACTTATCTAGGACACACAGGAGCTTTTCCCTGAATAAGCTCCACATTTCTATTGTGCCCATCGACTGCAGTTTCCTTCCCCATCCTATGCTCCCTAAATCTTGAATAATCTCTTCGTAATTGCCTTTCCGCCAGCTATAACTCTTGCCCAGTGGTGTACACCTATCCCTTTCCATCACTGAAGTAAACATAACAGAATTGTGATCGCTATCACCAAGGTGATCAACGACTTTGAAATCTAACACCTGGCCAGGATCATCACCCAGTACTGATGTGGTCACTGCACCCCAATTCCATCAGTCAATACATCCCATTTCACTCAGTCACTGCATCCCACTTCCCTCAGTCACTGCATCCCATTTCACTCAGTCACTGCATCCTGTTTCTCACTGAGGCTGCATTCAATTTCCGTCAATCACTGCATCCCATTTCCGTCAGTCAAGGCATCCCATTTCCCATAGTCACTGCATCCCATTTCCCTCAGTCACTGCATCCCATGTCCCTCAGTCACTGCATCCCATTTCACTCAATCACTGCATCTCCTTCACCACAGTCACTGCGTCTAATTTCCATCAGTCACTGTTTCCCATATCTCACAGACGCTGCATTCAATTTCCCACACTCACTGTATCGCATTTCCCATCGTCACAGCATCTCCTTTCCCTCAGTCTCTGCATCGCATTTCACTCAGTGATTGCATCCCATTTCCCTCAGTCACTGCATCCCATTTCCCTCAGTCACTGCATCACATTTACATCAGACACTGCATCTCATTTCACTCAGTCACTGCAGCTCATGTCACGCTGTCACTGCATCCAATTTCCATCAGTCACTGCATCTCATTTCACTCATTCACTTCATCCCATTTCACGCAGTCACTGCATCCCATTTCACTCAGTCACTGCATCGCATTTCTCTCAGTCACTGCATGGCATTTCTCTCAGTCACTGCATCGCATTTCATTCAGTGATGCATCCCATTTCACTCAGTGATGCATCCCATTTCACTCAGTGACAGCAACACATTTCACTCAGTCACTGCATCCCATTTCACACAGTCAATGGATCCCATTTCAAGCAGTCACTGCATCCCCTTTCACGCTGTCACTGCATCCCATTTCACTCAGTCACGGTGTCCCATTTCCCTCAGTAACTGGATCCCATTTCAAGGAGTCACTGCATCCCATTTCACGCTGTCACTGCATCCCATTTCACTCAGTCACTGCATCACATTTCACTCAGTCACTGCATCACATTTCACTCAGTCACGGTGTCCCATTTCCCTCAGTCACTGGATCCCATTTCAAGGAGTCACTGCATCCCATTTCACGCTGTCACTGCGTCCCATTTCACTCAGTCACTGCATCGCATTTCACGCAGTCACTGCATCCCATTTCACTCAGTCACTGCATTTCCTTTCCCCGAGACACTGCATCTCCTTTCGCCGAGACACTGCATCCCATTTCCATTAGACACTGCATCCCATTTCCATCAGACAATGCATCCCATTTCACTCAGTCACTACATTCAATTTCCTACAGTCACTGCATCCCATTTCTGTCAATCACTGGATCCCATTTCATTCAGTGATGCGTCCCATTTCACTCAGTGACTGCAACACATTTCACTCAGAGACTGCATCCCATTTCACTCAGTCACTGCATCCCACTTCACTCAGTCACTGCATCCCATTTCACTCAGTCACTGCATCACATTTCTCTCAGTCACTGCATCACATTTCACTCAGTCACTGCATCACATTTCACTCAGTCACTGCATCCCATTTCACTCAGTCACTGCATCTCCTTCACCATAGTCACTGCATTCCATTTCCATCAGTCACTGTTTCCCGTATCTCACAGACGCTGCATTCAATTTCCCACACTCACTGTATCCCATTTCCCATCGTCACAGCATCTCCTTTCCCTCAGTCTCTGCATCGCATTTCACTCAGTCAATGCTTCCCATGTCCCTCAGTCACTGCATCCCATTTCTCTCAGTCACTGCATCTCATTTCACTCAGTCACTGCATCCCATTTCCCTCAGTCAGTGCATCTCATTTCACTCAGGCACTGTATCCCATTTCCCTCACTCACAGCTCCCCAAGTCCGCTCGGGCACTGCAACCCCATGAACTCAGTCACTCCTTCCCAGTACCTCAGTCACTGCATCCCATTTCCATCAGGTACTGCATCACATTTCCATCAGACACTGCAGTTCATGTCACTCTGTCACTGCATCCCATTTCCCTCTGTCACTTCATCCCATTTCCCTCAGTCACTGCATCCCATTTCACTCAGTCACTGCATCACATTTCCTTCAGTCACTGCATCTTCTTCACCACAGTCACTGCATCCCATTTCACGCAGTCACTGCATCACATTTCACTCAGTCACTGCATCGTATTTTACTCAGTCACTGCATCCCATTTCACTCAATCACTGTATCTCCTTCACCACAGTCACTGCGTCCAATTTCCATCAGTCACTGTTTCCCGTATCTCACAGACGCTGCATTCAATTTCCCACCCTCACTGCATCCCATTTCCCATCATCACAGCATCACCTTTCCCTCAGTCTTTGCATTGCAATTCACTCAGTGATTGCATCCAATTTGCATCAGTCACTGCATCCCATTTCACTCAATCACTGTATCCCATTTCCCTGAGTCACTGCATCCCATTTCCCTCAGTCACTGCATCCCATTTCCCTCAGTCACAGCATCCCATTTCACACAATCACTGCATCCCATTTCACACAATCACTGCATCCCATTTCACTCAGACACTGCATCTCATTTCCCTCAGTCACTGCATCCCATTTCCCTCAGTCACTGCATCTCATTTCCCTCAGTCACTGCATCTCATTTCACTCAGTCACTGCATCCCATTTCACTCAAACGCTGCATCCCCTTCACCATAGTCACTGCATCCCATTTCCATCAGTCACTGTTTCCCGTATCTCACAGACAGTGCATTCAATGCTTCTCAATTTACTCAGTCTCTTCAGCTCATGTCGCTCTGTCACTGCATCCCATTTCCCTCAGTCACTGCATCACATTTCAATCAGACACTGCATCTCATTTCCCTCAGTCACTGCATCACATTTCCATCAGTCACTGCGTCCCATTTCACTCAGTCATTGCAACCCATTTTCCCACAGTCACTGCATCCCATTTCCCTCAGTCACTGCATCCCATTTTCCACAGTCACTGCATCTCATTTCCCTCAGTCACTGCATCCCATTTCCCTCAGTCACTGCATCCCATTTCCATCAGTCACTGCATCCCATTTCCCTCAGTCACTGCATCCCATTTCCATCAGTCACTGCATCACATTTCCGTGTGTCACTGCATCCCAATTCACTCAGTCTCTGCATCGCATTTCCCGCAGTCACTGCATCCCATTTTCATCAGTCACTATATCCCATTTCCATCAGTCATTGCAACCCATTTTCCCTCAGTCACTGCATCCCATTTCCCACAGTCTCTGCAGCCCATTTCCATCAGTCACTATATCCCATTTCCATCAGTCATTGCAACCCATTTTCCCTCAGTCACTACATCCCCTTTCCCTCAGTCACTGCAACCCATTTCCCTCAGTCAATGTATCCCATTTGCATCAGTCACTGCATCCCATTTCCCTCAGTCACTGCGTCCCATTTCCATCAGTCACTGCATCCCATTTCAAGCAGTCACTGCAAGCCATTTCCCTAAGTCAATGTATCCCATTTGCATCAGTCACTGCATCCCATTTCACTCAATCACTGCATCCCATTTCCCTGAGTCACTGCATCCCATTTCCCTGAGTCACTGCATCCCATTTCCCTCAGTCACTGCATTCCATTTCCCTCAGTCACTGCATCCCATTTCCCTCAGTCACAGCATCCCATTTCCCTCAGTCACAGCATCCCATTTCACACAATCACTGCATCTCATTTCCCTCAGTCACTGCATCCCATTTCACTCAGTAACTGCATCCCATTTCAGTCAGTCACTGCATCTCCTTCACCACAGTCACTGCATCCCATTTCACGCAGTCACTGCATCACATTTCACTCAGTCACTGCATCGTATTTTACTCAGTCACTGCATCCCATTTCACTCAATCACTGCATCTCCTTCACGATAGTCACTGCATCGCATTTCCATCAGTCACTGTTTCCCTTATCTCACAGATGCTGCATTCAATTTCCCACACTCACTGCATCCCATTTCCCATCGTCACAGCATCTCCTTTCCCTCAGTCTCTGCGTCGCAATTCACTCAGTGATTGCATCCCATTTCCCTCAGTCACTGCATCCCATTTCACTTAGTCACTGCATCACATTTCACTCAGTCACTGCATCCCATTTACTCAATCACTGCATCTCCTTCACCACAGTCACTGCATCACATTTCCATCAGTCACTGTTTCCCGTATCTCACAGACGATGAATTCAATTTCCCACACTCACTGCATCTCATTTCCCTCAGTCACTGCATCCAATTTCCCTCAGTCACTGCATCACATTTCCATCAGACACTGCAGCTCATGTCACTCTGTCACTGCATCCAATTCCCATCAGTCACTGCAACCCATTTCACCCAGTCACTGCATCCCATTGCACTCAGTGATGCATCCCATTTCAAGCAGTCACTGCATCACATTGCACTCAGTCACTGCATCGCATTTCACTCAGTCACTGCATCCCATTTCACGCAGTCACTGCATCCCAATTCCCTCAGTCACTGCATCCCATGTCCGTGTGTCACTGCATCCCATGTCCGTGTGTCACTGCATCCCATGTCCGTGTGTCACTGCATCCCATGTCCCTAAGTCACTGCATCCCATGTCCCTAAGTCACTGCATCCCATGTCCCTCAGTCACTGCATCCCATGTCCCTAAGTCACTGCATCCCATGTCCCTCAGTCACTGCATCCCATTTCACTCAGTCAGTGCACTCCATTCCCTATTAACTCAGAAACTCCTTCCCAGTACCTCTGTCACTGCAGCTCATGTCACTCTGTCACTGCATCCCATTTCCCTCAGTCACTGCATCCCATGTCCCTCAGTCACTGCATCCCATTTCACTCAGTCACTGCATCTCATTTCACTCAGTCACTGCATCTCATTTCACTCAGTCACTGCATCCCATTTCACTCAGTCACTGCATCACATTTCACTCAGTCACTGCATCACATTTCACTCAGTCACTGCATCCCATTCCACTCAGTCACTGCATCCCATTCCACTCAGTCACTGCATACCATTTCACTCAGTCACAGCATCCCATTTCACACAATCACTGCATCTCATTTCCCTCAGTCACTGCATCCCATTTCACTCAGTAACTGCATCCCATTTCAGTCAGTCACTGCATCTCCTTCACCACAGTCACTGCATCCCATTTCACGCAGTCACTGCATCACATTTCACTCAGTCACTGCATCGTATTTTACTCAGTCACTGCATCCCATTTCACTCAATCACTGCATCTCCTTCACGATAGTCACTGCATCGCATTTCCATCAGTCACTGTTTCCCTTATCTCACAGATGCTGCATTCAATTTCCCACACTCACTGCATCCCATTTCCCATCGTCACAGCATCTCCTTTCCCTCAGTCTCTGCGTCGCAATTCACTCAGTGATTGCATCCCATTTCCCTCAGTCACTGCATCCCATTTCACTCGGTCAGTGCATCCCATTTCACTCAGTCACTGCATCACATTTCACTCAGTCACTGGATCACATTTCACTTAGTCACTGCATCACATTTCACTCAGTCACTGCATCCCATTTACTCAATCACTGCATCTCCTTCACCACAGTCACTGCATCACATTTCCATCAGTCACTGTTTCCCGTATCTCACAGACGATGAATTCAATTTCCCACACTCACTGCATCTCATTTCCCTCAGTCACTGCATCCAATTTCCCTCAGTCACTGCATCACATTTCCATCAGACACTGCAGCTCATGTCACTCTGTCACTGCATCCAATTCCCATCAGTCACTGCAACCCATTTCACCCAGTCACTGCATCCCATTGCACTCAGTGATGCATCCCATTTCAAGCAGTCACTGCATCACATTGCACTCAGTCACTGCATCGCATTTCACTCAGTCACTGCATCCCATTTCACGCAGTCACTGCATCCCAATTCCCTCAGTCACTGCATCCCATGTCCGTGTGTCACTGCATCCCATGTCCGTGTGTCACTGCATCCCATGTCCGTGTGTCACTGCATCCCATGTCCCTAAGTCACTGCATCCCATGTCCCTAAGTCACTGCATCCCATGTCCCTCAGTCACTGCATCCCATGTCCCTAAGTCACTGCATCCCATGTCCCTCAGTCACTGCATCCCATTTCACTCAGTCAGTGCGTCCCTTTTCAGTCAGTCACTGTATCCCATTTCCCTCAGTCAGTGCACTCCATTCCCTATTAACTCAGAAACTCCTTCCCAGTACCTCTGTCACTGCAGCTCATGTCACTCTGTCACTGCATCCCATTTCCCTCAGTCACTGCATCCCATGTCCCTCAGTCACTGCATCCCATTTCACTCAGTCACTGCATCTCATTTCACTCAGTCACTGCATCTCATTTCACTCAGTCACTGCATCCCATTTCACTCAGCCACTGCATCCGATTTCACTCAGTGACTGCATCACAGTTCACTCAGTGACTGAATCACAGTTCACTCAGTGACTGAATCACAGTACACTCAGTGAGTGCATCATATTTCACTCAGTGACGGAATCACATTTCACTCAGTCACTGCATCACATTTCACTCAGTCACTGCATCCCAATTCACTCCATCACTGCATCTCCTTCACCACAGTCACAGCATCCCATTTCCATCAGTCACTGGTTCCCGTGTCTCACAGACGCTGCATTCAAATTCCGACACTCAATGTATCCCATTTCCCATAGACACAGCATCTCCTTTCCCACAGTCTCTGCATCTCATTTCAATCAGTGATTGAATCCTACTTCCCACAAATACTGCATCCCATTTCGCTCAGTCACTGCATCCCATTTCCTTCAGTCACTGCATCTCATTTCCGTCAGTTACTGCATCATATTTCCATCAAACAATGCATCTCATTTCACTCAGTGACTGCAGCTCATGTCAATCTGTCACTGCATCCAATTTCCATCAGTCACTGCATCCCATTTCACTCAGTGATGCATCCCATTTCACTCAGTGACTGCATCCCAATTCACTCAGTGACAGAATCACATTTCTCTCAGTCACTGCATCGCATTTCACGCAGTCACTGCATCCCATTTCACTCAGTCACTGCATCCCATTTCCATCAGTCACTGTTTCCCGTATCTCACAGTCGCTGCATTCAATTTCCCACACTCAGTGCATCCCATTTCCCATAGTCACCGCATCTTCCTTACCCACAGTCTCATCATCTCATTTCACTCAGTGATTGCATCCTTCTTCCCACAAATAATGCACCCCATTTCCCTCAGTCACTGCATCCCATTTCCGTCAGTCACTGCATCCGATTTCACTCAGTCACTGCATCCCATTTCACTCAGTGACTGAATCAAATTTCACTCAGTCACTGCATCCCATTTCACTCAGTCACTGGATCCCATTTCAAGCAGTCACTGCATCCCCTTTCACGCTGTCACTGCATCCCATTTCACTCAGTCACGGTGTCCCATTTCCCTCAGTCACTGGATCCCATTTCAAGGAGTCACTGCATCCCATTTCACGCTGTCACTGCATCCCATTTCACTCAGTCACTGCATCTCATTTCCCTCAGTCACTGCATCCCATTTCCCTCAGTCACTGCATCTCATTTCCCTCAGTCACTGCATCCCATTTCCCTCAGTCACTGCATCCCATTTCACTCAGTCACTGCATCTCCTTCAACACAGTTACTGCATCCCATTTCCCTCAGTCACTGCATCACATTTCCCTCAGTCACTGCATCTCATTTCCCTCAGTCACTGCATCCCATTTCCCTCAGTCACTGCACCTCATTTCTTTCAGTCACTGCATCCCATTTCCCTTAGTCACTGCAACGCATTTCCCTCAGTCAATGTATCCCATTTGCATCAGTCACTGCATCCCATTTGCATCAGTCACTGCATCCCATTTCACACAATCACTGCATCCCATTTCACTCAGACACTGCATCTCATTTCCTTCAGTCACTGCATCCCATTTCCCTCAGTCACTGCGTCCCATTTCCATCAGTCACTGCGTCCCATTTCACTCAGTCATTGCAACCCATTTTCCCACAGTCACTGCATCCCATTTCCCTCAGTCACTGCATCCCATTTTCCACAGTCACTGCATCTCATTTCCCTCACTCACTGCATCCCATTTCCCTCAGTCACTGCATCCCATTTCCATCAGTCACTGCATCCCATTTCCCTCAGTCACTGCATCCCATTTCCATCAGTCACTGCATCACATTTCCGTGTGTCACTGCATCCCAATTCACTCAGTCTCTGCATCGCATTTCCCGCAGTCACTGCATCCCATTTTCATCAGTCACTATATCCCATTTCCATCAGTCATTGCAACCCATTTTCCCTCAGTCACTGCATCCCATTTCCCACAGTCTCTGCAGCCCATTTCCATCAGTCACTATATCCCATTTCCATCAGTCATTGCAACCCATTTTCCCTCAGTCACTGCATCCCATTTCCATCAGTCACTGTTTCCCGTATCTCACAGACATGCATTCAATGCTTCTCATTTTACTCAGTCGCTGCAGCTCATGTCGCTCTGTCACTGCATCCAATTTCCATCAGTCAGTGCATCTCATTTCACTCAGTCAGTGAATCACATTTCACTCAGTCACAGCATCCCATTTCACTCAGTCACTCCTACCCAGTACCTCAGTCACTGCATCCCATTTCCCTCAGTCACTGCATCACATTTCAATCAGACACTGCATCTCATTTCAATCAGACACTGCATCTCATTTCACTCAGTCACTGCACCTCATGTCACTCTGTCACTGCATCCAATTTCCATCAGTCACTGCATCCCATTTCACTCAGTGATGCATCCCATTTCACTCAGTGACTGCATCCCAATTCACTCAGTGACTGAATCACATTTCACTCAGTCACTGCATCGCATTTCACGCAGTCACTGCATCCCATTTCACTGAGTCACTGCATCTCCTTCAACACAGTGACTGCATCCCATTTCCCTCAGTCACTGCATCCCATTTCCCTCAGTCACTGCATCCCATTTCCCTCAGTCACTGCATCCCATGTCTTTCAGTCACTGCATCCCATTTCCCTCAGTCACTGCAACCCATTTCCCTCAGTCAATGTATCCCATTTGCATCAGTCACTGCATCCCATTTCACACACTCACTGCATCCCATTTCACTCAGACACTGCATCTCATTTCCTTCAGTCACTGCATCCCATTTCCCTCAGTCACTGCGTCCCATTTCCATCAGTCACTGCATCCCATTTCAAGCTGTCACTGCAAGCCATTTCCCTAAGTCAATGTATCCCATTTGCATCAGTCACTGCATCCCATTTCACTCAATCACTGCATCCCATTTCCCTGAGTCACTTCATCCCATTTCCCTGAGTCACTGCATCCCATTTCCCTCAGTGACTGCATTCCATTTCCCTCAGTCACTGCATCCCATTTCCCTCAGTCACTGCATCCCATTTCCCTCAGTCACAGCATCCCATTTCACACAATCACTGCATCTCATTTCCCTCAGTCACTGCATCCCATTTCAGTCAGTCACTGCATCCCATTTCAGTCAGTCACTGCATCCCATTTCCTTCAGTCACTGCATCTCCTTCACCACAGTCACTGCATCCCATTTCACGCAGTCACTGCATCACATTTCACTCAGTCACTGCATCGTATTTTACTCAGTCACTGCATCCCATTTCACTCAATCACTGCATCTCCTTCACCATAGTCACTGCATCGCATTTCCATCAGTCACTGTTTCCCTTATCTCACAGACGCTGCATTCAATTTCCCACACTCACTGCATCCCATTTCCCATCGTCACAGCATCTCCTTTCCCTCAGTCTCTGCGTCGCAATTCACTCAGTGATTGCATCCCATTTCCCTCAGTCACTGCATCCCATTTCACTCGGTCAGTGCATCCCATTTCACTCAGTCACTGCATCACATTTCACTCAGTCACTGCATCACATTTCACTCAGTCACTGCATCCCATTTACTCAATCACTGCATCTCCTTCACCACAGTCACTGCATCACATTTCCATCAGTCACTGTTTCCCGGATCTCACAGACGATGAATTCAATTTCCCACACTCACTGCATCCCATTTCCCTCAGTCACTGCGTCCAATTTCCCTCAGTCACTGCATCACATTTCCATCAGACACTGCAGCTCATGTCACTCTGTCACTGCATCCAATTTCCATCAGTCACTGCAACCCATTTCACCCAGTCACTGCATCCCATTGCACTCAGTGATGCATCCCATTTCAAGCAGTCACTGCATCACATTGCACTCAGTCACTGCATCCCATTTCACGCAGTCACTGCATCCCAATTCCCTCAGTCACTGCATCCCATGTCCGTGTGTCACTGCATCCCATGTCCGTGTGTCACTGCATCCCATGTCCCTAAGTCACTGCATCCCATGTCCCTAAGTCACTGCATCCCATGTCCCTCAGTCACTGCATCCCATGTCCCTCAGTCACTGCAACCCATGTCCCTCAGTCACTGCATCCCATTTCACTCAGTCAGTGCGTCCCTTTTCAGTCAGTCACTGTATCCCATTTCCCTCAGTCAGTGCACTCCATTCCCTATTAACTCAGAAACTCCTTCCCAGTAGCTCTGTCACTGCAGCTCATGTCACTCTGTCACTGCATCCCATTTCCCTCAGTCACTGCATCCCATGTCCCTCAGTCACTGCATCCCATTTCACTCAGTCACTGCATCCCATTTCACTCAGTCACTGCATCCCATTTCACTCAGTGACTGCATCACAGTTCACTCAGTGACTGAATCACAGTTCACTCAGTGACTGAATCACAGTACACTCAGTGAGTGCATCATATTTCACTCAGTGACGGAATCTCATTTCACTCAGTCACTGCATCACATTTCACTCAGTCACTGTATCCCAATTCACTCCATCACTGCATCTCCTTCACCACAGTCACAGCATCCCATTTCCATCAGTCACTGGTTCCCGTGTCTCACAGACGCTGCATTCAAATTCCGACACTCAATGTATCCCATTTCCCATAGACACAGCATCTCCTTTCCCACAGTCTCTGCATCTCATTTCAATCAGTGATTGAATCCTACTTCCCACAAATACTGCATCCCATTTCGCTCAGTCACTGCATCTCATTTCACTCGGTCACTGCATCCCATTTCCTTCAGTCACTGCATCTCATTTCCGACAGTTACTGCATCATATTTCCATCAAACAATGCATCTCATTTCACTCAGTGACTGCAGCTCATGTCAATCTGTCACTGCATCCAATTTCCATCAGTCACTGCATCCCATTTCACTCAGTGATGCATCCCATTTCACTCAGTGATGCATCCCATTTCACTCAGTGACTGCATCCCAATTCACTCAGTGACTGCATCCCAATTCACTCAGTGACTGAATCACATTTCACTCAGTGACTGAATCACATTTCACTCAGTCACTGCATCGCATTTCACGCAGTCACTGCATCCCATTTCACTCAGTCACTGCATCCCATTTCACTCAGTCACTGCATCCCATTTCACTCAGTCACTGTATCTCCTTCAACACAGTTACTGCATCCCATTTCCATCAGTCACTGTTTCCCGTATCTCACAGACGCTGCATTCAATTTCCCACACTCAGTGCATCCCATTTCCCATAGTCACAGCATCTTCCTTGCCCTCAGTCTCATCATCTCATTTCACTCAGTGATTGCATCCTTCTTCCCACAAATAATGCACCCCATTTCCCTCAGTCACTGCATCACATTTCCGTCAGTCACTGCATCCGATTACACTCAGTCACTGCATCCCATTTCACCCAGTCAATGCATCCCATTGCACTCAGTGATGCATCCCATTTCACTGAGCGACTGCATCCAATTTCACTCAGTGACTAACTCACATTCCCATCAGTCACTGCATCCGATTTCACTCAGTCACTGCATCCCATTTCCCTCAGTCACTGCATCCCATTTCAAGCAGTCACTGCATCCCATTTCCCTCAGTCACTGCATCCCATTTCACTCAATCACAGCATCTCCTTCACCACAGTCACTGCATCACATTCCCATCAGTCACTGTTTCCCGTATCTCACAGACGATGCATTCAATTTCCCACACACACTGCATCCCATTTCAAATAGTCACAGCATCTCTTTTCCCTCAGTCTCTGCATCGCATTTCACTCAGTGATTGCATCCTCCTTCCTACAAATACTGCATCCCATTTCCCTCAGTCAATGCATCCCATTTCCCTCAGTCAATGTTTCCCATGTCCCTCAGTCACTGCATCCCATTTCACTCAGTCACTGCATCCCATTTCAGTCAGTCACTGCATCTCCTTCACCACAGTCACTGCATCCCATTTCACGCAGTCACTGCATCACATTTCACTCAGTCACTGCATCGTATTTTACTCAGTCACTGCATACCATTTCACTCAATCACTGCATCTCCTTCACCATAGTCACTGCATCGCATTTCCATCAGTCACTGTTTCCCTTATCTCACAGACGCTGCATTCAATTTCCCACACTCACTGCATCCCATTTCCCATCGTCACAGCATCTCTTGTCCCTCAGTCTCTGCGTCGCAATACACTCAGTGATTGCATCCCATTTCCCTCAGTCACTGCATCCCATTTCACTCGGTCAGTGCATCCCATTTCACTCAGTCACTGCATCACATTTCACTCAGTCACTGGATCACATTTCACTTAGTCACTGCATCACATTTCACTCAGTCACTGCATCCCATTTACTCAATCACTGCATCTCCTTCACCACAGTCACTGCATCACATTTCCATCAGTCACTGTTTCCCGTATCTCACAGACGATGAATTCAATTTCCCACACTCACTGCATCCCATTTCCCTCAGTCAGTGCACTCCATTCCCTATTAACTCAGAAACTCCTTCCCAGTAGCTCTGTCACTGCAGCTCATGTCACTCTGTCACTGCATCCCATTTCCCTCAGTCACTGCATCCCATGTCCCTCAGTCACTGCATCCCATTTCACTCAGTCACTGCATCCCATTTCACTCAGTCACTGCATCACAGTTCACTCAGTGACTGAATCACAGTTCACTCAGTGACTGAATCACAGTACACTCAGTGAGTGCATCATATTTCACTCAGTGACGGAATCTCATTTCACTCAGTCACTGCATCACATTTCACTCAGTCACTGCATCCCAATTCACTCCATCACTGCATCTCCTTCACCACAGTCACAGCATCCCATTTCCATCAGTCACTGGTTCCCGTGTCTCACAGACGCTGCATTCAAATTCCGACACTCAATGTATCCCATTTCCCATAGACACAGCATCTCCTTTCCCACAGTCTCTGCATCTCATTTCAATCAGTGATTGAATCCTACTTCCCACAAATACTGCATCCCATTTCGCTCAGTCACTGCATCTCATTTCACTCGGTCACTGCATCCCATTTCCTTCAGTCACTGCATCTCATTTCCGTCAGTTACTGCATCATATTTCCATCAAACAATGCATCTAATTTCACTCAGTGACTGCAGCTCATGTCAATCTGTCACTGCATCCAATTTCCATCAGTCACTGCATCCCATTTCACTCAGTGATGCATCCCATTTCACTCAGTGACTGCATCCCAATTCACTCAGTGACTGCATCACAATTCACTCAGTGACTGAATCACATTTACTCAGTCACTGCATCGCATTTCACGCAGTCACTGCATCCCATTTCACTCAGTCACTGCATCCCATTTCACTCAGTCACTGCATCCCATTTCACTCAGTCACTGTATCTCCTTCAACACAGTTACTGCATCCCATTTCCATCAGTCACTGTTTCCCGTATCTCACAGACGCTGCATTCAATTTCCCACACTCAGTGCATCCCATTTCCCATAGTCACAGCATCTTCCTTGCCCTCAGTCTCATCATCTCATTTCACTCAGTGATTGCATCCTTCTTCCCACAAATAATGCACCCCATTTCCCTCAGTCACTGCATCACATTTCCGTCAGTCACTGCATCCGATTTCACTCAGTCACTGCATCCCATTTCACCCAGTCAATGCATCCCATTGCACTCAGTGATGCATCCCATTTCACTGAGCGACTGCATCCAATTTCACTCAGTGACTAACTCACATTCCCATCAGTCACTCCATCCGATTTCACTCAGTCACTGCATCCCATTTCCCTCAGTCACTGCATCCCATTTCAAGCAGTCACTGCATCCCATTTCAAGCAGTCACTGCATCCCATTTCACTCAATCACAGCATCTCCTTCACCACAGTCACTGCATCACATTCCCATCAGTCACTGTTTCCCGTATCTCACAGACGATGCATTCAATTTCCCACACACACTGCATCCCATTTCAAATAGTCACAGCATCTCTTTTCCCTCAGTCTCTGCATCGCATTTCACTCAGTGATTGCATCCTCCTTCCTACAAATACTGCATCCCATTTCCCTCAGTCAATGCATCCCATTTCCCTCAGTCAATGTTTCCCATGTCCCTCAGTCACTGCATCCCATTTCACTCAGTCACTGCATCCCATTTCAGTCAGTCACTGCATCTCCTTCACCACAGTCACTGCATCCCATTTCACGCAGTCACTGCATCACATTTCACTCAGTCACTGCATCGTATTTTACTCAGTCACTGCATCGTATTTTACTCAGTCACTGCATACCATTTCACTCAATCACTGCATCTCCTTCACCATAGTCACTGCATCGCATTTCCATCAGTCACTGTTTCCCTTATCTCACAGACGCTGCATTCAATTTCCCACACTCACTGCATCCCATTTCCCATCGTCACAGCATCTCTTGTCCCTCAGTCTCTGCGTCGCAATACACTCAGTGATTGCATCCCATTTCCCTCAGTCACTGCATCCCATTTCACTCGGTCAGTGCATCCCATTTCACTCAGTCACTGCATCACATTTCACTCAGTCACTGGATCACATTTCACTTAGTCACTGCATCACATTTCACTCAGTCACTGCATCCCATTTACTCAATCACTGCATCTCCTTCACCACAGTCACTGCATCACATTTCCATCAGTCACTGTTTCCCGTATCTCACAGACGATGAATTCAATTTCCCACACTCACTGCATCCCATTTCCCTCAGTCAGTGCACTCCATTCCCTATTAACTCAGAAACTCCTTCCCAGTAGCTCTGTCACTGCTGCTCATGTCACTCTGTCACTGCATCCCATTTCCCTCAGTCACTGCATCCCATGTCCCTCAGTCACTGCATCCCATTTCACTCAGTCACTGCATCCCATTTCACTCAGTCACTGCATCACAGTTCACTCAGTGACTGAATCACAGTTCACTCAGTGACTGAATCACAGTACACTCAGTGAGTGCATCATATTTCACTCAGTGACGGAATCTCATTTCACTCAGTCACTGCATCACATTTCACTCAGTCACTGCATCCCAATTCACTCCATCACTGCATCTCCTTCACCACAGTCACAGCATCCCATTTCCATCAGTCACTGGTTCCCGTGTCTCACAGACGCTGCATTCAAATTCCGACACTCAATGTATCCCATTTCCCATAGACACAGCATCTCCTTTCCCACAGTCTCTGCATCTCATTTCAATCAGTGATTGAATCCTACTTCCCACAAATACTGCATCCCATTTCGCTCAGTCACTGCATCTCATTTCACTCGGTCACTGCATCCCATTTCCTTCAGTCACTGCATCTCATTTCCGTCAGTTACTGCATCTCATTTCCATCAAACAATGCATCTAATTTCACTCAGTGACTGCAGCTCATGTCAATCTGTCACTGCATCCAATTTCCATCAGTCACTGCATCCCATTTCACTCAGTGATGCATCCCATTTCACTCAGTGACTGCATCGCATTTCACGCAGTCACTGCATCCCAATTCACTCCATCACTGCATCTCCTTCACCACAGTCACAGCATCCCATTTCCATCAGTCACTGGTTCCCGTGTCTCACAGACGCTGCATTCAATTTCCCACACTCAGTGCATCCCATTTCCCATAGTCACAGCATCTTCCTTGCCCTCAGTCTCATCATCTCATTTCACTCAGTGATTGCATCCTTCTTCCCACAAATAATGCACCCCATTTCCCTCAGTCACTGCATCACATTTCCGTCAGTCACTGCATCCGATTTCACTCAGTCACTGCATCCCATTTCACCCAGTCAATGCATCCCATTGCACTCAGTGATGCATCCCATTTCACTGAGCGACAGCATCCAATTTCACTCAGTGACTAACTCACATTCCCATCAGTCACTCCATCCGATTTCACTCAGTCACTGCATCCCATTTCCCTCAGTCACTGCATCCCATTTCAAGCAGTCACTGCATCCCAGTTCAAGCAGTCACTGCATCCCATTTCACTCAATCACAGCATCTCCTTCACCACAGTCACTGCATCACATTCCCATCAGTCACTGTTTCCCGTATCTCACAGACGATGCATTCAATTTCCCACACACACTGCATCCCATTTCAAATAGTCACAGCATCTCTTTTCCCTCAGTCTCTGCATCGCATTTCACTCAGTGATTGCATCCTCCTTCCTACAAATACTGCATCCCATTTCCCTCAGTCAATGCATCCCATTTCCCTCAGTCAATGTTTCCCATGTCCCTCAGTCACTGCATCCCATTTCACTCAGTCACTGCATCCCATTTCAGTCAGTCACTGCATCTCCTTCACCACAGTCACTGCATCCCATTTCACGCAGTCACTGCATCACATTTCACTCAGTCACTGCATCGTATTTTACTCAGTCACTGCATACCATTTCACTCAATCACTGCATCTCCTTCACCATAGTCACTGCATCGCATTTCCATCAGTCACTGTTTCCCTTATCTCACAGACGCTGCATTCAATTTCCCACACTCACTGCATCCCATTTCGCATCGTCACAGCATCTCCTGTCCCTCAGTCTCTGCGTCGCAATACACTCAGTGATTGCATCCCATTTCCCTCAGTCACTGCATCCCATTTCACTCGGTCAGTGCATCCCATTTCACTCAGTCACTGCATCACATTTCACTCAGTCACTGGATCACATTTCACTTAGTCACTGCATCACATTTCACTCAGTCACTGCATCCCATTTACTCAATCACTGCATCTCCTTCACCACAGTCACTGCATCCCATTTCCCTCAGTCACTGCATACCATTTCCATCAGTCACTGCATACCATTTCCCTCAGTCACTGCATACCATTTCACTCAGTCACTGCATCCCATTTCCCTCAGTCACTGCATCTCATTTCACTCAGTCACTGCATCCTATTTCACTCAGTGACTGCATCACAGTTCACTCAGTGACTGAATCACAGTTCACTCAGTGACTGAATCACAGTACACTCAGTGAGTGCATCATATTTCACTCAGTGACGGAATCACATTTCACTCAGTGACTGAATCACATTTCACTGAGTCACTGCGTCCCATTTCACGCAGTCACTGCATCCCATGTCCCTCAGTCACTGTATCCCATTTCACTCAGTCACTGCATCTCATTTCACTCAGTCACTGCATCCAATTTCACTCAGTCACTGCATCGCATTTCACTCAGTCACTGCATCTCATTTCACTCAGTCACTGCATCCCATTTCACTCAGTCACTGCATCCCATTTCACTCAGTCACAGCATCCCATTTCCATCAGTCACTGGTTCCCGTGTCTCACAGACGCTGCATTCAATTTCCGACACTCAATGTATCCCATTTCCCATAGACACAGCATCTCCTTTCCCACAGTCTCTGCATCTCATTTCCATCAGTGATTGCATCCTACTTCCAAAAAATAGTACATCCCATTTCGCTCAGTCACTGCATCTCATTTCACTCGGTCACTGCATCCCATTTTCTTCAGTCACTGCATCTCATTTCCGTCAGTTACTGCATCATAGTTCCATCAAACAATGCATCTCATTTCACTCAGCAACAGCAGCTCATGTCACTCTGTCACTGCATCCAATTTCCATCAGTCAGTGCATCTCATTTCACTCATTCACTGCATCCCATTTCACTCAGTCACTGCATCGCATTTCACTCAGTCACTGCATCCCATTTCACTCAGTCACTGCATCACATTTCACTCAGTCACTGCATCCCATTTCACTCAGTCACTGCATCCCATTTCACTCAGTCACTGCATCCCATGTCCCTCAGTCACTGCATCCCATGTCCCTCAGTCACTGCATCCCATGTCCCTCAGTCACTGCATCCCATTTCCATCAGTCACTGCGTCCCATTTCCTCAGTCACTGCATCTCCTTTCCACAGTCACGGCAATTCCATTTCACTCAGTCACTGCATCCCATTTCCATCAGTCACTGCATCCCATTTCCATCAGTCACTGCAACCCATTACCCTCAGTCACTGCATCCCATTACCCTCAGTCACTGCATCCCATTACCCACAGACACTGCATTTCATTTCCCTAAGTCGCTGCATTTCATTTCCACCAGTCACTGCATCTCATTTCATTCCGCACTGCATCTCATTTCACGTAGTCACTGCATTGCATTTCACTCAGTCACTGCATCGCATTTCACTCAGTCACTGCATCCCATTCCACTCAGTCACTTCATCCCATTTCACTCAGTCAGTGCATCCCATTTCCATCAGTCACTGCATCCCATTTCCCACTGTCACTGCAACCCATTTCCCAGTCACAGCATCCCATTTCCCTCAGTCACTGCATCCCATTTCCCTCAGTCACTGCATCCCATTTCCTCAGTCACTGCATCTCCTTTCCACAGTCACGGCAATTCCATTTCACTCAGTCACTGCATCCCATTTCAGTCAGTCACTGCGTCACATTTCCATCAGTCACTGCATCCCATTTCCCACTGTCACTGCATCCCATTTCCCTCGGTCACTGCGTCCCATTTCCCTCAGTCACTGCGTCCCATTTCCCTCAGTCATTGCATCCCATTGCCCTCAGTCACTGCATCCCATTGCCCTCAGTCACTGCATCCCATTTCACTCAGTCACTGCATCCCATTCCACTCAGTCACTGCATCCCATTCCACTCAGTCACTGCATCCCATTTCACTCAGTCAGTGCATCCCATTTCCCTCAGTCACTGCATCCCATTTCCTCAGTCACTGCATCTTCTTTCCACAGTCACGGCAATTCCATTTCACTCAGTCACTGTGTCCCATTTCACTCAGTCACTGCGTCCCATTTCCATCAGTCACTGCATCCCATTTCCCACTGTCACTGCATCCCATTTCCCAGTCACTGCATCCCATTTCCCTCAGTCACTGCATCCCATTTCCCTCAGTCACAGCATCCCATTTCCTCAGTCACTGCATCTCCTTTCCACAGTCACGGCAATTACATTTCACTCAGTCACTGCAACCCATTTCACTCAGTCACTGCGTCCCATTTCCATCAGTCACTGCATCCCATTTCCCACTGTCACTGCATCCCATTTCCCAGTCACTGCATCCCATTTCCCTCAGTCACTGCATCCCATTTCCCTCAGTCACTGCATCCCATTGCCCTCAGTCACTGCATCCCATTACCCTCAGTCACTGCATCCCATTAACCTCAGTCGCAGGATCCCATTTCAAACAGACACGGCATCCCATTTCTGTCAGTCACTGCATCCCATTTCCCACATTCACTGCATCTCCTTTCCCTCAGTCAATGCTTCACATTCCACTGAGTCACTGCATCCCATTCCACAGTGTCACAGCATCCCATTTCACTTTAGTGACTGCAACCCATTACCCTCAGTCACTGCATCCCATTTCCATCAGTCAATGGGTCCCATTCATCTCAGTCACTGAATCCCATTTCCCTCAGTCACTGCATCCCATTCCCCACAGTCACTAAATCCCATTCCCCTCATTCACTGCATCCCATTTCCATCAGTCACTGCATCCCATTTATCTCCGTCACTGCATCTCATTCCCCACAGTCGCTGCACCCCATTCCCCACAGTCACTGCATCCCATTCCCCACAGACACGGCATCCCATTCACTTGAGTCGTAGCATCCCATTTCAAACAGACACTGCATCTCCTTTCCCTCAGTCACTGCATCCCTCTTCACACAGCCACTGCGTCCCAGTTCACACAGCCACTGCATCCCATTTCACACAGCCACTGCATCCCATTTCACACAGCCACTGCATCCCATTTCACACAGCCACTGCATCCCAGTTCACACAGACACTGCATCTCCTTTCACTCAGTCACTGCATCCCTATTCACACAGCCACTGCATCCCTATTCACACAGCCACTGCATCCCAGTTCACACAGCCACTGCATCCCATTTCACACAGCCACTGCATCCCATTTCACTCAATGCTTCACCTTACACTCAGTCAGGGCATCCCATTTCCATCCGTCACGGCAATCCCATTTCACTCAGTCACTGCATCCCATTTCACTCAGTCACTGCATCCCATTTCACAGAGTCACTGCATCTCCTTACCATGAGTCACTGCGTCCCATTTCACTCAGTCACTGCGTCCCATTTCCCATAGTCACTGCATCCCATTTCCCAGTCACTGCATCCCATTGTCCTCATTCACTGCAGCCGATTCCCCTCAGTCACTGCATCCCATTTCACTCAGTCACTGCATCCCATTACCCTCAGTCACTGCATCCCATTACCTTCAGTCGCAGGATCCCATTTCCAACAGACACTGCGTTCCATTTCCGTCAGTCACTGCATCCCATTTCCCTCAGTCACTGCATACCATTTCCATCAGTCACTGCATCCCAGTTCACTCAGTCTCGGCATCTCATTTCCCTCAGTCACTGCATCCCATTTCCCTCAGTCACTGCATCCCATTTCCCTCAGTCACTGCATCCCATTTCACTCAGTCACTGCATCCCATTTCACTCAGTCACTGCATCCCATTTCACAGAGTCACTGCATCTCCTTTCCATCAGTCACTGCGTCCCATTTCACTTAGTCACTGCGTCCCATTTCCATCAATGACTGCATCCCATTTCCCAGTCACTGCATCCCATTACCATCAGTCACTACATCCCATTACCCTCAGTCACCGCATCACAGTACGCTCAGTCACAGCATCCCATTTCCCTCAGACACTGCATCCCATTCCCATCAGTCACTGCATCCCATTTCCATCAGTCACTGCATCCCATTACTCTCAGTCACTGCATCCCATTTCACTCAGTCACTGCATCCCATTTCCCATAGTCACTGCATCTCCTTTCCTCAGTCACAGTATCCCATTTCACTCAGTGACTGCATCCCATTCCCCTCAGTCACTGCATCCCATTACCCTGAGTCACAGTATGCCATTTCCCACAGTCACTGCATCTCCTTTCCCTCAGTCACTGCATCCCATTTCCCTTAGTCACTGCATCCCATTTCCAACAGTGACTGCATCCCATTGCCAACAGTCACTGCAATCCATTTCCAACAGTCACTGCATCCCATTTCCAAGAGTCAGTGCATCCCATTTCACTCAGCCACTGCATCCCATTTCCCTCAGTCACTGCATCCCACTTCACTCAATCACTGCAGGCCATTTCACTCATTGACTGCATCCTATTTCACTCTGACACTGCGTCCCGTTTCCCTCAGTCACTGCATCCCATTACCGTCCGTCACTCCATCCAATTACTGTCAGTCACCGCATCCCATTTCGATCAGTCACTGCATCCCATTACACTCAGTCACTGCATCCATTTGATATAGTCACTGCATCCCATTTCCCACAGACACTGCATCCCATTTCCACCAATTACTGCATCCCATTTCACTCAGCCACTGCATCCCATTTCACTCAGCCACTGCACCCCATTTCACTCGGCCACCGCATCCTAGATCACACAGTCACTGCATTACAGTTCAAACAGACACTGCAGCCCATTTCACACAGTCACTGCATCCCATTTCACTCAGTCACTGCATCCTATTTCCCTCAGTCACAGCATCCATTTCCCTCAGTCACTGCAGCCCATTTCACTCAGTCACTGCAAGCCATTTCCACAGTCACTGCATCTCCGTTCCCTCAGTCACAGCATCCCATTTCCATGAGTCACTGCATCGCATTCCCCTCAGTCACTGCATCGCATTCCCCTCAGTCACTGCATCGCATTGCCCTCAGTCACTGCATCCCATTTCCATCAGTCATGCATCCCATTTAGCTCAGTCACTGCATCCCATTTCACTCAGTCACTGCATCCCAGGTCACTCAGTCACTGCGTCCCATTTCAGACAGTCACTGCATCTCCTTTCCTTAGTCACTGCATCCCATTTCACGAAGTCACTGCTGCCCATTTCACTCAGTCACTGCGGCCCATTTAACAGTCACTGCATCCCATTTCCACAGTCACTGCATCCCATTCCCCTCAGACACAGCAGGCTATGTCCCACAGTCACCGCCTCTCCTTTACTCCGTTACTGCATCCCATTTCACTCCGTTACTGCATCCCATTTCACTCAAACACTGCATCCCATTGCACTCAGACACTGCATCCCATTTCCCTCAGTCACTGGATCCCATTTCCATCAGACACTGCATCCCATTACCCTCAGTCACAGCACCCCTTTTCCCACAGTCAGTGTATCTCCTTTCCTCTGTCACTGCATCCCATTTCACTCAGTCACTGCAACCCATTTCGCACAGTCACTGCAGCCCACTTCACGCAGTCACTGCATCCCATTTAAGAGTCACTGCATCCCAAAACCGTCAGTCACAGCATCCCATTTCCCTCAGTCACAGCATGCCATTTCCCACAGTCACTGCATCTCCTTTCCCTCAGTCACAACATCCCATTAACCTCAGTCACAGCATCCCATTTCACTCAGTCACTGCATCCCATTCGCCACAGTCACCGCATCCCATTTCCCAAATACACGGAATCACCTTTCCCTCAGTCACTGCCTCCCATTACCCTCAGTCACAGCATCCCATTTCACTCAGTCACAGCATCCCATCTCCATCAGTCACTGCATCCCAGTTCACACATTCACTGCAGCCCATTTCACTCAGTCACTGCATCCCATTTCACTCAGACACTGCAACCCATTTCCCACAGTAACTGGATCCCATTTCCCTCAGTCACTGCATCCCATTAGACATAGTCACAGCATCCCAGTTTACTCAGTCACTGCAACCCAGTTCAATCAGTCTCGGCATCCCATTCCCCTCAGTCACTGCATCCCATTACCCTCAGACACAGCATGCCATTTCCCACAGTCACTGCATCTCCTTTCCATCAGTCAACGCATCCCATTTCCATCAGGCACTGTATCCCATTTCCATCAGTCACTGTATCCCATTTCCCTCAGTCACTACAACCCATTTCCCGCAGTCACTACAACCCATTTCCCGCAGTCACTGCATCCTATTTCACTCAGTCACTGCATCTAATTACCCTCAGTCACTCCATCCCATTACCCTCAGTCACTGCATCCCAGTTCACACAGTCACTGCATCCAATTTCACTAAATCACTGCATCCCGTTTCACTGAGTCACTGAATCGCATTTGTTGTTCTCACTTGAATGCAATGGTCATGAATCTCCTCCAATGGTTGGTCATGTATTTCCAATGCAAAATTTTACCAAGTTTTGATTTTCAATTTTGATTACATGTGTTTCCTCTATTCTATAAGATGCTGCAATAAACTCAAATTTGACGAATCATAATTCTTAATTAAGAAAAAAGACACTTAGAATCAGAGAGATGTACAGTTGGGAAACAGATCCTTTGGCCCAATTTGTCTATGTTGACCAGATATCCGAAATTAATTTAGTCCCATTTGCCAGCATTTGGCCCATATTCCTCTCAACCCATCCTATTCATATACCCATCCACATGCCTTTTAAACGTACAAGCCTCCACCACTTCCTCTGGCAGCTCACTCCATACATGCACCACTATGAAAAAAATCCGGTCCATTTTAAATCTTCCCTCTCTCATTTTTAACCTATTCCCTCCAGTTTTGGATTCCAGCAACCCGGGGAAAAGATCTTGGCTGTTCGCTCTATCCACATCCCTCGTAATTGTATAAACTTCTATATGGTCAGCCCTGAACTCCAAAGTTCCAAGAAATAGCTGCCTGTTCAAGCCCACGGTATACCTCCAACCTCCGATGCTGGTAACATCCTTGTAGATCTTCTCTGAACCCTTTCAAGTTTACAACATACAACAATACAGCGCAGAACAGGCCCTTCGGCCCTCAATGTTGCGCCGACATCCTTCCTCTCGCAAGGAGACCAAAATCGATTGCAGTATTCCAAAAGCAGCCGAACCAACGTCCGAAATGGCTGCTAAGTGATCTCCCAACTACTATACTCAATGCACTGACTGATAAAGGCGAGCACACCAAATGTCTCCTTCATATCCTTTCTACCGGTGGCTGTACTTTGATGGAGCTATGAAACTGCACTCCAGTGTCTCTTGATTAAGCAACACTCCCCACAACCTTCAGTGTAAATGTGCTGCCCTGATTTGCCTTTCCAAAATGTAGCACCTCACATTTGACTAACCTCAACACCATCTGCCATTCCTCAGTATATTGGCCCTTGTCAATGTCCCATTGTATTCTGAGGTGACCTTCTTGGCTGGCGACTACACCTTCAATCATTGGGAAACTTACTAACCACACCTTGTATTTTCATGTCCAAATCATTGCATCACTTCAACTCCCCCTCCCACTCCCTGAATGACATGTCCATCCTGGGCCTCTTCCAGTGTCACAACCAAACCACCCAGAAACTGGAGGAGCAGCACCTCATATTCCGCCTCGGGAGCTTCCAACTCAATAGCCTCAATGTGGACTTGGCCACCCTCAAAATCTCCCCACCCGCCAGCCTCATCCCAAGACTAGTTCCTCCCCTCATCCCCGCCTCCATGACCTGTCCGCCTTCTCTCCCACCTATCCACTCCTCCCACCTCACTGACCAACTCCCACCACTGCTTGGAATTATTCTTCTTTTCACACTTCATCAGCTCGATGTTATTTCTAAAATCTATTTTCCAATTGTTGGAAAAAGTGAGATAAAGAGAAGTAAAAGAAGTTACATTCTTACCACTCGGGAAATCTCTGAATATTCTTCTGTTGAAAGGCCGCCAAGGAACGATGCAATTCTTTTGTCACGAACGCTGTGAGGGAGACATCTTTTTCGGTTCCACTAACTCCACCCTAAGGAAGACAAACCCACGTAACATATCTAGTGACTTAAAGCATACTCTATTGTTGCCCAATGTGGAGAGCTGTATGAACACAGCAGGCCAAGCAGCATGAGAGGAGCAAGAAAGCTGATGTTTCGGGACGAGACCCTACTTCAGAAAATTGGCGCTGGAGAATCTGAGATAACAAGGTGTAGAGCCGGATGATACTGCTTGGCCTGCCGTGTTCATCCAGCTTTACACCTTCTTATCTCAGATTCTCCAGCATCTGCAGTTCCTATTACCTCTATTGTTGCCCTTTCACTTTACTGAACTAATATGAGCCAGTAGTTTGGTTTAGGCTCGTGTAATCTTACGGTTATTGGCCTGTACAAAATCCTGAATTAATTTTGATCGACTGACGGGAGGAGAGATGAATTTTAGAGAAATTTTTGTTTTCTACCAATTTGCAGAGGGCATCGTGGGCGATTGGAGGACAGTGTTGTTATCCTCCAGGTCTGTGGACTGCATCATTACCAACTTGCCCATTTGCATATACATAAAATATTCATTATGTACCAATGAAACATAATAAACCAATACTGCGTACGAAAAACAACGCTCACATATCAATGGAAATTTAAATATTTATCATAGAGTTTGAAGGGTTGAATTCAATGATACAAAGCAAAAACCAGTGAGGATGAGTGCAGTTGGTCAGCACTTTTGCCACTAAGTGGAGGTTGGCAGTTTGAGGCCACCCAGGAACAAGCAAGCTCTGTCTAACTCCAAGGGCAGCACGGTGGCTCAGTGGTTAGCACTGCTGACTCACAGCGCCAGGGACCCAGGTTCGATCCCACCGTTGGACGATTTTCTGTGCGGAGTTTGTATATTCTGCCCATGCCTGCATGGGTTCCTGCTGGGTGCTCTGGTTTCCTCCCACAGTCCAAAGATGTGCAGGCTCGGTGTATGGGCCATGCCAAACTTGCCTATTGTGTTTAGGGATGTGTAGGTTAGGTGTGTTAGTCATGGGAAATGTCGGGTTACTGAGGAAAGGGTCAGGGGATGAGTCAGGGTGAGACGCTCTTTGGAGGGTGGCCGTGGACTTCTTGGGTCAAAAGGGGCTTGTTTGCACACCGTAGGGATTCTATGATATGGAAGTATCTTTTGAAGTGGACATTCGTGGGTATGCTATAATAGAGACCTTGAAATACTGCACAACAAATATTTGGAACTAGACTGTCAATTCAGACATAGCATCAAAAAAAGGTCATGGAAGTTGTCACCGATATAAAGCAGGATTGATGAAAATCCAGCAGGAAATGGTGTCAAAAGGCACTGTATCTTTTATTCATGTACAGTTATTTTGTCCAAGGCACTGGATGCTGGCAGGATTGAAACATTTAAGAAATGCTTCACAAATCACATATAAGGACCTGCACATCTTTGAACAATGGGAGGAAACTGCAGCACCTGGCGGAAGCCCGTCGCAGACGCGAGGAGGACGTGTCAATTCCACACAGATAGTTACCCAAGACTGGAATCTCAATTGGCTCCCCAGTGCATGAGCAGCTCTAACCACTGAGCACCTACCTTGCCCAGAAGGGGTTTTATAAGCGCATACATTATTTCCATCAAGACAGATCCAATCCTCTATGTCCAATCAAAATAACATATTGTAGATATCATGACAACAATCATAAATGATTTTGAACAAGTAAATCAAAAAACTTGAAATAGTTTCCAAGCCTAAATACTAGATATGTTGCAGTTAAGATGAATAGCACAACAACAAAAAGGCCATATTTTATGTGACCATCGGTAACACTTGAAAACTTGCAACAATTTGTCGCCAGTAGTGCTCTGAAGTGGCTTGATGGTGCACTCCTTCATACACTGGAATGAAACTCCAAAGATCACAAATTCTCCTTCAATACCGTGTTGTAACAGTGACTGCATCAACCTGTGTTTATGCGCCTGACTGGAAACCCACACAACATGCATAAACAAAAAAATAATCTAAGGTGATCGGAGAAAAAAATGTATGTATGCAACGTCTTTGAAAAGCAACTACTTGTAGCGGCTGCAAGCCCATAAGGAATCTCGTTTCGCAGATTATATTCATTTGCACTGCAGGTCATCCCAGTAAGAATCAGTTTTCGTTTCATGATAGATAGCTAAAATGTCCACTGCAATGAACTTTGGTTGCTCAGAAGATTTTAAGTAAGGACTATGTCTTGTGTGAGCTGACGGCATTACGGGATGGAGAAGGTACATGCACTGCTGGCATCTTGACACCATTGAATGAGCAAGCGTGGACGCAAAGGTTGTAACAGGTAACAATTGAACAGGCAATATCTTTTGAGCTCCTTCCGAGCAGGCCTGTAATACTCTAAAGCTGTGCTAGACCCTCACTTCCTCCACCTTACGTACGCTGCCTTTTCTTTTTGACAAGAAGCACCTCTGTACCCGTCATCCAAGGCTCCTTAATCTTACCCCTTCTACCCTGTCTCAGAGGAACAGATTTATACATCACTCGCAACAACTGCTCCTTGAACAGCCTCCACATGTCTGCCGCGCCCTTTCTGTGGAACAATTGCTCCCAATCTGTACTTCCCAACTCCTGTCTGATAGCATCATAGTTTCCTTGACCCCAGTGAAATATCTTCCCCTGGTAACTGCTCCTTTCCCTTTCCATGGCTATGGTAAATGGGAGGCTCCTGCGGTCACTGTCGCCAAAGTGTTCTCCCACCACGAGATCTGACACCTGTCCTGGCTCATCGCCGAGCACAAATCCAAAATGGCCTCCCGCCTTGTCGGCCTGTCCACATACTGAGTCAGGAAACCCTCCTGAACACACCTGACAAAAACGGCTCCATCCAAACCATCTGCACGAAGGAGGTTTCAATCTATATTGGGAAAGTTGAAGTCACCCATAACAACAACCCTGATACGTTTGCACTTTTCAACAATCTGCCGGCCAATGAGTTCTTCAATCTCCCAACTGCTACTTGGGGTCCGTAGAAAACCCCCAGTGAAGTGACTGCTGCCTTGCTGTTCCGAACTTCCACCCACACTGACTCAGTCGACAAACCTTCCTTGGCAACCTCAGCCCATACAACCGCAGTAGACGAGTCCTCAAAGGTTCTTTCAGCCGCCGTTATACTGTCCTTGACCAACAAAGCCACACCTCCCCCTCTTTTACCACCTTCCCAGACCTTAATGAAAGATCTAAACCCGAGAACCTGCAACATCCATTCCTGACCCTGCTCTATCCATGCCTCCGAAATGGCCACAACATCGAAGTCCCAGGTACCTATCCAAGCTGCAACCTCACCTACATTATTCCGGTTACTCCCGGCATTAAAGTCGTCACACTTCAATCCAGCTTGCTGTCTGCCAGCACACTTCTGTGACAGTGAGGTCCTGACCATGTCCTCCCTATGCTCATCCTCCTGTGTACTAGGACTACACCTCAGTTTCCCATCCCCCTTCTGAGCTCGTTTAAATCCAACCGAATGGCACTAGCCAATTTCCCACCCAGGATATTCGTGACATCACAGACCCTGGCACCTGGTAGGCAACACACCAATCGTGAGTCTCTTTCGTTCCCGGCAAATCTTCTATCAGTCCCTCGAACTATTGAGTCCCCAATGACTATCACTCTCTTCCTATCCCCGCTTCCCTTCTGTGCAAGAGGGACAGACTCTGTGCCACAGACCTGCACCCTACTGCATACCCCTGCTCAGTCATCCCCCGGAACAGTATCCAAAATGGTATAGTTGTTTTTCAGGGGAGCTACTGCAGGGGAGTTCAGGGGAACGACCACAGGGGAAGGTTAGTCAAGCTACACCGGTAAACGTGCATTTTTGGCTGAAGAAACATGTGTTTCAATGTGAACTAATGGAAGAAGCCATGGAGTCAAAGCTAAACATTTCGACAAGAAGACAACCATTCTTAAAAGCAGCATACAGCGTGAAAAAGAAATGAGCTGCTTTAATATCCACTTAAAATTTATGTGGAATATCAGATGGAATTTTCTTATTGACTCCATTGTGCAATCATGTCGAGCTAAAAATGTTAACTGCATTAATTAATACTAACCAGAAACGGACTTTGTGGTAAATGGTTTGACGATTTTCTGTATCTGGAACATCCCTTTTCCTTCTCGAACAAAGATCGTACCAACCTATGGTACCAAACGGTGAGTCAAACGGACACGACTCGTAATCTTTAAATTCCTCATCAAAACAGTCTAATCGTATGGTTCTGTGCAATAAAAGAGAAAGAATAAACATGTTTCCCACAATTTTGCTGATGTTTACGAACAGAATGCTCAAATTCAAAAAGTTTGGGCTGGCATGTCTGCTTCCTCCAGCCTGTTTAAACTGTTCCATTCAATGTGAAATTTGTGATAAGTTTTAGCACACATGTCTATTTGATCTGTGCCACAACCTTCTATTAGTCATACATGCTTTCCCCCTCTTCCTGTAATACATTCCTTGAAGTGTTCAATGAGATTTTGATTTTAAATCTTATCGTCATATTCTTTTGATTCTCAAGCATCAATGAATCTGATGTTGCCGCCATTCCATGCAGTGCACAGCACGTCAAACAGGAGTCTTACTCTTGCCATGAGCACTGAGGTAGAATGGGGTCACAACTGTCTCATAGTTCAGAATGAAATTCTACATATAGGGCTATGAAGAGTCATGCAGTTAATTTTATTTGACATGCTATTTCTTTTCTTCACAAATATGCTGGATTTAAAGTGATCTTCACCCTCATTTAAAATGAATTCAATATCCAACCATCTGTAAAACTAGCATATCCAAATTTTAATTTGAGTTCAGTGTTACACAAATATATTACTTTTTTAAAAATTATGTTCGAGACAACATTAACATTTCATTCCCTGACAGCGGGTGAACTTACTTTTAAACTCCAATTTTCCTTCGGTATTAATGGAGAGATGAGCCTTTTTGCAAGCACCGAAAGGCTGCACCAGTTTATGCTAAAACTTATGGAACTGTAAGTTTCACAAATATGTTCCTATTAAACACTAATTCCTATTGAAGCAGTATGAAGCTAAATTCATTCAACTGGACAGCAAAAACGGTCAAGATTTTAAAAGCAAGCAACTATTTTGAAGTCACTCTTCGAACTAAATTCCATCTTGGTGTCTGAGAGTCCATAGGTTCCTCACTCTCAACGAACCAGTCAACTGTCATGCAATTACTGAAACACACAGACAAAAAACATCAATGTTAACAGTCACTAAGATTTTGAGAATGATTTGGAATTCGTACTCAATACCCGCTGGGGAAAATCTGTTCCAATCTGGATAGTACTCACTTATTACCATCCCACCTACCTTCCCCAGCACCTCCTCCCCCTCCACACTATTTGTTTCTGAGCTCCCTTCCACCCTCCATTTCTCAGGAAGGGTCCTGACCCAAAACCTCAACTTTCCTCAGCCTCTGATGCTGCCTGCCCTGCTGTGTTCCTCCAGCTCCACAATGTGTTATCTCAGACACCAACATTGGCAGTTCTTACTATCTGGATAACTCATTCTCACCTTGTCACAAGTGATTTATACTCATTATCTTTTCAGATGACGCATGTACATGTATATACATAAATATACATATTGCACTTTTATGCCTGAACCATTAACCTAGAGGATATTTTAAAAGAGTCTCTTCATATCTGCATGAAAGAGAAATCATCAAGGTCATAACTTTCATTTGAGGAATAACTCGAACATTCAAAGTACTCACAGTCAGTGTCCCATTTCCTTGACCAGTCAATTTGATGTGAATCTTTCTTCCAAGCGGAAGCTACAACAACAATTACATTTGAGACTCAAACACTTCATTGCATCACCAAGATTTCCTTGTCTGTTTGAAGCATAACATAATGAAATAATCATGGACAGATTGGCCAACAGTGTAATTTAATGTGTGTTGTGGCAACTCAAAATCACAACCATTGAAGTGATCTTTAAAAAGCTGTTGTCATACAACAGAGCACTTTTTGAGATGCAGTGATGAACATACTTCCTGACATGCAAATAATATATGCCAAATTAATTCCAAAGAATACCTTTACAATTAAAAAGAAGCTAAAAATCTCTTTAAATTGCGAAGCTTGTCAGATTGCTCTTAGTCAATGGAAATCGTTCAGAACAATTATTTATTCCCAGATGAAAAGGAAGTGTATACATTTCATGACAACAAAATGTGAGGCTGGATGAACACAGCAGGCCAAGCAGCATCTCAGGAGCACTTTTGTCCTCCTGAGATGCTGCTTGGCCTGCTGTGTTCATCCAGCCTCACATTTTGTTGTCTTGGATTCTCCAGCATCTGCAGTTCCCATTATCTCGTATACATTTCATTTTCACATCTTATCCAAGAGAGACAAAAAAAACCTTCATGAATGCATTGTCAAACAAGAAGACTCACAAAAAAAGTCATTTGGCCCATTGAATATTCCTCCATCATTCGGTGAGATCATGGTTGATCTCATTACATTTATCATGACACAACATTTCCACCAAACCCTCCTTATAGCTAATACATTCCGATCCAAGTAACATCCCGGTAAATCTCTGTTTCTGGGCCATGCCTTGTCTTTCTAAATATTTTTTCAGTCATCTACAAATTTAGCCACAGCACATGCACCTCTTTCCTCCAAGTCATTAATAAACAAGCTGAAGACCTGTGGTTCCTTCAGCGCGACCTCATTCCTTACTGACAAGCCAACCCTGGCATCTCTGGCCATTTGTATCGGAGATAATGGGAACTGCAGATGCTTCAGAATCCAAGATAACAAGGTGTGGATCAGGATGAACACACAGAAGTAGAAGGGTCTCGGCACAAAACGTCAGCTTTTACGCTCCTGAGATGCTGCTTGGCCTGCTGTGCTCATCCAGCTCCACACTTTGTCATCTCTGTCCATTTGCCTGTTCTTTCTATCGGACATGAATCATTGGCTATTTCGTTCCCAACACTTATCCCCTAACAACCACCTCTCTGTGATACCCAGAGTGATGTATCTGTCAATTTCAATCTGCTCCACAAACTCATTCACTTTGTTTCATACACTCCCTGCAATTAAATACAAGATCTTCAGTCTGGCATTTACAGCCACCCTTCTTATCTGCTGCAGCTGAAGTGAGACCCCTGACCATTTCCATACTTTTTGTCCTATTACTTGCTCTGGAAACTTTGCTGAGCACTTACCAGCTTCTAACTTTTTCCACAATTTTCCATGCAACTGAGCTCACCCACTCCACACTTTTTATTTTAACGCCCTAGCCCCAGACCTAGCTCTGTATTTTGCGAGGATACTTGTCCCAATATGATTCTCGTCGAGCCTATAACACCAGAACGACTCCCTCCTTCCCCATACCGATGCCAATGTCCCATGAATTCAAACACATTTCTGCCATGCCACCATTTGAACAATGTACATCTATAATTATGTTCACAACGTGCCAAATTGCTCAGATAATAATCCAGAGATTATTACCATTCTGGTTCTGCTTTCTCACCTCAGTGCTCATAATCCCTCAGCAGGACCTCTTTCCTCTTTCTTCCATATCAATGGTACCTGTGTGGACCACAATAGCTGGATTTCTACTCCTCCCACTTCAAGTTCCTTTGTAGCCGAGATGGAATATCCTGAACCTGGGCACCAGGCAGGCAACATTACTTTCGAGACTCTCGATCCTGGTCACAACGAACAGTGTTCATTCCCCTAACTATACTACCTCTGATTATAACTACATTTCACTTTTTATCCCCTCCTGAATATCCCACCTGTACCACAGTGCTATAGTCAGTTTACTCATCTTCCCGAAACCCTGCACTCTCATCCACACAGGAAGAAAGAATCTCAAACCTGTTCGATAAGATCAAAGGCCAAGGTTCCTTCTGCACTACATCCTGGATCCTTCCACCTGCCCTGTTCTTTGTCATTGGCCACTGACCGAGTTTCAGCTAGTTAATCTAAGGTGTGTGACTGCCTCCTGAAGCACATCATTCCCTGGTAACTCTGCCCCACATGATTTGTTGATTGGTAAAAACTGAGATTCCAGTTCATCAACCCTGAGTTGGAGTATGGGGCCTGACCACTCCCCTGTCATGAAGGTACAAATCATCATCTGGCCTGGCATCTCCATTTCAATTACTTCGATCTTAATTTGATTTGAAAACATTCTGGTCTTTTAGTTTGTAGCCTGTAAATATTTCTCCGATTTACTTTCAATCTGAAAGCTACCGATAATAGATTCTTAAACCAGTAGCGATCACCAACCAATGAACCTGGTTCACCCTCTCGGTCCCTGATTCGAGCGTCAATTCACCCTGTCTCAAAAAAAAATGCTTATGAACTATCAGGCAAAAAAAGCAAGCAAATGGCACCTCTTACACTCTGCACTGATTTACCGCATTGCCACCAAGTTCCCCAAAATATATATATTCACTTGGTGCATTTCACTCGAGATGTGATCTCTTCTTCCAGAACGTGCAAAGCATACTGATCCATAGCAATATACTACCTTCAAAACCTCAGCTCTTAGCTTATTACTTTTGAGAACATTCTCAATGCTTTCTCCAAGTCCAAACACAACACATTTACTGGTTTTCCTCTAATAATTCTCCTCCCAAAACTTCCTCCAAAAACCCAAACAAATTAGCCAGACATAATTTCTCTTTCATCAGGCTATGCTGATTCTGTTTGATTAGATTATGATTTTCCAAATGTCCTGCTATTATTTTCTTCATAGTTGATTGCCACACATTTCCAACAATAGATGTTAGACTGGTTCGGTTGTAGTTATCTTCTTTTTGCCTCTCTCCTTTTTAAATAGGGACGTCACATCAGCATTTTTCCAGCCCTCAGATGCTTCTCGAGAATCTGAACCTTTTTGGGAAATTACAGTCAATGCATATAACGACTCTGAAGCTCATTGTTTAGAATCTTAGAAAGTAAACCATCACGGCAAAGAGTCCAATCTGCTTTCACTCCATTAGATTGTCTACTGCTACTTCTCTCATGGTAGTGATGGTGTGGTAGTGATGTGTTTAATTCCTCCCTGTATTCTTTAGTAATAAGGGGATCCTTGAAGTATCTTCCACTGTAAAGGCTACCCCTTTCTCATTGTCGTTGTTCCTTGATTTAAAAATTAACCTGGCCATCTCAGCCGAGCAAATAATTAATGGCATTACCTCGAAAGCCTTCTCTGCGAAAGTGTTCAATAGATTGCTACAACCTGAAAGAAGTAATTCTTCCCCTAAATTAATAGGCAACCAATTTGAAAATGTGGCCTCTGGTGGTAAAATCTTTCACACTATTAAGGGAGTGCTGCACTGTCACTGGAGGCCCCAAACCCCACCTCTTCCTCCGGTACATTGATGACTGTATCGGCGCCGCCTCTTGCTCCCCAGAGGAGCTCAAACAGTTCATCCACTTCACCAACACCTTCCACCCCAACCTTCAGTTCACCTGGGCCATCTCCAGCACATCCCTCACCTTCCTGGACCTCTCAGTCTCCATCTCAGGCAACCAGCTTGTAACTGATGTCCATTTCAAGCCCACCGACTCCCACAGCTACCTAGAATACACCTCCTCCCACCCACCATCCTGCAAAAATTCCATCCCCTATTCCTAATTCCTCCGCATCCGCCACTTCTGCTCCCACGATAAGACATTCCACTCCCGCACATCCCAGATGTCCAAGTTCTTCAAGGACCGCAACTTGCCCCCCACAGTGATCGAGAACGCCCTTGACCGCATCTCCCATATTTCCCGCAACACATCCCTCACACCCCGCCCCCGCCACACCCGCCCCAAGAGGATCCCCCTCGTTCTCACACACCACCCCACCAACCTCCGGATACAACGCATCATCCTCTGACACTTCCGCCATCTACAATCCGACCCCACCACCCAAGACATTTTTCCATCCCCTCCCCTGTCTGCTTTCCGGAGAGACCACTCTCTCCGTGACTCCCTTGTTCGCTCCACACTGCCCTCCAACCCCACCACACCGGCCACTTTCCCCTGCAACTGTAGGAAATGCTACACTTGCCCCCACACCACCTCCCTCACCCCTATCCCAGGCCCCAAGTTGACATTCCACATTAAGCAGAGGTTCATCTGCACATCTGCCAATGTGGTATACTGCATCCACTGTACCCGGTGTGGTTTCCTCTACATTGGGGAAACCAAGCGGAGGCTTGGGGACCGCTTTGCAGAACACCTCCGCTCAGTTCGCAACAAACAACTGCACCTCCCAGTCGCAAACCATTTCCACTCCACCTCCCATTCTTTAGATGACATGGCCATCATGGGCCTCCTGCAGTGCCACAATGATGCCACCCGAAGGTTGCAGGAACAGCAACTCATATTCCGCCTGGGAACCCTGCAGCATAATGGTATCAACGTGGACTTCACCAGTTTCAAAATCTCTCCCACGGCATCCCTAAACCAGCCCAATTCGTCCCCTCCCCCCACTGCACCACACAACCAGCCCAGCTCTTCCCCTTCACCCACTGCATCCCAAAACCAGTCCAACCTGTCTCTGCCTCCCTAACCTGTTCTTCCTCTCACCCATCCCTTCCTCCCACCCCTAGCCGCACCCCCATCTACCTACTAACCTCATCCCACCTCCTTGACCTGTCCGTCTTCCCTGGACTGACCTATCCCCTCCCTACCTCCCCACCTATACTCTCTCCACCTATCTTCTTTTCTCTCCATCTTCAGTCCGCCTCCCCCTCTCTCCCTATTTATTCCAGAACCCTCACCCCATCCCCCTCTCTGATGAAGGGTCTAGGCCCGAAACGTCAGCTTTTGTGCTCCTGAGATGCTGCTTGGCCTGCTGTGTTCATCCAGCCTCACATTTTGTCATCTTGGATTCTCCAGCATCTGCAGTTCCCATTATCTATGGTGATTCTGTTTGATTAGATTCTGATTTTCCAAATGTCCTGCTATTATTTTCTTCATAGTTGATTGCCACATATTTCCAACAATAGATGTTACGTTGTTTCGGTTGTAGTTATCTTCTTTTTGCCTGTCTCCTTTTTAAATAGGTATGTCACATCGGCAGTTTTCCAGCCCTCAGATGCTTCTCTAGAATCTAAACCTTTTTGGGAAATTACAATCAACGCATACACCGACTCTGAAGCTCATTGTTGAGAATCTTAGAAAGTAAACCATCACAGCAAAGAGTCTAATCTGCTTTCACTCCATTAGATTGTCGACTGCTACTTCTCTCATGGTAGTGATGGTGTGGTAGTGATGTGTTTAATTCCTCCCTGTATTCTTTAGTAATAAGGGGATCCTTGAAGTATCTTCCACTGAAAAGACTACCCTTTTCTCATTATCACTGATAATGGGAAGCTCAGATGCTGGAGAATCCAAGATAACAAAGTGTAAAGCTGGATGAACACAGCAGGCCAAGCAGCATCTCAGGAGCACAAAAGCTGACGCTTCAGGCCTAGACCCTTTTCTCATTATCATTGTTTCTTGATTTAAAAATTAACCTGGCCGTTACAGCCTAGCAAATGATTAATGGCATTACCTCTAAAATCTTCTTGGCTAAAGTGTTCAATAGAGTGCTACAACCTGAAAGAAGTAATTCTTCCCTGAATTAATAGGCAACCAATTTGAAAATGTGGCCTCTGGTCGTAAAATCTTTCACAAATGGGAGTAATCTCTACGGATATACACTATCAAGCCTCTTTAGAATCTTACATGTTGAAAAAATGAGATTTTTTCAATCTTATAAACGCCAATGAACGTAATCCCAGCCTGCCCAACTTTCCTAGGCATAGCAATCCCCTACGCCATTTCCGAAATCAACCCAGTCAACATGAGGTGTATGGCCTCCGCAGCATTCGCTCTGTGGCCGTACATGACTTGTCAGTTACCATCCTGCTGCTACGACTCTAATTCTATTTACGATGCAGTCCTCTGTCCATCCGAACATACTACCCTTGAACACATGGGCTCTTTTCTTTTGAGACACCTTATGAGCTGTACCTTATCAAATGCTTTGTTGAAATCTCAATGTACTACATCAACTGGTGGTCCTTCATCAGTAATGTTTGTTTCCTTCTCAAAGCACTGTAGCAAGTTTGTCAAGTATTATTTCCCCTTTATAAAAGGATGTTAACTCTGTAGGATGTTATAGCACACTCAGTACCCTGTTATTTCATCTTTCATTGCCGGCATGAGCATCTACCCAGGTTGACCTAAATTGGCAATAATTGCTTGCTATCGGGTCGAAGTATTTTTCTCATCATGGTGTTATGTTCACAATCTTTCAATCCTCTGAGAATTTTCCCCAATCTAAGGATTTTTGCGACATTATCATCAGTGCATCCCTCGTATCTGTAGCTGCATTGTTCAACATGAGAGGATACAACTCATCACACCCCTTGGATATCTTCTCTACTGATTGGAGTCATGTTTGGAATTCTGTGCAGTGACATTCACTTTTAACAGTTTGCCAAATACTACCAGGAACAGAAATTGTCATCCAGCTGCAACTAAACTAAAGCTTTCAGCACAGAAGGAAGTCTTTCAATTCATTATGAACCTAATAACTCCTGAAAAGGGCAATACAATTTGCCTCAGTCCATAAATGTTCTTCCTCCAACATCCTGAGATGCATCATCTGTATTTCTTCAAATTTACCACAGATTCTGTTTCAATCATCCTTTCAGCAATACGCATGACAACAATTCGGCATTCTTAGTCCCCCTGTAGCCTCCGTTGCACACGTGCATTGTTAGATGATTATTTATTTGTGTGCCTGCTTTTTTGCTCGAATGGATAAAGGTAAATTTCTGTTCTTTTGTCATCAGTGCTATTGCCTCTTGTGAGCGGGTCCGGGCCGCGGGGGCCAGCCCCCGTGAGCGGGTCCGGGCCGCGGGGGCCGGCCCCCGTGAGCGGGTCCGGGCCGCGGGGGCCGGCCCCCGTGAGCGGGTCCGGGCCGCGGGGGACGGTCCCAGTGAGCGGGTCCGGGCCGCGGGGGACGGTCCCCGTGAGCGGGTCCGGGCCGCGGGGGACGGTCCCCGTGAGCGGGTCCGGGCCGCGGGGGACGGTCCCCGTGAGCGGGTCCGGGCCGCGGGGGCCGGTCCCCGTGTGCGGGTCGGGGCCGCGGGGGCCGGTCCCCGTGAGCGGGACAGGGCCGCGGGGGCCGGTCCCCGTGAGCGGGACAGGGCCGCGGGGGCCGGTCCCCGTGAGCGGGTCCGGGCCGCGGGGGCCGGTCCCCGTGAGCGGGACCGGGCCGCGGGGGCCGTTCCCCGTGAGCGGGTCCGGGCCGCGGGGGACGGACCCCGTGAGCGGGTCCGGGCCGCGGGGGACGGTCCCCGTGAGCGGGTCTGGGCCGCGGGGGCCGGTCCCCGTGAGCGGGACAGGGCCGTGGGGGCCGGTCCCCGTGAGTCAGCGGGTCAAGGCTGCCGGGGACAGTCCCTGTGAGCGGGACAGGGCTACGGGGGACCCTCCCTGTGAGCAGGTCCGGGCTGCGGGGGCCGGTCCCCGTGAGCAGGTCAGGGCTGCGGTGGCCGGTCCCCCTGAGCGGGTCCGGGCTGCGGGGGACGGCCCCACTGAGCGGGCCCGGGCTGCGGGGGACGGCCCCCCTGAGCGGGCCCGGGCTGCGGGGGACGGCCCCCCTGAGCGGGCCCGGGCTGCGGGGGACGGCCCCCCTGAGCGGGCCCGGGCTGCGGGGGACGGCCCCCCTGAGCGGGCCCGGGCTGCGGGGGACGGCCCCACTGAGCGGGCCCGGGCTGCGGGGGACGGCCCCCCTGAGCGGGCCCGGGCTGCGGGGGACGGCCCCCCGAGCGGGCCCGGGCTGCGGGGGACGGCCCCCCTGAGCGGGCCCGGGCTGCGGGGGACGGCCCCCCTGAGCGGGCCCGGGCTGCGGGGGACGGCCCCCCTGAGCGGGCCCGGGCTGCGGGGGACGGCCCCCCTGAGCGGGCCCGGGCTGCGGGGGACGGCCCCCCTGAGCGGGCCCGGGCTGCGGGGGACGGCCCCCCTGAGCGGGCCCGGGCTGCGGGGGACGGCCCCCCTGAGCGGGCCCGGGCTGCGGGGGACGGCCCCCCTGAGCGGGCCCGGGCTGCGGGGGACGGCCCCCCTGAGCGGGCCCGGGCTGCGGGGGACGGCCCCCCTGAGCGGGCCCGGGCTGCGGGGGACGGCCCCCCTGAGCGGGTCCGGGCTGCGGGGGACGGCCCCCCTGAGCGGGTCCGGGCTGCGGGGGACGGCCCCACTGAGCGGGTCCGGGCTGCGGGGGACGGCCCCCCTGAGCGGGTCCGGGCTGCGGGGGACGGCCCCCGAGCGGTTCCGGGCTGCGGTGGACGGTCCCCCTGAGCGGGTCCGGGCTGCGGGGGCCGGTCCCCCTGAGCGGGGCGGGACGGGGCTGCGTGGGCCGGTCCCCCTGAGCGGGGCGGGACGGGGCTGCGTGGGCCGGTCCCCCTGAGCGGGGCGGGTCGGGGCTGCGTGGGCCGGTCCCCCTGAGCGGGGCGGGACGGGGCTGCGTGGGCCGGTCCCCCTGAGCGGGGCGGGACGGGGCTGCGTCGGCCAGTCCCTCTGAGCGGGGCGGGACGGGGCTGCGGGGGCCAGTCCCTCTGAGCGGGGCGGGACGGGGCTGCGGGGGCCAGTCCCTGTGTTGGGGCGGGACGGGGCTGCGGGGGCCAGTCCCTCTGAGCGGGGCGGGACGGGGCTGCGGGGGACAGTCCCTGTGAGCGGGTCAGGGCTGCGGGGGACAGTCCCTGTGAGCGGGTCGGGACGGGGCTGCGGGGGACAGTCCCTGTGAGCGGGTCGGGGCTGCGGGGGACAGTCCCTGTGAGCGGGTCGGGGCTGCGGGGGACAGTCCCTGTGAGAGGGTCAGGGCTGCGGGGGACAGTCCCTGTGAGCGGGTCAGGGCTGCGGGGGACAGTCCCTGTGAGCGGGTCAGGGCTGCGGGGGACAGTCCCTGTGAGCGGGTCAGGGCTGCGGGGGACAGTCCCTGTGAGCGGGTCAGGGCTGCGGGGGACAGTCCCTGTGAGCGGGTCAGGGCTGCGGGGGACAGTCCCTGTGAGAGGGTCAGGGCTGCGGGGGACAGTCCCTGTGAGCGGGTCAGGGCTGCGGGGGACAGTCCCTGTGAGCGGGTCAGGGCTGCGGGGGACAGTCCCTGTGAGCGGGTCAGGGCTGCGGGGGACAGTCCCTGTGAGCGGGTCAGGGCTGCGGGGGACAGTCCCTGTGAGCGGTGCGGGACGGGGCTGCGGGGGACAGTCCCTGTGAGCGGGTCGGGTCGGGGCTGCGGGGGACAGTCCCTGTGAGCGGGTCGGGGCTGCGGGGGACAGTCCCTGTGAGAGGGTCAGGGCTGCGGGGGACAGTCCCTGTGAGCGGGTCAGGGCTGCGGGGGACAGTCCCTGTGAGCGGGTCAGGGCTGCGGGGGACAGTCCCTGTGAGCGGGTCAGGGCTGCGGGGGACAGTCCGTGTGAGCGGGTCAGGGCTGCGGGGGACAGTCCGTGTGAGCGGGTCAGGGCTGCGGGGGACAGTCCCTGTGAGCGGGTCAGGGCTGCGGGGGACAGTCCCTGTGAGCGGGTCAGGGCTGCGGGGGACAGTCCCTGTGAGCGGGTCAGGGCTGCGGGGGACAGTCCCTGTGAGCGGGTCAGGGCTGCGGGGGACAGTCCCTGTGAGCGGGTCAGGGCTGCGGGGGACAGTCCCTGTGAGCGGGTCAGGGCTGCGGGGGCAACTGGCTCTGAGTGCGTCAGGAGAGAGGGCGCAAGTCACTGTGAGCGAGTCAGGACAGAAAGGGCAAGTCGCCGTGGACGGGTGAGGACTGCAGGGGCAAGAGGCTGTGAGGGGTTCAGGACAGCAGTGGCAAGAGGCTGGGGACGGGTAATGACAGAGGAGGCAAGTCGCTGTCAGTTGCTAAGTACTGCAGGGGCAAGTGGCTGTGCGCGGGTGAGGACGGAAGGGGCAAGTGGCTGTGTGCGGGTGACGATGGCGGGGGCAAGTGGCTGTCAGGAGGAGGGGGTGGCGGAGGGTGGGGGGAATAGGAGGAGGAGCGGGAGGGTGGGGGAAATGAGGAGTAGGAGGAAGGGTGGGGGGTCAGGAGTAGCAAGGGTATGGTCAAAGGATTGGGGGGTGGGGCGGGAAGATGGAGGAAAAGGGTGGTGGGGGGAAGGAGGGGGTGGAAGAGGGTGGGGGTGAGAGGGGAGGATGGTGGGGGGAGGAGGAGGGGGAGAAGGGTGGGGGGAGTGGAGGAGGGGGAGGAGGAGGGTGGGGGGAGTGGAGGAGGGTGGGGGGAGTGGAGCAGGAGAAGGGGGGTGGGTGGAGTGGAGGTGGAGGAGGTCGTGGGGAGTGGAAGAGGAGGAGGAGGAGGAGGAGGAGGAGGACAAGGAGGTTGGGGGGAGTGGAGGAGGAGGAGGAGGCGGAGGGTGGGGGGAGTGGAAGAGGAGGAGGAGGAGGCTGGTGGGAGTGGAGGAGGAGGAGGAGGGTGTTGGGAGTGGAGGAGTCGAGGAGGAGTAGGAAGGAGAGGGAGAGGCTAAGTAGGAGGATGAGGAGGAGGGTGGTCAGGGGGAGGAGGAGGAGGGGGGAGAGATAATGGGAACTGCACATGCTGGAGAATCCAGTTTAACAAAGTGTGGAGCTGGATGAACACAACAGGCCAAGCAGCATCTCAGGAGCACAAAAGCTGACGTTTCGGGCCCAGACCCTCTATCACAGACGGGGATGGGGTGGGGGAACTGGAATAAATAGGGAGAGAGGGGGGAGGCGGACCGAAGATGGAGAGAAAACAAGCTTCAAAATCTCCCCTTCCCCCACTGCATCCCAAAACCAGCTCAGCTCGTCCCCTCCCCCCACTGCATCCCAAAACCAGCTCAGCTCGTCCCCTCCCCCCACTGCATCCCAAAACCAGCTCAGCTCGTCCCCTCCCCCCACTGCATCCCAAAACCAGCTCAGCTCGTCCCCTCCCCCCACTGCAACCCTGTTCTTCCTCTCACCCATCCCTCTGTCCCACCTCTCGCCACACCTCCATTTCCTACCTCTACCTCATCCTGCCTCCTTGACCTATCCATCTTCCCTGGACTGACCTATCCTCACCCGACCTCACCTATACTCTCCTCTCTACCTATCTTCTTTTCTCTCCTTCTTCGGTCCGCCTCTCCCTCTCTCCCTATTTATTCCAGTTCCCTCTCCCCATCCCCGTCTCTGATGAAGGGTCTAGGCCCGAAACGTCAGCTTTTTGCTCCTGAGATGCTGCTTGGCCTGCTGTGTTCATCCAGCTCCACACTTTGTTCACGTGGATTCTCCAGCATCTGCAGTTGCCCTTATCTCTCCTCCTCCTCAACTCCTCTATTGCCCCCCAGCCCACTCCTCCTCCTTCCCCCCAACCCTCCTCCTACTCCGTGATAACAAAGGAGGAGCAAGAGGAGGGTTGGGGGGGGAAGCAGGAGGGTGGGGGGGAAATGAGGAGGAGGAGGAGGGCGGGCGGAGAATGAGGAGGGTTGGGGGGAATGAGGAGGAGGGTAGGGGCTGGAAGGAGGAGGGGGGTAGGGGCTGGAAGGAGGAGGGGAGTAGGGGGTGGAAGGAGGAGGAGGGTGGGGGGATGAAGAGGAGGGGGGGGAAGGAGGAGGAGGGTGCTGAGGGGGGAGGCGGAGGGTGGGGGCAAAGGAGGTTGTGGAGGAGGGTGGTGGGGAAAGGAAGAGGAGGTTGGGGGGTGGAAGGAGGAGGAGGGTGGGGGGTGGAAGGAGGAGGAGGGTCGGGGAAAGGGGGGTTGGGGGGGAAGGAGGGGTGGTGGAGAAAGGAAGAGGAGGGTTGGGGGGGAAAGGAGGAGGAGGGTGGGGGGAAAGGAGGAGGAGGGTGGGGGGAAAGGAGGAGGGGGTGGGGGGGGAAAGGAGGAGGGGGTGGGGGGGGAAAGGAGGAGGGGGTGGGGGGGAAAGGAGGAGGGGGTGGGGGGGGAAAGGAGGAGGGGGTGGGGGGGAAAGGAGGAGGGGTGGGGGGGGAAAGGAGGAGGGGTGGGGGGGGAAAGGAGGAGGGGTGGGGGGGGAAGGAGGAGGGGTGGGGGGGGAAGGAGGAGGGGTGGGGGGGAAAGGAGGAGGGGTGGGGGGGGAAGGAGGAGGGGTGGGGGGGAAAGGAGGAGGGGGTGGGGGGTGGAAGGAGGAGGAGGGTGGGGGTGGAAGGAGGAGGAGGATGGGGGTGGAAGGAAGAGGAGGGTGGTGAGGAGGAAGAGGAGGGTGGTGAGGAGGGAGGTGGAGGGTGGGGGCAAAGGAGGTTGTGGAGGAGGGTGGTGGGGATAGGAAGAGGAGGGTGGTGGGGATAGGAAGAGGAGGGTGGTGGGGATAGGAAGAGGAGGGTTGGGGGGTGGAAGGAGGAGGAGGGTGGAGGGGTGGAAGGAAGAAGAGTGTGGGGGGGGAGATGGAGGACGAGGGTTGGGGGGGGGAGAAGGAGGAGGGTGGGTGGGGTGCTTGAGAGTGGGTCAGAACTGCAGGGGCCAGTCGCTGTGAGGTCAGGACCGAGGGGGCAAGTCGCCGTGAGCTTGTCAGGACCGAGGGGGCAAGTCGCTCTGAGCGGATCAGGACCGAGGGGGCAAGTCGCTGTGAGCGTGTCAGGACCGAGGGGGCAAGTCGCTGTGAGCGGGTCAGGACCGAGGGGGCAAGTCGCTGTGAGCGGGTCAGGACAGCAGGGGCAAGTCGCTGTGAGCGGGTCAGGAGTGCGGGGGCCAGTCACTGTGAGCGTCTCAGGACTGCGGGGGGGCAACTCCCTGTGAGCGTCTCAGGGCTGCGGGGGGGCAAGTCCCTGAGAGCGCGTCAGGGCTGCGGGGGGCAAGTCCCTGAGAGCGTCTCAGGGCTGCGGGGGCCAGTCCCTGTGAGCGAGTCAGGGCTGCGGGGGAAATCGCTGTCAGCGGGACAGGGCTGCGGGGGCCAGTCCCTGTGAGCGGGAGAGGACTGCAGGGGCCCAGTCGTCAGCAGATGTACTCTCTGACTAAGTACACTTTCTTGAAGGCGAGAGGTCCAATGATATCAGTTAAGCCCCCCTTGTTTTTGTATTGTGTACTTCTGACATATGCGCAAATGGACAACCTCACTCTCCTGCAAAGCTGCAGAATGAATCATGCTGCAATATTTGTCAACTCTCACGTGAGCACTGATACGTTCATAAATCTCACATCAATAAACTTACCTCTCAAGCTTCTCGCCTTCTAGAACTGTTTGTACTCGTAAATAACTCAAGCGAGGATGTTTGGCAAAGTGTTTCTTTGATCTGAACTTATTTTTCAGCACCTTGCTGAAATCACGCACATCTTCACCTGATGTTGTCTAAAAATGTAAAATAAATCAAATTTAGTTAAGAATTAATAATGAACCAATCTACTCAACTCACTCTATCATCCACGCTTTCCCTGCTAAATGTCTTTGAAGATGTAAAATTAAAGAGTCTGCAATTCTGAGGGAAAAAGTCACTATCTTTCTGTAAGATTATGATAAAGGTTAGATATGTCTGAATGTGAGTTTCGAACAATTAAGCTTGAGTTTCATACAGTCGTACAGCATGAAAAAAGATCCTTTGGTCCAACCAGTCTATGCTGATCACAATCCCAAACTGAACTAGATACACCTGCCTGTGCTTGGCCCATATCTCTCCAAAGATTTCTATCATCTTTCTATCTTCTGGCTACAACATCACCTCAACAGAATTCTCCATCTTGTGGTCAAATACTAAAACTATACAATTAACTCATTTCAAATGATACACAGATCCAGGATTCACATTAGTGGCCTTTCTGGTTGAATTGCTAATTATTTTAACAACAGTGCATTTTTTGTCCAATTATGCCATGTATAATTACTGATCCAAAATTCATCTCATTGGGTTTTTTTTTTGGTTTTTTGTATTGAGTCGAAGATGAGATCAATACATTGGTGAGAAATTATCTTGGTTTGCAGATTCAAAGTCACTATAGTCCCAGACGGGACCACAGGACTGCTCTCACAGTGGACAAAGAGATAACTGGAGGTGGTTTAAATTGAAGGTTGCCACACCTCAGATGAGGAGACAGGTTGAGAAGGAGACTCCTACATTGTAACTTCAGACAGTGTAGTATTCCATGCTGTTGGTATCATTCTGAATTACAAACCAGCCAACTGAGCTAACTGGCTCCCAGGCAAAATATACAATCAGTTTGGATAGATATGAACACCAAAGGAAAGTCGTCACAGCTGTGACAGTTTCAGATTCATGCATCCCCTGACAGAAGATACAGTCCAGGAGAGCATACAGTCTATAGACCAAGAGGTAATCGGATCTTGGAAGAAAGATGTTACAATAAACTGTGAATCCAATTGGCACAGGTAGCATGGAGGATTCTTTTTATAGTCACGGGATGTGGATGTTGCTGGCTGACCCCAATTATGAGGAACGGACGGCTGGAGCAGGACGGGGGGGTGGGGGGAAGGAGCAGGACGGGGGGGTGGGGGGAAGGAGCAGGACGGGGGGTGGGGGGCAGGAGCAGGACGGGGGGTGGGGGGCAGGAGCAGGACTGGGGGGGAGAAGAGGAGCAGGACGGGGCGGGGGAAAGGAGCAGGACGGGGGGGGGGAAAGGAGCAGGACGGCGGGGGGGGGAAAGGAGCAGGACCGGGGGGGGGAAAGGAGCAGGACGGGGGGGTGGAAAGGAGCAGGACGGGGGGGGGGGAAAGGAGCAGGACGGGGGGGGGGAAAGGAGCAGGACGGGGGGGGGAAAGGAGCAGGACGGGGGGGGGAAAGGAGCAGGACGGGGGGGGGAAGGAGCAGGACGGGGGGGGGAAGGAGCAGGACGGGGGGGGGAAGGAGCAGGACGGGGGGGGGGGAGGAGCAGGACAGGGGGCAAGGAGGAAGGGAGATGAACACAGCAGACAGGCTGACATCACCTCTACACCCAGAATATTCAGACCCTTCAGAAGCGTTTCTCCCTGCGACTCCTGAAACAGACTCTCGCAGCCATGCGCCGGCACCTCCACACACTGCAATCCAGCCTGCCCCAGCTCAGAGCCTCCCTCTCCCAGACCTGCACATGACCCCTGCTGTTTTTTATCCGCCGCAGGATCCACAGACTGAACACCCAGTTCCACTCAGCTTTACTGGACACCAAACATCCTAAGTACAACCAACTCACGGGTCCCTGCCACCCACAAGAGGATTCCTGCGCCTCCCAAATCCCGAGTCTGTACCTGCCCCGCCGCCATTGACCATGAAAACACGGCCGGAGACCCCACCGATGACGTCACATCCACCTCCGCCGGCCGCACCACTTCCGGAACCGCTGCTGCAGTCACCACCTCCACTTCCAGGTACTACACCTCAGACACCACCCTCACCCCTGCTGCTGCCGCCCACCCCGATCCTCCAACCGCCGACGGAACCCCGCCCACGGCCGACGGAACCCCGCCCACGGCCGACGACCTCATCGCTCCGCCCACAGCCAGCAGCCCCAGAGGCGACAGCCACACCCGGCTCTGCCGCATGTTCACCGTCTCCCCAGACCTCCCACTGACTGAGGACGAACGGTTAGTCCTCAGGAAGGGGCTCACCTTTGTCCCCAACAACCACACATCAACCAATACCAGTCATGATTGGACATAGAGCAGTTTTTCCACCGTCTTCACCTCCACGCCTACTTCTTCAACCGGGAGCCGAACCCTCCCTCCACTGACCCCTTCACCCTCTTCCAACACAAGTCCTCCTCCTGGAGACCACCCCCAGGCCTCCTACGCTCCCTCAACCTCTCCTTCTCCAACTGCCGTCGAGACATGAGCCGCCTCAACCTCTCCACCCCTCTCACCCACTCCAACCTCTTCCCTGCAGAACGGGCAGCCCTCCGCTCCAACCCCAACCTCACCATCAAACCCCCAGACAAGGGTGGCGCAGTGGTAGTATGGCGCACTGACCTCTACATCGCCGAGGGCAGACGCCAACTCTCTGACACCACCTCCTACCGCCCCCTTGATCATGACCCCACACCCGAGCACCAAACCATCATCTCCAACACCGTTCATGACCTCATCACCTCAGGGGACCTCCCACCCACCGCCTCCAACCTCATTGTTCCCCAACCCCGCACGGCCCGTTTCTATCTCCTTCCCAACATCCACAAACCTGCCTGCCCTGGTCGACCCATCGTCTCAGCCTGTTCCTGCCCCACCGAACTCACCTCCACCTATCTGGACTCCATTTTCTCCCCTGTGGTCCAGGAACACCCTACCTACGTCCGTGACACCACCCACTCCCTCCCCCTCCTCCAGGACTTCCAATGTCCTGGCCCCCAACACCTCATCTTCACCATGGACGTCCAGTCCCTATACACCTGCATTCCGCATGCAGATGGCCTCCAGGCCCTCCAATTCTTCCTGTCCCGCAGGCCCGACCAGTCCCCCTCCACCGACACCCTCATCCGCCTAGCTGAACTCGTCCTCACCCTCAACAACTTCTCTTTTGACTCCTCCCACTTCCTACAGACTAAGGGGGTGGCCATGGGCACCCGCATGGGCCCCAGCTATGCCTGCCTCTTTGTAGGTTACGTGGAACAGCCCCTCTTCCGCACCTACACAGGCCCCAAACCCCACCTCTTCCTCCGGTACATTGATGACTGTATCGGCGCCGCCTCTTGCTCCCCAGAGGAGCTCAAACAGTTCATCCACTTCACCAACACCTTCCACCCCAACCTTCAGTTCACCTGGGCCATCTCCAGCACATCCCTCACCTTCCTGGACCTCTCAGTCTCCATCTCAGGCAACCAGCTTGTAACTGATGTCCATTTCAAGCCCACCGACTCCCACAGCTACGTAGAATACACCTCCTCCCACCCACCCTCCTGCAAAAATTCCATCCCATATTCCCAATTCCTTCGCCTTCGCCACATCTGCTCCCACGATAAGACATTCCACTCACACACATCCCAGATGTCCAAGTTCTTCAAGGACCGCAACTTTCCCCCACAGTGATCGAGAACGCCCTTGACTGCGTCTCCTGTATTTCCCGCAACACATCCCTCACACCCCGCCCCCGCCACAACCGCCCAAAGAGGATCCCCCTCGTTCTCACACACCACCCCACCAACCTCCGGATACAACGCATCATCCTCCGACACTTCTGCCATCTACAATCCGACCCCACCACCCAAGACATTTTTCCATCCCCACCCCTGTCTGCCTTCCGGAGAGACCACTCTCTCCGTGACTCCCTTGTTCGCTCCACACTGCCCTCCAACCCCACCACACCCGGCACCTTCCCCTGCAACCGCAGGAAATGCTACACTTGCCCCCACACCTCCTCCCTCACCCCTATCCCAGGCCCCAAGATGACATTCCACATTAAGCAGAGGTTCACCTGCACATCTGCCAATGTGGTATACTGCATCCACTGTACCCGGTGTGGCTTCCTCTACATTGGGGAAACCAAGCGGAGGCTTGGGGACCGCTTTGCAGAACACCTCCGCTCAGTTCGCAACAAACAACTGCACCTCCCAGTCGCAAACCATTTCCACTCCCCCTCCCATTCTTTAGATGACATGTCCATCATGGGCCTCCTGCAGTGCCACAATGATGCCAGCCACCCAAAGGTTGCAGGAACAGCAACTCATATTCCTCCTGGGAACCCTGCAGCCTAATGGTATCAATGTGGACTTCACCAGTTTCAAAATCTCCCCTTCCCCCACCGCATCTCAAAACCAGCCCAGTTCGTCCCCTCCCCCCACTGCACCGCACAACCAGCCCAGCTCTTCCCCTCCACCCACTGCATCCCAAAACCAGTCCAACCTGTCTCTGTCTCCCTAATCTGTTCTTCCTCTCACCCATCCCTTCCTCCCACCCCAAGCCGCACCCCCATCTACCTACTAACCTCATCCCACCTCCTTGACCTGTCCGTCTTCCCTGGATTGACCTCTCCCCTCCCTACCTCCCAACCTATACTCTCTCCACCTATCTTCTTTTCTCTCCATCTTCGGTCCGCCTCCCCCTCTCTCCCTATTTATTCCAGAACCCTCACCCCATCCCCGTCTCTGATGAAGGGTCTCGGCCCGAAACGTCAGCTTTTGTGCTCCTCAGATGCTGCTGGGCCTGCTGTGTTCATCCAGCCTCACATTTTATTATCTTGGATTCTCCAGCATCTGCAGTTCCCATCATCTCTGACATCAGCTTCCCTGCGTCTCTGATGCTGCTTGTCCTGCTGTGTTCATCCAAATCAACACCTTGTTACCCCCCATTCTCCTTTGTTTGTGTTTTCTTGCTCTTCCTCCCTCCCTCTGATTCTCACCCCCTCTCTCACCTCTGCTGGCTCTAATTTCACTCCCTTGTCATGTTCCCTTATTTCCATCTTTCTGTCCCTTCTCTCTCTCTCTCCGCCCACAAACTCACTCTGGCTTTATTCACAGAGAGTACAAGAGGAAAGGAAACCAAAGCACGCAGCGCCTTCGGCTGAGAGAGAAATGAAGAACTGCCGGAGATTTTCCAAACCCTGACACAGGGGTTGCCTCTCTCTCTCTCTCGACAGTCTCTGTGACTGCCCCATCAAACCCCACACCCATTCCCGTCCCATGGTGTCTCTCCACTAACCCACCTCCGGTTGGAAATGCAAACACAAGTTGCTGGAAATGCTCAGCATCTGTGAAGTAAAAGTCCCGAGGTAGCGTTTTGGGTGCGATGACCCTTTCCCTCAGAGCTCCGGCTGGAAATGCTCCAGCCTCTGAGACAGGGTCCCCTTGAGGTCGGAGAGCTGCGGCTCCACCTCGGCTGTTCGCTTGGCATCAGGAGCTCCCCTCAGTCCCTGGAAGGGGTATGATCACCCCCTAACCTTATACTGACAGTGGTTGTGTCCTTCCCTCATCCCCGGGAGCCCCTCCTGCCTTCTCACCTTGTTGCCAGGGTGCTATTTGACTACGGAGGGCTGTGCGATAAAGATCCTACTTCCCACAGCAGCAGGGGGAGGGGGCATCCCTTCGCTCCTAAAACACCTCCTCCCATCCAATCTTGTGGCAATGGCTGTTCGGCTGCAGAAAGCGGCGCTGCCCGTGACCCCAAACCTCCCTACAACACCCCTCTCCTAATCCGACCCTTTTGCAGTAGCTGTCGGCCACTCAGTCACTGGGCTGCACACTAGTGACTCTCCCCATGTCCACTCACTTCCAGGACGGCTATCCTCCAACCCCGACCCCATCCCATCCGCCTCCTTCCCTTTACCATGTGGTACGAGAGCTGCAGGCTGGTTGGCTATGGAAACCCGCGCAAGGCTGAATAACAGACACCCTCCCGATGTCCCCAGCCTTCCCCTCACCCGGGGAGGGGAATTCTCACCCCCAAAACATCCATTCCCAACACCTCGCTTTGGGATAGGAGCGGCGCAGGATGTGAAACAGGGACCGTGCTCATGTCCCCAATCCTCCCTTCACCCCAAACCACCACCCCCAGCTTACCTTGCAGTAGGACATAGTTGTAGGCTGCTCAGCTACGGAAGGCGTCGCGGACCCGTGGCCGGATGCTCGGGGAGCGCGGGCTCGGTGCCAGGCAGCTGTGCCCAGGCGCCGGGTGAAGAGGCCTTCTCCCACCTTGGATCCCCGCTCCCGACGCAGGGCCGAGCCACTGAGCAGCGAGCGCTCCAGCAGCCAGGATGCCTGCTCCCAGCCCGGTGGTCATGCTGGAGGCCGCTGGAGAACATGAGGTTGTAGGGGTCCGGGAGCGTGGTGCGATGATCCCCGCTGCCGAACAGCTGGGTCCTCAGAACCCTCCTGGGAAAAGGGATCGAGACAGGGGACTCGTCGCCGACGGAGAGCGGGGGAAAGGCGTGAGTAGGAACAGGAGAGGAAGGGGATTTACTGAGAGGGAGAAAGAGACAGACTCTGTGTGTGTGTGAGAGAGAGAGGATCAGAAATGCAGTCTGATTGCGGATGGGTTGGGTTTAAATAGAGATTTTTAAACTTCGTTCAAAAAAACTCACAATGCTCCCTGCTGAGCGGGTGGAGAGGCTCGGATAGAGAGGAAGAGAGACACAGGGGGGCGCGGGAGAGGGGACAGAGAGAGGTTCACAGGGAGAGACGGAGAGACAGGGGAGACAGGGGAGAGAGAACGGCAGAAGCACACACAGAGGGAGCCAGATACAAGACGAGAGATAGAGAGGGGCGCACACAGAGACCAAAGAGACAGAGTGAGAGAGGAGAGAGACAGAAGTGCACAGCGAGGTGGCAGAGACAAGACGACAGAGAGAGACAGAGACATAGAGTGAGGCACACACAGAGAGTTGGAGAGACAGAGATTGTGTGTGTGGCGGGGGGTGAGTTTGGAGAAAATAGGAGAGAGAGAGACAGAGTCGTCCAGTTGTACAGCAGGGAAACAGACCCTTCAGTCCAACTCCTCCAGGCCGACCAGACACCGTAACTGACTAGTTCTGTTTGCCAGCCTGGAGCCCATATCCCTCCAGCCCCTTCCTATTCATGTGTCCCTGCAGGTGACTTCTCAATACTGTGAGTATAACAGCCTCTGTCACTCCTCTGGCAGTTCATGCCACACACAAACTACACTCGGGAGAACACGTTGGCGCCAAATCCCCCTCCCATCCTCTGAGAAAAGGAACCGGAAATGACATCACCAACCCAAGGAAACCGGAACACTTAAAGAGAAGGCGGGACCTAACTCCAGCGCTTCCCCGGATGCTCCCTGAAGATTTTACCCGGAATGGTGCCGAAACGTCTGCAAACTAACCTTCCAGCTCAGTGAGCAATCTTACATCCAGAACCTCAACCCTGAGCTACAAATCTTCTCAAAACTCGATAATGCTTTGCCACTTGATTAACAGGTGCATCCTTTTTTTAAAAAAAAATAAACTTTTTTTGCTGGATGTATGACTGACTGGCCAGTGTTTATTGTCCTTCCTTAACTGAGCCTTGGGAGCTCTGCAGACCAATGCTATCAACGTGGATTTCACAAGCTCCAAAATCTCCCCTCCCACCACTGCATCCCAAAACCAGCCCAGCTCGTCCCCTAATCTGTTCTTCCTCTGACCGATCCCCTCCTCCCAGCTCAAGCCAAACCCCCATTCCCTACCAACTAACCTCTTCCTGCCCCCTTGACCTGTCGGTCCTCCCGAGACTGACCTGTCGGTCCTCCCCAGACTGACCTATCCCCTCCCTACCTCCACACCCACACTCACCTGTACTGGCTTCATGTCCGCCCCTTTTACTTAAGACGAGAAGACATCGGAGTGGAAGTAGGGCCATTCGGCCCATCAAGTCCACTCCACCATTTAAATCATGGCTCAGGGGCATTTCAACTCCACTTCCCTGAACTCTCCCCGTTGCCCTTGATTCCTCGTGAGATCAAGAATTAGTCGATCTCTGCCTCGAAGGCATCCAACGTCCTGGCCCCGACTGCACTCCGTGGCAATGATTTCCACAAGCCCGCCACTCTCTGGCTTTACAATTGTCATCTCATTTCCGTTTCAAATTTACCCCCTCTAATTTTTAGGCTGTGCCCACGGGTCCTAGTCTCCCGGCCTCACGGAAACAACTTCCTAGCGTCCACCCCTTCTGAGGCAGACATTATGTTGTAAGTTTCTATTAGATCTCCCCTCAACCTTCTAAACTCTGATGAGTACAATCCCAGGATCCTTAGCCGTTCATCATATGTAAAACCTACCACTCCAGGGATCATCCGTGTGAATCTCCGCTGGACACGCTCCAGGGCTAGTATGTCCTTTCTGAGGTGTGGGGCTCAAAATTGGACATGGTATTCTAAATGGGGCCTAACTAGAGCTTTATAAAGCCTCAGAAGCACATCGCTGCTTTTATATTCCAACCCTCTTGCGATAAAGGACAACATTACATTCGCTTTCTTAATTACGGACTCTACCTGCAAGTTAACCTTTAGAGAATCCTGGACCAACACTTCTAGATTCCTTTGTACTTGAGCTTTACGAATTTTCTCACCATTTAGAAAATAGTCCATGCCCGTATTCTTTTTACCAAAGTGCAAAACCCCACATTGAATTTCATCAGCCATTTCCTGAACCACTCTCCTAAACTGTCTAACTCTTTCTGCCGCTTCTCCACCTCCTCAGTACTACCTGCCTGTCCACCTATCTTCGTATCATCGGAAAACTTCGCCAGAATGACCCCGGTCCCTTCATCCAGATCATCAATACGTAAGGTGTACAGCTGCGGCCCCGACACCGAAACCTGCGACACCAATCGTCACCGGTTGCCATGCCGAAAAACAGCCTTTTATCCCAACTCTCTGCCTTCTATCAGACAGCCAATCCTCAATCCAAGCCAGTAGCTCATCTCGAACACCATGGGCCCTCACCTTGCTCAGCAGCCTCCCGTGAGACACTTACGTAAGGCCTTTTGGAAGTCTAGATAGATAACATCCACTGGGTTTCCCTGGGCTAACATACTTGTTACCTCTTCAAAGAATTCTAACAGGTTTGGCAGGCACGACCTCCCCTTACTACATCCATGCTGACTTGTTCTAATCTGACCCTGCACTTCCAGGAATTTCAAAATCTCATCCTTGACAATGATTCAAGAATTTTATTAACTACCGAAGTCAGGTTAATCGGCCTGTAATTTTCCATCTTTTGCCTTGATTCTTTCTTAAACAAGGGGGTTACAACATCAATTTTCCAATCATCTGGGACTTACCCTGACTCCAGGGACTTTTGAAAGATCACATCCAAAGCCTCTGCTATTTCCTCAGCCACCTTCCTCAGAACTCTAGGATGTAGCCCTTCGGGGCCAGGAGATTTAGCAATTTTTAGACCTTTTAGCTTTTCTAGCACTTTCTCTTTTGTAATGCCTACCGTACTCAACTTTGCCCCCTGACTCTCCCTAAGTGTTGGCATACTACTCATGTCTTCCACTGTGAAGACTGACGCAAAGTACTTATTAAGTCCTTCAGCTACTTCCTTATCTCCCATCACCAGCCTTCCAGCATCAATTTGGAGCGGCCCAGTGTCTACTTTTGCCTCATGTTTGTTTCTTATGTATTGAAAGAAGCTTTCACTGTGATTTCTAATATGACTAGCTAGCCTACCTTCATATTTGATCCTCTCCTTCCTTATTGCTCGTCTGTCTCCTCTGCACCTATCTTCCCCTCTGTCCATCTTCAATCTGCCTTCCCCCTCTCCCTGTTTATTTCAGAACTGTCTCCTCCTCCCTCTTTTCTGATGAAGGGTCTCTGCCCGAAATGTCAGCTTTTGTGTTCCTGAGATGCTGCTTGGCCTGCTGTGTTCATCCAGCTCCACACTTTGTTATCTTGGATTCTCCAGCATCTGCAGTTCCCATTTTCTTTTTATTTTGGGGGCAGCTGCTGTCAATACCCACCCAAACAAAAGCTTCATTTGTCATTTTCAAAATTGGTAATAGCCCACAATCTGCTGAGTGAACAAAAAAAGTACCCATTTGCCTGTGACTCTCAGATGAATTTCTTTCCGATTTGTTTATTCTTTATTGAGACATAGCTGTTGCTGATTGTCCAGCATGAACTGACTTCTTGAACAGCTTCATGTTGCTGTACAGAGACCCACAATGCTGTTCCAAAAGAGATTACGAAGATAGACTCAGTAACAACCATTCATTTCCAAATAAGTTTGTGAGTAGCTTGGAGGTGATTTTTACTGGGGTTAGTGCTACCATGTCTGATGTCCTTGCCCTTGAAGATGAGTTTTCTAAGTCTGGAAAGGTGTGTGTCAGAATAGTGGGTAAAAAATGTGGCAGTGCATCTTGTACAGGGACACATTATTGTCTCTTGGAGTTGGCTGTGGAGAGAATGGATACGGTGCCAATCAAGGGGCTGCTTTGGCCTAGACTCAAGATTGTTTTCAGTGTTGTTGGATCTGCACCGTCATTGACACACTTCTGACTTGAGAATTGGAGGAGGGCTGCAGGCTTCGGAGTGTCAGCAGTTTCTACATCAAATCGCAGAGTCGTCTTGCTTTGTCTCTGAGTCTGTGGCCCCGAGTGATATCTAAAACCAGGTCATCTCTCTTGTGAGCTTGTTATTCTAAACTGGACATTGCGCTTTCTTTACTCAGAGAGTAGTAAGGGAATGGAATGCTTTGCTTGCAACGGTAGTAGATTCGCCAACTTTCGGTACATTTAAGTCGTCATTGGATGAGCACATGGACGTACATGGAATAGTGTAGGTTAGATGGGCTTCAGATCGGCATGACAGGTCGGCACAACATCGAGGGCCGAACGGCCTGTACTGCGCTGTAATGCTCTATGTTCTAATGGTCTCTTCATTATAGAAAAGAGGTGATTGCATTTGAGCATGTGTGGAGGACATTCATCAGGATGTTCTGAGGGAGTGAAGCATTTTAACTCGATGGAGAGTCTGGATAAGTTTGAGATAACAGGAACTGTCAATGCTGGAGTCTGAGATAACACAGCGTGGAGCTGGAGGAACACTGCAGGCCAGGCAGCATCACTGTTTTATCTGGATAAGGTTGGCTTGTTTTCTTCCGAATAGGGAAGGTTGAAGAAGGTCCTGAAAAAATGGTCTGCATTCTGATGGGTCTCGGCGAGGGAAGCAGAACGACCATTCATGGGGTGGGAGGTTGGGGGGGCGGGGGGACGGGGGGGGAAGAGATACATACATTTAAGCTAAAAGGCTCAGAAGGAATTTCAGGAAAGAAAAGACACCCAGAAGGTGCTGGGGGTTTGGAATTCATTGTCTGGGACTTTAGTTGAGGTGGTGGATAATCTTTTCACATTAAAGAAAAAGGGTTGGTACAGCACTTAAAATGAAATAACATTCAAGGCAACGGGCCTATTGCTAAAACATGAGCCGAATGTGAACTTAGTGTGGCTTCAGTGGTTACAGACACAATGGAATGAAGTGCTTGTTCAATTCACACAGATGATCCCTGGAATGGTAGGCTTCACCTACGATGAATGGCTAAGGATCCTGGGATTGTACTCACTACAGTTCAGAAGGTTGAGGGGAGAACTAATAAAAACTTACAAGATAATGTATGGTTTAGAAGAGGTGGACGCTAGGAGGTTGTTTCCGTTAGCAGGGGAGACGAGGACCCGTGGGCACAGCCTTAAAATTCGAGGGGTTCAATTTAAAACTGAAATCAGACGACATTTCTTCAGGCAGAAAGTGGTGGGCTTGTGGAATTCATTGCCGCAGAGTGCAGTGCAGGCCGGGATTTTGGACGCCTTCAAGGCAGAGATTGACAAATTCTTGATCTCAAAAGGAATCAAGGGCTACGCGGAGAGTGCAGGGAAGTGGTGTAAAAATGCCCATCAGCCATGATTTAAATGGTGGAGTGGACTTGATGGGGCGAATGGCCTTACCTCCACTCCTATGTCTCACGGCCTTATGGTCTAATTCTGGAGAATTCTCTTATTCTATGATTCTGGAGCAGGGGACAGTGAGTGGACAGCACAGGACAGTTCACTTAACTTCTCCTTTACCAATCTTCTATCTGCCTCCCCACTTCTCCCTATTTTTTTCAGAATCCCCTTCTCCTCCACCATTTTTGAAGAAGGGTCTCGACCCGAAACGTCAGCTTTCTTGCTTCTCTGATGCTGCTCGGCCCGCTGTGTTCATCCAGTTCTACACCTTGTTGTCTCAGATTCTCCAGCATTGGCAAGTTCCTACTATCTCTTGAGGAAGCTTACTTGTTTTTGCACCCAAACTGTGGTGAGAATGTGGAACGCACCGACTGTGTGGGTGGTAGAGTCAGAAACCATGACGACATTTAACAAGTCTTTGATTGGGCATTTGCGATGCCAAGGCATACAAGGCTCTGGGTCGAGAGCTGGGAAATGTGATGAGAATAGTTTGGGACTTGCATCTTGTGAGGGCACATACAATTTGCTGAAGGGTCTGTTCCATTGCCATGGCACTCTATTATGCTGTCCCTCAATGATCCTACGACAAGTAAGTGAAGGTTTACAGAAACAGATAGTTTTCAAGGACAATGCCAAAAGGAAAAGTGATGCACAGGCAAAGTGCATGTAAGAATTTAACCAAGGATTAACACCACTGAAGAACTGGAATTTGTGCCAATGCACCAAACGTGCAGATGAAAATGCAGTGTCCAGTTTGATTGCAAACAGCAACAACCACCAGTTAGTAACATGATCAATGGAAATATCTGAATGCCTGCTGTTGTGATCTCAAGCATTTACCTGCGTCGAGTGAAATCCACCACCATAGTTCTGTTGCATCATTGGCCACCTGGCAATCGGTGTTGCATAGTCAATATCATTCCTTGACAACGCTTGAAGCAAGGCAGAAGCAGTGGTTTCCACAGTCATCGCAGAAGCCTGTGCTGCTTCAATTGGATACGGCTTCTCGTCCTCCAACAATGGAGGCTTTCCAGGAACCAACATCAGAATCTGTCATTTGAGAAAGGGATTAGCTGAGAATAAAGTTTACATCATATAGATTTTTGTTTGCATTTCACCAACACAACAATGGTTTTGCTGGTCAAGATCCAGCATTATCTCACCACTGATGTCTATAACATTCTCCATACTTTCCGCTCAGTGATGGGTCCTTTTGTTTGGGAAAAATAGGCACCTTCAAATGCAAATGGATCAAGGTGAGCTTTAGTTTCTCATCAGGCTACATGGCAGTTATTACAAGATGTTACGAACAAAAGGTGAAGGAGCAGATGAAACCATTCACCAGTCTGGATGATCTTCTTGCCCTCATCCTGAGGAGGCATCACAGATCTTAACTTACACGCAATTCAAATTATTTCATGCAATGACAAGACTGAATGTTCCGGATACTGCAAATGCCATGGCACCTGGCAGCATCCCACAAACTGTCCTGGAACAATGTGCCCCAAGGTCGCCACGCCAACAGTAAATGTTTTCCAGTACATTTTTAAACACTTGCAACACTCACATTTCAGAGAAAGATGACCTATCACGCAATCGGCAGACAAATTGTCCTGACCAATTATGACCTCAATGTATTCTCAATCATCAGCAAAGTAATGCAACATCTGGATGACAGTGCTGTCAAACAGCTGCACACTAAGGTTCAGTTTACTTTTCGTCATGCCACACTTCTCGTAACCTCGTTCAGGATTTACCACAAATATGATCAGAGATCCTGAGCTTGAAAAGGAAGGAAAGTGCAATCTGTCATTTCCACCCTGGCAACTTCTGATTGAATGTGGTGTTAAGCAGAGGAATAGAAAATTGAGTCAGTGGCATTCACTGGATACCTGCACTGGTTGAAGTCATGTCTTCATTTGAACCAAAGTGGAGACATGAACGTTCATTGAATATTGTCCAGGTGTCCAGCAGAATTCATGACTTTTCCAACAGTGAAGTCAACGATGAGAAAATACAGTGAGACTTGGACAACGATCAGGCTTGGCCTGATAAACGATAAGTAACATTTGCACCATACAAGTGCGAAGCAGCAATCAGCTCCAACAAGAGCGAATATGACCATATCACAAAATTCCATGGAAATGAGGTAAGAAAAATTCAGTGCTTGTCTTTGACTCTCACAGAATCCGTGAGCTTAAGAATTTAATTCTCCTGTACTGTCGCCCACTGAGGTACTTGGCTATCCACTTAATCAAGGTTAACACTGATCTAAAACTAAACTGGAACGGTTATATAATCAGCAGCTGCCAGGTCCGTGGTACAAACCGCCCTGCTGTGGGACAGGGTCAGGCAAATCCAAGTGAGTGATCGTGGTTGGAGACTCATTCGTTGGGGGCATAGTTTCTGTAGCCACATTTGAGATACCAGGGCTGTGTGTTGCTTCTCTGGTACCAAGGTCAAGGACATCTCTGAGTGGTTGCAAGAAATTCTTAAGGGGGAGGGTGAGCAGCCAGAGGCCATTGTGCACATTGGTACCAATGACGTAGGTAGAAAGAGGGATGAGATCCTGTGGACTGTGTACAAGGAGTTAGCAAAGAGGCTGAAAGGCAGGACCTAGAGGGTAATAATTTATGGGTTGCCACGAGTGCCACATGTTAGTGAGTTAAGTCAGAGAAAGATAGGTGAGATGAATGCATTGGTTAAGGAGCTGGTACTGGGGGCAGGCTTTCAGGTTCATGGATAATTGCGTCCGCTTCTTGGGCAAGGGGTGACCTGTGCAAGAGGGATGGGTTGCACCTAAACTGAACAGGAACAAATACCCTCACAGGGAGGTTTGCTAGTGCTACTTGGGAGGATTTAAAGACTGGCAGGCAGCTGGGAACCAGAGCAGCAGGTCAGCAAGTAGATGAATTGATGGCAGGTACATGCTGGGACCAATAAATCAGAAAAGAATGGCAGTCAGAGACAGGTACATGAACATGATGGCACGAACAAGCTGAAATATGTTTATTTCACTGCCAGGAGTATTACAGGTAAGGCAGATGAGCTTAGAGCCTGGATCAGTACATGGGACTCTGATGTTGAGGCCATTACAGAGGCTTGGTTGAGACAGAGACCGGACTGGGTGCTCAATGTTCCAGGGTTTCATTGCTTTAGACAAGATAGAGGGGAAGATAAAAGGAGGAGGTGCACTCCTAACCTGTGGGAAATGTTGCATCTGTACCTAGAAAGGACATTCTGGAGGGCTTGCCCACTGAGGCAACAGAGGTAGCGTTCAAAAATAAGATAGACACAATCACTCTGATCAGATTAAACTAATAGCCTGCTCCCCTTTTGCCACTGACACACTGAGGAACAAATATGTAGGCAGCTTTTGAAACAATGCAATGAGTCAGAGTTGTCACAGTCAGTGAATTTAACCTCCCCGGTATTGACTGGGACTCCCTTACAACAAGAGTTTAAATGAGGCTGAATTTGTTAAGACTATCCAAGAGAGTTTCTTGACACAGTATGTGGATAGAAGATGGGCCATGCTGGACTTTGTCCTGGTCAGGTAACTGGTGAGAAGGGTGGGAAAGCATTTTGGAAATAGTGATCACAACTCCTTCAATTTTAAGATTGCTATGAAGAAGGACAAGTCAGGACCTTGGGGGAGAGTAAATTATATCAATTTTAGGTAGGAGCTGGGGAGTGTTAATTGGGGGGAGCTGTCACATTTGCCATATGGGAATTGTTTAAAGGCCTGCTTATGAGTTTAGGATCAGGAAGGAGGAAGGACAACAATGGCAAGGTAAAAGACCCTTGGATAATTGGGGAGGTTGTGAAGTTAGTCAAAAGGGAAAAACAAAAATATATCAGGTTTAGGAAGCTAAAATCGAACAGGGCTGACATAAAGAAAGCAGAAAAAGAAAGGCGATCAAATGACCTTGGCAAGGAGGGTTGAAGGAAATCCCAAGGCATTCTGTGCATACATCTAAAACAAGGGGTTAAATAGCAAGAAGGTACGACCATTCAGGATAAAGGAGGGAACTTGTGTTTGGAAGCAGAGGATGTGGGCAAGATCCTAAATTAAGTCCGTGCATCACTATTCACTCAGGCGAAGGGTGTGGAGGATAGTGGGATTTGTGTGGAGCATGCTCATGTGATAACAGCATTTTGAAATCAAGAAAGAGCATTAAGGTGGATAAGTCCTCAGGACCCAATGGTATCTCCTCAAGGTTTTTGAGCGAGGTGAGAGAAGAGATTGTCGGGGCATTCAGCAATATCTTTGTATCCTTGGTAGCCACTGGAGGGGTACTGGAGGATTAGCAAGTTGCTAAATGTTCTTCTTCTGTTCAAGAAGGGAAATAGGGTCAATCCAGGAAACTATAGACTAGCGAGTTTCTCATCGTTCATTGGAAGCTATTGGAGAGAATTCTTAGGGATTGTATTCATCTGTATTTGGAACAGCATGGCCTCATTCGGGACAGTCAGCATGGCTTTGTGCAGGGCAGGTCATGTCTTCCTAACTTGACTGAATTTTTTGAGGAGGTGACGAATGTGATCAATGAAGGTAGAGCAGTGGATATTGTTGACATGGATTTTAGCAATACTTTCAACAAGGTGCCTCATGATAGGATCATCCAGAAAATTAAGATGCACCGAGTCAATGGTGGCTTGGATGCTTGGATTCACAACTGGCTTGCCCAGAGAAGACAGAGGCAAGAGGTGGAATGGTGCTTTTCAGGCTGTAGATCCAGGACGATTGGTGTTCCGCAGGGATCTGTGCTGGGACCTCTGCTGTTTGTGGTCTATACAAAATGACTGAGGTGAAAATATAGATGTATGGGTAAGCAAGTTTGCAGACAATAGAATGATTGGGAGAATCAGGATGAGTGTAGACGTCATAAAAGGATACAGATCAGTTGCAGAAACGGCAAGTGGATTTTAATCCATTAAATGTGAGATGCTCCACTTTGGGAAATCAACTATTACAGAAAAATATACAGTTAATGGCACCCCTCAGTGCAGAATTGTTAAGGTGGGGATGCAGGTGCACTCAATCTGTTCATTGAGAACTGTCGACGTGCTATCACCTCAATTTCTCTGTTCCCTGCACCAAACCCAACCTACGTCCTGCCCAACTGACTGCCCTCCACGCACTCATATCTCACCCTGACTTTGTTATTAAGCCTGCCGATAAGGTGGTGCTGTTGTGGTCTGGTGAGCTGAAGTCTACCTTGCAGAGGCTGAGCGCCAGCTCTCAGATACCTCCTCCGACTTCTCCTGGACCATGACCGCACCGGGCCATTGTATCTACTACAGTAACTGATCTTGGTCTATCCGGTGATCTTCCCCCTCTGTTTCCAAGCTGAAAGGCCACAGCTCCCCACAGGTTGCTCCTACGTCCCCCTAAAAATCCACAAATGAGACTGTCCTGGCAGACCCATTGTTTCAGCCTGTTCCTGCCCCACAGAACTCATCTCTTCCGACCTTGACTCAATCTTCTGTCCCCTGGTCCAAGCACTGCCCACGTACATCCAGAAATACTCTGATATTTTACGCAGTTTTAAAAACATCAGTTTGCCGGTTCCAGCTGCGTCCTCTTTACCATGAACGTGTAATTCCTTTACACATCCATTCCCCACCAGGAGGTTCTTAGGGCTGTCTCCTTCTTCTTGGAGCAAAGACCTGAACATGCCCCTCCCACCACCACCCTCCTCCACTTGGTCGACCTCATCCTCACCCTCAACAACTTGTTGTTTAACTCCTCTCATTTTCTTCGGGTAAGAGGAGCAGCTCCGGGCACCTGCGTGGGCCCGAGTTAAACCTGTCTCTTCACGGGGTACGTGGAACATTCCCACCCACAACACTTTCTCCGATACATCAATGATATCATCCGGCTGCTTCTCTCTCTTGTCTGACATTGGAAAACTTCATCAACTTCGCCTCCAATTTCCATCCTGCCCTCACTTTCACCTGCTCTACCTCTGACTCTACCCTTCCCTTCCTCAACATTTCTGCTTCCATTCCTGGGGGTAGGCTTCGCACTAATATCCATTACAAACTCTCTGACTCTCACAGCTACCTGGTCTATATATCCTCACACCCCACTTTCTGTAAAGACTCCAACCTCTTCTCTCACTTCCTCCATCTCCATCGAACATGTTCTCATGAGGCCAACATCAACAAGGGAGCCTCCAAAATGTCCATCTTCTTCCTCAACTGAGGATTCTCCGGCTCCGTGGTCGACAGGGCCCTCAACTGTGCCCAACCCAGCACTTTTGCCCTCACCTTTTCTCTTCCCTCCCAAGATAGCAATAAGGTTCCACTTGACCTTACCTATCAACCCACATACCCACATCCATACCAACCTCAGGCACCATTTCCACCACCACCAGCAGGATGCCGCCACCAGACACATATTCTCCTCCCCTCCCTTATCCGCCTTAACCGGATCACCAGGAGGAAATGCAAGCAGACACGGGGAGAACGTGCAAACTTCGCACAGACAATTGCCCGAGGCTGCAGTGCGAACCACTGAGCCACCGTGCTGCCCAGAATCTTGGTGGTGTGGATGAGCAGAGAGATCTCGGTGTCCATGTGCGTAGATCCCTGAAAGTTGCCACGCAGATTGATAGGCTTGTTCAGAAGGCGTATGGCGTGTTAGGTTTTATTGGTACAGAGATTGAGTTTCGGAGCCATGAGGTCATGTTGCAGCTGTACAAAACACTGGTGCGGCCGCGCTTGGACTATTGCGTACAGTTCTGATCGCCACATTATCGGAAGGATTTGGAGGGGGTTTATTAGGACCTTGTCTGGTGTGGAAGGAAGGTCTTATGAGGAAAAGCTTCGAGACTTGAGGCTGTTTTTGTCAGAAGAAGGTGAAGAGGCAACTTAATAGAGACATACAAGATAATCAGAGGATTAGATAGGTGGACAGCGATAGTCTTTTTCCTCGATGGCGATGGTGAGCACGAGTGGGGATAGGTTTAAATTGAGGGGAGATAGATAGATATGGGACACATGTCAGAGGGAGGTTCTTTATTCAGAGAGTAGTATGGGTGCGGAATGCCCTGCCTGCAACAGGAGTAGATTGCCAAGTTTAAGGGCATTTAAATGAACATTGCTAAATATATGGATGGTAATGGAATAGTGTCGGTTCGATGGGCTTCAGGTTGGATTCACAGGTTGGCGCAACATCGAGGGCCGAAGGGCCTGTACTGCGCTGTTATGTTCTATGTTCTATGTCATAATACTTCAGTGAATTCTGGTTACCCTGCCGTAGGAAGAATGCTGTTAAACTATACAGAGTGCAAAAATAATTACAAAAGGTCATTGCCGGGACTGGAGGGTTTACGAGGAGTGGTGGATAGGCTCGGACTTTTTCCGTGGAGTATCGGAGATGAAGGGGTGACTTCCAGAGGTGTAAAAAATCATGATGGGCATTGATAAGGGGAATAACCAAGGTAGGGGAGTCCAAAGCTAGAAGGGAGTAGGTTCAAATGTGAAAGGGGAAAGATTTAAAAGTGACCCGACCGGCAACTTTTCCCACACAGAGGGTGGTGCGTGAATGCAATGAGCTGCCAACAGACGTGGTAGAGGCAGATAAAATTTCTGTATTTAAAAGACATTTGGACAGGTACACAATGAGGAAAGGTTCAGACGGATACCAAACGCAGGCAAATGGGACCGGTTAAGTTTGGGACACCTGATCAGTACAGATGATTAGGAGTGAGGGTCCTGATTCTGTGCTGTATGACTCTATGAAACTATGACTGAAGAGCTAACTAGGTGTGTGGATGAGGGCAATGCATTTGACACAGTCTACTTGGGCTTCAGCAGAGCTTTTGACAAGATTCCCCATTTGAAGACTGTTAGAACAGGAAACAGTCCATGGGATCCGAGGACACATGTGCACAGGAAATCATAACTCATGTAATTTGAATGAGTTTTTTAAAGTAGTAATGAAGAGCATTGATTAAGGCAGAAACATGGACGTATATGGGTTTCAGTAAGGCGTTCAAGAAGGTTCCTCACAGTAGTCCAGTAGGGAAGTTAAATCACACGGAGCACAGGGAGAGCTAGCCATAGAAGATAGAACATAGAACATTACAGCACAGTACAGGCCCTTCGGCCCTCGATCTTGTGCTGACCTGTCATGCCGATCTCAAGCCCATCTAACCTGCACTATTCCATGTACGTCCATATGCTTGTCCAATGACCACTTAAATGTACCTGAAGTTGGCGAATCTACTACCGTTGCAGGCAAAGCGTTCCATTCCCTTACTACTGTCTGAGTAAAGAAACTACCTCTGACATCTGTCCTGTATCTTTCACCCCTCAATTTAAAGCTCTGCCCCCTCGTGCTCACCATCACCATCCTAGGAAAAAGGCTCTCCCTATCCACCCTATCTCACCCTCTGATTATTTTATATGTTTCAATTAAGTCACCCCTCAACCTTCTTCTCTCTAATGAAGACAGCCTCAAGTCCCTCAGCCATTCCTCGTAAGACCTTCCCTCCATACCAGGCAACATCCTAGTAAATCTCCTCTGCACCCTTTCCAAAGCTTCCACATCCTTCTTATAATGCGGTGACCAGAACTGTATACAATACTCCAATGCGGCCGCTTCAGAGTTTTGTACAGCTTCACCATAACCTCTTGGTTCCGGAACTCGATCCCTCTATTAATCAAAGCTAAAACACTGTATGCCTTCTTAACAGCCCTGTCAACCTGGGTGGCAACTTTCAAGGATCTGTGTTCATGGACACCGAGATCTCTCCGCTCATCTATACTACTAAGAATCTTACCATTAGCCCTGTACTTTGCCTTCTGGTTACTCCTGCCGAAGTGCATCACCTCACGCTTGTCTGCATTAAACTCCATTTGCCACCTCTCAGCCCAGCTCTGCAGCTTATCTGTGTCTCTCTGCAACCAATCCTTTGTCACTATCCACAACTCCACCTATCTTGGTGTTGTCTGCAAATTTACGAACTCATCCTTCACTGCCCTCATCCAGGTCATTTATAAAAATGACAAACAGCAGTGGACCCAACACCGACCCTTGCGGTACCACCAGAAACTGGTCTCCAGGATGAACGTTTCCCATCAACTACCACCCTCTGTCTTCTTTCAGCAGGCCAATTTCCGATCCAAACTGCTATATCTCCCACAATTCCATTCCTCTGCATTTTGTACAATAGTCTGTTATGGGGAACCTTATCGAACGCCTTGCTGAAATCCATATACACCACATCAACCGGTTTACTCTCATCTATCTGTTTGGTCACCTTCTCAAAGAACTCAATAAGGTTTGTGAGGCACGACCTACCCTTCACAAAACTGTGGTGACTATCCCGAATCAATTTATTCTTTTCTAGATGATTATAAATCCTGTCCCTTAGAACCTTTTCCAACACTTTACCGACAAGTGAGGTAAGGCTCACTGGCCGATAATTACCAGGGTTGTCTCTACTCCCCTTCTTGAACAGGAGAACCACAATTGCTATCCTCCAGTCATCTGGCACTATTCCTGCAGACAATGATGAGTTAAAGATCAATGCCAAAGGCTCGGCAATCTCCTCCCTGGATTCCCCGAGGATCCGAGGATAAATCCCATCCGGCCCAGGGGTCATAGCTGTCTTCACCCTCTGTAGGATTTCAAATACCTCTTCCTTGTGAACCTCAATCCCACCTAGTCCAGTAGCCTGTATCTCTGTATTCTCCTCGACAACATTGTCGTTTTCTAGAGTGAATACTGTTGAAAAATATTCATTTCACGCTTCCCCTATCTCATCTGACTCCACACACAACTTCCCACTACTATCCTTGATTGGGCCTCATCTTACTTTTCCCATTCTTTTATTTCTTAAATACCGATAGAAAACCTTACGGTTTACCCTGATCCTATCCGCCAACAACTTCTCAAATCTCCTCCTGGCTCTTCTGAGCTCTCTCTTTCGGTCTTTCCTGGCTAACTTGTAACCCTCAAGCACCCTGACTGAGCATTCACATCTTGTAGTAACAGAAGCCTTCTGCTTCCTCTTGACCAGAGATTCCACTTCCTTCGTAAACCACGGCTCCCGCGCTCTACAGCTTCCTCCCGGCCTGACAGGTACATACTTATCTAGGAAACACAGGAACTTTTCCTTGAATAAGCTCTACATTTCTATTGTGCCCATCCCTTGCAGTTTCCTTCCCCATCCTATGCTCCCAAAATCTTGCCAAATCTCATCGGAATTGCCTTTCCCCCAGATAACTCTTGCCCAGTGGTGTACACCTCTACCTTTCCATCACTAAAGTAAACATAACAGAATTGTGATCGCTGAGGTTGGCAGTTTATTATCTTAGAATTGTGATCGCTATCACCAAGGTGATCACCTACTTCCAAATCTAACACCTGGCCAGGCTCATGACCCAGTTCCAAATCTGATGCGGTCACTGCACTCCAATTCCATTAGTCACTACATCCCACTTCCCTCAGTCACTGCATCCCACTTCACTCAGTCACTGCACCCCAAGGCCCGTCAGGCACTGCATCCCTATTACCTCATTCACTCCTTCCCATTACGTCAGTCACTGCATCCCATTTCACTCAGTCACTACATCCCACTTCACTCAGTCACTGCCTCCCATTACCCTCAGTCACTGCATCCCATTTCCCACGGTCACATCATCCCATTTCACTCAGTGACTGCATCCCATTTCACTCAGTCACTGCCTCCCATTTCAGTGAGTCACTGCCTCCCATTTCAGTGAGTCACACCCTCCCATTTCAGTGAGTCACACCCTCCCATTTCAGACAGTCACTGCATCCCATGTCCCCAGAGTCACTGCGTCCCATTACACTCAGGCACTGCATCCTATTTCCCTCAGTCATTGCATCACATTTCCCTCAGTCATTGCATCACATTTCACTCAGTCTCTGCTTCCAATTTCCCTCAGTCACTGCGTCCCAGTTCACTCAGTCAGTGTTTCCCATTACATTCAGTCACTGCGTCCCATTTCCCTCAGTCACTGCAAACCATTTCTGACAGTCACTGCAACCCATTTCACACAGTCACTGCATCTCCTTCCCCTCAGTCACTGCATCTCATTTCCCTCAGTCACTGCATCTCATTTCCCTCAGTCACTGCATCTCATTTCCCTCAGTCACTGCATCTCATTGTCCTCAGTCACGGCATCCCATTACACTCAGTCACTGCATCCTATTTCCCTCAGTCACTGCATCCCAATTCACTCAGTCACTGCATCCCATTTCACGCAGCCACTGCACCCCACTTCACTCAGTCACCGCATCCGATTTCACTCAGTCACTGCATCCCATTTCACTCAGTCACTCCATCCCATTACACTCAGTCACGGCGTCCCATTTCACTCAGTCACTGCCTCCCACTTCACGCAGTCACTGCCTCCCATTTCAGTCAGTCACTGCATCCCATTTCAGTCAGTCACTGCATCTCATTTCAATCAGTCAATGCATCCCATTTCACTGAGTCTCAGCATCCCATATCACTCAGGCACTGCATCCCATTTCCATCAGTCACTGCATCCCATTTCCTTCAGTCACTGCATCCCATTACACTCAGTCACTGCATCCCATTTCACTCAGTCACTGCATCCCTTCTAACGGAGACAGTGAATCCTATTCAACTGCAACAGTGAATCCATTTCGATCATCACCACACCCAATTCCCCACAGTCACGGCATCACATTACACTCAGTCACTGCATCCCATTACAGTCAGTCACTGCATCCTATTTCCCTCAGTCACTGCGTCCCATTTCACTCAGTCAGTGCATCCCATTTCCCTCAGTCTGGGCGTCCCATTTCACTCAGTCACTACATCCCATTTCACGCAGCGACTGCATCCCATTTCACTCAGCCACTGCACCCCATTACACTCAGTCACTGCACCCCATTACCGTCAGCCACTGCATCCCATTTCACTCAGTCACTGCATCCTATTTCCCTCAGTCACTGCGTCCCATTTCACTGAGTCAGTGCATCCCATTTCCCTCAGTCTGGGCGTCCCATTTCACTCAGTCACTACATCCCATTTCACGCAGCCACTGCATCCCATTTCACTCAGCCACTGCACCCCATTACACTCAGTCACTGCACCCCATTACCGTCAGCCACTGCATCCCATTTCACTCAGTCACTGCATCCCATTTCCCTCAGTCACTGCGTCCCATTTCCCTCAGTCACTGCGTCCCATTTCCCTCAGTCACTGCAACCTATTTCCCACAGTCACTGCATCTGCTTTCCCTCAGTCACAGCATCCCAATTCACTGAGACAGTGAATCTCATTGAACTGAAACGGTGCATCCCCTTACCCTCAGTCACAGCATTCCATTTCCCAGAGTCACTGCATCTCCTTTCCCTCAGTCACTGCATCTCATTTCCCTCAGTCACTGCATCCCATTTCACTCAGCCACAGCATCCCATTTCACTCAGCCACTGCATCCCATTTCACTCAGCCACTGCATCCCATTTCACTCAGTCACTGCATCCCATTTCACTCAGTCACTGCATCCTATTTAACGGAGACGTTGAAACCTATTCAACTGAGACAGTGCATCCATTTCCATCAGTCACCGCACCCGATTCCCGACAGTCACCGCATTCCATTTCCCTCAGTCACCGCATCCCATTTCCCTCAGTCACCGCATCCCATTTCCACCAATTACTGCATCCCATTTCACTCAGCCACTGCATCCCATTTCACTCAGCCACTGCATCCCATTTCACTCAGCCACTGCACCCCATTTCACTTGGCCACCGCATCCTAGATCACACAGTGACTGCATTACAGTTCGCACAGACACTGCAGCCCATTTCACACAGTCACTGCATCCCATTTCACACAGTCACTGCATCCCATTTCCACCAATTACTGCATCCCATTTCACTCAGCCACTGCATCCCATTTCACTCAGCCACTGCATCCCATTTCACTCAGCCACTGCACCCCATTTCACTTGGCCACCGCATCCTAGATCACACAGTGACTGCATTACAGTTCGCACAGACACTGCAGCCCATTTCACACAGTCACTGCATCCCATTTCACACAGTCACTGCATCCCATTACCCTCAGTCGGAGCATCCATTTCCCTCAGTCACTGCAGCCCATTTCACTCAGTCACTGCATCTCCGTTCCCTCAGTCACAGCATCCCATTTCCATGAGTCACTGCATCGCATTCCCCTCAGTCACGACATCGCATTCCCCTCAGTCACTGCATCCCATTTCCATCAGTCATGCATCCCATTTAGCTCAGTCACTGCATCCCATTTCACTCAGTTACTGCATCCCAGGTCACTCAGTCACTGCATCCCAGGTCACTCAGTCACTGCGTCCCATTTCAGATAGTCACTGCATCTCCTTTCCTCAGTCACTGCATCCCATTTCACCAAGTCACTGCTGCCCATTTCACTCAGTCACTGCGGCCCATTTAACAGTCACTGCATCCCATTTCCACAGTCACTGCATCCCATTTCCCAGTCACTGCATCCCATTTCACTCAGTCACTCCATCCCATTACACTCAGTCACGGCGTCCCATTTCACTCAGTCACTGCCTCCCACTTCACGCAGTCACTGCCTCCCATTTCAGTCAGTCACTGCATCCCATTTCAGTCAGTCACTGCATCTCATTTCAATCAGTCAATGCATCCCATTTCACTGAGTCTCAGCATCCCATATCACTCAGGCACTGCATCCCATTTCCATCAGTCACTGCATCCCATTTCCTTCAGTCACTGCATCCCATTACACTCAGTCACTGCATCCCATTTCACTCAGTCACTGCATCCCTTCTAACGGAGACAGTGAATCGTATTCAACTGCAACAGTGAATCCATTTCGATCATCACCACACCCAATTCCCCACAGTCACGGCATCACATTACACTCAGTCACTGCATCCCATTACAGTCAGTCACTGCATCCTATTTCCCTCAGTCACTGCGTCCCATTTCACTCAGTCAGTGCATCCCATTTCCCTCAGTCTGGGCGTCCCATTTCACTCAGTCACTACATCCCATTTCACGCAGCGACTGCATCCCATTTCACTCAGCCACTGCACCCCATTACACTCAGTCACTGCACCCCATTACCGTCAGCCACTGCATCCCATTTCACTCAGTCACTGCATCCTATTTCCCTCAGTCACTGCGTCCCATTTCACTGAGTCAGTGCATCCCATTTCCCTCAGTCTGGGCGTCCCATTTCACTCAGTCACTACATCCCATTTCACGCAGCCACTGCATCCCATTTCACTCAGCCACTGCACCCCATTACACTCAGTCACTGCACCCCATTACCGTCAGCCACTGCATCCCATTTCACTCAGTCACTGCATCCCATTTCCCTCAGTCACTGCGTCCCATTTCCCTCAGTCACTGTGTCCCATTTCCCTCAGTCACTGCAACCTATTTCCCACAGTCACTGCATCTGCTTTCCCTCAGTCACAGCATCCCAATTCACTGAGACAGTGAATCTCATTGAACTGAAACGGTGCATCCCCTTACCCTCAGTCACAGCATTCCATTTCCCAGAGTCACTGCATCTCCTTTCCCTCAGTCACTGCATCTCATTTCCCTCAGTCACTGCATCCCATTTCACTCAGCCACAGCATCCCATTTCACTCAGCCACTGCATCCCATTTCACTCAGCCACTGCATCCCATTTCACTCAGTCACTGCATCCCATTTCACTCAGTCACTGCATCCTATTTAACGGAGACGTTGAAACCTATTCAACTGAGACAGTGCATCCATTTCCATCAGTCACCGCACCCGATTCCCGACAGTCACCGCATTCCATTTCCCTCAGTCACCGCATCCCATTTCCCTCAGTCACCGCATCCCATTTCACTCAGTCACGCATCCCATTTCCATCAGTCACTGCACCCCATTTCACTCAGTCACTGCATCACATTACCCTCAGTCACTGCATCCCATTACCTTCAGTCGCAGGATCCCATTTCCCTCAGTCACTGCATCCCATTTCCCTCAGTCACTGCATCCCATTTCCCTCAGTCACTGCATCTCCTTTCCACAGTCACGGCAATCCCATTTCACAGAGTCACTGCATCTCCTTTCCATCAGTCACTGCGTCCCATTTCACTTAGTCACTGCGTCACATTTCCATCAATCACTGCATCCTATTTCTCAGTCACTGCATCCCATTACCATCAGTCACTACATCCCATTACCCTCAGGCACTGCATCACAGTACGCTCAGTCACAGCATCCCATTTCCCTCAGACACTGCATCCCATTCCCATCAGTCACTGCATCCCATTTCCCTCAGTCACTGCATCCCATTTCACTCAGTCACTGCATCTCCTTTCCTCAGTCACAGTATCCCATTTCACTCAGTCACTGCATCCCATTCCCCTCAGTCACTGCATCCCATTACCCTAGTCACAGTATGCCATTTCCCACAGTCACTTCATCTCCTTTCCCTCAGTCACTGCATCCCATTTCCATCAGTCAATGCGTCCCATTCATCTCAGTCACTGCATCCCATTCTCCTCAGTCACTGCATCCCATTTCACTCAGTCACTGCATCACTTTTCACTCAGTCACTGCATCTCATTTCCGTCAGTTACTCCATCATATTTCCATCAAACAAGGCATCTCATTTCACTCAGTCACTGCATCGCATTTCACTCAGTCAGTGCTTCCCATTTCACTTAGTCACTGCATGTCATTTCACTCAGTGACTGCATCCCATTTCCCTCAGTCACTGCGTCCCATTTCACTCAGTCTCTGCATCCCATTTCACTCAGTCACTGCATCACATTTCACTCAGTCACTGCATCACATTTCACTCAGTCACTGCATCACATTTCACTCAGTCACTGCATCACATTTCACACAGTCACTGCATCACATTTCACTCAGTCACTGCATTCCATTTCCCTCGGTCACTGTTTCCCGTATCTCACAGGCGCTGCATTCAATTTCCCACACTCACTGCATCCCATTTCCCATAGGCACAGCATCTCCTTTCCCTCAGTCTCTGCATCGCATTTCACTCAGTCAATGCTTCCCATTTCCCTCAGTCACTGCATCTCATTTCACTCAGTCACTGCATCTCATTTCACTCAGTCACTGCATCCCATTTCACTCAGGCACTGCATCCCATTTCACTCAGGCACTGTATCCCATTTCCCTCACTCACTGCACCCCAAGTCCGCTCGGGCACTGCATCCCCATGAACTCAGTCACTCCTTCCCAGGACCTCAGTCACTGCATCCCATTTCCCTCAGTCACTGCATCTCCTTCACCACAGTCACTGCATCCCATTCCCCACAGTCACTGAATCCCATTTCCCTCATTCACTGCATCCCATTTCCATCAGTCACTGCATCCCATTTATCTCAGTCACTGCATCTCATTCCCCACAGTCGCTGCACCCCATTCCCCACAGTCACTGCATCCCATTCCCCACAGACACGGCATCCCATTCACTTGAGTCGCAGCATCCCATTTCAAACAGACACTGCATCTCCTTTCCCTCAGTCACTGCATCCCTATTCACACAGCCACTGCATCCCAGTTCACACAGCCACTGCATCCCATTTCACACAGCCACTGCATCCCATTTCACACAGCCACTGCATCCCATTTCACTCCATGCTTCACCTTACACTCAGTCAGGGCATCCCATTTCCATCCGTCACGGCAATCCCATTTCACTCAGTCACTGCATCCCATTTCACTCAGTCACTGCATCCCATTTCACAGAGTCACTGCATCACATTACCCTCAGTCACTGCATCCCATTACCTTCAGTCGCAGGATCCCATTTCCCTCAGTCACTGCATCCCATTTCCCTCAGTCACTGCATCTCCTTTCCACAGTCACGGCAATCCCATTTCACTCAGTCACTGCATCCCATTTCACTCAGTCACTGCATCCCATTTCACAGAGTCACTGCATCTCCTTTCCATCAGTCACTGCGTCCCATTTCACTTCGTCACTGCGTCCCATTTCCATCAATCACTGCATCCCATTTCACCGTCACTGCATCCCATTACCATCAGTCACTACATCCCATTACCCTCAGTCACTGCATCACAGTACGCTCAGTCACAGCATCCCATTTCCCTCAGACACTGCATCACATTCCCATCAGTCACTGCATCCCATTTCCATCAGTCACTGCATCCCATTTCACTCAGTCACTGCATGCCATTTCCCATAGTCACTGCATCTCCTTTCCTCAGTCACTGCATCCCATTTCCCATAGTCACTGCATCCCATTTCCAACAGTCACTGCATCCCATTTCCAAGAGTCAGTGCATCCCATTTCCAAGAGTCAGTGCATCCCATTTCACTCAGCCACTGCTTCCCATTTCCCTCAGTCACTGCATCCCACTTCACTCAATCACTGCAGGACATTTCACTCATTGACTGCATCCTATTTCACTCTGACACTGCGTCCCGTTTCCCTCAGTCACTGCATCCCATTACCGTCCGTCACTCCATCCAATTACTGTCAGCCACCGCATCCCATTTCCCACAGTCACTGCATCCCATTTCCACCAATTACTGCATCCCATTTCACTCAGCCACTGCATCCCATTTCACTCAGCCACTGCACCCCATTTCACTTGGCCACCGCATCCTAGATCACACAGTGACTGCATTACAGTTCGCACAGACACTGCAGCCCATTTCACACAGTCACTGCATCCCATTTCACACAGTCACTGCATCCCATTACCCTCAGTCGGAGCATCCATTTCCCTCAGTCACTGCAGCCCATTTCACTCAGTCACTGCATCTCCGTTCCCTCAGTCACAGCATCCCATTTCCATGAGTCACTGCATCGCATTCCCCTCAGTCACGACATCGCATTCCCCTCAGTCACTGCATCCCATTTCCATCAGTCATGCATCCCATTTAGCTCAGTCACTGCATCCCATTTCACTCAGTTACTGCATCCCAGGTCACTCAGTCACTGCATCCCAGGTCACTCAGTCACTGCGTCCCATTTCAGACAGTCACTGCATCTCCTTTCCTCAGTCACTGCATCCCATTTCACCAAGTCACTGCTGCCCATTTCACTCAGTCACTGCGGCCCATTTAACAGTCACTGCATCCCATTTCCACAGTCACTGCATCCCATTTCCCAGTCACTGCATCCCATTACCATCAGTCACTACATCCCATTACCCTCAGTCACTGCATCACAGTACGCTCAGTCACAGCATCCCATTTCCCTCAGACACTGCATCACATTCCCATCAGTCACTGCATCCCATTTCCATCAGTCACTGCATCCCATTTCACTCAGTCACTGCATGCCATTTCCCTCAGTCACTGCATCTCCTTTCCTCAGTCACAGTATCCCATTTCACTCAGTCACTGCATCCTATTCCCCTCAGTCACTGTATCCCATTACCCTGAGTCACAGTATGCCATTTCCCACAGTCACTGCATCTCCTTTCCCTCAGTCACTGCATCCCATTTCCCATAGTCACTGCATCCCATTTCCAACAGTCACTGCATCCCATTGCCAACAGTCACTGCAATCCATTTCCAACAGTCACTGCATCCCATTTCCAAGAGTCAGTGCATCCCATTTCACTCAGCCACTGCATCCCATTTCCCTCAGTCACTGCATCCCACTTCACTCAATCACTGCAGGACATTTCACTCATTGACTGCATCCTATTTCACTCTGACACTGCGTCCCGTTTCCCTCAGTCACTGCATCCCATTACCGTCCGTCACTCCATCCAATTACTGTCAGTCACCGCATCCCATTTCCCACAGTCACTGCATCCCATTTCCACCAATTACTGCATCCCATTTCACTCAGCCACTGCATCCCATTTCACTCAGCCACTGCACCCCATTTCACTTGGCCACCGCATCCTAGATCACACAGTGACTGCATTACAGTTCGCACAGACACTGCAGCCCATTTCACACAGTCACTGCATCCCGTTACCCTCAGTCAGAGCATCCATTTCCCTCAGTCACTGCAGCCCATTTCACTCAGTCACTGCATCTCCGTTCCCTCAGTCACAGCATCCCATTTCCATGAGTCACTGCATCGCATTCCCCTCAGTCACTGCATCCCATTTCCATCAGTCATGCATCCCATTTAGCTCAGTCACTGCATCCCATTTCACTCAGTTACTGCATCCCAGGTCACTCAGTCACTGCATCCCAGGTCACTCAGTCACTGCGTCCCATTTCAGACAGTCACTGCATCTCCTTTCCTCAGTCACTGCATCCCATTTCACCAAGTCACTGCTGCCCATTTCACTCAGTCACTGCGGCCCATTTAACAGTCACTGCATCCCATTTCCACAGTCACTGCATCCCATTCCCCTCAGACACAGCATGCTATTTCCCACAGTCACCGCATCGCCTTTCCTCCGTTACTGCATCCAATTGCACTCATTCACTGCATCCCATTGCACTCAGTCACTGCATCCCATTTCACTCAGTCACTGCAACCCATTTCGCACAGTCACTGCAGCCCACTTCACGCAGTCACTGCATCCCATTTAAGAGTCACTGCATCCCAAAACCGTCAGTCACAGCATGCCATTTCTCTCAGTCACTGCATGCCATTTCCCACAGTCACTGCATCTCCTTTCCCTCAGTCACTGCATCCCATTAACCTCAGTCACTGCATCCCATTAACCTCAGTCACAGCATCCCATTTCACTCAGTCACTGCATTCCATCTCCCACCGTCACTGCATCCCATTCGCCACAGTCACCGCATCCCATTTCCCAAATACACAGAATCACCTTTCCCTCAGTCACTGCCTCCCATTACCCTCAGTCACAGCATCCCATTTCACTCAGTCACAGCATCCCATCTCCATCAGTCACTGCATCCCAGTTCACACATTCACTGCAGCCCATTTCACTCAGTCACTGCATCCCATTTCACTCAGACACTGCAACCCATTTCCCTCAGTCACTGCATCCCATTAGACATAGTCACAGCATCCCAGTTTACTCAGTCACTGCAACCCAGTTCAATCAGTCTCGGCATCCCATTCCCCTCAGTCACTGCATCCCATTACCCTCAGACACAGCATGCCATTTCCCACAGTCACTGCATCTCCTTTCCATCAGTCAACGCATCCCATTTCCATCAGTCACTGCATCCCATTTCCATCAGTCACTGTATCCCATTTCCCTCAGTGACTACAACCCATTTCCCTCAGTCACTACAACCCATTTCCCGCAGTCACTGTATCCTATTTCACTCAGTCACTGCATCTAATTACCCTCAGTCACTGCATCCCATTACCCTCAGTCACTGCATCCCAGTTCACACAGTCACTGCATCCAATTTCACTGAGTCACTGCATCCCGTTTCACTGAGTCACTGAATCGCATTTGTTGTTCTCACTTGAATGCAATGGTCATGAATCTCCTCCAATGGCTTGTCATGTATTTCCAATGCAAAATTTTACCAAGTTTTGATTTTCAATTTTGATTACATGTGTCTCCTCTATTCTATAAGATGCTGCAATAAACTCAAATTTGACGAATCATAATTCAACCACCATTACCGACAGAGTTAATTTCATCAAACAGATCCAATTAGAATTGTCACATTCCCAAATCCTGATTCAAGTTTTTCTAATTATGGGCCACGTGGTTAAGAAAAAAGACACTTAGAATCAGAGAGATGTACAGTCGGGAAACAGATCCTTTGGCCCAATTTGTCTATGTTGACCAGATATCCGAAATTAATTTAGTCCCATTTGCCAGCATTTGGCCCATATTCCTCTCAACCCATCCTATTCATGTACCCATCCACATGCCTTTTAAACGTACAAGCCTCCACCACTTCCTCTGGCAGCTCACTCCATACATGCACCACTATGAAAAAAATCCGGTCCATTTTAAATCTTCCCTCTCTCATTTTTAACCTATTCCCTCCAGTTTTGGATTCCAGCAACCCGGGGAAAAGATCTTGGCTGTTCGCTCTATCCACATCCCTCGTAATTGTATAAACTTCTATATGGTCAGCCCTGAACTCCAAAGTTCTAAGAAATAGCTGCCTGTTCAAGCCCACGGTATACCTTCAACCTCCGATGCTCATAACATCCTTGTAGATCTTCTCTGAACCCTTTCAAGTTTACAACATACAAGAATACAGCGCAGAACAGGCCCTTCGGCCCTCAATGGTGCGCCGACATCCTTCCTCTCGCAAGGAGACCAAAATCGATTGCGGTATTCCAAAAGCAGCCGAACCAACGTCCTATATGGCTGCTAAGTGATCTCCCAACTCCTATTCTCAATGCATTGACCGATAAAGGCGAGCACACCAAATGTCTCCTTCATATCCTTTCTACCGGTGGCTGTACTTTGATGGAACTACGAAACTGCACTCCAGTGTCTCTTTATTAAGCAACACTCCCCACAACCTTCAGTGTATACGTGCTGCCCTGATTTGCCTTTCCAAAATGTAGCACCTCACATTTGTCTAACCTCAACACCATCTGCCATTCCTCAGTTTATTGGCCCTTGTCAATGTCCCATTGTATTCTGAGGTGACCTTCTTGGCTGGCTACTACACCTTCAATCATTGGGAAACTTACTAACCACACCTTCTATTTTCATATCCAAATGATTGCATCACTTCAACTCCCCCTCCCACTCCCTGAATGACATTTCCAACCTGGGCCTCTTCCAGTGTCACAACCAGACCACCCAGAAACTGGAGGAGCAGCACCTCACATTCCGCCTCGGGAGCTTCCAACTCAATAGCCTCAATGTGGACTTGGCCACCCTCAAAATCTCCCCACCCGCCAGCCTCATCCCAAGACTAGTTCCTTCCCTCATCCCCGCCTCCATGACCTGTCCGCCTTCTCTCCCACCTATCCACTCCTCCCACCTCACTGACCTACTCCCACCACTGCTTGGAATTATTCTTCTTTTCACACTTCATCAGCTCGACGTTATTTCTAAAATCTATTTTCCAATTGTTGGAAAAAGTGAGATAAAGAGAAGTAAAAGAAGTTACATTCTTACCACTCGGGAAATCTCTGAATATTCTTCTGTTGAAAGGCCGCCAAGGAACGATGCAATTCTTTTGTCACAAACGCTGTGAGGGAGACATCTTTTTCGGTTCCACTAACTCCACCCTAAGGAAGACAAACCCATGTAACATATCTAGTGACTTAAAGCATACTCTATTGTTGCCCAAGGTGGAGAGCTGGATGAACACAGCAGGTCAAGCAGCATCAGAGAAGCAAGAAAGCTGATGTTTCGGGACGAGACCCTACTTCAGAAAATTGGCGCTGGAGAATCTGAGATAACAAGGTGTAGAGCCGGATGATACTGCTTGGCCTGCTGTGTTCATCCAGCTTTACACCTTCTTATCTCAGATTCTCCAGCATCTGCAGTTCCTCCTACCTCTATTGTTGCCCTTTCACTTTACTGAACTAATATGAGCCAGTAGGTTTGTTTAGGCTCGTGTAATCTTACGGTTATTGGCCTGTACAAAATCCTGAATTAATTTTGATCGACTGACGGGAGGAGAGATGAATTTTATAGAAATTTTTGTTTTCTACCAATTTGCAGAGGGCATCGTGGGCGATTGAAGGACAGTGTTATTATCCTCCAGGTCTGTGGACTGCATCGTTACCAACTTGCCTATTTGCATATACATAAAATATTCATTCTGTACCAATGAAACATAATAAACCAATATTGCGTACTAAAAACAACGCTCACATATCAATGGAAATTTAAATATTTATCATGGAGTTTTAAGGATTGAATTCAATGATACAAAGCAAAAACCAGTGAAGATGAGGGCAGTTGGTCAGCACTTTTGCCACTAAGTGGAGGTTGGCAATTTGAGGCCACCCAGGAACAAGCAAGCTCTGTCTAACTCCAAAGGCAGCACGGTGGCTCAGTGGTTAGCACTGCTGACTCACAGCGCCAGGGACCCAGGTTCGATCCCACCGTTGGACGATCTTCTGTGCGGAGTTTGTACATTCTGCCCATGCCTGCATGGGTTCCTGCTGGGTGCTCTGGTTTCCTCCCACAGTCCAAAGATGCGCAGGCTCAATGTATGGGCCATGCCAAACTTGCCCATTGTGTTTAGGGATGTGTAGATTAGGTGTGTTAGTCATGGGAAATGTAGGGTTACTGAGGAAAGGGTCGGGGGATGAGTCAGGGTGAGACGCTCTTTGGAGGGTGACCGTGGACTTCTTGGGTCAAAAGGGGCTTGTTTCCACACCGTAGGGATTCTATGATATGGAAGTATCTTTTGAAGTGGACATTCGTGGGTGTGCTATAACAGAGACCTTGAAATACTGCACAACAAATATTTGGAACTAGACTGTCAATTCAGACAGAGCATCAAAAAAGGTCATGGAAGTTGTCACTGATATAAAGCAGGATTGATGAAAATCCAGCAGGAAATGGTGTCAAAAGGCACAGTATCTTTTATTCATCTCCAGTTATTTTGTCCAAGGCACTGGATGCTGGCAGGATTGAAACATTTAAGAAATGCTTCACAAATCACATATAAGGACCTGCACATCTTTGAACAGTGGGAGGAAACTGCAGCACCTGGCGGAAGCCCCTCGCAGACGCGGGGAGGACATGTCAATTCCACACAGATAGTTACCCAAGACTGGAATTTCAATTGGCTCCCCAGTGCATGAGCAGCTCTGACCACTGAGCAACTACCTTGCCCAGAAGGGGTTTTATAAGCGCATACATTATTTCCATTAAGACAGATCCAATCCTCTATGTCCAATCAAAATAACATATTGTAGATATCATGACAACAATCATAAATGATTTTGAACAAGTAAATCAAAAAACTTGAAATAGTTTCCAAGCCTAAATACTAGATATGTTGCAGTTAAGATGAATAGCACAACAACAAAAAGGCCATATTTTATGTGACGATCGGTCACACTTGAAAACTTGCAACAATTTGTCGCCAGTAGTGCTCTGAAGTGGCTTGATGGTGCACTCCTTCATTCACTGGAATGAAACTCCAAAGATCACAAATTCTCCTTCAATACCGTGTTTTAACAGTGACTGCAGCAACCTGTGTTTATGCGCCTGACTGGAAACCCACACAACATGCATAAGCAAAAAAAAATCTAAGGTGATAGGAGAAAAAAATGTATGTATGCAACGTCTTTGAAAAGCAATTATTTGTAGCAGCTGCAAGCCCATAAGGAATCTCGTTTCGCAGATTATATTCATTTGCACTGCAGGTCATGCCAGTCAGAATCAGTTTTCGTTTCATGACAGATAACTAAAACGTCCATTACAATGAACTTTGGTTGATCAGAAGATTTTAAGTATGGGCTATGTCTTGTGTGAGCTGATGGCATTAGGGGATGGAGAAGGTACATGCACTGCTGGCATCTTGACACCATTGAATGAGCAAGCGTGGACGCAAAGGTTGGAACAGGTAACAATTGGACAGGCAATATCTTTTGAGCTCCTTCCGAGCAGGCCTGTAATACTCTAAAGCTGTGCTAGACCCTCACTTCCTCCACCTTACGTACGCTGCCTTTTCTTTTTGACAAGAAGCACCTCTGTACCCGTCATCCAAGGCTCCTTAATCTTACCCCTTCTACCCTGTCTCAGAGGAACAAATTTATACATCACTCGCAACAACTGCTCCTTGAACAGCCTCCACATGTCTGCTGCGCCCTTTCTGTGGAACAATTGCTCCCAATCTGTACTTCCCAACTCCTGTCTGACAGCATCATAGTTTCCTTGACCCCAGTGAAATATCTTCCCCTGGTAACTGCTCCTTTCCCTTTCCATGGCGATGGGAAATGGGAGGCTGTTGCGGTCACTGTCGCCAAAGTGTTCTCCCACCACGAGATCTGACACCTGTCCTGGCTCATCCCCAGCACCAAATCCAAAATGGCCTCCTGCCTCATCGGCCTGTCCACATACTGAGTCAGGAAACCCTCCTGAACACACCTGACAAAAACGGCTCCATCCAAACCATCTGCACTAAGGAGGTTTCGATCTATATTGGGAAAGTTGAAGTCACCCACAACAACAACCCTGATACGTTTGCACTTTTCAACAATCTGCCGGCCAATGAGTTCTTCGATCTCCCAACTGCTATTTGGGGTCTGTAGAAAACCCCCAGTGAAGTGACTGCTGCCTTGCTGTTCCGAACTTCCACCCACACTGACTCAGTCGACAAACCTTCCTTGGCAACCTCAGCCCATACAACCGCAGTAGACGAGTCCTCAAAGGTTCTTTCAGCCGCCGTTATACTGTCCTTGACCAACAAAGCCACACCTCCCCCTCTTTTACCACCTTCCCAGACCTTAATGAAAGATCTAAACCCAAGAACCTGCAACATCCATTCCTGACCCTGCTCTATCCATGCCTCCGAAATGGCCACAACATCGAAGTCCCAGGTACCGATCCAAGCTGCAAGCTCACCCACATTATTCCGGATACTCCCGGCATTAAAGTCGTCACACTTCAATCCAGCTTGCTGTCTGCCAGCACACTTCTGTGACAGTGAGGTCCTGACCATGTCCTCCCAATGCTCATCCTCCTGTGTACTAGGACTACACCTCAGTTTCCCATCCCCCTTCTGAGCTCGTTTAAATCCAACCGAATGGCACGAGCCAATTTCCCACCCAGGATATTCGTGACATCACAGACCCTGGCACCTGGTAGGCAACACACCAATCGTGAGTCTCTTTCGTTCCCGGCAAATCTTCTATCAGTGCCTCTAACTATTGAGTCCCCAATGACTATCACTCTCTTCCTATCCCCGCTTCCCTTCTGTGCAAGAGGGACAGACTCTGTGCCAGAGACCTGCACCCTACTGCATACCCCTGCTAAGTCATCCCCCGGAACAGTATCCAAAATGGTATAGTTGTTTTTCAGGGGAGCGACCGCAGGGGATTTCAGGGGAACGACCACAGGGGAAGGTTAGTCAAGCTACACCGAGTAAACGTGCATTTTTGGCTGAAGAAACATGTGTTTCAATGTGAGCTAATGGAAGAAGCCATGGAGTCAATGCTGAACATTTCGACAATAAGACAACCATTCTTGAAAGCAGCATACAGCGTGAAAAAGAAATGAGCTGCTTTGATATCCACTTAAAATTTATGTGGAATATCAGATGGAATTTTCTTATTGACTCCATTGTGCAATCATGTCAATCTAAAAATGTTAACTGCATTAATTAATACTAACCAGAAACGGACTTTGTAGTAAATGGTTTGACGATTTTCTGTATCTGGAACATCCCTTTTCCTTCTCGAACGAAGATCGTACCAACCTATGGTACCAAACTGTGAGTCAAACGGATGGGACACATAATCTTTAAATTCCTCATCAAAACAGTCTAATCGTATGGTTCTGTGCAATAAAAGAGAAAGAATAAACATGTTTCCCACAATTTTGCTGATGTTTACGAACAGAACGCTCAAATTCAAAAAGTTTGGGCTGGCATGTCTGCTTCCTCCAGCCTGTTTAAACTGTTCCATTCAATGTGAAATTTGTGCTAAGTTTTAGCACACAGGTCTATGTGATCTGCGCCACCACCTTCTATTAGTCATACATGCTTTCCCCCTCTTCCTGTAATACATTCCTTGAAGTGTTCAATGAGATTTTGATTTTAAATTTTATTGACATATTCTTTTGATTCTCAAGCATCAATGAATCTGATGTTGCCGCCATTCCATGCAGTGCACAGCACGTCAAACAGGAGTCTTACTCTTGCCATGAGCACTGAGGTAGTATGGGGTCACAACTGTCTCATAGTTCGGAATGAAATTCTACGTATAGGGCTATGAAGAGTCATGCAGTTAATTTTATTTGACATGCTATTTCTTTTCTTCACAAATATGCTGGATTTAAAGTGATCTTCACACTCATTTAAAATGAATTCAATATCCAACCATCTGTAAAACTAGCATATCCAAATTTTAATTTGAGTTCAGTGTTACACAAATATATGACTTTTTTAAAAATTATGTTCGAGTCAACATTAACATTTCATTCCCTGACAGCGGGTGAACTTACTTTTAAACTCCAATTTTCCTTCGGTATTAATGGAGAGATGAGCCTTTTTGCAAGCACCGAAAGTCTCCACCAGTTTAAGCTAAAACTTGCGAAACTGTAAGTTTCACAAATATGTTCCTATTAAACACTACTTCCTATTGAAGCAGTATGAGCTAAATTCATTCAACTGGACAGCAAAAACGGTCAAGATTTTAAAAGCAAGCAACTATTTTGAAGTCACTCTTCGAACTAAATTCCATCTTGGTGTGTGAGAGTCCATAGGTTCCTCACTCTCAACGAACCATTCAACTGTCATGCAATTACTGAAACACACAGAAAAAAAACATCAACGTTAACAGTCACTAAGATTTTGAGAGTGATTTGGAATTCGTATTCAATACCCGCTGGGGGAAATCTGTTCCAATCTGGATAGTACTCACTTATTACCATCCCACCTACCTTCCCCAGCACCTCCTCCCCCTCCACGCTATTTGTTTCTGAGCTCCCTTCCACCCTCCATTTCTCAGGAAGGGTCCTGATCCAAAACCTCAACTTTCCTCAGCCTCTGATGCTGCCTGCCCTGCTGTGTTCCTCCAGCTCCACAATGTGTTATCTCAGACACCAACATTGGCAGTTCTTACTATCTGGATAACTCATTCTCACCTTGTCACAAGTGATTTATACTCATTATCTTTTCAGATTACGCATGTACATGTGTATACATAAATATACATATCACACTTTTATGCCTGAACCACTAACCTAGAGGATATTTTAAAAGAGTCTCTTCATATCTGCATGAAAGAGAAATCATCAAGGTCATAACTTTCATTTCAGGAATAACTCGAACATTCAAAGTACTCACAGTCAGTGTCCCATTTACTTGACCAGTCAATTTGATGTGAATCTTTCTTCCAAGTGGAAACTATAACAGCAATTATATTTGAGAATCAAACTCTTCATTGCATCACCAATATTTCCTTGTCTGTTTGAAACATAAGATAACGAAATAATCATGGACAGATTGGCCAACAGTGTAATTTAATGTGTGTTATGGCAACTGAAAATCACAACCATTGAAGTGATCTTTAAAAAGCTGTTGTTATACAACAGAGCACTTTTTGAGATGCAGTGATGAACATACTTCCTGAGATGCAAATAATATATGCCAAATTAATTCCAAAGAATACCTTTACAATGAAAAAGAAGCTAAAAATCTCTTTACATTGCGAAGCTTGACAGATTGCTATTAGTCAATGGAAATCGTTCAGAACAATTATTTATTCCCAGATGAAACGGAAGTGTACACATTTCATGACAACAAAATGTGAGGCTGGATGAACACAGCAGGCCAAGCAGCATCTCAGGAGCACTTTTGTCCTCCTGAGATGCTGCTTGGCCTGCTGTGTTCATCCAGCCTCACATTTTGTTGTCTTGGATTCTCCAGCATCTGCAGTTCCCATTATCTCGTATACATTTCATTTTCACATCTTATCCAAGAGAGAAAAAAAAAACACCTTCATGAATGCATTGTCAAACAAGAAGACTCACAAAAAAAGCCATTTGGCCCATTGAATATTCCTCCATCATTCGGTGAGATCATGGTTGATCTCATTACATTTATCATGACACAGCACTTCCACCAAACCCTCCTTATAGCTAATACATTCCGATCCAAGTAACATCCCGGTAAATCTCTGTTTCTGGGCCATGCCTTGTCTTTCTAAATATTTTTTCAGTCATCTACAAATTTAGCCACAGCACATGCACCTCTTTCCTCCAAGTCATTAATAAACAAGCACAAGAGCTGTGGTTCCTTCAGCGCGACCTCATTTCTTACTGACAAGCCAACCCCGGCATCTCTGTCCATTTGTATCGGAGATAATGGGAACTGCAGATGCTTCAGAATCCAAGATAACAAAGTGTGGATCAGGATGAACACACAGAAGTAGAAGGGTCTCGGCACAAAACGTCAGCTTTTACGCTCCTGAGATGCTGCTTGGCCTGCTGTGCTCATCCAGCTCCACACTTTGTTATCTCTGCCCATTTGCCTGTTCTTTCTATCGGACATGAATCATTGGCTATTTCGTTCCCAACACTTATCCCCTAACAACCACCTCTCTGTGATACCCAGAGTGATGTATCTGTCAATTTCAATCTGCACCACAAACTCATTCACTTTGTTTCATACACTCCCTGCAATTCAATACAAGATCTTCAGTCTGGCATTTACAGCCACCCTTCTTATCTGCTGCAGCTGAAGTGAGACTCCTGACCATTTCCATACTTTTTGTCCTATTACTTGCTCTGGAAACTTTGCTGAGCACTTACCAGCTTCTAACTTTTTCCACAATTTTCCATGCAACTGAGCTCACCCACTCCACACTTTTTATTTTAACGCCCTAGCCCCAGGCCTAGCTCTGTATTTTGCGAGGATACTTGTCCCAATATGATTCTCGTCGAGCCTATAACACCAGAACGACTCCCTCCTTCCCCGTACCGATGCCAATGTCCCATGAATTCAAACACATTTCTGCCATGCCACCATTTGAACAATGTACATCTATAATTATGTTCACACCGTGCCAAATTGCTCAGATAATAATCCAGAGATTATTACCATTCTGGTTCTGCTTTCTCACCTCAGCACCTCGGTGCTCATAATCCCTCAGGAGAACCTCTTTCCTCTTTCTTCCATATCAATGGTACCTGTGTGGACCACGATAGCTGGACTTCTACTCCTCCCACTTCAAGTTCCTTTGTAGCCGAGATGGAATCTCCTGAACCTGGGCACCAGGCAGGCAACACTACTTTCGAGACTCTCGATCCTGGTCACAACGAACAGTGTTCATTCCCCTAACTATACTACCTCTGATTATAACTACATTTCACTTTTTATCCCCTCCTGAATGTCCCACCTATACCACAGTGCTACAGTCAGTTTACTCATCTTCCCTATACCCTGCACTCTCATCCACACAGGAAGAAAGAATCTCAAACCTGTTAGATAAGATCAAAGGCCAAGGTTCCTTCTGCACTACATCCTGGATCCTTCCACCTGCCCTGTTCTGTGTCATTGGCCACTGACCGAGTTTCAGCTAGTTAATCTAAGGTGTGTGACTGCCTCCTGAAGCACAGCATTCCCTGGTAACTCTGCCCCACATGATTTGTTGATTGGTCAAAACTGAGATTCCAGTTCATCAGACGTAAGCTGGAGTATGGGGCCTGACCACTCGCCCGTCATGTAGGTACAAATCATCATCTGGCCTGGCATCTCCATTTCAATTACTTCGATCTTAATTTGATTTGAAAACATTCTGGTCTTTTAGTTTGTAGCCTGTAAATATTTCTCCGATTTACTTGCAATCTGAAAGCTACCGATAATAGATTCTTAAACCAGAAGCGATCACCAACGAATGAGCCTGGTTCACCCTCCGGGTCCCTGATTCTGGCTTCAATTCACCATGTCTCAAAAAAAAATGCTTATGAACTATCAGGCAAAAAAAGCAAGCAAATGGCACCTCTTACACTCTGCACTGACTTACCGCATTGCCACCAAGTTCCCCAAAATATATATTCACTTGGTGCATTTCACTCGAGATGTGATCTCTTCTTCCAGAACATGCAAAGCATACTGATCCATAGCAATATACTACCTTCAAAACCTCAGCTCTTAGCTTATTACTTTTGAGTACATTCTCAATGCTTTCTCCAAGTCCAAACACAACACATTTACTGGTTTTCCTCTGTTAATTCTCCTCCCAAAACTTCCTCCAAAAACCCAAACAAATTAGCCAGACATAATTTCTCTTTCATCAGGCTATGCTGATTCTGTTTGATTAGATTATGATTTTCCAAATGTCCTGCTATTATTTTCTTCATAGTTGATTGCCACACATTTCCAACAATATTAGACTGGTTCGGTTGTAGTTATCTTCTTTTTGCCTCTCTCCTTTTTAAATAGGGACATCACATCAGCATTTTTCCAGCCCTCAGATGCTTCTCGAGAATCTGAACCTTTTTGGGAAATTACAGTCAATGCATATACCGACTCTGAAGCTCATTGTTTAGAATCTTAGAAAGTCAACCATCACGGCGAAGAGTCCAATCTGCTTTCACTCCATTAGATTGTCTACTACAACTGCTCTCATGGTAGTGATGGTGTGGTAGTGATGTGTTTAATTCCTCCCTGTATTCTTTCGTAATAAGGGGATCCTTGAAGTATCTTCCACTGTAAAGGCTACCCTTTTCTCATTGTCGTTGTTCCTTGATTTAAAAATTAACCTGGCCATCTCAGCCGAGCATATAATTAATGGCATTACCTCTAAAACCTTCTCTGCTAAAGTGTTCAATAGATTGCTACAACCTGAAAGAAGTAATTCTTCCCCTAAATTAATTGGCAACCAATTTGAAAATGTGGCCTCTGGTCGTAAAATCTTTCACAATATTAAGCGAGTGCTGCACTGTCACTGGAGGCCCCAAACCCCACCTCTTCCTCCGGTACATTGATGACTGTATCGGTGCCGCCTCTTGCTCCCCAGAGGAGCTCAAACAGTTCATCCACTTCACCAACACCTTCCACCCCAACCTTCAGTTCACCTGGGCCATCTCCAGCACATCCCTCACCTTCCTGGACCTCTCAGTCTCCATTTCAGGCAACCAGCTTGTAACTGATGTCCATTTCAAGCCCACCGACTCCCACAGCTACCCAGAATACACCTCCTCCCACCCACCATCCTGCAAAAATTCCATCCCCTATTCCCAATTCCTCCGCCTCCGCCGCTTCTGCTCCCACGATAAGACATTCCACTCCCGCACATCCCAGATGTCAAAGTTCTTCAAGGACCGCAACTTGCCCCCCACAGTGATCGAGAACGCCCTTGACCGCATCTCCCATATTTCCCGCAACACATCCCTCACACCCCGCCCCCACCACAACCGCCCCAAGAGGATCCCCCTCGTTCTCTCACACCACCCCACAAACCTCCGGATACAACGCATCATCCTCTGACACTTCCGCCATCTACAATCCGACCTCACCACCCAAGACATTTTTCCATCCCCACCCCTGTCTGCTTTCCGGAGAGACCACTCTCTCTGTGACTCCCTTGTTCGCTCCACACTGCCCTCCAACCCCACCACACCCGACACTTTCCCCTGCAACCGCAGGAAATGCTACACTTGCCCCCACACCACCTCCCTCACCCCTATCCCAGGCCCCAAGATGACATTCCACATTAAGCAGAGGTTCATCTGCACATCTGCCAATGTGGTATACTGCATCCACTGTACCTGGTGTGGTTTCCTCAACATTGGGGAAACCAAGTGGAGGCTTGGGGACCGCTTTGCAGAACACCTCCGCTCAGTTCGCAACAAACAACTGCACCTCCCAGTCGCAAACCATTTCCACTCCCCCTCCCATTCTTTAGATGACATGGCCATCATGGGCCTCCTGCAGTGCCACAATGATGCCACCCCAAGGTTGCAGGAACAGCAACTCATATTCCGCCTGGGAACCCTGCAACATAATGCTATCAACGTGGACTTCACCAGTTTCAAAATCTCTCCCACCACATCCCTAAACCAGCCCAATTCGTCCCCTCCCCCCACTGCACCACACAACCAGCCCAGCTCTTCCCCTTCACCCACTGCATCCCAAAACCAGTCCAACCTGTCTCTGCCTCCCTAACCTGTTCTTCCTCTCACCCATCCCTTCTCCCACCCCTAGCCGCACCCCCATCTACCTACTAACCTCATCCCACCTCCTTGACCTGTCCGTCTTCCCTGGACTGACCTATCCCCTCCCTACCTCCCCACCTATACTCTCTCCACCTATCTTCTTTTCTCTCCATCTTCAGTCCGCCTCCCCCTCTCTCCCTATTTATTCCAGAACCCTCACCCCATCCCCGTCTCTGATGAAGGGTCTAGGCCCGAAACGTCAGCTTTTGTGCTCCTGAGATGCTGCTTGGCCTGCTGTGTTCATCCAGCCTCACATTTTGTCATCTTGGATTCTCCAGCATCTGCAGTTCCCATTATCTATGGTGATTCTGTTTGATTAGATTCTGATTTTCCAAATGCCCTGCTCTTATTTTCTCCATAGTTGATTGCCACATATTTACAACAATTGATGTTACGTTGTTTCGGTTGTAGTTATCTTCTTTTTGCCTCTCTCCTTTTTAAATAGGTATGTCACATCGGCAGTTTTCCAGCCCTCAGATGCTTCTCTCGAATCTAAACCTTTTTGGGAAATTACAATCAACGCAGACACCGACTCTGAAGCTCATTGTTGAGAATCTTAGAAAGTCAACCATCACGGCAAAGAGTCTAATCTGCTTTCACTCCATTAGATTGTCTACTGCTACTTCTCTAATGGTAGTGATGGAGTGGTAGTGATGTGTTTAATTCCTCCCTGTCTTCTTTAGTAATAAGGGGATCCTTGAAGTATCTTCCACTGTAAAGACTACCCCTTTCTCATTATCACTGATAATGGGAAGCTCAGATGCTGGAGAATCCAAGATAACAAAGTGTGAAGCTGGATGAACACAGCAGGCCAAGCAGCATCTCAGGAGCACAAAAGCTGACGTTTCAGGCCTCGACCCTTTTCTCATTATCATTGTTTCTTGATTTAAAAATTAACCTGGCCGTTACAGCCTAGCATATGATTAATGGCATTACCTCTAAAACCTTCTTGGCTAAAGTGTTCAATAGAGTGCTACAACCTGAAAGAAGTAATTCTTCCCTGAATTAATAGGCAACCAATTTGAAAATGTGGCCTCTGGTCGTAAAATCTTTCACAAATGGGAGTAATCTCTACGGATATACACTATCAAGCCTCTTTAGAATCTTACATGTTGAAAAAATAAGATTTTTTCAATCTTATAAACGCCAATGAACGTAGTCCCAGCCTGCCCAACTTTCCTAAGCATAGCAATCCCCTACGCCATTTCCGAAATCAACCCAGTCAACATGAGGTGTATGGCATCCGCGGCATTCGCTCTGTGGCCGTACATGACTTGTCAGTTACCATCCTGCTGCTACGACTCTACTTCTATTTACGATGCAGTCCTCTGTCCATCCGAACAAACTACCCTTGAACACATGGGGTCTTTTCATTTGAGACACCTTATGAGCTGTACCTTATCAAATGCTTTGTTGAAATCTCAATGTACTACATCAACTGGTGGTCCTTCATCAGTAATGTTTGTTTCCTTCTCAAAGCACTGTAGCAAGTTTGTCAAGTATTATTTCCCCTTTATGAAAGGATGTTAACTCTGTAGGATGTTATAGCACACTAAGTACCCTGTTATTTCATCTTTCATTGCCGGCATGAACATCTACCCAGGTTGACCTAAATTGGCAATACTGGCTTGCTATTTTGTCGAAGTATCTTTGTAATAATGGTGTTATGTTCACAATCTTTCAATCCTCTGAGAATTTTCCACAATCTAAGGATTCTTGGAAGATTATCATCAGTGCCTCCATTGTATCTGTAGCTGCATTGTTCAACATGAGAGGATACAACTCATGATACCCCTTGGATATTTTCTCTACTGATTGGAGTCATGTTTGGAATTCTGTGCAGTGACATTCACTTTTAACAGTTTGCTAAATACTACCAGGAACAGAAATTGTCATCCAGCTGCAACTAAACGAAAGCTTTCAGCACAGAAGGAAGTCTTTCAATTCATTATGAACCTAATAACTCCTGTAAAGGGCAATACAATTTGCCTCAGTCCATAAATGTTCTTCCTCCAACATCCTGAGATGCATCATCTGTATTTCTTCAAATTTACCACAGATTCTGTTTCAATCATCCTTTCAGCAATACGCATGACAACAATTCGGCATTCTTAGTCCCCCTGTAGCCTCCGTTGCACACGTGCATTGTTAGATGATTATTTATTTGTGTGCCTGCTTTTTTGCTCGAATGGATAAAGGTAAATTTCTGTTCTTTTGTCATCAGAGCTATTGCCTCCTCACTCTCATCTTCCTTGTTTTATCCTGTGCTGGAATATTTAATTTGTTGACATATCTGAAATATGTGGTTGAATGGATTGGGTTTTGTAACATTGCATTCCCCATAGACCATCTACCGATACTGTTGCTTGTTCTAACAGTTATTATCTCGCAGAGTGGAAAATGCAGTTTGAAAGCAATGGAACATTATCGATGAAGAAGTTGATGCATAAATTGCTGCGATCTTCCAAACTACAAACTCACCTTCAATTCTTTCTCGGTCAGAGCATTGTGCCGGCGCAAATGAATCGTGTTCTCAATGGGACTTCCAAAACCATGGAATTGAATTTGCATGTTGATTTCTTCTTCCCTCTTCAGAAATGCAAAGTAGTATCGTGATGAAGCTTCCAAGGCGATGATTGTGTCCTTCAATGAACGGAAAAGTGACTCTTAGATTCATGGAAATATTTCACTACTTCTATAGACATGAAAGGCAAACATTCTCCCTACATATGACCCAGTCTCATTTTATCGTATCTTTCTGATTTTACATGCCACGGGATAATCATTGCAGTGTAACAGAAATGTTGATCATGGAAATTTATCACTGTTTTCATAAATAATGGCAAATTTTCAACATCTTGCAATTGTATGAAGGCTCAGTCTCATCACAACTCGCCTGCTGCACAAAGACATTCTTGCACTGCTTTGAATGTTAGGGCTGAAACAAAACACAATCATGACACAAATGCATCAACACCCCACTTTCAACAGGATCTGATATCCTTGCCAGGCACTGGAGGGGTTGCGGAGACTGGTGAGTGGATAAAGTCGTTCCTCTGTTCAAGCAGGAAAACAGGGACTTTCCAGGAAACTACAGACTGGTGAGTGTCTCATGTCTCAAAGGTATGGGCTAATAAGGGACAGCCAGCATGGCATTATGCGGGGCAGGTTATGTCTTACCAAGTCAGTTGAAGTTTTCAAGGAGGTGACAAGGGTGATCAATTAGGGCAGAACAGTTGATAACATATACATGGATTTTAAGAAGGTTTTCAACAAGGTCCCTCATGGTATGCTCATCCAGAAGATTAAGATCCATGAGATCCGTGGTGACTTGGCCTGCCCATATAAGGCAGACGGTAGCGGTGGAAGGCTAACAAAGAGAACACAGCAGGCCAGGCAGCATCAACAATGTCAGCTTTCCTGTTCCTCTGATGCAGCCTGACCTGCTGCGTTCCTCCAGCTCCACACTTGGTTATCTCTGATTCCAGCATCTACAGTTCTTGCCGTCTCAGTGGTGGAAAGCTGTTTTTCTGGCTGCAGCTCAGTGACGAGTGGTGTTCCGCATCGATGTGACTTCTGCTGTTTGTGATATATGTAAATGACTTGGTTGCAAATGTAGATGGGGGATTAGTAAGTTTGCAGATGATATAAGGACCAGTGGACTTGTGGACAGCATGGAAGGTTGTCAAAGGACACAGCAAGATACAGACCAATTGCAAACACGAGCGGAGAAATGGCCGATGGAATTTAATCTGGGCAGGCATGAGGTGTTGCATTTTAGGAGACCAAGTGTTAAGGAAAGGGATACACAGTTAATGGCAGGACCCCAAACAGCAGTGATGTCCAGAGGGATCTTGGGGTCCTAGACCATAACTCCCTGACAGTAGCCACACAAGTAGATAGGGTGGTCAAGAAGGCATATCGCATGCTTGCCTTTATTCATAGGGGAACTCAGCGCAAGAGTCAGGATGTCACATTGCAGCTTTACAAGACTTTGGTGAGACCACACAGAGTACTGCATTCAATTCTGGCTGCCACATTACACTAAGGACGTGCAGGCTTTGGACAGGGTGCAGAAGAGATTTACCAGCATGCTGACTGGAATAGAGGGTATGAACGAGAGGGAGAAGCTGGAAAAACTCTTCGTTTTCTCTGGAGCAGTAGAAGCTGAGGGCAGGCTTGATAGAAGTCTATAAAATTAGGAGATACATAAATACAGCTAACGGTCAGAAAATTTCTCCCCCGGAGTTGAAGTGTCCACTATTAGGGGGCATGCATTTAAGCTGAGAGGGGGGAAGTTCAAAAGAGATGTGAGGGGCAAATATTTCACACTGAGCATGTTAAAAGTGTGGAATACATTGCCCGGGGTGGTAGTGGATGCAGATACGATGAAAGCATTTAAAAGGGACTTTTAGTTAAGTGCACGAATATGCAAGGAATGGAGGACTATGGATCAAGGACAGGCAGAAGGGATTATTTCATTTGTTGTCATGTTTGGCCCAACATGGTGGGCCGAAGGGCACATTCCTGTTGCTGTCGTGTTCCAAGTTTTATGCTCACCTGTGTCATGATTGCAAAAAGTAGGATTGGGAAGAATTTTTGAGAAGCGTTTGTGAACATTATTTCATGTAAGGACAAATGGGATAAGGATTAGGTGACACAGCACAATCAGATCTTGGAGCCCATGATGAATCATAGGGACCTCACAAGCACCAATGATCAGAGGGATCTCAGGATCTTGATGTGCATGCCTGTTGATCCCCCAATGTAATGGACCAGGTCGTTGAAGTGGTTTGGAAGGCACATTGGATACTTGTCTTTATTAGACTTAATATTAAGTGGTAGAGTTTCAGAATAGGCAGGGTATGTACAACACTTTTGGGCCGAACCAACATTAAGTCAACGATGAGAAAATACAGTGAGACTTGGACAACGATCAGGCTTGGCCTGATAAAGGATAAGTTACATTTGCACCATACAAGTGCTAAGCAGCAATCAGCTCCAACAAGAGAGAATATGACCATATCAAAAAAATTCCATGTCCTTACCCTCACATCATCGTTACATTTATTTTTTTTTGATGTGCAAGTGCAATCCAAGCCATGCAAGGCTACGGGCCAGGTGTTGGAAATGAGGTCAGAACAATTCAGTGCTTGTTCTTGACTGTCACAGAATCTGTCAGCTTATAATGTATTTCTCCTGTATTGTAGACTACTGAGGTGCTTGGCTATCCACTAAACCAAGGTTAACACTGATCTAAAACTAAACTGGGTCAGTTATATAATCAGCAGTAGCCAGGTCCATAGTACAAACCACCCTGCTGTGGGACAGAGTAAGGCAAATCCAAGTGAGCGAACGTGGTTGGAGACTCATTCGTTGGGGGCATAGATTCTGTTGCCACATTTGAGACACAAGGGCCGCGTGTTGCTTCCCTGGTGCCAAGGTCAAGGACATCTCTGAGTGGTTGCAACAAATTCTTAAAGGGGAGGGTGAGCAGCCAGAGGCCACGGGGCACGTTGGTACCAATGACATAGGCCGAAAGAGGGATGACATCCTGCGGACTATGTGCAAGGAGTTAGCAAAGAGGCTGAAAGGCAGGACCGAGAGGGTAATAATTTATGGGTTGCCATGAGTGCCACATGTTAGTGAGCTAAGTCATAGAAAGATAGGTGAGATGAATGCATGGTTAAGGAGCTGGCACAGGGGGCAGGGTTTCCAGTTCATGGATAATTGGGACCGTTTCTGAGCAAGGGGTGACCTGTCTAAGAGGGATGGGAGGCAAGACGCTGTGAGCGGGTCAGGACGGAGGGGGCAAGTCGTTGTGAGCGGGTTACGATGGAGGGAACAAGTGCCTGTGAGCAGGACAGGAAGGAGGGGCAAGTCGCTGTGAGCAGGTCAGGGCTGCGGGGGCAAGTCCCTGTCAGCGGGACAGGTCTGCGGGGGCCAGTCCCTGTCAGCGGGAGAGGGCTGCGGGGGTCAGTCCCTGTCAGCGGGAGAGGGCTGCGGGGGCCAGTACCACTGAGCGCGACAGGACTGCAGGGGGCAAATCGCTGTGAGCGGGTCAGGGATCGGGGGCCAGTCCCTCTGAGCGGGTCAGGACTGCAGGGGGCAAATCGCTGTGAGCGGGTCGGGGCTGCGGGGGCCAGCCGCTATGAGTGGACAGGGCTACGGAGGCCAATCCCTGTGAGCGGGACAGGGCTGCGGGGGCCAGTCCCTGTGAGCGGGTCAGGGCTGCGGGGGTGCAGTCCCTGTGAGCGGGTCAGGGCTGTGGGGGCCAGTCCCTGCGAGCGGGTCAGGACTGCGGGGGCCAGAGCCTGTGAGCGGGTCAGGGCTGCGGGGGCCAGTAACTGTGAGGGGGTCAGGGGTGCGGGGGAAAATCGCTGTGACCGAGAGGGCTGCAGGGGACAGTCCCTGTGAGCAGGTAATGGCTGCGGGGGCCAGTGCCTGTGAGAGGGTCGGGGCTGCGGGGGCCAGTGCTTGTGAGCGGGTCAGGGCTGCGGGTCCAGACCGTCTGAGCGGGTCAGGGCTGCAGGGGGCCAGCCCCTGTGAGCGGGTCAGGGATGTGGGGGCGAGCCCCTGTGAGCGGGTCAGGGCTGCGAGGGCAAGTCCCTGTCAGCGGGACAGGACTGCAGGGGGACTGTCCCTGTCAGCGGGACAGGACAGCAGGGGGCAAATCGCTGTGAGCGGGTCAGGGCTGCAGGACCCAGTCCCTGTGTGCGGGTCAGGGCTGCGGGGGCCAGAGCCTGTGAGCGGGTCAGGGCTGCGGGGGGCCAGTCCCTGTGAGCGCGAAAGGACTGCAGGGGGCAAATCACTGCGAGCGGGACAGGGCTGCGGGGGCCAGTTCATGTGAGCGGGTCGGACTGCAGGGGGCCAGTCCCTGTGAGCGGGTCAGGGCTGCGGGGGCCAGTAACTGTGAGGGGGTCAGGGGTGCAGGAGAAAATCGCTGTGACCGGGAGAGGCCTGCGGGGGACAGTCCCTGTGAGCAGGTCATGGCTGCGGGGGCCAGTTCCTGTGAGCGGGTCAGGGCTGCGATGGGCCAGTGCTTGTGAGCGGGTCAGGGCTGCGGGTTCAGTCCCTGTGAGCGGGTCAGGGCTGCAGGGGGCCTGCCCCTGTGAGCGGGTCAGGGATGTGGGGGCGAGCCCCTGTGAGCGGGTCAGGGCAGTGGGGGCCAGTCCCTGTGAGCGGGTCAGGGCTGCGGGGGCCAGACCCTGTGAGAGGGTCAGGGCAGCGGGGGCGAGACCCTGTGAGCGCGAAAGGACTGCAGGGGGAAAATCACTGCGAGCGGATCAGGGCTGTGGGGCGAACCCCTGTGAGCGGGTCAGGGCTGCGGGGGCCAGTCCCTGTCAGCGGGACAGGTCTGCGGGGGCCAGTCCCTGTCAGCGGGAGAGGGCTGCGGGGGTCAGTCCCTGTCAGCGGGAGAGGGCTGCGGGGGCCAGTACCACTGAGCGCGACAGGACTGCAGGGGGCAAATCGCTGTAAGCGGGTCAGGGATCGGGGCCCAGTCCCTCTGAGCGGGTCAGGACTGCAGGGGGCAAATCGCTGTGAGCGGGTCGGGGCTGCGGGGGCCAGCCGCTGTGAGTGGACAGGGCTACGGAGGCCAATCCCTGTGAGCGGGACAGGGCTGCGGGGGCCAGTCCCTGTGAGCGGGTCAGGGCTGCGGGGGGGCAGTCCCTGTGAGCGAGTCAGGTCTGTGGGGGCCAGCCGCTGTGAGAGTGACAGGAATGCAGGGGCCAGTCGCTGTGAGCGGGTCAGGGCTGCAGGGGCCAGTCGCTGTGAGCGGGTCAGGGCTGCGGGGGCCAGTCCCTGTGAGGAGGTCAGGGCTGCGGGGGCCAGTCCCTGTCAGCGGGACAGGACTGCAGGGGGCAAATCCCTGTTAGCGGGTCAGGGCTGCAGGGGCCAGTAACTGTGAGGGGGTCAGGGGTGCGGGGGAAAATCGCTGTGACCGGGAGAGGGCTGCAGGGGACAGTCCCTGTGAGCAGGTAATGGCTGCGGGGGCCAGTGCCTGTGAGAGGGTCGGGGCAGCGGGGGCCAGTGCTTGTGAGCGGGTCAGGGCTGCGGGTCCAGTCCCTCTGAGCGGATCAGGGCTGCAGGGGGTCAGCCCCTGTGAGCGGGTCAGGGCTGCGAGGGCAAGTCCCTGTCAGCGGGACAGGACTGCGGGGTAAATCGCTGTGAGCGGATCAGGGCTGTGGGGGCCAGTCCCTGTGAGCGGGTCAGGACTGCGGGGGCCAGTCCCTGTGAGCGGGTCAGGGCTGCGGGGGCCAGTCCATGTGAGTGGGTCAGAGCTGCGGGGGCAAGTCACTGAAAGCGGATCAGGTCTGTGGGGGCCAGTCCCTGTGAGCGGGTCAGGACTGAGGGGGGCTGTCCCTGTCAGCGGGACAGGACTGCAGGGGGCAAATCGCTGTGAGCGGGTCAGGGCTGCAGGACCCAGTCCCTGTGTGCGTGTCAGGGCTGCGGGGGCCAGTCCCTGTGAGCGGGTCAGAGCTGCGGGGGCCAGTCCCTGTGAGCAGGTCAGGGCTGCAGGGTCCAGTGCATGTGAGCGGGTCAGGGCTGCGGGGGCCAGTGCTTGTGAGCGGGTCAGGGCTGCGGGGGCCAATCCCTGTGAGCGGGAGAGGGCTGCGGGGGCCAGTCCCTGTGAGCGGGTCAGGGCTGCGGGGGCCAATCCCTGTGAGCGGGTCAGGGCTGCGGGGGAAAGTCCCTGGGAGCGGGTCAGGGCTGCGAGGGCAAGTCCCTGTCAGCGGGACAGGACTGCGGGGTAAATCGCTGTGAGCGGATTAGGGCTGCGGGGGCCATTCCCTGTCAGCGGGACAGGGCTGCGGGGGCCAGTCACTGTCAGCGGGACAGGGCTGCGGGGGCCAGTCCCTGTCAGCGGGAATGGACTGCAGGGGGCAAATCACTGTGAGCGGGTCAGGGCTGCAGGGGGCAAGTCGCTGTGAGCGGGTCTGGGCTGCGTGGGCCAGTCCCTGTGAGCGGGTCAGGGCTGCGGCAGCCAGTCCCTGTGAGCGGGTCAGGGCTGCGGGGGGAAGTCCCTGTCAGCGGGACAGGACTGCAGGGGGCCAGTCCCTGCGAGCGGGTCAGGACTGCGGGGGCCAATCCCTGTGAGCGGGTCAGGGCTGCGGGGGAAAGTCCCTGGGAGCGGGTCAGGGCTGCGAGGGCAAGTCCCTGTCAGCGGGACAGGACTGCGGGGTAAATCGCTGTGAGCGGATTAGGGCTGCGGGGGCCATTCCCTGTCAGCGGGACAGGGCTGCGGGGGCCAGTCACTGTCAGCGGGACAGGGCTGCGGGGGCCAGTCCCTGTCAGCGGGAATGGACTGCAGGGGGCAAATCACTGTGAGCGGGTCAGGGCTGCAGGGGGCAAGTCGCTGTGAGCGGGTCTGGGCTGCGTGGGCCAGTCCCTGTGAGCGGGTCAGGGCTGCGGCAGCCAGTCCCTGTGAGCGAATCAGGGCTGCGGGGGGAAGTCCCTGTCAGCGGGACAGGACTGCAGGGGGCCAGTCCCTGCGAGCGGGTCAGGACTGCGGGGGCCAATCCCTGTGAGCGGGTCAGGGCTGCGGGGGAAAGTCCCTGGGAGCGGGTCAGGGCTGCGAGGGCAAGTCCCTGTCAGCGGGACAGGACTGCGGGGTAAATCGCTGTGAGCGGATCAGGGCTGCGGGGGCCATTCCCTGTCAGCGGGACAGGGCTGCGGCAGCCAGTCCCTGTGAGCAGGTCAGGGCTGCGGGGGGAAGTCCCTGCGAGCGGGTCAGGACTGCGGGGGCCAGTCCCTGTGAGCGGGTCAGGGCTGCGGGAGCCAGAGCCTGTGAGCGGGTCAGGGCTGCGGGGGCCAGTCCCTGTGAGAGGGTCAGGGCAGCGGGGGCCAGTCCCTGTGAGAGGGTCAGGGCAGCGGGGCCAAGTCACTGTGAGCGGGAAAGGACTGCGGGGGACAGTTCATGTGAGCGGGTCTGACTGCAGGGGGCCAGTAACTGTGAGGGGGTCAGGGGTGCGGGGGCCAGTCCCTGTGAGCGGGTCAGGGCTGCGGGGGCCAGTGCTTGTGAGCGGGTCAGGGCAGCGGGGGCCAGTCACTGTCAGCGGGACAGGGCTGCGGGGGCCAGTCCCTGTCAGCGGGAATGGACTGCAGGGGGCAAATCACTGTGAGCGGGTCAGGGCTGCAGGGGGCAAGTCGCTGTGAGTGGGTCAGGGCTGCGGGGGCCAGTCCCTGTGTGCGGGTCAGGGCTGCGGGGGCCAGAGCCTGTGAGCGGGTCAGGGCTGCGGGGGCCAGTAACTGTGAGGGGGTCAGGGGTGTGGGGGAAAATCGCTGTGACCGGGAGAGGGCTGCGGGGGACAGTGCCTGTGAGCAGGTCATGGCTGTGGGGGCCAGTGCCTGTGAGCGGGTCGGGGCTGCGGGGGCCAGTTCCTCTGAGCGGGTCAGGGCTGCAGGGGGCCAGCCCCTGTGAGCGGGTCAGGGATGTGGGGGCGAGCCCCTGTGAGCGGGTCAGGGATGTGGGGGCGAGCCCCTGTGAGCGGGTCAGGGCTGCGAGGGCAAGTCCCTGTCAGCGGGACAGGACTGCGGGGTAAATTGCTGTGAGCGGATCAGGTCTGTGGGGGCCAGCCCCTGTGAGCGGGTCAGGACTGCAGGGGGACTGTCCCTGTCAGCGGGACAGGACTGCAGGGGGCAAATCGCTGTGAGCGGGTCAGGGCTGCAGGACCCAGTCCCTGTGAGCGGGAGAGGGCTGCGGGGGCCAGTCCCTGTGAGCGGGTCAGGGCTGCGGGGGCCAGTAACTGTGAGGGGGTCAGGGGTGCGGGGGAAAATCGCTGTGACCGGGAGAGGGCTGCGGGGGACAGTGCCTGTGAGCAGGTCATGGCTGCGGGGGCCAGTGCCTGTGAGCGGGTCGGGGCTGCGGGTCCAGTTCCTCTGAGCGGGTCAGGGCTGCAGGGGGCCAGCCCCTGTGAGCGGGTCAGGGATGTGGGGGCGAGTCCCTGTGAGCGGATCAGGGCTGCGGGGACCAGTCCCTGTGAGCGCGAAAGGACTGCAGGGGGCAAATCGCAGTGAGCGGAATAGGGCTGCGGGGGCCAGTCCATGTGAGCGGGTCAGGGCTGCGGGGGCCAGTGCCTGTGAGCGGGTCGGGGCTGTGGGGGCCAGTGCCTGTGAGCGGGTCGGGGCTGCGGGTCCAGTCCCTGTGAGCGGGTCAGGGCTGTGGGGGCGACCCCCTGTGAGCGTGTCAGAGCTGCGGGGACCAGTCCCTGTGAGTGGGTCAGGACTGCAGGGGGACAGTCCCTGTCAGCGGGACAGGACTGCAGGGGGCAAATCGCTGTGAGCGGGTCAGGGCTGCAGGGCCCAATCCCTGTGAGCGGGAGAGGGCTGCTGGGGCCAGTCCGTGTGAGCGGGTCAGGGCTGCGGAGGCCAGGCCCTGTGAGCGGGTCAGGGCTGCGGGGGCCAGCCGCTGTGAGCGGGGCAGGGCTGCGGGGCCAGTCCCTGTGAGCGGGAGAGGGCTGCTGGGGCCAGACCGTGTGAGCGGGTCAGGGCTGCGGGGGCCAGGCCCTGTGAGCGGGTCAGGGCTGCGGGGGCAAATCGCTGTGAGCGGGTCATGGCTGCGAGGGCCAGCCGCTGTGAGCGGGGCAGGGCTGCGGGGCCAGTCCCTGTCAGCGGGAGAGGGCTGCTGGGGCCAGTCCGTGGGAGCGGGTCAGGGCTGCGGGGGCCAGGCCCTGTGAGCGGGTCAGGGCTGCGGGGGCCAGCCGCTGTGAGCGGGGCAGGGCTGCGGGGCCAGTCCCTGTGAGCGGGAGAGGGCTGCTGGGGCCAGACCGTGTGAGCGGGTCAGGGCAGCGGGGGCAAGGCCCTGTGAGCGGGTCAGGGCTGCGGGCGCCAGTCCCTGTGAGCGGGGGTCAGGGCGGCGCGGGCAAGCCCCTGTGAGTGGGTCAGGGCCGCGGGGAAAAGTCCCTGGGAGCGGGTCAGGGCTGCGAGGGCAAGTCCCTGTCAGCGGGACAGGACTGCGGGGTAAATCGCTGTGAGCGGATCAGGGCAGTGGGGGCCAGTCCCTGCGAGCGGGTCAGGACTGCGGGGGCCAATCCCTGTGAGCGGGTCAGGGCTGCGGGGGAAAGTCCCTGGGAGCGGGTCAGGGCTGCGAGGGCAAGTCCCTGTCAGCGGGACAGGACTGCGGGGTAAATCGCTGTGAGCGGATCAGGGCTGCGGGGGCCATTCCCTGTCAGCGGGACAGGGCTGCGGCAGCCAGTCCCTGTGAGCAGGTCAGGGCTGCGGGGGGAAGTCCCTGCGAGCGGGTCAGGACTGCGGGGGCCAGTCCCTGTGAGCGGGTCAGGGCTGCGGGAGCCAGAGCCTGTGAGCGGGTCAGGGCTGCGGGGGCCAGTCCCTGTGAGAGGGTCAGGGCAGCGGGGGCCAGTCCCTGTGAGAGGGTCAGGGCAGCGGGGCCAAGTCACTGTGAGCGGGAAAGGACTGCGGGGGACAGTTCATGTGAGCGGGTCTGACTGCAGGGGGCCAGTAACTGTGAGGGGGTCAGGGGTGCGGGGGCCAGTCCCTGTGAGCGGGTCAGGGCTGCGGGGGCCAGTGCTTGTGAGCGGGTCAGGGCAGCGGGGGCCAGTCACTGTCAGCGGGACAGGGCTGCGGGGGCCAGTCCCTGTCAGCGGGAATGGACTGCAGGGGGCAAATCACTGTGAGCGGGTCAGGGCTGCAGGGGGCAAGTCGCTGTGAGTGGGTCAGGGCTGCGGGGGCCAGTCCCTGTGTGCGGGTCAGGGCTGCGGGGGCCAGAGCCTGTGAGTGGGTCAGGGCTGCGGGGGCCAGTAACTGTGAGGGGGTCAGGGGTGTGGGGGAAAATCGCTGTGACCGGGAGAGGGCTGCGGGGGACAGTGCCTGTGAGCAGGTCATGGCTGTGGGGGCCAGTGCCTGTGAGCGGGTCGGGGCTGCGGGGGCCAGTTCCTCTGAGCGGGTCAGGGCTGCAGGGGGCCAGCCCCTGTGAGCGGGTCAGGGATGTGGGGGCGAGCCCCTGTGAGCGGGTCAGGGATGTGGGGGCGAGCCCCTGTGAGCGGGTCAGGGCTGCGAGGGCAAGTCCCTGTCAGCGGGACAGGACTGCGGGGTAAATTGCTGTGAGCGGATCAGGTCTGTGGGGGCCAGCCCCTGTGAGCGGGTCAGGACTGCAGGGGGACTGTCCCTGTCAGCGGGACAGGACTGCAGGGGGCAAATCGCTGTGAGCGGGTCAGGGCTGCAGGACCCAGTCCCTGTGTGCGTGTCAGGGCTGCGGGGGCCAGTTCATGTGAGCGGGTCGGACTGCAGGGGGCCAGTCCCTGTGAGCGGGAGAGGGCTGCGGGGGCCAGTCCCTGTGAGCGGGTCAGGGCTGCGGGGGCCAGTAACTGTGAGGGGGTCAGGGGTGCGGGGGAAAATCGCTGTGACCGGGAGAGGGCTGCGGGGGACAGTGCCTGTGAGCAGGTCATGGCTGCGGGGGCCAGTGCCTGTGAGCGGGTCGGGGCTGCGGGTCCAGTTCCTCTGAGCGGGTCAGGGCTGCAGGGGGCCAGCCCCTGTGAGCGGGTCAGGGATGTGGGGGCGAGTCCCTGTGAGCGGATCAGGGCTGCGGGGACCAGTCCCTGTGAGCGCGAAAGGACTGCAGGGGGCAAATCGCAGTGAGCGGAATAGGGCTGCGGGGGCCAGTCCATGTGAGCGGGTCAGGGCTGCGGGGGCCAGTGCCTGTGAGCGGGTCGGGGCTGTGGGGGCCAGTGCCTGTGAGCGGGTCGGGGCTGCGGGTCCAGTCCCTGTGAGCGGGTCAGGGCTGTGGGGGCGACCCCCTGTGAGCGTGTCAGGGCTGCGGGGACCAGTCCCTGTGAGTGGGTCAGGACTGCAGGGGGACAGTCCCTGTCAGCGGGACAGGACTGCAGGGGGCAAATCGCTGTGAGCGGGTCAGGGCTGCAGGGCCCAATCCCTGTGAGCGGGAGAGGGCTGCTGGGGCCAGTCCGTGTGAGCGGGTCAGGGCTGCGGAGGCCAGGCCCTGTGAGCGGGTCAGGGCTGCGGGGGCCAGCCGCTGTGAGCGGGGCAGGGCTGCGGGGCCAGTCCCTGTGAGCGGGAGAGGGCTGCTGGGGCCAGACCGTGTGAGCGGGTCAGGGCTGCGGGGGCCAGGCCCTGTGAGCGGGTCAGGGCTGCGGGGGCAAATCGCTGTGAGCGGGTCATGGCTGCGAGGGCCAGCTGCTGTGAGCGGGGCAGGGCTGCGGGGCCAGTCCCTGTCAGCGGGAGAGGGCTGCTGGGGCCAGTCCGTGGGAGCGGGTCAGGGCTGCGGGGGCCAGGCCCTGTGAGCGGGTCAGGGCTGCGGGGGCCAGCCGCTGTGAGCGGGGCAGGGCTGCGGGGCCAGTCCCTGTGAGCGGGAGAGGGCTGCTGGGGCCAGACCGTGTGAGCGGGTCAGGGCAGCGGGGGCAAGGCCCTGTGAGCGGGTCAGGGCTGCGGGCGCCAGTCCCTGTGAGCGGGGGTCAGGGCGGCGCGGGCAAGCCCCTGTGAGTGGGTCAGGGCCGCGGGGAAAAGTCCCTGGGAGCGGGTCAGGGCTGCGAGGGCAAGTCCCTGTCAGCGGGACAGGACTGCGGGGTAAATCGCTGTGAGCGGATCAGGGCAGTGGGGGCCAGTCCCTGTGAGCGGGTCAGGACTGCAGGGGGACAGTCCCTGTCAGCGGGACAGGACTGCAGTGGGCAAATCGCCGTGAGCGGGTCAGGGCTGCAGGGCCCTATCCCTGTGAGCGGGTCAGGGCTGCGGGGGCCAGTCCGTGTGAGCGGGTCAGGGCTGCGGGGGCAAATCGCTGTGAGCGGGTCAGGGCTGCGAGGGCCAGGCCCTGTGAGCGCGAAAGGACTGCAGGGGGCAAATCGCTGTGAGCAGAATAGGGCTGCGGGAGCCAGTCCCTGTGAGCGGGTCATGGCCGCGGGGGGCCAGTCCCTGTGAGCGGGTCAGGGCTGCGGGGGCCAGTGCCTGTGAGCGGGTCGGGGCAGTGGGGGCCAGTGCCTGTGAGCGGGCCGGGGCTGCGGGTCCAGTCCCTGTGAGCGGGTCAGGACTGCAGGGGGCCAGCCCCTGTGAGCGGGTCAGGGCTGTGGGGGCGAGCCCCTGTGAGCGTGTCAGGGCTGTGTGGGACAGTTCCTGTGAGCGGGTCAGGGCTGCGGGGGCCAGTCCCTGTGAGTGGGTCAGGGCTGCGGGGGCAAGTCCCTGTGAGCGGGTCAGGGCTGCGAGGGCAAGTCCCTGTCAGCGGGACAGGACTGCAAGGGGCAGGTCCCTGTCAGCGGGACAGGACTGCGGGGGGCAAGTTGCAGTGTGCGGGTCAGGTCTGCGGGGGGCAAGTCACTGTGAGCGGGTCAGGGCTGCAGGGGGCAAGACGCAGTGAGCAGGTCAGGGCTGCGGGGGCAAGTCCCTGTCAGCGGGACAGGACTGCGGGGGGCAAGCCGCAGTGAGCGGGTCAGGGCTGTGGGGGCCAGTCCCTGTCACCGGGTCAGGGCTGCGGGGGGCCAATCCCTGCGAGCGTGTCAGGGCTGTGGGGGCAAGTCCCTGGGAGCGGGTCAGGGCTGCGAGGGCAAGTCCCTGTCAGCGGGACAGGACTGCAAGGGGCAGTTCCCTGTCAGCGGGACAGGACTGCGGGGGCAAGTCGCAGTGAGCGGGTCAGGGCTGCGGGGGCCAGTCCCTGTGAGCGGGTCAGGTCTGCGGGGGCCAGTCCCTGTGAGCGTGTCAGGGTTGCGGCGGGCCAATCCCTGTGAGCGGGTCAGGGCTGCGGGGGGCATGTTGCAGTGAGCGGGTCAGGGCTGCAGGGGCCAGTCCCTCTGAGGGGGTCAGGACTGCGGGGGCAAAGTCGCACTGAGTGGGTCAGGACTGCGGGGGGCCAGTTCCTGTGAGCGGGTCAGGGCTGCGGAGGACAGTTCCTGTGAGCGGGTCAGGGTGCGGGGACCAGTCCCTGTGAGTGGGTCAGGGCTGCGGGGGAAAAGTCGCAGTGAGTGGGTCAGGGCTGCGGGGGGCAGTGTCGCAGTGAGCTGGTCAGGGCTGCGGGGGCAGGTCGCAGTGAGCGGTTCAGGGCTGCGGGGGGCAGGTCGCAGTGAGCGGGTCAGGGCTGCGGGGGGCCAGTCGCAGAGAGCGGGTCAGGGCTGCGGGGGCAAGTCCCAGTCAGCGGGACAGGACTGCGGGGGTCAAGTCGCAGTGAGCGGGTCAGGTCTGCGGGGGGCAAGTCGCAGTGAGCGGGTCAGGGCAGTGGGGGGCCAGTCGCTGTGAGCGGGTCAGGGCTGCGGGGTCAAGTCCCTGTCAGCGGGACAGGGCTGCGGGGGGCAAGTTGCAGTGAGCGGGTCAGGGCTGCGGGGGGCCGGTCCCCCTGAGCGGGTGACGACTGCGTGGGGCAAGTCGCAATAAGCGGGTAAGGACTGCGGGGGGCCAGTCGCAGTGAGCGGGTTAGGGCTGCGGGGGCAATTCCCCATCAGCGGGTCAGGGCTGCGGGGGGCAAGTCGCAGTGAGCGGGTCAGGGCTGCGGGTGGAAGTGTCGCAGTGAGCGGGTCAGTGCTGCGGGGGGGGTCGGACCCCGTGAGTGGGTCAGGGCTGCGGGGGGCCGGTCCCCAAGAGCGGGTCAGGGCTGCGGGGGGCAAGTCGCAGTGAGCGGGTCCGGGCGGTGGGGGCCAGTCCCTGTGAGCTGCTGAGGGCTGCGGGGGCCAGCCCCTGTCAGCGGGTCAGGGCTGCAGGGGTAAGTCGCAGTGAGCGGGTCAGGTCTACGGGGGGCCGGTCCCCCTGAGCGGGTCAGGGCTGCAGGGGACCGGTCCCCCTGAGCGGGTCAGGGCTGCGGGGGGCCAGTCCCCCAGAGCGGGTCAGGGCTGCAGGGGGCTTGTCGCAGTGAGCGGGTCAGGTCTGCGGGGGGCAAGTCGCAGAGAGCGGGTCAGGGCAGCGGGGGCCAGTCCCTGTCAGCGGGACAGGGCTGCGGGGGCAAGTCCCCGTGAGTTGGTCAGGGCTGCGGGGGGGCAAGTTGCAGTGAGCGGGTCAGTGCTGCGGGGGGCCCAGTCCCTGTGAGCGGGTCAGGGCTGTTAGCGGGGCAGGACTGCGGGGGGCTCGTCGCTGTGAGCGGGTCAGGGCAGCGGGGGGCCATTCCCTGTGAACGGGTCAGGGCTGCGGGGGCCAGTCCCTGTGAGCGGGTCAGGGCAGCGGGGGCCAGTCCCTGTCAGCGGGACAGGACTGCGGGGGGCAAGTTGCTGACAGCGGGACAGGACTGCGGGGGGGCAACTCGCAGTGAGCGCGTCAGGACTGCTGGGGGCAAGTCGCAGTGAGCGGGTCAGGGCTGCGGGCGGCAAGTCGCAGTGAGCGGGTCAGGGCTGCGGGGGGCAAGTCGCAGTGAGCGGGTCAGGGCTGCGGGGGGCCAGTCGCAGAGAGCGGGTCAGGGCAGCGGGTGCAAGTCCCTGTCAGCGGGACAAGACTGCGGGGGGCAAGCGGCAGTGAGCGGGTCAGGGCTGTGGGGGCCAGTCCCTGTCACTGGGTCAGGGCTGCGGAGGGCCAATCCCTGTCAGCGGGTCAGGGCTGCGAGGGGCAGGCCGTCTGAGCGGGTCAGGGCTGCGGGGGGCAAGTCGCAGTGAGCGGGTCAGGGCTGCGGGGGGCCAGTCCCGGTAAGCGGGTCAGGGAGGCGGGGGTCAGTCCCTGTGAGCGGGTCACAGCTGCGCGGGCCAGTCCCTGTGAGCGGGTCAGGGCTGCGGGGGGCAAGTCGCAGTGAGCGGGTCAGGGCTGCGGGGGCCAGTCCCCCTGAGTGGGTCAGGTCTGCGGGGCGCAAGTTGCAGTGAGGGGTCAGGGCTGCGGGGTGCAAGTCGCAGTCAGCGGGTCAGGGCTGCAGGGGCAAGTCCCTGTCAGCGGGACAGGACTGCGGGGGTCAAGTCGCAGTGAGGGGGTCAGGGCTGCAGGGTGCAGTGTCGCAGCGAGCGGGTCAGGGCTGCGGGTGGCCAGTCCCTGTGAGCGCGTCAGGGCTGCGGCGGTGAGTCCCTGTGAGCAGGTCAGGGCTGCGGGGGACAGTCCCTGTGAGCGGGTCAGGGCTGCGGGGGCCAAGCCCTCTGAGCGGGTCAGGGCTGCGGGGGACAGTCCCTCTGAGCGGGTCAGGGCTGCGGGGGGCCGGTCCCCGTGAGCGGGTCAGGGCTGCAGGGGAACTGTCCCCCTGAGCGGGTCAGGGCTGCGGGGGGGCAGGTCGCAGTGAGCGGGTCAGGTCTGCGGGGGGCAGGTCGTACTGAGCGGGTCAGGGCTGCGGGGGCCAGTCCCCGGGAGCGTGTCAGGGCTGCGGGGGCCAGTCCCTCTGAGCGGGCGAGGGCTGCGGGGGCCAATCCCCGGGAGCGGGTCAGGGAGGCAGTCCCTCTGAGCTGGTCAGGGCTGCGGGGGGCCAGTCCCTCTGAGCGGGTCAGGGCTGCGGGGGCAAGTCCCTGTCAGCGGGTCAGGGCTGCGGGGGCCAGTCCCTCTGAGCGGGTCAGGGCTGCGGGGGCCAGTCCCTGTCAGCGGGTCAGGGCTGCGGGGGCCAGTTCCTGTGAGCGGGTCAGGGCTGCGGGGGCCAGTCCCTGTCAGCGGGACAGGACTGCAAGGGTCAAGTCGCAGTGAGCGGGTCAGGGCTGCGAGGGCAAGTCCCTGTCAGCGGGACAGGGCAGCGGGGGAACAGTCCGCGTGAGTGGGTCAGGGCTGCGGGGGGCAGTGTCGCAGTGAGCGGGTCAGGGCTGCGGGGGTCAAGTCGCAGTGAGCGGAGTCAGGGTTGCGGGGGCCCAGCCCTCTGAGCGGGTCAGGGCTGCGGGGGCCAGTCCCTATGAGCGGGTCAGGGCTGCGGGGGCCAGTCCCTCTGAGCGGGTCAGGGCTGCGGGGGACAGTCCCTCTGAGCGGGACTGGGCTGCGGGGGCCAGTCCCTGTGAGCGGGTCAGGTCTGCGGGGGCCAAGTCGCAGTGAGCGGGTCAGGGCTGCGGGGGACAGTCCCTCTGAGCGGGTCAGGGCGGCGGAAGCCAGTCCCTCTGAGCGGGTCAGGGCTGCGGGGGCCAGTCCGTCTGAGCAGGAGACAGTGAATCCTATCCAAGTGAGACAGTGAATCCATTTCCATCAGTCACCGCACCCTATTCTCCAGTCACGGCATCACATTTCCCTCAGTCACTGCGTCCCATTTCACTGAGACAGTGAATTTCATTGAACTTAGACGATGCATCCCATGACCCTCAGTCACTGCATCTCTTTTCGCTCAGTCACTGCAACTCATTTTCCTCAGTCACTGCATCCCATTTCACTCAGCCACTGCATCCCATTTCACTCAGCCACTGCATCCCATTTCACTCAGCCACTTCATCATATTCACTCAGTCATTGCATCCCATTTCCTTCAGTCACTGCATCCCATGACCCTCGCTCACTGCATCCCATGACCCTCACTCACTGCTTCCCATTTCACTCAGTCACTGCTTCCCATTTCACTCAGTCACTGCATCCCACTTCACTCAGTCACTGCATCCCATTTCACCGAGTCACTGCCTCCCAATTCAACACAGTCACTGCCTGCCACTTCACACAGTCACTGCCTGCCACTTCACACAGTCGCTGCCACCCATTTCACTCAGTCACTGCCTCCCACTTCACTCAGTCACTGCCTCCCACTTCACTCAGTCACAGCATCCCATTGCCCTCAGTCACAGCATTCCATTTCCAAGTCACTGCATCTCCATTCCCTCAGTCACTGCATCTCATTTCCCTCAGTCACTGCATCTTATTTCCCTCAATCACTGCATCCCATTTCACTCAGTCACTGCATGCCATTTCACTCAGTGACTGCATCCCATTACCGTCAGTCTCAGCCACCTATTTCACTCAGTCACTGCATCCCAATTCACTCAGTCACTGCATCCCATTTCACTCAGTCTCAGCACCCCATTTCACTCAGTCACTCCATGTCCCTTCCTCAGTCACAGCATCGCATTTCACTCAGTCACTGCATCACATTACCCTCAGTCACTGCATCTCATTTCCCTCAGTGACTGCATCACATTTCACTCAGTCACTGCATCCCATTTCACTCAGTCACTGCATCCCATTACGCTCAGTCACTGCATCCCATTCCCCTCTGTCACTGCATCCCATTACCCTCAGTCACTGCCTCCCACTTCACTCAGTCACTGCCTCCCACTTCACTCAGTCACTCCCTCTCATTTCACTCAGTCACTACCTCCCATTTCAGTCAGTCACTGCATCTCCTTTCCCTCAGTCACTGCATCACATTTCACTCAGTCTGAGCACCCCATCTCATTCAGTCAGTGCATCCCATTTCCCAGAGTCACTGCCTCCCATTTCCCTCAGTCACTGCTTCCCATTTCCCTCAGTCACTGCCTCCCATTTCCCTCAGTCACTGCCTCCCATTTCCCTCAGTCACTGCCTCCCATTTCACTCAGTCACTGCATCCCTTTTCACTCAGTCACTGCATCCCATTTAACTGAGACAGTGAATTTCATTGAACTGAGAAAGTGCATCCCATTACCCTCAGTCAGAGCAATCCATTTCCCTCAGTAACGGCACCTCCTGTCCCTCAGTCACTGCCTCCCATTTCCCTCAGTCACTGCGTCCCATTTCACAAAGTCACTGCATCCCATTTCACTCAGACACTGCACCACATTACCCTCAGTCACTGCATCCCTTTTCACTCAGTCACTGCATCCCTTTTCACTCAGTCACTGCATCCCATTACACTCAGTCACTGCGTCCCATTTCCCTCAGTCACTGCCTCCCGTTTCCCACAGTCACAGCAAACGTTTCCCACAGTCACTGCATCCCATTTCACTCAGTCACAGCATCCCATTTCTCTCAGTCACAGCATCCCATTACCCTCAGTAACAGCATTCCATTTCCCACAGTCACTGCATCTCCTTTCCCTCAGTCACTGCATCGCATTTCACTCAATCACTGCAACCTTTTCGTACAGTCACTGCATCCCATTTCCCACAGTCACTGCATCCCATTTCACTCAGGCACTGCATCCCATTTCACACAGGCACTGCATCTCATTTCCCTCAGTCACTGCATCTCCTTTCCCGCAGTCACTGCATCTCATTTCCCTCAGTCACTGCGTCCCATTACCCTCAGTCACTGCGTCCCATTACCCTCAGTCACTGCATCCCATTTCACTCAGTCACTGCATCCCATTTCACTCAGTCACTGCATCCCTTTTCAGTCAGTCACTGCATCCCTTTTCACTCAGTCACTGCATCCCATTTCACTCAGACACTGCCTCCCTTTTCCCACAGTCACTGCAAACTTTTCTCACAGTCACTGCAACCCATTTCCCACAGTCACTGCATCTCCTTTCCCACAGTCACTGCATCTCATTTCCCACAGTCATGGCATCTCCTGTCCCTCAGTCACGGCACCTCCTGTCCCTCAGTCACGGCACCACCTGTCCCTCAGTCACGGCACCACCTGTCCCTCAGTCACTGCATCTCATTTCCCTCTGTCACTGCATCTCATTTCCCTCTGTCACTGCATCTCATTTCCCTCAGTCACTGCATCTCATTTCGTTCAGTCACTGCATCTCAATTCCCTCAGTCACTGCATCCCATTTCCATCAGTCAATGCATCCCATTATCCCTCAGGCACTGCAGCCCATTTCACTCAGGCACTGCAGCCCACTTCACTCGGGCACTGCAGCCCACTTCACTCGGGCACTGCAGCCCACGTACCTCAATCACTGCATCCCATTTCAGTCAGTCACTGCATCCCATTTCACTCAGGCACTGCAGCCCATTTCACTCAGGCACTGCATCCCATTTCACTCAGGCACTGCATCCCATTTCCCTCAGTCACTGCAATCCATTTCCCACGGTCACTGCATCTCCTTTCTCTCAGTCACTGCATCTACTTTCCCTCAGTCGTGGCACCTCATTTCATTCATTCACGGCACCTTCTGTCCCTCATTCACTGCATCTCATTTCCCTCTGTCACTGCAACTCATTTCGATCAGTCACTGCATCCCATTTCAATCAGTCACTACATAACATTTCACTCAGTCACTGCATCCCATTTAACGGAGACAGAGAATCCTGTTCAACTGAGACAGTAAATCAATTTCCATCAGTCACCACACCCTACTCCCCACAGTCCCGGCACCCCATCTCACTCAGTCAGTGCATCCCATTTCCCATAATCACTGCATGTCCTTTCCTTTGTCACTGCATCGCATTTCACTCAGTCACTGCATCGCATTACCCTCAGTCCCCACCCCTTATTCCCCACAGTCACGGCATCCCATTTCCCACAGTCACTGCATCGCATTTCATTCAGTCAGTGCACCCCATTACCCTCAGGCACTGCGTCCCATTTCACTCAGGCACTGCATCCCATTTCACTCAGGCACTGCGGCCCATTTCACTCAGGCACTGCGGCCCATTTCACTCAGGCACTGCAACCCATTTCCCACAGTCACTGCATCTCCTTTCCCTCAGTCACTGCATTTCATTTCACTAAGTCACTGCATCCCATTTCCCACAGTCACTGCAACGCATTTCATTCAGTCACTGCATCTCATAACCCTCAGTCCCTGCATTTCATTTCCCTCAGTGACTGCTTCCCATTTCACTCAGTGACTGCTTCCCATTTCACTCAGTGACTGCATCCCATTTCACTCAGTCACTGCATCACATTTCACCGAGTCACAGCACCCCATTTCACTCAGTCACTGCATGTCCCTTCCGCAGTCACAGCATCGCATTTCACTCAGCCACTGCATCACATTACCCTCAGTCACTGCATCTCATTTCCCTCAGTGACTGCATCACATTTCACTCAGTCACTGCATCCCATTTCACTCAGTCACTGCATCCCATTTCACTCAGTCACTGCATCCCATTACCCTCAGTCACTGCCTCCCACTTCACTCAGTCACTGCCTCCCATTTCACTCAGTCACTCCCTCCCATTTCAGTCAGTCACTACCTCCCATTTCAGTCAGTCACTGCATCTCCTTTCCCTCAGTCACTGCATCACATTTCCCTCAGTCACTGCATCTCATTTCCCTCAGTGACTGCATCACATTTCCCTCAGTCACTGCATCCCATTTCCCTCAGTCACTGCATCCCATTTCCCTCAGTCACTGCAACCTTTTCCTATAGTCACTGCAACCCAATTCCCACAGTCACTGCATCCCATTTCCCTCAGTCACTGCATCCCATTTCACTCAGTCACAGCATCCCATTTCACTCAGTCACTGCAGCCCATTTAACTGAGACAGTGAATCTCATTGAACTGAGACAGTGCATCCCATTACCCTCAGTCACAGCATTCCATTTCCCACAGTCACTGCATCTCCTTTCCACAGTCACTGTATCTCCATTCCCTCAGTAACGGCACCTCCTGTCCCTCAGTCACTGCCTCCCATTGCCCTCAGTCACTGCGTCCCATTACCCTCAGTCACTGCATCTCATGTCCCTCAGTCACTGCATCCCATGTCCCTCAGTCACTGCATCCCATTTCACTCAGTCAGTGCGTCCCTTTTCGGTCAGGCACTGTATCCCATTTCCCTCAGTCACTGCATCCCATTTCAATCAGTCACTGCATCCCATTTCACTCAGGCATTGCATCCCATTTCACTCAGGCACTGCAGCCCATTTCCCCCAGTCACTGCAACCCATTTCCCCCAGTCACTGCATCACATTTCAATCAGACACTGCATCTCATGTCACTCTGTCACTGAATCCAATTTCCATCAGTCACTGCATCCCATTTCAAGCAGTCACTGCATCGCATTTCACTCAGTCACTGCATCACATTGCACTCAGTCACTGCATCGCATTTCGCTCAGTCACTGCATTCCATTACACGCAATCACTGCATCCCAATTCCCTCAGTCACTGCATCCCATGTCCGTGTGTCACTGCATCCCACGTCCCTCAGTCACTGCATCCCATGTCCCTAAGTCACTGCATCCCATGTCCCTCAGTCACTGCATCCCATTTCACTCAGCCACTGCATCCTATTTCACTCAGTGACTGCATCACAGTTCACTCAGTGACTGAATCACAGTTCAGTCAGTGACTGAATCACAGTTCACTCAGTGACTGAATCACAGTACACTCAGTGAGTGCATCATATTTCACTCAGTGACGTAATCACATTTCACTCAGTGACGGAATCACATTTCACTGAGTCACTGCGTCCCATTTCACACAGTCACTGCATCCCATTTCACACAGTCACTGCATCGCATTTCAGTCAGTCACTGCATCCCATTTCACTCAGTCGCTGCATCCCCTTCACCACAGTCACTGCATCCCATTTCCATCAGTCACTGTTTTCGTATCTCACAGACAGTGCATTCTATGCTTCTCATTTCACTCAGTCACTGCAGCTCATGTCGCTCTGTCACTGCATCCAATTTCCATCAGTCAGCGCATCTCATTTCACTCAGTCAGTGCATCTCATTTCACTCAGTCACCGCGTCGCATTTCACTCAGTCACCGCGTCGCATTTCACTCCGCCACTGCGTCGCATTTCACTCCGCCACTGCGTCGCATTTCACTCCGCCACTGCATCGCATTTCACTCAGTCACTGCATCGCATTTCAATCAGACACTGCATCTCATTTCACTCGGTCACTGTACCTCATGTCACTCTGTCACTGCATCCAATTTCCATCAGTCACTGCATCCCATTTCACTCAGTGATGCATCCCATTTCACTCAGTGACTGCATCCCAATTCACTCAGTGACTGAATCACATTTCACTCAGTCACTGCATCGCATTTCACGCAGTCACTGCATGCTATTTCCCTCAGTCACTGCATCCCATTTCACTCAGTCACTGCATCTCCTTCAACACAGTTACTGCATCCCATTTCCATCAGTCACTGTTTCCCGTATCTCACACACGCTGCATTCAATTTCCCATACTCAGTGCATCCCATTTCCCATAGTCACAGCATCACCTTGCCCTCAGTCTCATCATCTCATTTCACTCAGTGATTGCATCCTTCTTCCCACAAATACTGCACCCCATTTCCCTCAGTCACTGCATCCCATTTCCGTCAGTCACTGCATCTCATTTCACTCGGTCAGTGCATCCCATTTCACTCAGTCACTGCATCCCATTTCATCCAGTCACTGCATCCCATTGTACTCAGTAATGCATCCCATTTCACTCAGCGGCTGCATCCCATTTCACTCAGTGACTAAATCACATTTCACTCAGTCACTGCATCCGATTTCACTCAGTCACTGCATCCCATTTCCCTCAGTCACTGCATCCCATTTCAAGCAGTCACTGCATCACATTTCACTCAATCACTGCATCTTCTTCACCACAGTCACTGCATCACACTTCCATCAGTCACTATTTCCCTTATCTCACAGACGATGCATTCAATTTCCCACACTCACTGCATCCCATTTCCCATATTCACAGCATCTCCTTTCCCTCAGTCTCTGCATCGCATTTCACTCAGTGATTGCATCCTCCTTCCGACAAATACTGCATCCCATTTCCCTCAGTCACTGCATCCCATGTCTGTGTGTCACTGCATCCCATGGCTCTCAGTCACTGCATCTCATGTCCCTCAGTCACTGCATCCCATGTCCCTCAGTCACTGCATCCCATTTCACTCAGTCAGTGCGTCCCTTTTCGGTCAGGCACTGTATCCCATTTCCCTCAGTCACTGCACCCCAAGCCTGCTCAGGGAATGATTCCCTATTAACTCAGAAACTCCTTCCAGGTACCTCTGTCACTGCAGCTCATGTCCCTCAGTCACTGCATCCCATGTCCCTCAGTCACTGCATCACATTTCACTCAGTCACTGCATCACATTTCACTCAGTCACTGCATCACATTTCACTCGGTCAAAGCATCCCATTTACTAAATCACTGCATCTCCTTCACCACAGTCACTGCATCACATTTCCATCAGTCACTGTTTCCCGTATCTCACAGACGATGAATTCAATTTTCCACACTCACTGCATCCCATTTCCCTCAGTCACTGCGTCCCATTTCCCTCAGTTACTGCATCACATTTCCATCAGACACTGCAGCTCATGTCACTCTGTCACTGCATCCAATTTCCATCAGTCACTGCATCCCATTTCACCCAGTCACTGCATCCCATGTCCGTGTGTCACTGCATCCCATGTCCCTCAGTCACTGCATCCCATGTCCCGAAGTCACAGCATCCCATGTCCCTCAGTCACTGCATCCCATTTCACTCAGCCACTGCATCCTATTTGACTCAGTGACTGCATCACAGTTCACTCAGTGACGTAATCACATTTCACTCTGTGACGGAATCACATTTCACTGAGTCACTGCGTCCCATTTCACGCAGTCACTGCATCCCTTTTCACTCAGTCACTGCATCCCATTTCACTCTGCCACTACATCACATTTCACGCAGTCACTGCATCCCATTTCCATCAGTCACTGCATCCCATTTCACACAGTCACTGCATCGCATTTCAGTCAGTCACTGCATCCCATTTCAGTCAGTCGCTGCATCCCCTTCACCACAGTCACTGCATCCCATTTCAATCAGTCACTGTTTTCGTATCTCACAGACAGTGCATTCTCAGCTTCTCATTTCACTCAGTCACTGCGGCTCATGTCGCTCTGTCACTGCATCCAATTTCCATCAGTCAGTGCATCTCATTTCACTCAGTCACTGCATCCCATTTCCCTCACTCACTGCATCACATTTCAGTCAGGCACTGTTTTCGTATCTCACAGGCAGTGCATTCTCAGCTTCTCATTTCACTCAGTCAGTGCACCTCATGTCACTCTGTCACTGCATCCAATTTCCATCAGTCACTGCATCCCATTTCACTCAGTGACTGCATCCCAATTCACTCAGTGACTGAATCACATTTCACTCAGTCACTGCATCGCATTTCACGCAGTCACTGCATCCCATTTCCCTCAGTCACTGCATCCCATTTCACTCAGCCACTGCATCCCATTTCACTCAGTCACTGCATCCCATTTCACTCAGTCACTGCATCCCATTTCCCTCAGTCACTGCATCCCATGTCTCTCAGTCAGTGCATCTCATGTCCCTCAGTCACTGCATCCCATGTCCCTCAGTCACTGCATCCCATTTCACTCAGTCAGTGCGTCCCTTTTCGCTCAGGGACTGTATCCCATTTCCCTCAGTCACTGCACCCCAAGCCCGCTCGGGCACTGATTCCCTATTAACTCAGTCACTCCTTCCCAGTACCTCTGTCACTGCAGCTCATGTCACTCTGTCACTGCATCACATTTCCATCAGACAGTGCATCTCCTTTCAGTCAGTCACTGCATCCCATTTCCCTCAGTCACGGCATCCCATGTCCCTCTGTCACTGCATCCCATGTCCCTCAGTCACTGCTTCCCATGTCCCTCAGTCACTGCATCCCATTTCACTCAGTCACTGCATCCCATTTCACTCAATCACTGCATCCCATTTAACTCAGTCACTGTATCCCATTTCCTTCAGTCACTGCATCTCCTTCACCACAGTCACTGCATCCCATTTCACGCAGTCACTGCATCACATTTCACTCAGTCACTGCATCGTATTTTACTCAGTCACTGCATCCCATTTCACTCAGTCACTGCATCTCCTTCACCAGAGTCACTGCATCCCATTTCCATCACTCACTGTTTCCCTTATCTCACAGATGCTGCATTCAATTTCCCACAGTCACTGCATCCCATTTCCCATCGTCACAGCATCTCCTTTCCCTCAGTCTCTGCATCGCAATTCACTCAGTGATTGCTTCCCATTTCCCTCAGTCACTGCATCTCATTTCACTCGGTCAGTGCATACCATTTCACTCAGTCACAGCATCACATTTCACTCAGTCACTGCATCACATTTCACTCAGTCACTGCATCACATTTCACTCAGTCACTGCATCACATTTCACTCAGTCACTGCATCACATTTACTCAATCACTGCATCTCCTTTCACCACAGTCACTGCATCACATTTCCATCAGTCACTGTTTCCCGTCTCTCACAGACGATGAATTCATTTTCCCAGACTCACTGCATCCCATTTCCCTCAGTCACTGCATCCCATTTCCCTCAGTCACTGCATCACATTTCCTTCAGACACTGCAGCTCATGTCACTCTGTCACTGCATCCAATTTCCATCAGTGACTGCATCCCGTTTCACCCAGTCACTGCATTCCATTGCACTCAGTGATGCATCCCATTTCAAGCAGTCACTGCATCACATTGCACTCAGTGACTGCATCGCATTTCACGCCGTCACTGCATCCCAATTCCATCAGGCACTGCATCCCATGTCCGTGTGTCACTGCATCCCATGTCCGTGTGTCACTGCATCCCATGTCCGTGTGTCACTGCGTCCCATGTCCCTCAGTCACTGCATCACATTTCACTGAGTCACTGCATCACATTGCACTCAGTGACTGCATCGCATTTCACTCAGTCACTGCATCCCATTTCACGCAGTCACTGCATCCCAGTTCGATCAGTCATTGCATCCCATGTCCGTGTGTCACTGCATCCCATGTCCCTCAGTCACTGCATCCCATGTCCCTCAGTCACTGCATCCCATTTCACTCAGTCACTGCTTCTCATTTCACTCAGTCACTGCTTCTCATTTCACTCAGTCACTGCATCCCATTTCACTCTGCCACTTCATCCTATTTCACTCAGTGACTGAATCACAGTTCACTCAGTGACTGAATCACAGTACACTCAGTGAGTGCATCATATTTCACACAGTGACGGAATCACAATTCACTCAGTGACAGAATCACATTTCACTGAGTCACTGCGTCCCATTATACGCAGTCACTGCATCCCATTTCACGCAGTCACTGCATCGCATTTCACTCAGTCACTGCATCGCATTTCACGCAGTCACTGCATCGCATTTCACGCAGTCACTGCATCCCATTTCACTCAGTCACTGCATCACATGTCACTCAGTCACTGCATCACATTTCAGTCAGTCACTGCATCCCAATTCACTCCATCACTGCATCTCCTTCACCACAGTCACAGCATCCCATTTCCATCAGTCACTGGTTCCCCTATCTCACAGACGCTGCATTCAATTTCCGACACTCACTGTATCCCATTTCCCATCGACACAGCATCTCCTTTCCCACAGTCTCTGCATCTCATTTCAATCAGTGATTGCATCCTACTACCCCAAAAATAGTGCATCCCATTTCGCTCAGTCACTGCATCTCATTTCACTCGGGCACTGCATCCCATTTCCCTCAGTCACAGCATCCCACTTCCCTCAGTCACTGCATCCCATTTTACTCAGTCACTGCATCCCATTTCACTCAGTCACTGCATCCCACTTTCCTCAGTCACTGCATCCCATTTCACTCAGTCACTGCATCCAATTTCCGTCAGTCACTCCATCCCATTTCCCTCAGTCGCAGCATTCCATTTCCCACAGACACTGCATTTCCTTTCCTAAAATCACTGCATCCCATTTCACTCAGTCACTGCACCCCAAGCCCGCTCGGGCACTGCATCCCGATTAACTCAGTCACTCCTTCCCAGTACCTCAGTCACTGCATCGCATTTCACTCAGTCACTGCATCTCATTTCACTCAGTCACTGCATCTCATTTCACTCAGTCACTGCATCCTATTTCACTCAGTGACTGCATCACAGTTCACTCAGTGACTGAATCACAGTAGACTCAGTGAGTGAATCACAGTACACTCACTGAGTGCATCATATTTCACTCAGTGACGGTATCACCTGTCACTCAGTGACTGAATCACATTTCACTGAGTCACTGCGTCCCATTTCACGCAGTCACTGGATCCCATTTCACGCTGTCACTGCATCCCATTTTACTCAGTCACTGCATCCCATTTCACTGAGTCACTGCATCTCATTTCACTCAGTCACTGCATCACATTTCACTCAGTCACTGTATCCCAATTCACTCCATCACTGCATCTCCTTCACCACAGTCACGGCATCCCATTTCCATCAGTCACTGGTTCCCGTATCTCACAGACGCTGCATTGAATTTCCGACACTCACTGTATCCCATATCCCATAGACACAGCATCTCCTTTCCCACAGTCTCTGCATCTCATTTCAATCAGTGATTGCATCCTACTTCCCAAAAATACTGCATCCCATTTCGCTCAGTCACTGCATCTCATTTCACTCGGTCACTGCATCCCATTTCCCTCAGTCACTGCATCCCATTTCCCTCAGTCACTGTATCCCATTTCACTCAATCACTGCATCACATTTCACTCTGTCACTGCATCACATTTCACTCAGTCACTGCATCCCATTTACTCAATCACTGCATCTCCTTCACCACAGTCACTGCATCAAAATTCTTTCAGTCACTGTTTCCCGTATCTCACAGACGATGAATTCAATTTCCCACACTCACTGCATCCCATTTCCATCAGTCACTGCATCCCATTTCCCTCAGTCACTGCATCACATTTCCATCAGACACTGCAGCTCATGTCACTCTGTCACTGCATCCAATTTCCATCATTCACTGCATCACATTTCACTCAGTCACTGCATCACATTGCACTCAGTGACTGCATCGCATTTCACTCAGTCACTGCATCCCATTTCACGCAGTCACTGCATAATAATTCCCTCAGTCACTGCATCCCATGTCCGTGTGTCACTGCATCCCATGTCCGTGTGTCACTGCATCCCATGTCCCTCAGTCACTGCATCCCATGTCCCTCAGTCACTGCATCCCATTTCACTCAGTCAGTGCGTCCCTTTTCGGTCAGGCACTGTATCCCATTTCCCTCAGTCACTGCACCCCATGCCCGCTCGGGCACTGATTCCCTATTAACTCAGAAACTCCTTCCCAGTACCTCTGTCACTGCAGCTCATGTCACTCAGTCACTGCATCCCATTTCCCTCAGTCACTGCATCCCATTTCACCCAGTCACTGCCTCCCATGTCCGTGTGTCACTGCATTCCATGTCCCTCAGTCACTGCATCCCATGTCCCTAAGTCACAGCATCCCATGTCCCTAAGTCACAGCATCCCATGTCCCTCAGTCACTGCATCCCATTTCACTCAGCCACTGCATCCTATTTGACTCGGTGACTGCATCACAGTTCACTCAGTGACGTAATCACATTTCACTCAGTGACGGAATCACATTTCACTCAGTCACTGCATCCCATTAAACTCTGCCACTACATCACATTTCACGCAGTCACTGCATCCCATTTCCATCAGTCACTGCATCCCATTTCACACAGTCACTGCATCGCATTTCAGTCAGTCAGTGCATCCCATTTCACTCAGTCGCTGCATCCCCTTCACCACAGTCACTGCATCCCATTTCCATCAGTCACTGGTTTCGTATCTCACAGACAGTGCATTCTCAGCTTCTCATTTCACTCAGTCACTGCAGCTCATGTCGCTCTGTCACTGAATCCAATTTCCATCAGTCAGTGCATCTCATTTCACTCAGTCACTGCATCCCATTTCCCTCACTCACTGCATCACATTTCAATCAGGCACTGCATCTCATTTCACTCAGTCAGTGCACCTCATGTCACTCTGTCACTGCATCCAATTTCCATCAGTCACTGCATCCCATTTCACTCAGTGATGCATCCCATTTCACTTAGTGACTGCATCCCAATTCAGTCAGTGACTGAATCACATTTCACTCAGTCACTGCAGCGCATTTCACGCAGTCACTGCATCCCATTTCACTCAATCACTGCATCCCATTTCACTCAGCCACTGCATCCTATTTCACTCAGTGACTGCATCTCATTACACTCAGTGACTGAATCACAGTTCACTCAGTGACTGAATCACAGTACACTCAGTGAGTGCATCATATTTCACTCAGTGACGGAATCACCTTTCACTCAGTGAGTGATTCACATTTCACTGAGTCACTGCGTCCCATTTCACGCAGTCACTGCATCCCATTTCACGCAGTCACTGCATCCCATTGCACTCAGTCACTGCATCACATTTCACTCAGTCACTGCATCACATTTCACTCAGTCACTGCATCCCAATTCACTCCATCACTGCATCTCCCTCACCTCAGTCACCGCATCCCATTTCGATCAGTCACTGCATCCCATTTCCACCAGTTACTGCATCCCATTTCACTCAGCCACTGCATCCCATTTCACTAAGACAGTGCATCCCATTTTTCTCAGCCACTGTATCCCATTTCCCTCAGTCACTGTACTCCAAGCCGGCTCGGGCACTGCATCCCTATTAACTCAGTCACTGCATCCCATTTCACTCAGTCACTGCATCGCTTTTCACTCTGTCACTGCATCTCATTTCCGTCAGTTACTGCATCATATTTCCATCAAACAAGGCATCTCATTTCACGCAGTCACTGCATTGCATTTCACTCTGTCAGTGCTTCCCATTTCACTTAGTCACTGCATCCCATTTCCGTCAGTCACTGCATCCCATTTCCCTCAGTCACTCCTTCCCAGTACCTCAGTCACTGCATCCTATTTCCCTCAATTACTGCATCACATTGCACTCAGGCACTGTATCCCATTTCCCTCAGTCACTGCACCCCAAGCCCGCTCGGGCACTGCATCACTATTCACTCAGTCACTGCATCCCATGTCCCACAGTAACTACATCACATTTCCATCAGTCACTACATCTCATTTCACTAATTCACTACATCTCATTTCACTAATTCACTGCATCCCATTTCACGCAGTCACTGCATCCCATTTCCCTCAGTCACAGCATCTCATTTCACTCGGTCACTGCATCACATTTCCCTCAGTCATTGCATCCCAATTCTCTCAGTCACTGCATCCCATGTCCGTGTGGCAGTGCATCCCATGTCCCTCAGTCACTGCATCACATGTCCCTCAGACACTGCATCTCATTTCACTCAGTCACTGCATCCCATTTCCCTCAGTCACTGCATCCCATGTCCCTCAGTCACTGCATCCCATGTCCCTCAGTCACTGCATCCCATTTCACTCAGTCACTGCATCACATTTCACTCAGTGACTGCAACACATTTCGCTCAGAGAC